>NC_081845.1:47990716-48676216 GCF_963259705.1 Myotis daubentonii | reverse complement strand
GAACACCCTCCCATTCTGAAACCTGTTGGCTATTAGTATTCTAAACTGAATCACCAGGGGAGCTGTTAAAAGGCAGTAAGTTTGGAGTGGTGCTGATCAGAATGTTTATTGAGCTTCTGGGAATGCCAGTGCTACCGGTTTATGGGCCCTTCTATGGAGGGATCTAGAATTAGATTTGTAGCACAGTGACTATTAATGGCTACCAATGATATTTAAAATTAGGTTTTGGACAAATTCTGAATGACTGTATATACTATGCCAAGAATTAATTGAAGATTATCCAAAGGAAATGGTATAATATTCTAATGGTGTTTTAAAAATAGCAACATTAGCAACAAAGAAAAACAGTTGTAGAACTATAACCCTAGCGACAAACTGACAAATGGAAGGGATGGAGGATAGACAGAAAAATAGAGATCGAATAGGAAAATATTTTACATAAAATTATCGGGAAATATTTGTTTTCATGCTTCCTAAAAATGAAGTTTGGAAGACTTCTTTTACATTTCAGACTAGACATAAGTTTTATGTTTATTTCTGACACTTGAAAAAAAATCACCAGGGTGCTTTCTGCAAAAGTGTGCAGGTGTGGATAATTAAAATACCACACTTACTTGCATTTGATTGTGTGAGCAATCCTATGACTACAGTGTTTTGAATCAATTTTACTAAACATGGGGGTGCGGAACTTCTATGATTATCAAAACTTTATGTACAGTCATTACACTTTAGAATGATAATTCATATTATGTTCCTCATTATTATTTGTATCCACTGTAACTTCCATTTTTCTTAGGGAATGGGAATTTATGAAATGATTAAAATACTTTTCATTCTTTTTAATAAAATAATTTAGGAATGAACAGAAAAATCTGTAAACTATTTTAAATAATAAGCTTATGCCCACACATAATGGTTGATTAGGTAAGATAACATTTTAAGTTATTTGTTCAATTTCATTCTTTATTAGAGCTTTAGGGTTATTTTTAAATTAACAAATCTTCCTTCAGCTTGCAACTGATACATTATATCTGAAAGCAGAAAGTTTATACTGGATGGTGCTGCTAGTGCTCCAGGCATCTGTTCTATCCAGTCCCTATATGGGGACATGCATATGTTAAATACTGCTCAGCAGCGAAGGGAAAACTTTGGAGTTATAAAGACCAAGAATCAAATGTTTAACCCATTTCCAAGGTTTAGTGTCATTGTCTGCAAATTGAGATAATATTTCATCTTCACATAATTATTGGGAATTAAATGAGACAATATATTCACAGAGCCTGATGCAGATTAAATCCTAAAATGTGCACTTGCTATTATTATAATGCTTGTATAAATGGACATAATTCCTTTAACACTAAAGGAATTATAGTAATGTAATAAAAATTATAATCATGTTACTTGACATTTTCAGTTCATTTCAAATTGCTCAATTTGAAAAAAAATATCATGGAACAGGTGGTTCAGAAAAATTCAAATACTGAATTTTAGAGGGCAGTTAACACAAAATTAAAACTAACTTAACAATTTTGACTCTGGATCTAGTAGGAAATTGGAAATATTCCAGGGTCCTAACTCCTGAAATTCTTAGGTTTTTAGTAGGTGTAGTGGAGAGAAAAAATAATGATGTTTACATTAGGAGCAACAGGACATGCTTCAGCATATCAGGCCTTCTCAGAATTTTTGTGTAGACATCCAGATTGATCATATACCTGGCTTTATTGACAGGGCCTTGAGTTTCAGTTACCATATTATGTGACCAGTACTACATAAAAGCCTGGACCCAGAGATAGAATCGCCAGAGCAATAGGACTGAGGTGATTGGTAGGAACCTACATTTGTAATGAATATACCAAGTAGATTTTGAGGTAAATCATTCTCAGGCCTCACTCTCACTCTGAGATACACTACATGAATTTGAGCTGTTTCCAAGGACAAGACTATGTATTGTTCATCTCAGCACACTTGGTGCCTGACTTTGTGCCTAATATCCAATAATTATTTGATAAATATTGATAAAATAATATTATAAATGATTAACCATCAAAGTCATACTGATCAATATTATTACTCTTTTTGGTAATTATTGTTATTCAGAGTTGCACAAAATTTTAACATTATTCTGACTTGTTTGCATGGACTGTTACATTTAAATTAATTGTGATCTGTGACAAAATGGAATAAGGCAAATTTATTTACTTTAAAATAGAAAAAGACTTGAATGTGCTATTTAATTATATTCATACTTATTCTAAGGCTCAAAACATTTGAAACACCAAGTCATGAAATTAGTAACTACCTCATTTCAATATGTGACTCTGTACTCACCTTCTCCTTGAGAATAACCTTAATTCCTTACCGATACAAAAGAGAAGGCTAATCTCTTAATGGCCCTTGACCTAAATACACTTTAAGCAGAAAATGGGTAAAAAGTTACACCTGAATGTTGAGCCAGCAAAGTGTGCAAGCCAACAGAGAAGTCTGCCAACTAAGCAAGCAATTAATTAGGATACTAATAAGAAACAAGATTATCCACAATACAATCAACAAATAGAAAATAAGTCTGCATATGAATCAGACTTGGCAGTTATGTCAAAATTTCACTTTCAGTAATAAATGTGATTTGTTTCCTAAAAGTGATCAATATTTTATCTATCTATATATATATATAAAAGCCTAAGTGACCATTATGACTGGTTGAGCGAATGATCGGTTGACTGGTCACTGTGATGCGCACAGACTACCAGGGGGCAGGTGCTCAATGCAGGAGCTGCCCCCTGGTGGTCAATGTGCTCCCACAGCCAACTTCCTGTGGCCAGCCAACCTGCCGCGGTCCCTCCCCCAGCCGGTCACCATGATTGCCCCCTATTGGGACTGGGTGAGACGGCCCTGATCGGCCCCATCACCGGCCAGGCCAAGGGACCCCACCTGTGCACAAATTTGTGCACCAGGCCTCTAGTATATACACTGAGTGGCCAGATTATTATGACCACCTGACGTTTGTAAGCAAATTAGCCGTACACTGCATCGTATGGTATATGGAAGCCGAAGGCCTGTTCGGACACCTTTGCTGTCTGCAGTTACCAAGATAAAACATCTCCAGTTAGCACAGGAACACAAGGATTGGACAGTCGAGCATTGGAAAAAAGTCATGTGGTTCGAAGAAAAACGTTTCCAGTTGCATCATGCAGATGGCAGAGTGAGAATTTGCGGAAACAGCATGAAAGCATGTACCCCACATGCATGAGTACAACCCTTCAAGCTGGTGGGGGCAGTGTTATGGTTTGGGGCATGTTTTCCTGGCATGATTTGGGCCCTTTAATTCGTGTGGAACAATGTCTGAATAGCACAACATACCTAAGTATCATTGCTGATCAAGTTCATCCTATCATGTTGATGGCGTATCCCAATGGAGATGGCTTCTTCCAACAAGACAATGCGCCATGCCACAGTGCTCATATTGTGCCGGAGTGGTTTCAGGAACATGAGGGAGACTTTACCTTGATTAGGTGGCCCCCACAATCACCAGATCTCAATCCAATTGAGCATTTGTGGGACGAAGTTAAAAGAGCCATCAGGCCGCTGGTTCCATAAACTTCAAATCTCACAGAACTGTACAGTGCTATTCATCAGGCATGGTGTCAGATTCCTCACATTACCTTTCAACATCTCATGGAGTCAATGCCAAGAAGAATCGCTGCAGTATTGAAGGCAAAAGGTGGCCCAACGAAGTACTGATGGGGTGGTCATAATAATCTGGCAAGTCATAATAATCTGGCCACTCAGTGCATATAAAAGGCTAAGTGTCCTTCCTTCCCTCTGATCGGTAGTTATGATGTGCAATGACCACCAGGGGGCAGACGCTCAATGCAGGAGCTGCCATGACAGGCACTGGACACTTAAAAATAAACGGCACCACTGACCTGGTGCTGTCAAACCAACACTTGGCTTCTCCAAAGTGGGATACATGCCCCGCCACCACCCCAGAGCGACACCCCACCAAATAGCAGCCAACACTGCCAAGACGCCATGGTGCAAAATGTGGCCCACAACCCAACCCAGCCCGAAAATGGTTGCTGTGGGCACTGGGTAATGATGTCAATAGCAACACCTGACTTCCTCTTCCTAGAGACTAGCCTCCTTGGAGTTTCTTCAGCCCAGGAACCTGACTTGCTTTATAGCAAGGTGCAAACATTTTACAGTTCAACCAAATGTTGGTGAAGCATTTTCCTGTGTCTCATCTCATTTGATCCTCACAGAAGTCCTGGAGTAGATAGATAAGATACTCAATAGAATCCCATTTTCTTTTTATTAGCAAGACAATGGAGATTTAGAAAGTTTAGAAACTTGACCCAACTGAAAAGAAGTAAGAAATGGTGGAACGTGAAAATGACTTCAGGTTTTCTCACTGCACAGAATATAGTCAAACACTGCTGAAGTTAAAATATTTTACCCTTTGTTCTCCCTGCATGATCTACAATAATAATCTGCTTTGTGTTGGTATTTACTGCTGTGTTGCTGACAGTTACCTGAATGAGAAGTTGGAGTGCTTCACTGGTCTGGAAAAAGTTTAGCTAACTCAAAAAGCAGGCCTAATTAAGCAAGTTTATCTGTATTTTATAAAAGGCTAAGTTGACTCACGCATGCGTGTGTTTTGATCTGTCATTGTCGATCATGAATTTGGTTGACACTTCTATTATAGAGAAAGGGCGAATAGCGATATTAAAATATTTCTTCTAATTAATTTCCTTTCAATGTGCATGAATCCATGCATTAGGACAGTAGTTTTGAAATAAGATAAAATTGTGAACCTCAATTTTTAAAATCAGATATTTTATTAGCAGTATTTTAAAATCTTCCCAAACATTACATTTTAAAAATTTTATCTCTATTGTTAAAAGTATTACAGATGTCCTCTTTGTTTGTCAGTGTTTGACCCCCTCCACCCTGCACCTGCCCCTCCCAGGCCTTCACCACCCTATTGTCTGAGTCCATGGGCTATGTATATATGCACATAAATTCCCTGGTTAATCCTGCCCCACCCACCTCCCCACCCCAGCCTTTCCTCTGAAATTGGTCAGTCTGTTCCATGCTTCTATATCTCTGAATCTATTTTGTTCATCAGTTTATTTTGTTCATTAGATTCCACATATGAGTAAGATCATGTGATACTTATCTTTTTCTGACTGGCTATTTCGCTTAGCCAAACATTACATTTTGAATCATATGTTAGAAAGGACTCTAATACTAGCATTGAGCCTGCTAACATTATGAACTTGAACAAATGATTAAATGCCAAAGCCCTAATTTTTTTTTTTTTTTTTTGCTTATATAGCTCAGGATATTGTATTGATATAAAAATTTAAAATATATCTATGTGAATGTGCTTGACAAATGATAATAGAATAGACAAACAACAGGTGTCATTTTTATATTTTCTAATATCATAAATTTAATGATCCAAAGAGCATATTTCATCATGATTTTTGAGATTTTTATTGCTCTGTGGCTATATTATTGATTATATCTTCAGGAAATATATAAATTAGATGTTTAAAAGACCAAAACAAGCCCACCAGGCATGGTTTAGTTGTTGAGCATCGACCTATGAACCAGGAGGTCAGGATTGTATTCCTGGTCAGGGCAAGTGCTTAGGTGCCTAGGTTTTGGGCTCAATCCCCAGTAGGTGGCATGCAGGAGGCAGCTGATCAATGACTCTCATCATCGATGTTTCTATCTCTCTCTCCTTCTCCCTTCCTCTCTTAAATCATTATATAATTATAAAATTTTAATGAAATTCTGAAATAAAAATTTGTTTTTTCTTATGTGTGGAATATTAGAACATTGTTTTCTCCAGATAATAGAATAATACAAGACTCCTCCTCAGAAAACCAATACATAAATAAAGTATTAGTCTTACAATAATTTATTCTTTAAATAGTACTATTTCTGACTTTGAAATTATTAGTTCACAAGGAATGAATGCTTATATTTGTCTAAAATTCCTAGATTTGGCTTAAATCTAGTGGTATGTGTCTATAATAAATTTTAGGTATTATTTATGACAAGTGCATGAAATGTCTGATTCATGTAAAATTTGCATTTTTTCCTATTGTCTAAAATTACTGGGAATCATCTTCACAAATGCAAGGATCTGATTCCCTACAGCTCATGCCATCCTAAATCGGGGAATGTCAGCTCTAAAAGAAATGGATATCTCTTCATAAATAAAAAAATTCAACTATGGTAGTTTCACAGAGAAGTACCATCTTCCATGATGGATGTGAAGCTCACGACAATTATGAGTGAGACTGAGGGATAAAGTTAAGAAACTGTACAATTACAAGCAATAAAGACCCAAATGAAATTAAGTGGTAATGAGTCTGGCCTTAATTGAGTTTTACTCCCAGTGCTAAACTCTTTAGTAAAATATTTTATCACATCATTTCTTTTATGATGCATTAAAATCTGTACTATATTAAAGCATTAGTTATTATGATACTTTAAAAATATGACTTGTTTGAATCCACAGTTTTGTTTATCTGTCAAACTCATTATCGCAGCATTGCAGTTGTTTGTCAAAACTCCTCAACCTGGGAAATAAGAGTTAATTTAGCTATCATATTCACAGAAATTGCCTTTCCTAATGCAAGATTTATTTGATTTTAATATAAAAATCTTTAGTGAATTTCCCAATAGGACCGTAATTCCACATTGGTACACTCCATTTACATGGTTCCAGACACATCAATTTAAAGGAGACCCCTTCTTTCCAGTGAACCAGGCCTTTCAGTGAATTCTTCTCACTGATTCCTATATCCCAGTGATTACACTGACGGTTTGGGGGCAGCAGTGAATCAAAAGTGGGCAAGTAATTCTCTACACTTGGTCTTTTTTGAAGCAGGTGTATGTTGGGCTCAATCAATCCCAAAACTTCACAGTCTATAACAGTGGTTCTCAACCTTTGGCTGCACATTAGAATCACCTGGGAATCATTTTAAAATCCTGATTTCCGGGCCTCATCCTCTGGAAATTCTGTTTCTTTGTTACTAATGTTGTGGCCCCACCCCATAACCAAGAAACAGAATTTCCAGAGGATGTGGCCCGGAAATCAGGATTTTAAAAAGATTCCCAGGTGATTCTAATGTGCAGCCAAGGTTGAGAACCCCGGCCATATAGCATCTGAGAAGCCTCTCCCATCTCCTCTCCCTTCTCATCCTCTCCATTCTCTCCATGCCCTTGACCGTAATTGAACCTGGGACCCTTCAGTCCACAGGCCAATGCTCTACCCCCTGAGCCAAACTGATCAGGGCTGTTTTGAAGGAAGATAAAACAACCTCAAAAAGAATTGTTTTCAATTTTCAATTGAGGGGTTATTTTAAAGCAAATAGATGAACCTGGTGAAAGGCAGAAAGGGAGAGAGTGAGGAGGGAGTGTGGGAAAGAGAGGCTTTGTAATGACTTCCATGTGAGGACAGCCTGAAACCCCTTTCTCCAACCTCATCTCCTTCCATCTATTCTTTCACTTTATGGTTGGAACCCATCATAATTCCCCAACTTGTACACTATTTCAAGCCTCTGGGGTCTTACTTGGACTGCTCTGTGTCCAAGTAGAGTTCTTTTTCCCTCTTGGTATGGGTTCAAAACCCTCTGCCTTTCTCCTTTCCTTCTTGCAGTGGTTCTCAAACTGTGGGTAGCGACCCTTTCACAGGGGTCACCTAAGACCATCGGAAAACACATATATAATTACATATTGTTTTTGTGATCAATCACTATGCTTTAATTATGTTCAATTTGTAACAATGAAATTGGGGTTCACCACAACATGAGGAACTGTATTAAAGGGTCGCGGCATTAGGAAGGTTGAGAACCACTAGGGAAAAAGAAGAGAGAAGAGCCCTGACAGGTTTGGCTCAGTCGATAGAGCGTCAGCCTGCAGACTGAAGGGTCCCAGCTTCGGTTCTGGTCAAGGGAATGTACTCTAGGAGAGTCTTTCTAATTACCTTTTCCTGTCTGTGTGAGGTACCCTCACCTGGGGCCTAGTGCTATCCTGTGCTTATCCCTGTCATGGTTCTAGTCATATTGGATGGAAATAATCACTCTGATCCTCTTTTCTAATTAGATTGTGGACTCCTCAAGGACAGGAAGGTCTCTTACTCATTTTTTTAAAATATATTTTTTATTGATTTCAGAGAGGAAGGGAGAGGGAGAGAGAGTTAGAAACATCAGTGATGAGAATCATTGATTGGCCGCCTCCTGCATGCCCTCTACTGGGGATTGAGCCTGCAACCCAGGCATGTGCCCTTGACTGGAATTGAACCCAGGACCCTTTATTCTGCAATGCTCTATCCACTTAGCCAAACCATATAGGGTGTGACTCAGCACTACTAACATGTGGGGACAGATAAGATGTTGGGCTTGTCTTATTTCACTCCTTCTTCCATTCCCACATGGAATCTTGGGTTGTCAGCCATGTCTCTTGCTTTCTTCTCTATTCATCGAACACCAGGTTCATCTATTTCAGTGGTTCTCAACCTTGGCTGCCTCCAGAATGAGGCCCAGAAATCAGGATTTTAAAAAGATTCCCAGGTGATTCTAATGTGCAGCCAAGGTTGAGAACCACTAGTCTATAACAAGATCAGAGTCCAAAAGCGAAGAAGGAATCACTGCTCTGCTGGGCAGTAGCATAAAGACTTCGAGTTGTTTCATCAAAGTGATATGCTGACTACTGAGATTATTCTTAAGTTTCAAAGACTACTGACATTTCAACACATTGATTCTAAATTGAAATTTCAACTTAGCTTCTTCTTCATAACATATAAGGGTAATTTGGAATCACAGGCCTAAGATAGCAGTTCTCTGTTTACAGTCCTGGGACTGCCGTTTAGTAGATTTAGAATTCTATTAGGATTTTTAAAAATTTTTATTGACTTTATTAGGGTTACATTAGTTAATAAAATTATACAGGTTTCAGGTGTAGCATTCTTTAATACATCTTCTGTATATTGTATTGTGTGCTCACCACCCAAAGTTGATCTCCTGTTACTATTTACCACCTCCCTTTACCCTATTCTACCACCCCTAACCTCTTTGGTACGCACTATGCTGTTGTCTGTGTCTATGAGTTGCTATTTTTTTCCTTAATCTCCACTCTTTTCACCTATCTCCCTAACCCCCCTCTCCTGTAACAGTTGTCAGTCTGTTCTCTGTATCTATGAATCTGTCTTTATTTTGTTTGTTAGCTTATTTTGTTCAAGAGAAATCATATGTAATTTGTCTTTCTCTGGGGGGCTTCTTTCACTTAGCATAATACTCTCCAGGCCCATCTATAGTATAAATTCTATACTGACACAGAAGGTAAGGTTTCCTTTTTTCTGTCCACATAGTATTCCATGAAGTAAATGTACCACAGTATTTTTATCCACTCACCTACTGATGGTACTTGGACTGTTTCCAAATCTTTACTATTATAGATAATGCAACTATGAACACAGGGGTGCATATATTCTTTTCAATCAGTGTTTCAGGTTTCTTCAGATATATTCCCAAAAGTGGAATTGCTGGGTCATAAGGCAGTTTCATTTTTTATTTTTTGAGATAACTCCATACTGTTTTCCACAGTGGCTGCACCAACCTGTCTTCCCATCAACAATGCACTAGAGCAGTGGTTCTCAACCTTCTGGCCCTATAAATACAGTTCCTCATGTTGTGACCCAACCATAAAATTATTTTCGTTGCTACTTCATAACTGTAATTTTGCTACTGTTATGAATTGTAATGTAAATATCTGATATGCAGGATGGTCTTAGGCGACACCTGTGAAAGGGTCATTCGACCGCCAAAGGGGTCACGACCCACAGGTTGAGAACCACTGCACTAGGGTTACCTTTTGTCCACATCCTTGCCAACAGTTTTTTTATTGATTTATTAATGGTAGACATTCTGACAGGTGTGAGGTGACATCTCATTGAGGTTTTAATTTGCTTTTCTGTGGTGATTAGTGACACTGAGCATCTTTTCATATATCTGTTGACCATCTGTATGTCCTTTTCAGAGAAGAGTCTATTCATTCAGGTCCTTTGCCCATTCTTAATTGGATTGTTTGTTTTTTAGGTGTTGAGTTTTATAACTTCTATAAATTTTGGATATTAAGCCCTTATCAGATGTATCAGTAAATATGTTCTCCCATTCAGTGAGTTTCTTTTTATTAAGTTGATGTTTTCCTTTGCTGTGCAAAAATTTTTTAGTTTGATGTAGCACTTGAAACAGTGCCCTCCACATAGATATGTAAAGAGAAGGTCATGAATATATGGATGATTTATGCTTGTGTAAATAAATGAATGAATGAATACCAATATACCTGAACTTGTTAAGTCTCAGCTTTCTGAAGTATAAACAGGGAAATAAGATCCCTAATATGAAGAATCATTATTAGAGAAAGATATAATATATATGAGGAACCTAGAACAAAATAGAAACAAAAATACTATAAAATAGAGCCTGGCTAGTTAGGTAGATTCATATTAATTGCTGCTCAAAATGTTGTCCAAAGTAGGGCAGTGGTCCAGTATAAAATAGTATTCTCTAAAGCATGTTAGTACTATTTCCCCATCACTAAACTTTGTACTTTGCAAAGTTTAAGCTCAAAGTCCCGTCACTGTCTACATGGCATACTTTTATAAAATGGAAAATGCCAGCCACATTCTGAACAATAAATTTGGGAAATCACTGAACATCACACAGCCTCCCTATGCTACTTACACTGAAACTCCTAACTTTGATCTTTTTACATTTTATAGGCAATGGAGAAAAGGCAAAAGTTCTGAAATATGTACTGAGATTCACTCTAGAATACGTGATATATTTGTTTGATCAAAGAAATGGATTGGCTACTTTTCCAGATGTGCTGGCACTAATTCTACTACGGTACAATACCTGATAGCAAAATAGACACTTGTTTTGAGACATCATGAAATGTGCAGTCTCTCGGATTAAGTGGCACTTCTTTTAAGGATTATCTTTCCTTTTGGAAAGAAATAAAGTTGGTGTTGGCATACTTCATGACTGGATTTTTCAAACTGTGATCTAGATATTTGAATTTATTTTAAAAATTAAATTAGAGTATTTTTGTACTCACTAATGACTTTCAGTTTATACAACTTTCTAAACAGGAGTTATATGGTATCTGTTGCATTTTTAATTATAATAAGTGAAATGGTGATGAGGTGATGCTGGGGTCCAACCCCAGCAGGTCCAGGGGTCCCCAAAGGTGTGGACGGAGTCAGCAAAGAAGGAATGACATGGAGACAGCATTCAGTTGATCAGCAGCCTAGCCAGGATCTCTAGCCAGGATCTCCAGCCAAGTTCTGGTCTGGATCTCCAGCAAAGTTCTGTTTCGGATCTCCAGCCAGGTTCTGTATCCATGTTCTCTTGCTAGGTTCTCCAGGTTCTCCAGCCAGGTTCTGTAGCCATGTTCCCTCGCTAGGTTCTCCAGCCAGGTTCAGTCACCAGGTTCTAGTCAGGTTCTCTTGCCAATTTCTGTAGTCAGGTTCAGTCCAGGATCTTTTGCCATGTTCTCTCGCTAGGTTCTGTCTCTAGGTTCTGTTGCCAGTTTATGTCCAGGATCTTTTGCCATGTTCTCTCCAGCGAAGTTCTTCTGTCTCTAGGTTCTGTGTAGGTTCTGTCTTCTAAGTTCTGTCTTGTTACATCTGTATTTATACCAGTTGATTCCAATCCTATCAATCTCTATTCCAAAGGTTAGGGCGTTTATTCCATTCCAGGGAGTAAAGATTATGTAGCTTAAGCATGATTGTTCGTAGTTAAAGTGATTAATTACCCGCCTGGCACTTAGTTAAGAGGATTTTATTCCCTCCCTAACTTCAGGGGAAAATCCCTACCTGGGGAAACAACCTTTCTCAGAGACCTTGGTTAAAACACATAGTGCCAAGAAGGTTAGCAAACGTATTAAGAACAGTATGCCATATATGCCAGGTCCCTTGAAACAGCAAGCATGGACCGGCTCCTGGCAAGGTATAGCTAATGCTTCAGATGACTCTTACAATATGGATACAGTTTTAATTTAAGTATAATATCTTTAACTTAGTCAATTTTACTTAGCTCAAAAGTAGTGTGAAGACTCTAAATAAGAAATTAAATTCTAGCTTTCAAAACTTTTTGGAAAAAAATAATTAAAATGTTTAAATTGTGTTAATATTAAGATGAGCTTTCTATTAAGTTAATATTTTAAGTTAGAAAGAATCAGTCAATCTGTTTTCCCCTATTCTTGTGCAATGCCACATATTGCTCTTCCCCTACAAAACATGCCAAAAAAACAAAAAGCAAAAGAAACCCAGGTTTCATTTATTTAAAACCACTTCCTCAGTTGCAAATTTTAAATTGTTTTTATTAAATTGGAGATACATCATTTTTTTCTGATGTTAAAAATAAATACAGAATTTGGTGTTAAAGTTTAAAGATGAAACTTATTTCATGAATTTAAATGCTCAATAATAGAACTAGCAGTTGACATTTTCTTTTTCTTCTAGAGTTAATTTCCTTTTAGTAAATAGCACAAGATAGGGAACAATATCATGAGGCCTCTGTTTGCAGGTGTGATAAGAGCATACACTACAAAAGGGGAAGCGTCCCCATTCTAGCTGTAAAGTGGCTCAGGAGGGACTGAGTAGGTTAACCACGTGAAAGCATAGATCAGTTGTGAATCAATCTCTGGCTCGGGCTGCTTGAGTAGGTATCAGAGGCGAATGAAGGCTGTTGACAACATGCTTTCTTTCTCTTGATTGAACAGAAGCTGAAAAAGAAAAACATAAGGTGGTTAGTCCTTGTTTTATTCCTATCACTGAATTTCATATGACATTTCTAAAAAACTTATGATAAAGCCAGAAATACTCCAGGAAAATTAAAACAAGATTTATACTGTACTCTGCTATTTTCTGTTTAGCTGCTCTTTATCTGCCTTTGCTCTAAACCAGTGGTTCTCAACCTTGGTTGCACATTAGAATCACCCGGGAATCTTTTTAAAATCCTGATTTCTGGCCCTCATCCTCTGGAAATTCTGTTTCTTTGTTACTAATATTGTGGCCCCTCCCTATAACAAAGAAACAGAATTTCCGGAGGATGTGGCCCAGAAATCAGGATTTTAAAAAGATTCCCAGGTGATTCTAATGTGCAGCTAAGGTTGAGAACCACTGGCTTAGAGGCTCAAGAGTGAAATCCACTGAAGAATTTCCAAGTTCATTGCAGACTATAGACATGGGCGTTCCTCACTGAGATCTCACACTTAAAATCCTTTGAAGAATGAATACAGATCAAAACCTGCAAAGAGGTTTAAAATAAATTTCTTCAACTACCTTTCTTTTCTGTCCTCGGATGCAGGTAGAATAACATTAACCTCACTGGTGGGTTGTGACTTGAAGAAGCCCCTTCTTCATCACCTGTATTCCATTTGCCACTTATATTTTGGCATTTTGCATCCTCAGAACATAGATAGTAATGTTCCCATCTTTCATTTCATAAATGGCTTGTATTATTTGTGTACATATTAGGACATGTTGTTTCCATATTTTTATTTAAATACATGGCCAGATACAAGTCCCTTTTAAAGACCATCTTATTTTATTCAATAAAACCTTATTTCTCCCCCTGGAACAGGGTACATATTCAATACATATTCATGGAATGAATGAATGAATGAATGAATCATTTCTACTTTACGAAAGATTTTGCACTTATGTAGTTTTTTACTAAACATGTATTCATTTCTCATCTCTATTATAAAAATCTTAAATCCTATATTAATATCACTACTCTGGCTTATAATGAGTATGCATTAATGTTTGGGAAATGAAGGAGTAGGCAATCAATATATATCTGTTAAAAATATACTCATAGCCTGCCCAGGCCATTTGCTCAGTGGTTAGAGTATTGGCTAGTGAACCAAGGGGTCATGGGTTTGATTCCTGGTCGAGGGCACCTACTTTGGTTGCAGGTTCCCAGCCCGGATGGTGGGGCACATGCAGGAAGCAACCAATCAATGTGCCTCTCACATGGACGTTTTTCTCTCTCTCCCGCTCCTTCCTCCCTTTCACTCTCTGTAGAAATAAATGGAAAGAAGATCCTTCGGTGAAAATGTATATATATCCATCCATAGCACTGGCCGGTGTGGTTCAGTTGGTTGGGCACCATCCATGAAAGGTTGAAGTGGATGATGAGTGAGTAGGCTGAATAGCCATCACAGAAGGTGATTGAAGAAGATTGTATTTATTTAAGGAAAAGGAATGGAAGATGGGAACATCCAAAGGGAAGGGCTACACAGAGAAAAGGGGGCTTGGAGGTAGGTTCAGGGGATTAGCATGGAAAGAACTGTCATTGCCCATTACTCTCCTGGGTGCAAGTCTCACTGGGTTTTTTAGAGGTTGGGGGATACATGCCTGTGGGGGAACGAAAGGGGAAAGGGAATGACTCAGGTGTGCACCTTAGAGGAAGAGAGTGCACTGGGTCCTTTGTCCTGAGCATATTTATCTTTCTCACAGGTAGGAATCTTAGTGTTCTCCATTGATTGGTCCTTGCCTGGGCAGGGGATCATTAGTCCCTCCCTGACCCTGACTGTGCACCGGTGGGGTCTTTGGACCTGGCCTGTGCCCTCTTGCAATTTGAGACCCCTCAGGGGATGTTGGAGAGCCAGTTTTGGCCCGATCACTGCAGGCCAGGCCGAGGGACCCCAATAGTGCACAAATCTGTGCACTGGGCCTCTAATAATAGTATAAGGGACATCGACCCAAATGTAAAGGAAGAGGATATTAATATTGTTCTCCATCATTGTATAATTGATTTCTAACCCAATATTTCTCCCAAAAACATGATTTATAAAATTTCTTAAATTATCTTCCCATCTATTTGTTTTTGTATGTCATATGATTTTAAAATTGTGATGTAGCTGCTATCATTCTTCCAAAACTCTAAGATGAGAGTTTTCAGCTATGACTATCTAGAAGTTAAACAGCAGAAAAAGAAAATGTGTGGTCTGGATGCTATCTGTTAAGATCTGTAGTGTATAATAATCATTGTTTATATTTTCCTTGATTATCCTTTAAAAAATAGGTCGGTTTTCCTTCAACTTAGTCACTAAAGTAAGTATAGCAATATATATTAAATGATATCTAGAATAAATAGTGGATAGGGATTCAGAAGAGCCAGACTCTTTATTTAGAACTGTTATTACTAAGAAATATATAAATAATTTTTCCGTGTCTTTTCTTTCTCTACATAACCATAGAAATTCGATTATTTAACCTGGCTTTCCTTTCACAACTGAAATTCTCAAGTTCTACATATAAAGTAGTTACACATAAAGTGGTTTAGGTGAGAAAATAGATGGCATCTGCACCTGGAAAGAAAATATAAAGGCTTTAAAATTACTTTTAACTTTCTGTACTCTTGATTTTTATATCTACTCACTATGGTCATACATGGAACTCCTAGGATTGGCAGTCTTTTATCCTCTGATATGTCTTATGAATCAAAATCCTCTGTATAGTTAGCAAATTGAAAGGACCACCACCAAACCAGGATTATATGAAATGCTGAAAGGTATCCTTTAAGAAGAGGAAGAGGAAGAAAAAGGTAAAGATACAAATTATGAACAACAAATATGCATCTATCAACAAGTGAATCTAAGAATCAAGTGAATAAATAATCTGATGAACAGAATGAACTGGTGATTATAATAGAATCAGGGACATAGAAAGGGAATGGACTGACTATTCTTGGGGGGGAAAGGGGTGTGGGAGATGTGGGAAGAGACTGGACAAAAATCGTGCACCTATGGATGAGGACAGTGGGTGGGGAGTGAGGGCGGAGGGTGGGGCGGGAACTGGGAGGAGGGGAGTTATGGGGGGGAAAAAAAAGAGGAACAAATGTAATAATCTGAACAATAAAGATTTAATTAAAAAAATAAAATAAAAAAATAAATCACAAAAAAAGAAAGGACAATATATTATATATAATAAAAACTTGTCTGAGAGCTACATTTAGCTTATTACTTGCCTAATCTGTTGACAAAACCTATTCATCAACACCCCTAATGAGAATACAGAAAGGTATTATAACTGTGTTTACAACATCCATAGAAAAAAGTAATCCCCAAATTTCTCTAGTTTGCCAAATTGTTTCTCCCCAAAAACTGATTTATAAAATTTGTCAAATTATCCTGCTTTCATTCATTTTTGTAAGTCATGTACTCAGAAAGTAAGGGATGCAGTGTGTTCCTCTTTCTTAGAAAACTCTAAAATAAGAAAGAAGCTGTTTTCTAGCGTTAACTATTTAAGGATTGTTGCCTTTATATCACGGCACTAAAGAGAGAGACATCTTTTTTAGTGTATAGTTATAATGTGGCTGTAAATATAGGTGGCTGCTTTCTGGGTCATTTAGGTTCAGGAGAACCATGGCTCCATGTTCCATGTTCCAGGAATGAAATAAGCTGGTTTTGATTTTCCCACAACTAGCAATAAGCTCTGTTTCAGGCTGGGTTTACCCAAAACCCAGTTTCTCACAATATGTCCCAAAATACTATACCTACCCATGTTCTGAATGAAAATTTCAAAATTCAGAAATTCAGAAAAGGCATATATAAAACTATCCCTCACCCCTTTTTCTTCCTCTTGCTATCTTGTTTATTGGGAGTGATTATATCTTCATAAGAAATATTCCTATTACAAAATATTTTATTATTAATGAAACTTGTTTGTTTAGCAACTATAAATCTAACCTGAAATTTAACTTGTAACAGGCAAAGGAAAAAAGAAGTGCATATTGCCAAGTTAAAATTGTTCTTTTATTTCGTATCGGTTTGATAAGAAATTGTAAAATGTTTAATAATTACAGATTTTATTTGTATTCGTATAATATTGCATGTGTTTTATGCAATTAGGAGTAGCATGTATCCCACAACCAAGTGCATTTAAAATCAAGTTCCATAAATATTTTTAATTTAGTTAGTGTATTGTTTCTCTCTGATGCTATGAACCACTGAATCTTTAGTTCACATTATTACACAAAACAAATGTCATCTTCAATGTTTAAACATTTAATTGAATATACAATGACATGCACAATAAAATCAGATGGTTTTTGACAGAATTAACTTCCAACATATTTTACTTTGATTCTATCAAATGTATGGGAAAAATGAACCCTACGTTAAATTTCTATATGTAACAGCTGATGACACTAATATTAAATTAGTAACATTTAACTGTTTGAGAAGGTTTCTTCTGCCAATATGAGGAGCAGTTGCTCATTATTTGTAAATGCAGAGGAAACTTGAAATCAAAAGAGTGAAATAGCTTTAAATAAAATCATCATTTGATCCACATGAACATTTCAGTTATTATAATGATAAACAAATGTACCTTATACAGACTTCTTACATAATGACTTACTTTTTTAAGTATATAATGACTCTTCTGATAATTTGTGTCTTGAGATAGTACAGTCTCAGATACCTTCTGTCTCCTCTTGGCTTTTCATGATACAATTGCTGGGGGGTTTAACCCTTGACATGATTTTGTTTTTCATTTGTTTGTTTGCTTTGGCTTCACCATGCCAGGAGCCCTTACTGTTGGTTGATTTTACCTTCCCTCAGCTCTTTTTTTTTTTTTTTTAATATATTTTATTGATTTTTTTTACAGAGAGGAAGGGAGAGAGATAGAGAGTCAGAAACATCGATGAGAGAGAAACATCGATCAGCTGCCTCCTGCACATCCCCCACTGGGGATGTGCCCGCAACCCAGGTACGTGCCCTTGAGCGGAATCGAACCTGGGACCTTTCAGTCCGCAGGCCGACGACCCTCAGCTCTTGATGATGTCATGTATCCCTCTGGTACCTGTCCCATTCTCTATCTCCCCAAGGCTTCCTGTGCGTCTCAACTTTTGATAAGAGATTAGCCCCTTTCTTTAAAAATAGAACCCAAGGGAGACTCACCAGCCTTACCTGACACTAATAGTTGGAAAATGAATGAAAAATAAATAAAAACTCTCAGAACAGTCATGACTTCCTTAGGTATTATCTTGCTAAAAAGGCCAAGAACCAACTTTGTATATCTTACATATTTCTGGCTTCAGACGTGGCATTGTAAGGCAACAGTGATGTAATGAAAATTAAAATACACCAGTTTATAGTTACACAATGTGTTCACATTTCATTCAATACAAAATAAAGTTTACACCTTTAAAAATATGTTCAGTGTTATAGACATAGTGCCTTTATACATTCCCAAGAGATCTGATCCTAGTGTTGTAGGATAAAACAGAATCCTTTGATCAGTTTGCTGGAAGGCATACAAACACTTGCTCTCTATAATGTCCATTTAGTTAATGAATGTATTGGAAACAAAATGATAATATATTTTATAATAATTTTAATGCCATTTTTAAGAAAAAAATGAAATCTCAATTATATAAATCAGCTGACTTGGATTTCTTAAAAATCACATATAGTATAAACCCATTGTATTCCTATTGCCCAGAATTAATTGGTTAATATAAGTAATATAAATTCAATTTAGGTTCAAACCCAATTAATTTTATTTTAACAATGCACTTTTGTATAACCTTATTTTATTTAGTTAAAGTGTCTGGTGTTACCATACATGAGCCAAGCATTTTGACTGTATGTATCATTTATAGAGTTACAGATAATTCTTTCTAACAGTGGAATTCTTTGTGTGAGCATTTTGTATAACATTTCATCTATCAGCTAATAAAGCTATCCGAGAAGCCTCATGGTACAAGATTCACATAAGCAAGAAAGATAAAAGGAAAGGTTAACACTTTTTCAGCATCTGTCAACACTGTCTCCTGTTACATTTGATCAACCTTAAAGTAAATGCAAACACATGATATCATTTACAGTAATAAAAGCGAATGGCATACAGCAGCTACTTTGCTTTTATCCATTCTGCAGATCACTCATCACAGACCTTCATGGGGTAAGGGTGACATGCTTTATGGTGCATCTTTGGCAGCGAAGCACCCTGCTTTCAGCTCTCCGAGGCTGAGTATTCACCCTATAACTAATGAAATAATCTACCCGTGTGTTTCCTGTTTGAAACCCTGAGAAGGAAGCAGAGAAGAGAAGCCATGCCACTTTTTTAACTTCAAAGATAAAAACAACAACAAGAAGATAAAAATAAAAAAAGAGTAGCAAATAAAACATGAGCAATAGAAGGTATTGAATGTGCCACTGCTTTCTCAAGAATGTAAATACATTTTCAAAGTGAATCAAGTACACCTTTTCCTGGAGCAATGCTTCCCAAAGCGTGGCTTCTGGACTGTCAGAATCACCATCACCTGAGAAATTATTAAAAATGCATATTCTGGAGCCCTACCCCAAACCTACTGAAACAGGAATTCTGTGGATGACACATAGTAATAGTCTGTTTTTTACAATGATTTTTTAAAAACAATTTCAAAGAGAGGGAGGGAGAAAGAGAAAGGATAGAAACATCAGTGATGAGAGAGAATCATTGATTGGTTGCCTTTGCACCCCCATACTGGAGATTGAGCCCTAAACCTGGGCATGTGCCCTGATCTGGAATAAAACTGAACCATGGGCCAATGTTCAACCACTGAGCCACACCAGCCTGGCAGTAATAATCTGTTTTGACATGCTCTCCAGATGATTCTCTTACACATTAATACTTGAGAACCAGCAGTTAGGGGAAATTCTATATGATGCATATTGCATGTAAGTTTTCGTAAGTTTAACATTCTAGTTTTAATTATAAATGGCAACTATTATAGGTTGTAAAGGTTGAGTTTATTTAGATAAGAAAACAGATCTTAAAATATTAAAATATCTATCATATAAAATTGATCCAGTGATCTAAATAGATTTATTTTTCATATAATTTATAGGTGAGTATTTTAATTTGATTCATATTAAGAAAAATCTGGGAAAATTATACTCTCTTCCCATTCAATGTATTCATACATCATAGGCATATTTGATATGGTAGTCAATAACATAAATGATAATAATACTATTCTGTTTCTAAATTTTGAATTTAATTGTTGTCCATGTTTTTAAGAATTTTATTTTCTATTTTCACTTATCCTCCCCACTTATGACAGAATATACATAGGATCTATGTAAACAGATGTTATTTGAAAGTCCTTTAAAATGTGTCTCAGAAGAAAGAATATTAAACTCGTGGTTTCTGGGAAATTGTTCCTAACACTGTTTTCCCACAAATGCCTTCTTAAGTGATTCTTTGGAATTAAAGGGCATGCATTCTGCAAAGTGCAGTTTGGGCCTTATTTCCTAAGGGACTGATGAAATAGGAAACAAATGTTTCTTTGGGATAAAGGGGTGGGCCTAAAGACCATAAGCAATACGTCATGTGCTAATTAGTTACTTAAAGGCTCTCTGCCGGGTATCCAGCCTCTAAAGATCTATAAATTTCCCTTGGAAAAAACTGAACTTGACTATGCTAATAGTTTTTTGCTGGCTGTGACCATCCTTTCTTGGCCCTGAGGTTGTAAGAGAGCTGCTGTTGGCACCTGCTGAAATCTGGGGGCATAGACCCCTCACCCATATGTCTCAGAAAGAAGAAATGACTTGTTAAATTACTCACTATTGGTCCATGATAGATAGATAGATGATAGATAGATGATAGATAGATAGATAGATAGATAGATAGATAGATAGATAGATAGATAGATATAGATGATAGATAGGTAATGTAACCAGAAGAAATTCAATGATCAGGGGAGGAAATAAAAAAAACAAAAACAAGCTTGAATCTAGAATATGTGACCTCATTGAAACATAACTGTTTTAGAAAAAAAGGTAAAAACTTTACCAAAACATTGGTAATAAATTATTTTCAGGTAGATCACTAAAATATTAGCTTAATAACCTTAAGATGTTTTTACTAGTGAGTTAATAAGAAGATGAACACTGTTGAGAAGTGAAGCAGTGGCCTTGAAGATTTAGCTCATGAAACTGAATAAAAATTCAATAAGGAGGAAGGATTGAGTTTATGGATCATAAAAGTATTTTAAAATATAAAAGAAACAAGTGGAGAAGAAACTTCCAGAGAATAAATATTTTCCAATCTCATGATCCACCGAGATCTACTGCTTGAAAGTATTCACTCAGAATTAGCAAAAACACAAAAGCCTCTGGATGTGCCTTCAAAACTCCTGAAGGGTAACGGAAATCTCACACATTCTTGACATAAAAGAAGGCCAGGAATAGAGAACCAGACTAACATGGGCTTCATATCTGCAACACTTAAAACCATAAAACAGTGCAATTAACTTAGACATTCCTGAGCAAAATGACTGGAACCCAAGAATAATATACTTTTTAGCAAAGGGGAGTTATGTGCACACACAGGGTGGGCAAAACTAAGTTTAGAGTTGTGAGTAGGCAAAGCACAGTTTTTAATTGTATTATTATTCATTAATTATTGTATTATTTTTATTACTAACAACTGTAATCCTTTCTCCCCCAGCCTGTATATGTAAGGTTCCAATGGTCATTTCAACAATATGGCCAGGAAAAAACACCAAAAACAAAAACAAAATATGCTCTAGTAGCTACATGAGGGAAGAGAGAAAGGAATATTATCAATAGTGAATGATGTAACTCAAACATATAACAAAATATAAATTGATTATATGTGTAATTGGAAGTTTTGGTAAATGTGCTAAATAAGTGTTTTTGAAACAAGTGAAATTCATGTACAGTTTAATTGTGTTAAAGTGCAAATGACAGATATTCTAAATAACAGTAGAATAAATATAGACATTTATTTTTTTTACATTCTAGGAACTTCAGCAGTTAGGGCCCCCTGGTTCTTTTGCTACGGTTGTTATTATTTCTGTTGCTGTTCTTTGTGTTTGCTGTCCTTCAGTAGAAACAATACCATATTCTCAGAACAAAAAGGAAATAAAGAGTTCAAAGGTTATTTTCCTAATGCATCTTTAATTTTTTCAGGGAAAGGTATCTTTTTCATAAGAATAATTACAGAATTCTTCTAATTACTCAATGTTCAGAACTAGATTCTGTGACTATTCTTAAAACAATATATGGCAAAGGGGACTATGACTATGATTGTCTTATGCTAAAAAGGATTTATCCACTAAAGCTGGATGCTTCACTTCTCAAAAAGTAATGGTATTTTGTGATCAGGAGTGAATTACCAAACAGTTGTTAAGTGAACCACCAGAGGTGTGTACCATATACTCTATTATGTATCATGTAGAATTATTTTTTAAAAATAGCACCAAAAAACCAAAATATTATAAATGATGGCAAGAGTAAAAAAGTGAGAGCATTGTAAAAACCACCAAGCGTATCTGTTTGTGGGAGAGAAAAATGAGATTTCTGAAGATTTTTTTTTGTTACTGTGAGGGAGAAGAGAGAGCAAATACACAAAGTGTAATGATGTCTGGAATGATGATTATTTATTTTCCTCAAGCTGTAGTCATTGTAACAGGGTGCAAACTGGAAAAGCAGTAATGGAATGTCTTTTAAATTTATTAATTGAAATATAAGCAATTGTATTGTATGTGTTGAAAAAAGCAGACTGAACGAGAAATGAAGTGGAGTCCCCAGTGGCCATATTATAATGTTCTGAGTGGCTTTTTAAAACACTAAGAAGCTCTGCCACCACACCAGACCAAATGAGTCCAAAACCTAAGGGTCGGATTTTGGCCAGGTATATTTTTAAAGATTCTCTCTCTCCTCCAGCACACAATCCCCTTTCCCTTTACTTTTACCTTTCTCTCTCCGAAAGTTAAAGAGCCCTTCTTTTGCCTCTGTAACTTTCTAAATAAACTTCCTCTTATTAAAAAAATATCCTTTGGCCCTGTCAGTGTGTCTCAGTGGCTGAGCATCGACCCATGAACCAGGAGATCATGGTTCGCTTCCTGGTCAGGGCACATGCCTGGATTTCAGGCTCAATCCTCAGTAGGGGGCATGCAGGAGAGAGCAGATCAATGATTCTCTCTCATCATTGATGTTTCTATCTCCCTTCCTTTCTGAAATCAATAATACATATGTATATAAAATCCTCTGCAGAGCCTAGCAAACAGAACTACTCTTTTATGAGTTACAAATCTAGTACAAAACATAATATTTACAAATTATTTCAACAATCATACTTTGAGCACCCAGCATAGGCCTGGTTTTATGCACTGTTCCTTGCACTGGTGAGAGCAACAAATGAAATAATGGGCTTCTTCTCAGGACTTTGACCTACCACTGGGAGAGGTGGACAGTATTCATGCAACATCACATAATGATAAGTGATAATAAAGTGAGATACTGTGAAGGTGGGTGGGCCCAGGGAAATCCTCTTTGAGCAGGAGAAACTTGAGCAAGACAGAAGTAAATTGAGGAAACAAACCTGGAGCACCCATGAGGAAGGTGGGAGGAGGCAGAGGGGAGGAGAGTATATAATGAATGACTTGCACTAAGAATATGTTTGACCTGAAAGAAAACAATGGTAAATAGAAAACACTATACTTCTTCATACTAGCATTCAAGAGTAATGGTGAAACACATTTGCTTTAACACAAAGGTTTAGATATTTTACTGATTCTGGGTGACCATTCTCAATTTCTAAAATATATTTCAAAACGAAGGAAATGCAGCTCAGAAGGGGAAACAAAAATCAAAAAACAAAAAATGTTGGTAAACTTGAAAAACATATGGATAAACTCTAAATGAGCACTTTAGCTTAAAACGATATTAATAATAGATGAACTTAAGGTACAGAATTACAAACAAGATGGAACAAAATTACTACAGTAAAGTCCCATGAAAGAAAGCAGAGTCAGTAAGGTCGGCGTTGAAGTCTTCCAATGCCCTTAATTGCTCAGGAGGGGATGGTGATTTTGATGATCTTCAGATTTCAAGTCAAGCATATAAATGAAATTGTATATATATTCTTTAAAATAATATAAATAGAATTAATAACTTGCAAATGAGTTGAAAATGCAATGGAGAAAATGCGATTAATCAATTAGACAGTAGGATGAAAGAAAAATCTTCAAAGAACAGGCATGGAAACTATAAAACAAAGATAGTAAAATATAGCTGGGTTATTGATTCCTGGATTTTGTTGTACTATACACTCTCTAATGTCTATTAGAGATAATTTGTAGTAAATATAAAGAACATAAGAAAAATATAAGGCGTTGTCATAGTGTTACCAGTGTTAAAGAACTGCACCATTATATTTAAAAATAAAAAGTCAGACCAGTAAGTAAAACAGAATTGACAGTACTTAAATGAATCTAGATATATATGGATATTAAATATACAACAAAGTGATATTCTAAAGCAATGGAAAATGAATGGCTTACTTAAAACTTATATGGCTATCTATAATGTGGGGTGGTAGCTGGTTGTGGGGGGGTGGAAACTTGGTAAAATGTAAAAGCCTACCCATAGTACTATTACACCTATGTAAAAATAAGCACATCCATAATCATCAAAAGTAGAATGTAATATGGAGAATTATGATGGCAATATGGGAAAATTTACCTTGCATACCTTTAATTCCTTTAATATAATCCTTTGCAATGAAATTATATTATAAAATAAAATCCAATAATATTAAAGGCAAGTACTTCTGAAAAGTAAATATTAAATTAGATGCAAACTAATGTATAAATAGTGGTATTCATTTTTTGTGGACCACATATAAATTAGAATTCTGCTGTTAGAAATGAGCAAACAATATTTTTTTGGAGAACATTTTTCAAGAAAGTTATAAATGTATCTATCATTCTTACAATTGGCCTGTAGGCCAAATACTGTAGCATGTTGCCTTGTCCAATTTGTAGAGACTGGGAACCTAACAAGAAAGAACAGTAGAATGAAAAACGTTCCGTAAGTGTACTTCAAAGCAAATAAAAGTGATTTTGTGGGCTGCACATTTGCAATTGCTTTTCTTTACAACCTCTAGAGAGCTCTTTAGCATCACTTGAATTAGGACTTTGAGCAAAGAGCCTGCTCAAAGTGAAACTGCTATGATAGTTCCTCTTGACCATGGTACATTGCTTTCTGTCCCCAATGCCAGGTGCTCCAGCAGTGTGAGCAGCCAGGGAGCACGCTGGAAATATAGAGAGTAAAATCTATGAGCGTTTCCTGAAACAGATAAAAACAATGTGGTGTTTATTTTTTAAATGTAATATTGAAGAGAAGCTCCTCAGAACTCCAGATATCTTTTGCATTTCAAAGATTCATCTGTAAACATCCTAGAGTTTCTAAATGAGGATATTTTCTTGCTATTTTGTTGCTACATTTACCATTTATGATAATTTGGGGACACATTTCAGGATGTGGCTGTTTACTTCAATCAATTCCATAAGTGTATCTTGATTACAGCTGTGGAAAGCTGTGAAAAATGTCATCAATTTAAGGATGGGCCTGTGAATTTGTAGTTAGTGTAGTTAGTATTGATTTTCCATCATCTCTGTATAGCTATACCACTAAGGACATAAGTTAGGGGGTGAGGTTAAAAGAAGGAAAAGCTTTTTTGTTGGTGTTGTTTTAAGTTACATATTCATTTTTATGGGTTTTCTCCCAAAAGAGAAATCTATGTGTTAGTGTCCTTTTGGCTCAATGTCCCTCCCAGAATTCTCAAGTATTTAACCTTTATGATGAAGTGGTTAATTGAGTAGACTCTGGAAGGAGTCTGCCTAGGTTTGAAATCTGAATCCAGCATTTATTAGCTGTGTGATTCTGGGAAGATATTAACATCTCTGTCCCTTGATTTCCTTGTCTGTAAAATAGGGATGGTAAGTACACATTTTTTTAAAGAAAATAGATGTTTTAGATTTGTTTAATCTATACTAATAAAAGGGTAATATGCTAATTAGACCAGATGTCTTCTGGACATACATCTGGATGTCCTTCTGGACAAAGCCACCGTAGCAGGGGCCGAGGCAGAGGCAGCTAGGGGTGATTGGGCTGGCAGGGGAGGGCAGTTAGGGGCGACCAGGCTGGCAGGTAGAGGTGGTTAGGGGTGATCAGGCAGTCAGGCAGGTGAGTGGTTAGGAGCCTGTGGTCCCGGATTGCGAGAGGGATGTCTGACTGCCGGTTTAGGGCCTAAACCGGCAGTCAGGCATCCCCCGAAGGGTCCCGGATTAAAGAGGGTGCAGGCCAAGCTGAGGGGACCCCGGTATTAATTTTATGCACCGGGTCTCTAGTATTTTTATAAAGGAAAGGTGGCAGGTCATTTAAGTAGAGCAGAACAATAAATGATTACATTATAAAATATAATTTTTTCATATAGAATCACCATATAAATACAAAGTTCACCCTTAATCCTTTTCCCCATCTATGAATAGTCCATCTGAATGGCTTCAAAATGACTATATATGAGTTAGCCCAGACACTATTTATTTTTAAAGGAACTCAACTGGTCACAACATTAAAAAAAATCTAGGCATACGCATGTAAAATTTTATCCCCACCCCTCATCTTTCATATCATTTTTAGTTACACTAACCCACACCAAAGACAAAGGAATGCGACAGGACTGAGATCATGGCATTGAACTTGGCCTTTCCCTACAACGGTGCTGTCATCTCTCTGCCATCTCTCATACATAGTCATTCAGACAAACTGGCAAAAGTTCAAGGCTTCCTGAGACACTGATGGTTTTCTCTCACTCCAGTTTAGCCTTTGGGGAAAAAAAATAAAGAAAAGGAAAGAAAGAAAGAAAAAAGACAAAGGAGAAAAGGAAAAAGAAAAAAGAAAAGCTCAGGCATTGCTTTAGGACAGGAGAGTTACACAGGAGAACAAAGGTGTTTTGAAAAATACGTTTTAGAAAAATGGCAGTTCCTTTGTGTATATCTGCTTTTCTCTTGAACAGGACATTTTTTCTGTCCTGTCTTCACCTGAAGTATTGCAGGGCTATATGAAACATTATTTTCCCACTCCACCCACTCAGCCTGTCAAGACAGCCTCATTTCAAGAAAGAGGAGGAGTGAGAATCATTGTTTCAAAAACAGCATAGTCTTGAAGTCTTCCTGGAAGAGAGTTCCTCCATAATTTTTGCACATCAAAGTGATAATGAAGTGAAGTCAGATGTCCACTTTTTTTTTAATCTAAAAAGTTAAACTCGTTTTAAATTCTGAAACTAAACTACATTAAAGAATTTGAGGCTTTAATTATACTTTACTGCAGGGCAATTTATAATCCAAATCACAAATTTTAGACCGGGGAGTTTGTTGCTCCTCATTTATTCCATGTTGAATTTGCTTGTTCAGAAAGTATTGGTTTATGCTTCGACAAGCAGACAGGCAGATAATCTGACTTCTTTATTCTACCAATACCCAGTTGTGAGCTATGAATAAATTATATAACCTTTTTATTCCTTATTCAATCCCTTTATGAAATAAAGACTTATTGTATTGCCTCCCCTTTTCACAAAGGAGTTATGTTGTTTAGAATGTTTACTTACAAAGGACTGCATATTGCCTTGTGGCTTTGAAAAAAATAATAGCAGTTGAAACTGAAAATTGTTCATCTAAGAGGCTATATTCATTTTATAAAAACGTTAGCAGCAATCACTACTATTTGATGTAACAAAAAACTATTGCATTTATAAAGTGCATGAGTGCTTTTTATGTTCAAACATGTGGAAAATAGTAGTTATGTTTTAATACAAGCACATATCAATCATTAATATCAAATTTTGTGTAATACCATCAGTTGTGAGAAAAAAATCAGTATATTCATAGATACTTATAAAACATTGCCTTCTACAATGAAAAGCAACTTGGCAGTGACTACACATCTAGGCTGAACATGTATAGGAAACATTTACAGAAGCCAATACTTAAAAGCTGAAACATGAGCATTTTTACTGTAATCATTATCCATGATCAATAGACTTGTATAAAGTTGTGACTGTTAGAATTAGTGATTGTGAAACAAGGAATTTAACAAATATCTATAAAGAAATATAGTTAAATTTTTTAGAAATCATGGAAGAATTTACAATATTTGCAGCTTTTACTCATATCTTTAGCTATGTTAAAGACTGAATCATATTCTAAAGATCATTACAAAAAGATATTTGAGGATAACTCACTCTATGTGCAGTAGATTCATTTTCAATAAATTCTTCTTAAATTTTAAAGTCAATTTCCTTTTGCTAAATTTATTCAAATGGTGGTGAGCTAGTCTCTTACATGTTATAGTCCACAACTATTTAATCTTGACATCTGAAGTGCAGTGATCTCTTAGACCTGATTTAAGAACCATTTATTAATATATTGAAAAGATACTATCCGTTCTTCCAGGTTTGCCCCATGACATGGTATAGGGGAGCTACGGGAATTCAGCAAACATTTTCTCTAGTCGATGCTTGGTTTCCAAGCTAATGATCTGCTGAGCTCAGCTATCTGCTTTCTCTATCTTTGAGGCCCCGAGGGACTCTCCCAATATGGACATGGGAGGTATCAGTAAAATTATTTAACAGGGGCGGGGGGGGGGCGGGCCGGGGGGGGGGGGGGTTGGAATCAAGAGCAAGTTTTTTGATATCTGTAAAATATCAGTGTTATTTTAACACAACCAGTATGCAAATGTAATGATTTTCATTGAGGATCAGATTCACCCTGTTCAAAAAACTTCTGCTGCAGCCCTGAAGTAATTTTGATAGACCACAAAAATTTCCCACTTAAATGAACGAAACATGTTATAAAATGAATGATAAGTTGTGAACTAAACCTCTCATCTAAGCACATACACAGAAACAGACACATATAAACACAAAACAAAAAAAAGCTTAATCACAAAAAAGCAAGTACAAGAATAACTACAAATGTGTTTTACTCTTTACTTCGAACCCATTTTCATTCCTGAAAAGTGGGTCGGAGATGACTAACCGGTTTCAACTCACAGGGAAATGCTTATTCCTAGTGGTATATGTGAGGTGGAAAGTTATAGGTAAAGTTGATCCTTGTCCTTGTTGGCCCTGAGTGGAGCATGGTGTAATTGTCATATATTGTTCTGGGCATAAGCAAGTCAGGTGTGACCAGTATACCATTTCTGCAGGCACCCAGTGTCCTCTTCTTTCTCCTAAGTCTCAAAATTCTGTTCTGTGCGGCACCTAAATTGGCTACATCACACTAAGGTTTTTCTTTATTTCTTTAATGTATGTTTATTGCTTTCAGAAAGGAAGGGAGAGGAAAAGAGAGATAGAAACATCAATGATGAGAGAGAATCATTGATCAGCTGCCTTCTGCACGTCCCCTACTGAGGATGGAGCCTGCAACTCAGACATGTTCTCTGACAGAGAATGGAACTGTGGCCTCCTGGTTCATAGGTCAACACAATCACTGAACCACACCAGCCAGGCACACTAAGCTTTTTATTGCCCAAGACTAAGTCTGTTTGAACTCATTTTAAGTTCTGTATTTGTAGGATTTTTCTGCTTCAAAGGATATACAGTATTTTTGATTCTATTACAGCTGCTCTAGTTAGTTCTCTACCTCATTGCTATTGCACAAATCAAATGAGTTCTCCTGAGGCTGTCTTCAAAATACATTTTACAAGAAGTTTTTTGCCTGGTTAGTGTTGCTCAGTGGTTGAACGTTAACCTGTGAACCAGGAGGTCATGGTTAGATTCCTGGTCAGGGCACAAGCCCAGATTGCAAGCTCCATCCTGAGGAGGGGCATGCAAGAGGCAGGTAATCAATGACTCTCTCTCGTCATTGATGTTTCTATCTCTCTCTCCCTCTCCTTTCTTCTCTGAAATCAATAAAAAAAATAATTTTTAAAAAAGAAGCTTTTTGACTATGCTTTGTTCTAAGTGTTAGAAAGGTTTTCCAGCCTTTCCTGTTCATTAAATACTTAATGAGTGATTATAATATGACAGGCACTGTTTCCACTTTCAGTCTGAGTGGTGCCTGGAAGTGTTTTCTCAAATATCTATAGCCATAATTTCCTTTATTATTATTATTCTTTTTTCTGTTCTATATAAGGTTCTCCCTATAAAGAAGTTTGTAGTTTTAGCATTTCCTGATGAGTATAAAAGGAAATATGTAATATTTCATATTTGAAGAATGATTTGTAATCATTCTAATCACCCGTATGTTAGAAAAAAAGCAGCCTTTGCTACCCCTTCTAATATGACAATGACCTCTAATTTTAAAAAGTATGTGTCACTCAGCAAAAACTACAAGGAACTCACACAACAAAATATTTTAAGGAAGGAAGGAGAGAGCTAGACACAAACACGAAGTTTCATGGTCCCAAAGTCTCATAACCTAGTACAGTGAACAAACAGAAAAACAAACAAAAATGGGCAAACTAGTTGATGTGTTCTTTTTTAAAAAATATTTCACACTTAAGTAGAGTTAATCAAGATATATCATGGAAAGCAACACACTGTAATTAGATATGTCATTTCAATCAAAACTGTTAGAAGTAAATTTGGAGAAAAATACAGAGAAAAATGCCCACATGTGAAACAGACAATTGACGATTCAAAACAAGTGTTTTACTTCCACCCACAGGTAGAGGAGAGTAGTGGCTCCATCATTAAAGCATTTTCCTTTTCATCACCTGCAAAACTTTGTGTCCAAGCTGAGCACAAAATAGTGTTTTAGGCACGTCCAGCTTTCACAATCACAGATTATTTAGGAAGGCTGAGCAGACATACTACCAGTGAGGATGGTTGAACTCAATGCTGCATTTCACAGTATAACTTACATATGTAATAACTACCATAAATTTAATACATATTTTTCATGAAAGGAAAATTCTCCCTCTAAAAATGTTCACTTTGCACATACTACTTTGTTCCCGTGATTGAAATGCTAATATGCCTATGAAATTGCAAGTTTATATTATAATAAATTCTGATAACTCACCCAATTAAAAGAAATGGGGAAACCAAATTAGTCAGGTTAAAAGTGTAAATGGCCTTAATCACAACTAACTGAAAATATTTGTAATATAAAAATAAGCTTATGACTAGTAGAAGGTACAAGAAAATACATTGTCAAAAGTTACAATGGACTCCTGATGACTCATAGAGGAAGAAATATAATGTTGAAATTCATATAATTGCTATATGCATATATTTCTTTATGAATTTACAAATATATTTATTTATGAATTTATGTTCATAAATAAATAATTTCCTCTAATACTTCTGCATTGTTCCTTTTAAATCTCTAATGTCCATCACATTGGTTCAGGAAATAAGATGTAATTAAATAGAGATACTATGAGATGATACATATAAGTATTAATACAATATATGAATTATTATATGAATAATTTAAATTATAACTAGGAAAAAGCCAATGTTACAATCTCATAAGTACTTTTAAATGTAAATAATGTTCCGTTTTTAATTGATAAATTTAATAACATATCTTAGAGAGTCTTTTAAAGTTTCAACAAAAGCTTTGAAAGTAACTGTGCTTATTGCTTTATTTGTCAAAGGATAGTCCCAGTCAGACCATATAAACATGAACTGCCCCATCCTCTCCAAGGCATATTTGTGCGTAAGCCTTCATTTTTTTCCCTTTTCAGACACGTTGATTGCATACATTTTTTGTTTGTTTCTAAATGTTATGAAAAACAAAGGATAAGCTTCAGCCAAAAGGCTAAGTTTAGAAGGCTGGTGTCCCTTCCTGCATTCAAAGTTGAAGAAACTTATCAGCAAACTGCCCTTTTACTATCCTCATTATCCTATAAGGAACATAAAATTTCCAAGGCATTAGTGGTAGCATGTTATCTGTTAAACAAGTCTATGAAGTCAGTAAAGCAGTACTGATGTAGATAATTAAACTGAAGCCCATATTGATTAAATAATACTCCAGGTCTTCAGTCTGATTTTGGTAGGGGCAGAACTTAACATAACATTTTGTTGTTGTTTTTTTAAGTAAATTGAAAATGTATTGTAAATAAATAGAAACCTACATACACAACAGGAAAGCTCACAGACATTGCACATTACACATGGGTCACATGGGATCTTTCCCTGGAAATTTGAAACACACATTACTCTCTTTGTCCATCAGTGACTGTACTGTACCCATTATTTTATTTTTGTTGTTGTTTCCTGGGAGCTATATGGTCCCTCACATGCCCATTTCTATTTTCCTCTAGCAAGTGTCCCTAGAAAGAATCCAAAGTTTGCTTTTTGTAAGTTATAAAAATGAGTTGAGTAATTATTAGCAAATTTATCAATATTATTATCACTCTTCAGTAAAATGATTCCCATTTCATTTATTATGAACAATTTTGGAATTTGGACATTATGCACAGTATTCTCAGGAAGGATAAACTTCATTTTATCCTAGTATTAGAAGTCATGTCCTATAGCACATGAATTAAAAGCCCAAGCTCTGAAATCAGTTCTATTATTAGTATAAACTTGAAAAAGTTACCTGGCCTCTCTGTGATCCAGGTTCCACATCTATAAAACTCATTAAACAGGAGAATCAAATTAGTTAATTAATATAAAGAATTTAGAACATGGTCTGGCTGATAATTATTACCCAATAAATTTTGCTGCTCTTATTACTAGTATTATCTTTGTTATTAAATATTATGGTTATGCCTCAAAATCTCCAATTCTCCAAAATTTCATGTTTCCACACTAGAAATTTCCTTGCTGTGAGTAATGTGCTAGCTCTAACTTAAAGAAAGTCAAAAGCTATTTTTGCCAAGTTTTGATACATTAGATTTTTTTGCCCCCAAATATTTTTATCCTATGTAATGGCTCACTGAAATGCATTATGATGTATGTATGTATATATATTTCATTTTATTGGTTCCAGAGATGGAGGAAGGGAGGAGAAACATTAATGTAACATATGATGGAGATACATCGATCAGTTGCCTCTTGTATGGACCATGACTGGGGATTGAACCAGCAGCTAAGGTAAATGCCCTGACCAGGAATCAAAGCTGTGACCTTCCAGGATGATGCTCCAACCAACTGAGCCACACCGAGCAGGCCCAATGTATATATTTTTCTGGTTTTTTAGAAGCACTGATAAAGCAAATTGTTTGCATGTCAAGCTATGTTTAGAAGACATCAATTTGACTCATAAATATTGAGTTTGGTCAAGCACAATTCAGAGACTCTTTAAAGTGATACCTAAAGTTTCCATATAATATTCTAATTCAAACAAATGTGGTCTTCCTTGCCAAAGGCTACATGCATTGTTACATGGGAATAAACCAAATAATCCTATATAATAAAAGGCTAATATGCAAATTGACCAAACGGTGGAACAACCAATCACTATGATGCGCACTGACCACCAGGGCTCAACTCAGAAGCTGCCCCCTGATGGTCAGTGCGCTCCCATAGGGGGAGTGCCACTCAGTCAGAAGACAGGCTTGCAGCTGGAAAGAGCAGCGGCAGTGGCAGGAGCCTCTCCTGCCTCCGTGGAAGCACTAAGGATGTCAAACTGCCGGCTTAGGCCCACTCCACATGGGCTCCTGCACTGTGAGAGGGTGCAGGCCAGGCTGAGAGAGACCCCTCCTCCCCAGTGCACGAGTTTCATGCACTGGGCCTCTAGTGTTATATAAAACATAGTCTCTTCAAAATCCTCATCAGATACTTGGCTTTATACCTACAAATTCACATTTAAAGAGTAGTAAATAGGTTATTTCCTCACTATTTAGACACTAGCTTATGTTTTATCTTACCTTTATATAAGTCCTCAGTACCCAATTAGATTCTGTTTTCTTGACATACAATTAATTTAAATTTGAAGTTATACCTTGGAACCAATTCTTTGGTCTTAGGAAAATTATTTAATACATTTGAGTTTTTGTTTTCTTATATGTGAAAACTTATGGTTTATAAATATAAGTATGGGTATATGATACATATATACATATATTTAATAAGTACTTATCAAATTTGATATAAATGAATTGACATTTGTTATATAAAATAAGTTTATGCAATGTATATGTATATATCAAATATATGTATATATGTATGAAATTCGTGCATGGGAGGGGGGTCTCCCCTCAGCACAGCCTGCACCCTCTCCAATCTGGGACCCCTTGCAGAATGTCTGACTTCCAGTTTAGGCCCGATTCCAGGGATCAGGCCTAAACTGGCAGTTGGACATCCCTCTCACAATCCTGGACTGCTGGCTCCTAATCACTCACCTGCTTGCCTGCCTGGTCACCCCTTACTGCCCCCACTGCCGGCCTGGTTGCCCCCAACTGCCCTTCTGCCGGCCTGGTCACCCCCAACTACCCCTCTCTGCCAGCCTGCTCACCCCTAACTGCCCCCTCCCCCTGCCAGCCTGTTCACCTGCCGCCCTGGTCACCCCAGGCAGCCTGCTGTTCAGTTGTTTGGTTGTCCTTCACTAACCACCCTGCTGGCCTGGTCACATGCAGCCATCTTGTGAGGGCATGAGGGTCAATTTGCATATTACCTCTTTATTATATAGGATGTATTTGTGTGTGTGTGTGTGTGTGTGTACACATACACAAAAAGGCTCATTATAAGTAAAGTGCTTAGTGTAGAGAATGGCAAATATTAGACTCTTAATGTTTTTAAATGAATTAAAAAGGCACCATGAATAACAATACCGTGTTATTCTCTAAAGAGCAAGATATCCAAGGCTTGTAGAGCCTTGCACAGAGCACAGAGGAATAAACACATTTTTTTTATGAAGACATCTTTCGAAAAGCCTAAACTTTAGGACATTCAATATCTTAGCTAAAATGCTCTAATTCTCATTGATAATACATTGACCTGATCTAAATGTAATAACATGAAACGTAAATGAGATCGTCAAGGTCAGACATGATATGAATCAGAAGAAATTGCTGTTAGTATTGATACACTTTCACACTTTAAGACTTTAATATTAAAATGAACTAACATTATTTCCATACCATTAACTGATCCTGAAAACTGGTAGGAGTATTATTTTGTTTTAATATATGTGTTACATCATTCCGTCCGAATGCCTTTGCACGAGGCCTTTTGCACAACCCTTCCCTAGGCCTGGGACACTCTTGCCCCATATATCACCTTGCCGTCTTTGAATTAATGTCACTTTGTCAGAGAGAGATTTCCTAATTACACTGTCTACAATTGCACACCTGTCACTTTATTCCTTTGAGTCTCTTTTTTGCTTATAATTCATCATTGCTTGACATTATATCACGTCTTTTATTTTGTTTGTTTATACAACAGATTACTGGCAAAATGTGTGGAACAGATCTTTTCCTGCTTGAACCACTGCCAAGAGTAGAAGAGTTAGAAGGAAGGTGAGTGTACAGCTTTCTGAAATAAGAACATAATTGTAAAATTAAAATATATATATACTAGAGGCCCGGTGCACAAAAATTTGTGCACTCGGGGGGGGGGGGGTCCCTCAGCCTGGCCTGTGCCCTCTCGCAGTCTGGGACCCCTCGGGAGATAACGACCTGCTGGCTTAGGCCTGCTCCCGGGTGGCAGAGGGCAGGCCCAATCCCTAGGTGCAGCCCCTGGTCGGGCTCAGAGCAGGGCTGATTGGGGAATTGGGGCGCCGCCCCCTGTCACACTCAAGGCAGGGTCGATGGGGAGGTTGTGGAGCAACCCCCTGTCACACACAGAGCAGGGCCCATCAGGGGGGTTGGGGCTCTGTACCCTGTCACGCACAGAGCAGGGCCCATCAGGGGGTTGGGGTGCTGCCCTCTATCACCCACAGAGCAGGGTGGATCAGGGGGTTGGGGCGCCGCCACTCTCACACTCAGGGCAGGGCTGATGGGGAGGTTATGGCTCTACCCCGTCACACACAGAGCAGGGCCCGTGGGGGGGGGGGAGCTCCCCCCTATCAGGCACAGAGCAGGGCAGATAGGGAGGTTGTGGCCCCGCCACCTGTCACACACAGAGCCGCAGGGCGATCAGGGGGTTTGGGTGCTGCCCCCTGTCATGCTGATTCCAGTGCCGGGAGGCATGTTACCCTTTTACTATATAGGATTGAGGCCTGGTGCATGGGTGGGGCCGGCTGGTTTGCCCTGAAGGGTGTCCTGGATCAGGGTGGGGGTCCCCACTGGGGTGCCTGGCCAGTCTGGGTGAGGGGCTGAGGGCTGTTTTCAGGCTGGGGGTGACTGAACTCCCAAACGCTCCTTTTTTCCTTTTTTTTTTTTTTAATTCTGGGCCAGCTTTAGCTTGAGGCTTGGCTCCAGCTCTTAGGCCTCCGGCTGAAAGTAGGTTTCTGGCCTTTGCTTACAATGTTGCGAATCTGCTGGCTGAAGTTGGGCGTATTTGTTACAGAGTTTCTTAAACTGCCAGCTCAGAGGCAGCGGCAGGCGGGGAACGTTGGTTTCCTCCGTCACTGAGGCAACCAAGCCTCATGTTAGTTTCAAGCTGCCTGGCTGCCGGCCGCCATCTTGGCTGACAGTTAATTTGCATATCTCGCTGATTAGCCAATGAAAAGGGTAGCGGTCGTACGACAATTACCATGTTTCTCTTTTATTAGATAGGATATATATATATATATATATATATATATATATATATATATATATATATATATATATATCAGAAGCAACACCATGCATGTGTGTAGGGGATATGAATGTCTATCACACAAATAAAAACATACATGTGTTTTTATTTAGAAACAAGCTTTATTTACATATAAGAAAATGTATTCATGTTATGTGTAAAATTTGATGAAGTCTTGACAATCTTATCAACCATAAAATTTTTGCCCCATCCAAGACACAAGGCCTCTATCAGCCTCAAAAGTTTCAATATGTACTTTTTGTAGTTAACACTCCTCACTTCCTGACCTAGTAAACACTGATATATTATTTTAGATAATTTTGACTCTTCTAACATTTCATATAAACATAATTATACCGTATGTACTCTGTGCAAGCTGAACTTTTTACACTCAGAAAAATGCTGGTTTTAGTTCTTGATAAATAGTCAGTGTTGCCTTTAATAGTATTTTGTTTCTTATTATTGAGTAATATTCCATTGTATGGATTATACTACAACGTATTATCTTTTGATGATGAACATTTGGAATATTTTCACCTTTGGGTTATTATGAATAAAGCTGCTAGGACACACGTGTTTGTGTAGACTTATTTTTTATGTCTCTTATGTGGAATTTTTGAGCCAATGTAAGTGGGTGCTAAATTTAGAAAAAACTGACAAACTGTTTCCGAAAGTGATTTTAGTATCTTATACATCCACCAGCCATATATGAGAATTTCAGTTTCTCCACACCCTCAGAAACAGTTGGTATTGTCAGTCTTTTTATCTTTGGCCATTCTAATATGTGTGTGGAATGCTGGTTTCTGTCATAATGTGGTTTAAATTTGTATAACCCTGATGGCTAATCTTTTCATTTGATTATTTGCCATCATATATCTTTTTTGAAAAGTTCTTATTCACATATTTTGTCAGTTTTTTATTCATTGAGGTGGATTTCTTTTTCTAATTGTGGGAATGTAAGATGTCTTCGAATATTTTAAATAAAACATCCTTGTCAGATAATTCTATTGGAAATATTTTTCCCCAGCCTGATGTTTTACCTTTCAATTTTTAAGGGGCATTTTTTAAACAATAAAATATTTAACTATTCATGAGTATTTATATTTCTTTATAGTCCTTGTGTTTTAAGTATTTATCTAAAAATAAGGGCCTACTTCAAGACTGCAAAGTTTAGTTTTTCCCCAACCTTTTGGACTTTAGATTTAGATATGTGATCCATTTTCAATTAAATTTTTGGTATGATAAGAGGTCAGAATTTATTGTGCATTTTTCATATCAATATCCAGTTGATCCGGTGCCCATTTGTTGAAGAGACTGTCATTTCCTCATCAAATATTTGTAGAAAATAAAGTGACCAAAAATGTTGAGGTATTTCTTGTCTATCCTTTCTATGGGGGGAGGAGAGGGGCACAAAGAGAGAGAGAGAGAGAGAGAGAGAGAGAGAGAGAGAGAGAGAGAGAGAGAGGTGAGAGAGACACATAGATTGTTTGCCCACTGCACACATCCCTATCCTAAGCCAGGGATTGAGTCTGCAACCAAGGTGCGTGCCCTCATCTGGACTCAAACACGGGACCCTTCAGTCTATGGGCCAATGCTCTAACCACTCAGCGAAAAAAGATACAGCAAAATGTGTTATTTTTGCATTATTTTTTGCATAGAGAAAAATTTAATTTGATACTTGATAAAATAAAAATCTATGATATATAATTCTTTTGCATCTTCTTAATATTGTGTCCTAAAATTGGATATAAAAAGTTCTTTAAGTGTGATCACAAAGTATATTTTTACTATTTAAGAAGTTGAACAGCTGGCACAATCTTTTCTCCAATTAAAAGCTCAATGCAGTAACTAAATAGAATAAAACATTTAGAAAACTCAGTCAATCACATAATTCTAGACCTGACCTCAATTTAATATTAATTTATTTAATGAATAGTTAATCAGCACCACTAAATGTTTAGTATTCTTGGCATTTGGAATAAAGTAATTAGCAATGTGATCATAACCCCTTCATGAAAACTTATAGTTTAGCAGATAATCACTTCTTCTGAGTTATTAATATGAGACTTCCAATTTTATCTTTTCTCTGCATTTAATGTTGAGCTACAATGAAAACTTGAGCCAAAAGTGAAGCTGATGTCAATTACTTTTCTTCACATCATATCTAGATTAAGCAAAACCAAATTTAGACAAAGATGGGTACAGTTATGCTCTCCATCCCGTTTCCCCTTTCCTACCTCACTCCCAGCCACAGGCACCGCCTCTTTCTATAACTGGCACCAATGCTTCTGACAACCATCTTTCTTTTGATGTAATCTAAATTTACACAGAGGACTTCAGTACAATGCAGTCTTACGTGCCTCAATTGTACTTATCCAACTTAAACTCTCTGCCCTGTGTCCTAGCAGATTAAAGATCATGTCACTTCCAACTTACTTTTTTTAAAAGTCTCCACTAAGAAATATTTGTTCCTGAGTCATTTTCAGATAGCTTCTATCTTTCAGAAAGCCTATGCTTTTTCATTGCTTTATTTGTTAACTTGAAGTGTGACAGGAAAGCAAAGCGAAATGATGCAGAAAGCATCCTATGTTCCTGTTTATTGTGCATACATGGTCTCTCTCACCCACAAACACAAGCCTTGCTGCCCGTAGAGCCACACCCCAGAGCCTTTAGCTGCATCCAGGTTTGTTGTTGAAGCCAAGAACTTTGGGAAGGGGCCCCTTTGATGACCCCTGTGGTGTTCCTGCAAGATTCTCTCCATCACCAGCTGTCTTTTCCTCCAGCAGGCTCAGGCTTTTGCTCCTTCTTGAAGCAGGTCACGTGGCCACTCTGATCCTCTCAGCTCGTACTCATATTTAATCCCTGTTGGCCCAGAGTTGTGGAGCTTTTTGCTTCTTTAGCTATTTCCAGTTTGATATTTAGATCTTTCTCCTCTGTTCCTCCATCCAGAAGTAGTGGTTGTGAAGAAAATTATTGAAATGAGTTTTAATTTATTCCATTTATTCTAATAAACATTTTCCCCAAAACGTAGTCATATGTATTGTATTATGACACCCACAGGTATAAATCTTCTGAATGCCATGCGTCCATTTACAGCCCATTGAGAATCTATGAATAAAATCAACTTGTGAATATTTAAACTCAGGTACAGCATGTTGCTTATGACACCAAGAGTTAGTGTTTTCTGATTTGAATCAAGTGATTTCTATTTATTCCATATCCATCACCCTCAAACCCGATACTTCCTTCTCATGAGGTTTCTAATCACTAGTTTAGTCATACTGCTCTTGGTGATATACTCCCCTTTCTCATAACTTCTGGGGTTGTCTGCCATATGTCACAGGAATGGCTCATCATCCAATACACTCTAATACTTTTAGTACATATAATAACATGATGCCCACTAATAATTAAAGAAAGCTACCACTTAAACCCTAGTTGCTTCTGATTTCAAAGCCCAGGCTACATTCCATTTTATACTGAAAAAAGGGAATATATATATATTTAACATGGTCAATTTGCAGTTTACATAGTAGTGCTAAACAAACAAACAAACCTCCCATGCTGTGTGAAGAAACCAAACAAAATTACTGTGCCATCCACTGATGTAATCATGCCTTCCTCCAAGAGAATGCCTAAATAATGATTTAATAGCAGTTAATTTACAAAGTGGCCGCACCAAATGTCCTGGGAAGACTACTTTTATTTCTTATTGCTATTGGCCTAATTATTGATTTCAACAAGAAAAGGACAGCCTATCATTTTAATTCCTTCTAAGGGGCTACTTCTCATTAATTCACAGTTTTGCTGTGAATAAATATATAGGCTGCCAACATTACCCCAGTGACAATAGTTCAAGCCAGTCCTGTTTACTTAAAGTTTCTTGTGGGTTAATAGAGGGTCTGGGTAAGAATATGGATAGTTTAGTTAACCCATTCTCAGTCCTAGAAAACTCAAATACCATGGCTTTCTGAGGACTGGTCCATCATATAACTGTGATATAAAAATGTCAGCACATTTAAACTTATAAGTAAAGATTGCCATATGGATTTTTAGATGACTTGATTTATTTTCTTTAACCCTAAAATGTATCTCCCTTTTTATAATGGTTTAAGTTCTTTTAGATTTTGATTTCAGCAGTTTCCCAATAAACCCATCCCACTACCAAAAACAAAAAAATCTCTCTCCTCAGTTAATTTTTCCCAAGGTTTTGCAATTGGGGACATAGTTATGAAGTGTAATCACTACATCCTATCCTATTGTCAACAAGCTAGAAGAATTTGCTCTAAGAAAATGGTGAATATAGTCTATGTTCCTAATACCCACTTCAATCTAGGAACCAGAAGGTCAAAACATTAGAGCACATTTGTTTAAATGCATTCTGTTCCAATGGCAGAACCACTCCTCTTCCCAATAGTCCAGAGTTCCAGGGAGCAAGGAAGAAAGTGCACTGGAGAACCTCTGTTATCTCTTACAATGAACATCTCCCCCCGGTCTAATCAAAGCCTCTTTGAGAATGGGAAGTGTGAACATGATAAATGAAAACTGAACCAATTGCTCAAGTCACCTGGAAAGTAAAACTATACCGGTAATAAGTGCATATTGAGAGTGAAGATAAGGCAATTGCAGGCTGGGTACGAAAGAAGAGATTTTTGTGAGAATAAAACTCAGTTTTCAGGGAATAACTTATGGGTGCAAGTAGTAGCCTTTTTACTTCTATTCAATCAAAAAAAGAGTTGGCTACTATATCTGACAGGTACATAATATGTAGAAAACCAGGCTTCAAAATAAAGTGACAAAGAAAAAACAGAAATTCTACAAGGCAGAGCAGAAATGGAATAATAGAGAGGGGTAAGTAGAGAAATGTGGGGCTAGAATCAATAGTAACAAAATTATGAGGCAAAATAACAATAAGGATGGACTATGCCTTGGGGACCTGGTACAGAGAGGAACAAAATAGCAATGTAAAAGGCAGACTGGCAGTACATGCTTCACTGGCTCTGTAGAACAGAAATAAATTCTTTCAAGACTGCCTGGAGGGGAAAAAGCAGGTAGAAAAATGAAAGAATCCATTGAAACAAAATTAGCAAACATTGTAGAATACTTGGTTTTACAGTAAGCAATGTGAACCTAGTTCCTAGGACTTGAGCAAGTTTTAAGATGTGTGTCTCATTTATTAAATAAAGATAATAATAATCACACAATGTCAAATGTGTTTTTCCATTTTTAACTGAGTTATTTATGTCTTATAATGTATGTAGAAAAAGACTAGCCAATGTTTAACACTGCCTTTTTACTGTGATATATAAACGTGTCTTGTTATGTTTGTTGTATATAATTTAATCTTAGACTAGTTCCCAATGTGTTGATTGGTAAAATATACTTTAATAGTATTCTGTTGTTCTTGCATCTTAGGAAGGTTATTAATGGAAATTTCTCAAATTGAAAGACTGAAACGTTGATAAACTGAGTGCTAGACATTGAACTTCATGATATTAGAAATCAGATTAAACCTCCCACCCCTAGGAATTTACACTTCACTTTTAGAAAATAACACTGACCTGTGGCATGGAATTCTAGAATGGTCCATTGGGCAGTGCCTGCTCTCTAAACAGTTGTTTACAACAAGACAAATTTCAACCAAAAGTTTCATGACCCTCGGACTGGAAAAGGATGGGTATTGTCTGATTTCAATGCATGAGGGCTGAGAAGGACAGCCTAATATTCTCCTCAATCTAAATTTCTGATGAACTTCTTCCTGACCTCTCAGTTCTTGAAACACTCATTTTAGAAAGCTTGCAATTATAAAATCTTTCTCTGCTTCATTGAGATATAAATCTACAACCCAGGAATGCCTTTCTTGAGGACTCTGAAATATAATCATGGAGAAAGATAAGGACCCCTTTTTCTCAGCTTCATGGGGAGACTAAGAGCCTAATTTTGATAAATGCCAATTAGCAAACATAGATGGTCAAGTCACGTTGACCAGTCTCTCCACTAGATCCTCCAGTACTTTTCCAATAGCTCACCCCCACACGTAAACACACTCAAAGATTTTATTTCAGCAGAGCTGAATTCAGTCTCTCTTTGCTATTACAATAGTCTTGATCTCTAGTGCAATAATCTTGAATAAATTCTTTGCTTTTGTAACCCACCCAGTGAAATTTTTTTTATTTTACAGGGCTGACAGCTTGATCTATGAAGCTTCACTGCTGGAGGCTCTTCTTTCCTTGGGTAGGGTTCTTATTCAATACTTCCAACCTCCAATTAGTTTTTTCATCCCTACATCAGTGCTTCTTAGCCCTGTTCATGCATTTGAATCATCTAAATTATACTTAAGAATATTGATGTCTGGGACCAACCATAGAGTTGGATTTAATTGATCCAAGGGGGAATTGGGTTATTGATAATGTTTCAAATTGTCCCAGACTGTAATAATTGACAAGACTGAGAAGTACTTTTCCAAATGATAAAACCTTTTTGTTTTCACACAGTGTTTCTCCAAACATGTAAAATAAAACTTATCAGAGTATCTTGTACCAAATTAGAATTGCCTGCCATCCCTGCCATTCCTGGGCTCTATCAGATTATCTTGATTATAGATTTGGGGCTTCCTAAACTCTTCAATCACATATTTATTGATATTCTCTCTAGATGTCTCTTCTGTGGAAACAGACACCATTCATTATGTCCAGATTTTACTTTTTTGTATTCCAACAACTTTAAGTTCTGAAATGGGAATAGTGGAAATCCCAATTTACACTCCCACCACCTTCTTTATTTTACTAATTCTACTGAGTTCTTCATTTCTCCTTATGAGTATTATATTCTCTAGCACTGCTTTCTTTGCCCTAATGTTATTCAAAGACCATAGCATTGGCATCACCTGAGAGCTTGATAAAACTGGAGAATCAGTTCTATGTACTGAGTCAGAATGAATATTTAACAAGATACCCACATGATTCTTATAAACATCAACATTCAGTAGTACTGCTTACTACTGAATGTAGCTTTTTCACCACTGCAGGATACTTCCAGAGCAAATGGGGCTTCCTGCAAATGCAGCTTGTATCACAAGGAAAGTAACTTCCTCTTACTTTTTTGATTCTGCACAACAAAAGAAACAGTCAAAAGAGTGCAAAGGCAACCTACAGATAGAAGAAAAAAAAATATATATATTAGAGGCCCAGTGCATGAAAATTCATGCACTGGAGGGGGATCCCTCAGCCCAGCCTGCCCCCTCTCACAGTCCGGGAGCCCTCAGGGTTGGGAGGCAACCCAGCGATCAGGGGAAGGCAATGCCCCATCACACATCTGCTGTGGTCACTGCTGGCAGCGCAAACCTTGGCTGGCCCTGGTTACCTGAGTCTCGGGCAGCCCTGGGCAGCTGGGGGGCTGAGAGGACTAGGGAACTCTGGAGGCAGGTGTGCTGCAAGGCCGGGTCCTGCCTGGGGGCAGGTGCGTCCTTGCTGTGCTCCTGCTGCTCCATCAGGGCTGAGGGGACTGTGTGCAGCCATCTTTGAGGGTGGGGCAGGCCATTAGCATATTCCCTCCTTATTGGCTGTGGGCGCCGCCATCTTTGAGGGCAGGGCAGTCAATTAGCATATTCCCTCCTTATTGGCTGTGGGCACTACCATCTTTTGACAGCGTGAGGGTCAATTAGCATATTCCCTCTTTATTAGATAGGATTTGCAAATCACCTATCTGATAAAGGGTTAATTTGGAAATAAACATAAGGAATTCACAAAACTCAATAGAAAAACAAACAATCCAATTCAAAAATGCATAAAGGCTTGAATAAACATTTATCCAAAGAAGACATTTGAATGGAGAACAGATATATGAAAATATGCTCAACATCACTAATTATCAGATAGATGCAAATCAAAACCCTAATGACATATCACCTCAAACCTGTTAGGATGACAATTATAAAGAAAAACAATAGATAAGAGTTGGTGAGAATATGAAGACTTTGGAATCCTTATATTCTGTTGGTGGAAATAGAAAATGGTGCAGCCACTATGGAAAACAATATGGAGTTTCCTCAAAAATTATAAATGGGCCCTAACTGGTTTGGCTCAGTGGATAGAGCATTGGCCTGCGGACTGAAGGGTCCCAGGTTCGATTCCAGTCAAGGGCATGTACCTTGGTTGCGGGCACATCCCCAGTGGGGGCTGTGCAGGAGGCAGCTGATCGATGTTTCTAACTCTCTATCCCTTTCCCTTCCTCTCTGTAAAAAATCAATAAAATATATTAAAATATAAATAAATAAAAATTCTTCTAAAAAATTATAAATGGAACTACTGTAAAATCCATCAATCCCACTCCTGGGTTCCTCAGACAGAAGCTTGTTTTTTATTCCAAGTCTTTTATTTTGCACTGTGTGTCTGTGTGTGAGTGTGTGTTTAATATTCTTCCTTTAGATATTTTCATGCTTCCGTTGTCTTTCAGGTCTCCACCAAAAGGCCTTTTTAGACTTGCTTCTCCTCACTGTTCCCCTTCCCCTTTGTCTTCTGTCTTTATCCCCTTGACTTATTATAATTTGACATTTTATGATATGTATTTATTTTCTATTTTCCCCACTGAATATAAGTACTTTGAAGGTAGGTTTGTGGTCTGTTTGGTTTTATACTTTGTTAATCTAGTTTTTCCTGATACACAGAACTATAATTTTAAGTTCAAATTTGTACATGAATTGCAATTCTTTTTCAAAACTAAATATATAAAATTTTAGTAAATTCTTCTTCACTAATTTAAGTTGGCTGAATGAGCACAAAACCGCTATGATAATACAAACCAGGGAGAAAACAGGGTTGAATTTGCATGTCATATCTAAGGATCATAAGAGCTAGGGAAATAAGCTCCCTCTCTGTTACTTACGCTCTTACTTTCTCTCACTTCCTTCATCATCCCCTTTGAGAATATGAGCCACATATTAAGACACATAGAGGGTAGATGTGCCATTGTAGGGATTTATTGTGGAAAGAACACGCTTATGTGGTTTAAGGGATGAGCATCTGGGCATAGAGCACCTGGGAATAGAAATGCTAGAGATTTTCAGACCTACCCAAGTCCTCTAGATAAATTTTTTTGGTTCATTATTTTCATAGCATATTTCAGTTTACCATGTCAGAATATAAAATTTCAGTGCCAAACTTTTCAGGAGCTTCTGCTTTGTAAAGAAAATATATATCCCAATCAGAAAGTTTGTTTAAAGTTGTTGGTTTAAAAAAAAAAAAGGTTACAATGATTCTTAGGAATTCTAATACCATACCAGAGCATCACTTATGTGCCTTTAGCAATATTTCTTAAATGCATCCTGAAAAGACTAAGATGGCTAATACCAATTTGTGTCAGTAATTTTAAACAAGTTACTAAACCACAGATTTAAAATAAATAAATAATATATAATAAATAAATTATAACTAAATCTGTAGTGAGCACTCGTGTGAATTATGTCTAATTCCATTTAGTGTAAAAACCTCTGGAATATTTAAAAGGTCATCCTTCACTTTATTTTCCTAATATTCATAATAGAAGCTGTGAGAGCCTAATGTTTTAGGTAACAGGTGAGATCATTCCTAAGACTAAATTCTGATGAACAGTGTGTGTGTTTGTTGTTGTTGTTCTCCCCCACCCCCCCCCAAAAAAAATGTAAAAGCAGTGTCTATAAGCTGAATCTCAAATAATTAACAGTTTAGACTAATTTGAGATTCAATAGTGATGAATAATACTAACTTGCATATTCAATCACTCTAATTTTATTGTACAGCTGTATATAGTCCATTATATGTACAGAATAAAGTATAAGAGTAAAGAATCATCTGCATTTAGTTAATTAACAATTAAAATATACTAGGATTAATAGTGTCAATAGACCGGAATGGATCTTAATTTCCTGAATTTTAGTTATTGTCCCTCCCTTTTTGCTACGGATTTCTATAATTTTAAAAATTTCTTTAAAAATAAATGATAAATTTTCTAATCCAGGGAGAGGAAAATGAAGGCATGAGACTAGAAAGGAATGGAAAATTTGATATCCTCATACTTAAAAGTGTAATAATAAATAATATAATTTCAAGATATAAAGTCACTTGACCCTTTGCTTGCTAGGGGGTATGAGAAAGGATTCTTTTGGCACAATCTCTGTCGTTAGAACTTCACACCTTAGACAAACACTAAAATGAAATTAAATATAGAAAGGACATACTAGCTGCAGAATGAAAATGTTAAATAATTGTATAAATAAACAGACACATGATACCTTTGGGTGAAAAGAGAAAATAAGAAAATCGAGAAAGAGTAGAAAACTAGTAAAATTTTGTCATTATTTCTGACCTTAAAAAAAAAATTAATCCACTAGTGATTAGACTTGCTCAGCTGAATAACCCAAAGGTAATGGGTGATGAATAAAAAATCACATCCATGAGGGAAAAAAGAGCATAGGCTTTTCTTAATTTTATAAAGTTGCAAAAGTATGTGTAGATTTTAGACATAACTGACCAAGTTAATGCTTTGAGAATCTAACCACTCAGTGATAGAAGGAAATACAAAAATTCTCACAAACCAAAACTTTTAATTCCAAATATGTTTTCTCGCCATTCCAATACACACTTTGCAAAATTCTTACTTAAAGTAAATTTTCTTGCAATATATTTTTCTGGCCTCATCACTGAGGCTTCTAAGAGTCAGACTTGAGATATATTTGTCTTAACTAATTAGAAGACATGATTTCTTTAATAATTTTTAAAGAAATACACATGAATAATTGTTTTAGATTAATACACATGACTCATAAGATTCTTATATACTTGCATTAATTATCAAAATATTTTCTCTCTCCACTAAGCTAAGTGTCCATTGTTAGTAATCATGAATTCTGGTGCCTTTTCAGTGGTATAATGAATGGTTGTTGAATACAGGAAAAAAAATAAGAGTATTACCTAATATTTTTAGAAGCCTATTATTCTCTCTGAGTGTAAAATATTTTACTTTCTTTTCAGATGGTTATATGGAACCTAGGCTAAAAGATTTCCAGCACTATCAAATACATCTTACATCGAAACAGTGGATTCCATCTGAGAAGGCATGTCCCCAGTGAGGTAGGACTTACCTATGTCTGTCATGAAGTTTGTCATCAGGGATAGTGAAAAAGCTTTGGGATTAACTTCTTTTAGTTTTCTTACTTGTCCTTCAATAATTTCCCATAATTTCTACATATTTGACTTTAATTAACATACAATTTTTCTGATAATTGACAGTTATAGCAATTTACTTAAAATCTGTGTTATATGTTATGCCTTTGTTTCTGGTGAAAAACATTAAAAAAATGACTTACTGTAAAGGGTATATTTTTGTACATGGTCATTTACTACAGAGTCTTCCTTGGGTTTTTGACAACCAAAACTCTGGCCCACCCATGTGGAAGTCTTCCCGTATCACTCTGTCAATGTGTATCACCTCTAGCAGAGATCTCACCAAGTCCAAAGAAGTATTTTCCGTCTGCTTTTGGCCTCCAGATGCAATTTTGATTCTGTTTCCATGGAAATGGAAATGAGACAAATAAAATAAAATAAAAAATAAAAAGAACTGCTTTTACTTGTGAATCTTTTCAATAAAAGTATAGTGATTTTTTTCCAATGTAAGAGGTCCAATATGTAGCAGTTATTTCTTGAAACTATTTTTTAAAATTTTATTCCAGAAACTAATTACTTAGGAGGGCATATATGTCTTCTGGAAGAAAAATAAGTAAGTCATTGGTGTTGATGTGGGCAGTCTATAATCTGTGTGTGCTATGATAGCCAACACCTGGTAGCCCCAACAGTGCCCTGCTGGTTACCAGTGAGCTCATGGCTCCAGGAAAAGGACATCATGTGCCTTGCTTTGGGTTGGTAGGAGCAGAAGTGATGCTTCAGGAACCAATGGAGCTATTGAGCAGGAGAAGGAAAAGGATCAATTCCCAATTCAAAATGTAACCGAGTAGAAAGTGTTACCTTAAACATCACAGTGATGATTTGGGAACCAGCTTGGTTCTGTAGAGGTGGTCATTGATTTGTTTGACCAGCACAAATTAGCCCAATATTGAGAATAGAGTATTTCTTCTATATGCTTACAACATGAATGTGTGGCAAACTATCAGTGTTTTCAAGGGAAGTTGGTTTTGCTTGCTAACAATTGTCAGAAATGATTGCTTAAAATCATTTACTTAAAGCTTACCCAAATAATTTTGATTATATTTCAAAAGAGAAGTCCTTGCCTATCCTGAGGCATCAAATGTAATTTCCAATATTTCCTCCTAGCAGTTTGTAAATGTGTCTTTTACACCTAATATCTTATTTTTCTGGAATTGATTGGTGTGTATGATATGAAGTAGGGATATATAATTTCTTTTTGGGAAAAAAGTCCATTCATTTCTCTTTTATCTTAAATAATGGTTTCATCATATTATCAGGCTACCTATGTTTCTACATAAAAAATAATGTAATCTGAATAAATCACTTGAAGAGTTTATTTTTATTATATTTTAAGCCTCTTTCAAAATAATACTTTTGGAGTAAATCTCGCATCATGCCCTATGTAATATTTGTCTTTTTCATTTAATATGTATTCTAAACATTTCTACTCAATTTTTAAAAATATTGTTTTAATGAGGTTATATGAGCCTTCTGTGGAGTGAATGTTTATATTCCCCTTCTTTAAACTCATATATTGAGGCCCAAATCCCTATTGTGGCTATATTTGGTGATGGGGTATCTAAGGAAGTAATTCATATTAAATGAGGCTGTAAGGGAGGGCTCTGAACCAATAGGATTAATGTCTTTAATCAGAAGAGGCACCAGAGAGCGCTCTCTCTCTCTCTCTCTCTCTCTCTCTCTCTCTCTCTCTCTCTCTCTCTCTCTCTCTCTCTCTCTCTCTCTCTCTCTCTCTCTCATGCGAGGACACAGAGAGAAAGCAATGGACTACAAAGAGCTCTCTTCAGGACCTGGTCTGGACTTCCCAGATTCTAGAACTATGGGGAATTAACTTCTGTTGTTTAAGCCTCCCAGTCTGTGGTATTTTGTTATGGCAGCCTGAGCAGACTAATCCACACTGTTTTAGGATTAAGTGTTATTAAGTCCTTTGATACAATATATAATGCTACATTAACAGTGCGAGAGTAAAGATATATTAAGATCTTTGAATTAGGTTTTGTGATACATTCCCAGGAATAGATTTAGTAAGTCAAAGGACAAAGCATAATAATAGCTTTTTAAATATTTTGCCATATTGTTTTCCCAAATGATTATATCATTATATGTCTGTCAACAGTACTAGAGCATATCAATTGCATATTAAATTTAGGGGCTTTGTTATAACTCTGTTTTAATATACTAATGAGGTAAAAATGATTGTAGCTAAAGATTGATTTTCAATTTAATACCTGCTTTCTTAATGTTCAGTTGCTTTTAAGCACATAGAGGCTAATTTTGTGTCTCTTGGCAAAAGATCTATTCCTTGTTGTGCAAAGCTAATTCTGTGTGTGTATATTTGGTCAGCTATAAGGACATGTACACAATTTCTTACAAAAATAATATATTCTTACATATAAAAAATAAATTCATGAAAGTAAGTTTACTCAGTAACTTAAATGTTATTTTAAAAAAGCAGGGAGAAAAAGGGCTGTGTTTTATAGCACATATACTAGTAGTATACTTGACAAAATATTTATACTACATATATAACATATATTCATTCAGATAAATTAACCTATAAAATGAAAATCTATAGAAAGCAACTGACACTAAATGTCAGGTGGTTATTTTAATAGATATTTGGCCTCTTTTTATTATTTAAGAAGAGACTTTTCTTAAATATAGCTATTAAGTTTTCAATTTGTCGGTTTCTGAATCAGGCCAGCATGAAATGCAAAGGGCCCATTTCTTGAATCACACAGAACTAACAAAGCAGTGGCATTCACATTTACTTAATATTTTCACTAATCTCATTTCTCTTGTGAGCAAAATTGTTGCTGCTATTTGCTCAGAATTGGCGGCCATGATCGCACTGGCTGTCAGAGTCCCTGTCTCTCGCACTAATTCCACGCTCCATTGAACAGTGCTGTTGTGGCAGGTCCAGTGGGCAATTTAATAGCCGCCATTGCATTACTTGGGGATATTTTGAAAGGAACTTGTGAATACTGCTAATTAAAGGGAAATAATGCAGGCAGTTTTTTTTTCTTGTGTTTATTTTGGTTTGGTTTAATAAGCTAGTTCACTGCGGTACATTGCATTGCTACAAATAATATTTGTAGCAAGTCAGCAGGTGTTAGTATAAAAAAATACAGGTGGAATGTTATCCCGAAAACAGAAAAAATAAACTAACATAAATCATGCGCCACTAAGCTTGTCTAAAAGACAGCAAATGTATTTTCCCAAACTATTCTGACAATCTTCCTTAGAGGCCTCTCTTTCATGAGCCTGTGCATTCTCTAAAGAAAGGCAATCTAAATGTACGCTTCTACTTTTTCACCTAGAATTCCCTCTTTCCCATAATCATCTGCTCTAGGACCCCTACCTCCACTGACATAGTTTTTGAGTCACCAATGACCTCCTAGGTACTAAATTCAAAGGAAGACATTCCAAACCTCATTCCCTTTAACTTTTTCCAAAATGTGTATTTCTTGGCTATGTTAGTTCTGAGATATTCCTATACAGATAGTTACTGAATTGTAATTTTTGACTTCTAATATTTTAACTTTATGATGGAGCAAAAGTGAAAAGCATCTAATAAAAACTGTATTTTGAATTGGGAATTTAATATTTTCCTAAACTATCAATAACATGATGCTGAGAAGTTCTAATTCTAGTAGGTGGAGAGAGAGTAATTATAAAATATGCCCAGAACATCCCCCATAAAAGCCTACTACTAAGAGTAAAGACTTTCCTGAGACTTACCGCTGCCTGAAGGACATTCTCCTCACTCCAGGCGCCCCCCGCACCCCCCCACACACACATTTCTGTCTCCCCTAAGGGGAAGTGAAATCTATACCATTGGAGCAGCGCACTGAAGCTCACAGGCCTGGGAAACAGGGCCACTAAAAGACTAAGATTAAATCATAATATCCTCAGAGGCTTATGTTCCCTCCTCTCTCACCAGCATATCAATAGGGCTCCAATAAAATAAAAAGGGATAACAACAAAATGAGTAGCTATTTAAGGAGGAGATAAACAAAACCTACAACTACCAAAAATATTAGACACAGTCCAACTCCTTATAAATATTCAGTGAAATATATTAGTATGGCATGTTTGTCTTTAATAAAATTTACAAAGCACGCCGAAAGGCAAGAGGGAACACAGTCTGAAGAGAAAAAGAAAACATCAGTACCAGATTCCTATATGATATTGATATTGCAATTAACAATAGGAAAATTAAAATAACTATGAAAACTACATTGAGGGCTATCATGTAAAAAATGTAGACAACATGTAAAAACAGATGGGTTATGTAAGCAAAGAGATGTAAGCTCTAAGAAAGAATCAAAAGGAAATGCTACATCATGAACATTACTAGGGAAATTAACAGTTTCTTTAATGGGCTCATCAGTGCACTGTCCACAGTTGAGGAAAGTATCAGTAAACTTGAAGATGTGCCAAAAGAATTTTCTACACTTGAATGTAAAGAGAAAAAATAAGAAAAATGAAGGGAATACCCAACAACTGTGAGACAATTTCAAAAGGTGCATCCTGTACGTAATTATAGTGGCAATAAGAGAAGAAAGAATGAAAAAAAAAAAAAAAGAGAAGAAAGAATGGATCAGAATAAGTACTCAAAGTTAAAATGACTGATAATTTCCCTAATTAACGATAGACACCAAATCACAGATCTGGAAGGCTCAAAAAACACAAACAGTGTTAAATACTTAATAAATATTAAACAAACAAAAACAAAAACAAATATGTCATTTTTACAATTTCTTTTGCACATTGCAGCAGCCTAGAATCAAATACAGGAACAACTCTATCAATGATATGTAACATTGATATGTAAGCCATAAGACTTGACCATTTGCAAAATTAGAATATTATGATTTAATTTTTCCTTTGGCAGTATTTTAAAAGTATTTTCCTTTCTTTGTATGTGGTATTTATTTGCTAATATTTGAAAAATATATTCTTCAATTCAAAAACCACATACCTAGAAAGTGAGTGTGTAGTCAAGGGTATTATGAAGTTTATAAAAAAATCAGAAAGTTTTTTTTATTTTTCTAGCTCATATAATAATTTTCTTCTTGAAAACTGAAATCTGTTTTCACAATCTGCTTATCTCTAATTTAAGTACTAGATTACTTACATTTTTTTTTCTTTTTAAAAATTATGACAGCAGTAGAAAGATAAAATTGTGTCCTATCACTTTTTACTATAAAATTCCCTAGATATTTACATATAATTTCCAAAATTATATTGAGTAATTGAAATAAAGTTTTATTAAAGGAAAAGGTGATATATTTTTTAATGTTCTTGAGGGTTTTTTTTTAAAAAATATATTTTATTGAGAACCAAGATGGCGGCATAGGTTAACGCCGGAGTTTGCTGCTTTGAACAACTACTTCAAAAGTGAAACCAAAAAACGGAAGGGACATCACCCAGAACCACAGGAACGCTGGCTGAGTGGAAGCCCTACAACTAGGAGGAAAGAGAAACGCATACGGACACTCAGAGGAGGCACAGTGCTGAAGTCAAATTCTGAGGTGCAGAGTGCGCGGAGCGGGCTGGCGGCGGAGGGCGCGGTTGTTGTTTTCAATCGGGAGGGAGTCGCAGACTCTGAGCACCAGATCCGGGCAAGTCTTTAGGGACCCAGACTCAAACGGGAGAAGCGGGACTGTCTGGCTTCGGTCAGAGCGAGTGCAGCTTTCTCTCCGAGCTTTGCAGCGGGTGCTGGGACCCAGAGAGGCAGAGCCCCTGGGGACAGGACTGAGAGCCGCCATAACTGCTCTCTCCGGCCCACCCTGTTGATCCTGTGCTGCTCTCTCCGGCCCACCCTGTTGATCCTGTGCGACCCGCCCCCCCCAAACCCTGCACAGAGGCATTTGCCGGATAGCCTCAGGCAAAGGCATTTGCCGGATAGCCTCAGGCAAAGGCTAGATTAGCACCTCCCTAGAGGACAGAAGTTCTCTCACTGCTGACACCGCTGATTCTCATAGCCACTTGGCCTGGAGGTCAAACCCTCCCTGGAATTAGCTACAACAATCAAGATTTAACTATAAGACTGCGAACAAAGACCACTAGGGGGTGCACCAAGGAAGCATAACAAAATGCGGAGACAAAGAAACAGGACAAAATTGTCAATGGAAGAAATAGAGTTCAGAACCACACTTTTAAGGTCTCTCAAGAACTGTTTAGAAGCTGCCGATAAACTTAATGAGATCTACACGAAAACTAATAAGACCCTCGATCTTATATTGGGGAACCAACTAGAAATTAAGCACACACGGACTGAAATAACGAATATTATACAGACGCCCGACAGCAGACCAGAGGAGCGCAAGAATCAAGTCAATGATTTGAAATGCGAGGAAGCAAAAAACATCCAACCGGAAAAGCAAAATGAAAAAAGAATCCAAAAATTCGAGGATAGTGTAAGGAGCCTCTGGGACAGCTTCAAGCGTACCAACATCAGAATTATAGAGGTGCCAGAAGATGAGAGAGAGCAAGATATTGAAAACCTATTTGAAGAAATAATGACAGAAAACTTCCCCCACCTGGTGAAAGAAATGGACTTACAGGTCCAAGAAGCGCGGAGAACCCCAAACAAAAGGAATCCAAAGAGGACCACACCAAGACACATCATAATTAAAATGCCAAGAGCAAAAGATAAAGAGAGAATCTTAAAAACAGCAAGAGAAAGAAACTCAGTTACCTACAAGGGAATACCCATACGACTGTCAGCTGATTTCTCAACAGAAACTTTGCAGGCCAGAAGGGAGTGGCAAGAAATATTCAAAGTGATGAATACCAAGAACCTACAACCAAGATTACTTTATCCAGCAAAGCTATCATTCAGAACGGAAGGTCAGATAAATAGCTTCACAGATAAGGAAAAGCTAAAGGAGTTCATCACCACCAAACCAGGATTATATGAAATGCTGAAAGGTATCCTTTAAGAAGAGGAAGAGGAAGAAAAAGGTAAAGATACAAATTATGAACAACAAATATGCATCTATCAACAAGTGAATCTAAGAATCAAGTGAATAAATAATCTGATGATCAGAATGAACTGTTGATTATAATAGAATCAGGGACATAGAAAGGGAATGGACTGACTATTCCTGGGGGGGAAAGGGGTGTGGGAGATGTGGGAAGAGACTGGACAAAAATCGTGCACCTATGGATGAGGACAGTGGGTGGGGAGTGAGGGCGGAGGGTGGGGCGGCAACTGGGAGGAGGGGAGTTATGGGGGGGGGAAAAAAGGAACAAATGTAATAATCTGAACAATAAAGATTTAATTAAAAAAAATATATATTTTATTGATTTTTTACAGAGAGGAAAGGAGAGAGATAGAGAGTTAGAAACATCGATGAGATAGAAATATCAATCAGCTGCCTCCTGCACATCTTCCACTGGGGATGTGCCCGCAACCCAGGTACATGCCCTTGACCAGAATCAAACCTGGGACCCTTCAATCCTTAGGCCGACGCTCTATCCACTGAGCCAAACCGGTATCGGCAAAAAAAAGGTGATATTTTAATGTAATTGCTTTTAAATTTGTGCAAGCTGATAATATTTTGGCCAAGATTAAATGACTGACAAACCTCTTTAAAACAACCATTCATAAATGAGCTATCCATTATTTTTAAATGTGATAATTATTTGAGCACTAAAGCAGAATGATAGATAATAATTAGGGGTCAGAATTAACTTTCTGCAAAATAATTTGTATGTCTTAATGAAAATGGCTAACTTATTAGCAATGACATTCATATAATTTGGAACATTGGATTAGCACATTTACATATCCTATATAATAAATGGCTAATATGCAAATTGTTCCCTTGACTGGGAGTTCAGCCAGGGGGCAGGGCCCGCTGGCCAACAACCCATGGCCCCTCCTCCCACTGCCCCCTGCCCCCATCAGTCCCCCACCAGTTCGGGGGCGGGGCCCTTCTCCAACCTCTTGTGTCCCCTCCCCTCGGCCAGCCCAGCCAGATTGGGGTAGGCTGGCCAGACCCCACCCATGCAAAAATTCATACACTGGTCCTCTAGTAAAAAATAAATATGAAGCCCTGACCAGTTTGGCTCAGCAGATGGAGCGTTGGCCTGCGGACTCAAGGGTCCTGGGTTCGATTCTGGTCAAGAGCATGTGCCTTGGTTGCGGGCACATCCCCTTGGGAAGTGTGCAGGGGGCAGCTGATCGATGTTTCTCTCTCATCAATGTTTCTAACTCTCTATTCCTCTCCCTTCCTCTCTGTAAAAAATCAATAAAGTATATATTAAAAAAAATATGAATACTTTTACTGTTTAACTCACAATTTTATGCAGTTATTTAAGAATTATGTTAATATCTGCACTGAAGTTCATATTATATAACTAATACAAGAGAAAGGCAAAAAAGCAAAGATAAAAAAGGGAAGTTTTATAGAGATTAGAATTGGCATGCCCTTCAACTGGTAAAGTTCATTTTTCCTCTAGTTAAAAAGAATCATTTGAATAAAATACATAAATATTAAAAAGGCAATTATTCTTTGTTACTAGGACTACATAAATGAAGCACATGATAAAATAATGGGAATAATTTACAGCTCAGTGGGACAACCATAGATACAATAATCTAATGGAAAATGCACATTTATTTAAGATCTCTTATCTAAGCTCATCTTTAATTTTAGCATTAGTGCACCAGATGATAGTAAAGAACCCCACATTCAAATCTTTCAAAGACGTTTTCAGAAATTCATAGTTGATTAAGAAGCAACATAACTACTTTAATGCAAAGAGATTCCCTGGAATTGACTAGCAACCCAATTCTATTTAGGAAGAACATGCTTTTGCTTCCCCAGAAACCCTTTTATGTTCTGTAATAAATGAGGGTCCACGTGAAATCCCTTATACTGTAGGTGGGTCTTACCCAACTATTAAAATTCCATAGCTATAGTTACAAGTGTGTGGTATGAACACCCAAATATAATAACCTCCCCAATTAGAGCCTCAGAAGTTAGAAAATGATTTCAGCCTACATAAAAGGGTACACTTAAATTAGCTTAATCTGCCATCTCTTCTGATTTGAGCTGATAAATATTTTGAATAAGAATCTAGTGTTCTGAAAAAGGTGATTCCTTTTCAAATTAAGTGCAGGTGAGTATAATATAAAAGATCAAGAATAGAATTTCATCCTGGCTCTGTTGGTTGAGTGGTCATCCCATGCATGGAGAGGTTGGGGGTTCAATTCCCGATCATGGCACATTCCAGGTTTTCTGGCTGGATCCCCAGTAGGGGACATCCAGGAGGCAGCCAATCAATGTGTCTCTCCCTCCCCCTTCCTCTCTTTCTCTGAAAATCAATAAAAACATTAAAAAAAGAATAGAATTGCAAAAATGTGATTAGAACTGATAATATCTCTGTCATAATGTACACATCACTTTAGTCAACAATGCAAATCTAAACTGAACTCTGTTACTTGTGATAAACTTTAACCACAATAATATGACAGAGACTGGCATCTTCACATAGCTTTTTTTAAAATATATTTTTATTGATTTTAGAGAGGAAGAGAGAGGGAGAGAGATATATAGAAACATTAATGGTGAGAGAGAATCATTAATTGGCTGCCTCCTGCATGTCCCACATGGGATCAAGGCTGCAGCCTGGACATGTACCCTGGCCAGGAATCGAACTGTGACCTCCTGGTTCATAGGTTGATACCCAATCACTGAGCCATGCCAGCTGGGCTTCACTTATCTTAAATAGCCACAGTTACTTAAGGAGAACCCCATACTTTAAAGCTTGGAGAATTCATCCAAATCCTAAAATGTGTGGGGAAGGAGGCCAGTCAGAATTCTTCTGTTCATGAGACCATTGACTACATTTTTATTGGAGACTAATGGCTGTATAATTTTCAAGACATTATCTATATAATAAAAGCCTAAGCAACAGTTATGGCGGAACAACCAGAACAACCGGTTGCTGTGATGGGCACTGACCACCAGGGGGCAGACGCTTAATGCAGGAGCATCCCCCTGGTGGTCAGTGCACTCCTACAGGGGAAGCGCCATTCAGCAAGAAGCCGGGCTCATGGCTGGCAAGCACAGCGACGGTGGTGGGAGCCTCTCCTGCCTCCGTGGCAGTGCTAAGGAGCAGTGAGCTGAGCAGTAAGGAGCAGCGAGCAGGTGGGTGGTAAGGAGCGAGGGGTCCTGGACTGTGAGACAGATGTCCAACTGCTGGGTTACGCCTGATCTCCCCGGGCTCCTGGACTGCAAGAGGGTGCAGGCCAGGCTGAGAGACCACCCCCCACCCCAGTGTAAGAATTCTGTGCACCGGGCCTCTACTTAAGCTATAAAGAGAGAAGTGAGCCAGTAGACAAATATAGTTTAGGTTTACAAGTATGGAAAGAAGATGAGAAGTGGCACAAAGGAGAACATTTATTTTAGTAATGATAGATATCAGGTTGCTTTTTGGCCTATCCCTGCATTCCTACAGAGAAAAAGAACTGTAGCAAAAGTAGGTGAAATGAAATAACTCTATCACCATATGTCAGTTTAAGAAAATTAGAGAAAAATTCATTTCTTATCATGGCCTAGTAATGGACTACACAGTCATTTTTTGGGGGGTGCATTTGGATATGGCAAGAATATGTTTTACTAATTCAGCTCAGTATCTCTCTATTTAAATGTATCCTCCCAATAGAAACATAAGAGAAATTCACCAGATTGTTTGATAATCTGAAAATCAACCTCAGTTGTGACAGAATATCATCATGGTGAAGAGCGTTCACTCAGAAGTGACAGACAGGCATGGCTGTGATACAAGAAATGTAAATTGTGACCTCTGGGGAGGCCATACAAAACTCTGTTGACCTACCTGAGCGAGAACAGAAGGTCTTAAATGGCATGGGTTTCAGAGACTCGAAGAGTGGGATCTGTTTTTATTATAGCTTTACTCAATCTTTAGCCTACTGTGGCCAGGAGTGAGAATGATGTTATATAATTTAGAATTTTAAACAGTACTTTCCTTCTTGAATATTTTGGAACGTTTACAATTTTGAATAAACTAATCTAAATAACTGCCACCGTTATGTACTAGTAAATGCAAACTTATCAAGAATAACCGCTAATTTTATTGAGGGACTTCAATGACATTACCACATTTAAGCTTCATTAACAGTACTGGTAAGATTAATATTAATTACTAATGTCTCAGTTTCTAATATGAAGCTAAGAGAGGTTAGGTAGTTTGTTTAGGTAGGAATATGTACACTACAGAAATCTATGGCTGATTCTAATGTCACTGTTTTATACCATGCAGCCATAGAGAAGCCTAGAAGGAAATTTGCAAAAATCAATATTTACAACTCCACATGAATACATAGGTAGTACATAATGAGAAAGGCTGTTTTAGTTTAAGAAGAAATTTTATTTTCTTCTTCTTATATTTTCTAATCAAAAACTTAAAATGGGAGAACAGCTAATACAATCCTGGTTGTCCTCAAGATCCTTTAGGATTATTTTGTGATTTGACTTTCATGAACAAAGAACCAGTGAAAAAATACAAAACAAACCAAGGCATGTGTGATGGTACTGACAAGCATCTTGCCTGGCTCCTACCCTTAGGAGACTGTCATCTCATTTCATTGTCAGTTTATAAACATCATCGCTAAGTGGAAAGCAGAGATAATTCATTCAGTTCACTTAGGAAAACCTTGAACTTCAGGTCACCTAAACTAAATCTGTTTAAATCTCAGAAGTAATGAGAGCAAACATGAAATTATAGAAAATTCAAATGCTATTTTCATCCCAGGGAGTTCAGAATAACATTATGCCGGGAGTATAATTAACTCCACTGAATTCTACCCTAAGGATCATGTTAGATGTGCAGGATTTATCATTAGCATAAATGGAACAAAAGCATAGGCCTGAAGTAAAGTATCTGCAATGTTGTCATCTATGGCCAATAGGAGAGGAAGAATCCTGCAAAGGAATGACAGGTGGTTAAAAGTCAAAGGAAGTGATGAAAGCTATAATTAAAACCATAAACTGTAAGTAAAAGAGCATGTAAGTACAGAGTCATTTAGTCCATGGGTGAAAGAACCCAGAATAATTATATCTAGCTAAATGAAGAGTTGCTTTATTGCAAGGCCCAGGCTAGAACCTATAAGGAAACTTCCTGACAGGAGCCAGGAAACCATTTTTTGTTGAGTATGGCCTGATTTAGTTTGATTTCTAGTAATAACTTAAACTTCCTAAATTTCTCTTTCCCATACCTATAGGATGAGTCAAAGCATGTCTCTTTCAGATATGTGGGAAGGACCAAAATAATAAAGTAGTTGAAAAGATATTTGGAGAAAAGACAACTGCATTTCTATTGGAGTAGCAAAGCACGTAAAGTAGATAAATCTCTGGTTTGTGTTTTGTTTTTTTCTTTTGATTAGGTGCCTAAATTTGAGGAAATCACTTAACCTCCTAGAACCTCAGGTTTTTGTTTTGTTTTGTTTTTCTCTTTCAAAGTATGGGAGTGATATTTTTTGAAATGTGTGTGTGTATGTGTGTGTGTGTGTGTGTGTGTGTGTTTTCTCATTGGTCATTTCAAAATAGGGAGAATATATCTATCAGTGTTACACATTCATTCTGTTTAAAGCTCATCCAGGTGTCTTAATGGGCTGTTGGGAGTGGGGGGGTCCCCATGCTGCTTTTCAGTCAGTGTCAGTAAGGAACTCTTCACTGGAAATGTGGAGCAGGCTCCCTCGCAGCCATCACTTCTTTTTGAACGCTTGATGACACGACTGGTCCAGGTGTAGCTTGTCCCTTCACCCCACTTCCTCCAGCCACAGTTCTCTTTCTCCCCCTTCTGCATCCACAGAAGGACATCACCTTCCCAGGTGATCAGCGACTAAACATTCGGGTTGTCCAAGCCTTTGGTACACTCATCAAATTCCCCTCCAACAGTGAAATCCAGGGCAGAGTTGTTAAATGTGCTGTCGGTTTTCCTCTTGAAGTTATATGTGTATTGATTAATGATCTTTATCTGAGCCAGGCGTACTGCAATCTTGCAGGCAGCAAAATCAAAATCCAGGGCCTTCAGGTAGGCTTCAAAGTTGTCATTACTCTCCATCTCCCAGGTTCTATTCTGGTCCATCCTCATGGCAGTGGCCCCTGGTGACCATAGGTGTGTGGCAATGTTAAGGAGCAGGCAGGATCTTCCATTTCCTCGTAAGATTGGCATGGCTATGTGAAACTCAGATGAGAAAACATATTGAAATGCACTGTGGAAAATGTAGCAACACAAAGAAATAATATTGATAATTTTAAAGGCTCACTTCCATTGGTCTATCTTAGGATAGTACTGACAAATCTATGGAAGAAAAGGGGACTGGAAACCTATATTTTCATATCTGTCAGAAAATCAAGCAATGCCAGAAATGGTCAGTGTCTCAGTGTCACACCGTCTATTGAAATAGTTTTAAATACAGCTTTACACTTCATTATAGTTGGCTTTCCAGTTTGATAACATCAGCAATCCTATGCTATGTGAATCACATTTTTATATTATTAATTTCCGCTGCATTACAACAAGGTTATTGCTACTGCCCAATTTTGGAAAGGTGAGAGGAGAACTTGAAGGAAAGAGCTGCAGACACTCAAAGGGAAACACATTTTTTGAATAATAATGAAATTAATATTTTTAGAATTTGCTTCTCAAAATTTCATGCCTAGATATCATAATTTGCAAAGTAATCCATTTATTTCAGTAAATCTTTTCATATAACAAAAGGTACATTTCAATTTCTCATTAACTCCTTTGGGATTAGAATTAGGCCCTATCCACATTTAAGTCACCCATCTGGATGTGGCAGGTATGCGAGTTTGTACCTATGGGTGCCACTTGGAACCTAAAAACAAATAGCCCTAAATCACTATTAACTGAAATGACCTTGAATTACAAAGCCTAAATCCACCTACTACATTTGTACAGATACTTTCCTACTTTTCTTAATCTTGAATGTATTCCAACTTATCTTTTAGTCTTCATTTTAGTTTTGATTAATGTAGCAAGCATTAGGGTAATTTATGTTCCTTCTTGAATAATCAGAAGTCATTCCAGGGAGTATAAATTTGATCATGACATGTCAAGTCCTCCTCACCCCACTCACCCCAAGAGCCTTCAGCATCCATTAGGTTTTAGGTTAATTCAAAAGTACCTCTATCTTATGGTAATACATTTATATTTTTGGTATAACAATGATTCAAACCTTTTTTCTGTGATCTTGGATTTATAGAATTTAAGTTCAAGGTTGTAGTACTGTTTTACTGCTTCAGCATTTTTTGAAAATATATTTTTATTGATTTCAGAGAGAAAGGGTGAGGGAGAGCAAAATAGAAACATCAATGATGAGAGAGAATCGATGATCGGCTGCCTCCTGCATGCCCCCCACTGGGGATCAAGTCCACAACCTGGGCATGTGCCCTTGGCCAGAATCAAACCCAGGACTCTTCAGTCCGTAGGCCAACACTCTATCCACTGAGCCAAAACAGCTAGGGCTGCTTCAGCATTCTTTTAAATATATATATATATATATATATATATATATGTATATATATATATATATATATATATATATTATTGATTTTTACAGAGAGGAAGGGAGAGGGATAGAGAATCAGAAACACCAATGAGAGAGAAACATAGATCAGCCGCCTCCTGCACACCCCACACTGGGGATGTGCCCACAACCAAGGTACATGCCCTTGACCAGAATCAAACCCGGGACCCTTCAGTCTGCAGGCCGATGCTCTATCCACTGAGCCAAACTGGTTAGTGCTGCTTCAGCATTCTTTACATAATTTTTATAGATTACTAAATTTTTTGAGAATGGATTCCTTCTACAATTAATAGTTAAAGCTGTTAAAATATTTTGCTTTTCAGAATACATCTTTTCTCTCTATCTGCAATCCTCAGACTAAATCCCAATATTTTGGTTAATTGGTAATTGACCCTGGTCTTCAGAGAACAGAGACCTAGTAGCATAGACAAAGCATTTTGTAGCACATTGAGGGAGAGCTAGATTGTACCTTATGACAAAGATCATCACAAAGAGAAAACACTTACATGCACATACTTTCCCTGATCTAGGGCAAAACAAGAAGGAAAGTAAGACAAGAAAAATAGACATAAATATTTGCAGATCCAGTGCCCCGATTTTCAGAAATAATTAATTTATTTTTATCCTCGATGTTATGTTTTTTATTGATTTTTGAGAGGAAATGTGAGAGAGAAACATTGATCAGTTGCCCCCTGTACACCCTAACTGGGATCAAACCTGCAATTTAAGTATGTGCCCCACCAGGAATCTAACTTGATACTCTAATCAACCAAGCCATTTGGCCAGGGCCAGTGCCCTGGTTTATTGACAAAGAACTCAGGATACAGAGCAGTAATGAAAGATTTTCATGCCCCAGAGTGACATGGAAGTACGAAGATTTGCCTATCCTTCAGTGTGGTAGACATGACATAGAATTCCCCTAGAACTGAAGGAGCATGGGGACAAGAACTAGAAACATCTCATAGCAACCTGTGTGGACTGAAGACTAAGCAGCAGATAGTGGGCATCTCCCCACGCGCAGAAGGATAAGTAACCCGTCCCCCAAAGCCTTGGCACTGTGGAAGCTACCTCACCCCCCAAATATTTAACCCAGACTGGGAGGACGGGGTTATTTGGGCCAAGAATGGGTTTCTAGCGAGTGGTTAACAGAGGTTAAAATTGAAATGAATTAGAGTATAAAAATTATTATATATTCGTTACACCTAAGTTTTTATAAAGTTTTATATCTAGAATATGATTAATAAAAAATGAAAATAAAGTAAAAACTTTAATTATTACACATTGTTCAGTGTATTCTAGGTATGGAACACTGCAAAAACAAACAAAAATCACCTCAGGTGTACACAGCAGGGTTAAATAGTTCCTCCTGCTTTCTAGTTAATGTCCTCATAGCTGATTTCCAGTGCACTATAGAAGCTAATTCACATAGTAAAAAAAAAAAAAAATCTAATATTAAACAGAAATATAATACTCTTTCAAATACTCTTCATATGTTAGTGGTAAGTGCTTGAGGCTAGTAGTAGGATATATATATATATATATATATATATATATATATATATATATATATATATATATATATTAGTATATCTCAGGTTAATGAAGTTAATATGAGCCAAGACATGTAGATATTAAATGTAAAGTATATTATTATTAGGTTCGAACATTTAACCAGTCTACCTCAGTGAGTTTTAGTCCAAAACTTTATTCCAACCTCAAGAGAGTACAACTCTCACTAAAATCATACACATGCAGTTAGAACATTTGGGTCCACTTACTCTTGCGAATGAGGTGTCTTGCTTCTTGACTTCCAAAACCCTTAAGCAATCTACTTAAAACCCAAATCAAAGGTTTATTGAATGTCTTTTGAACCATCTGGGTGAGTTAAGGGTAAAGGAATCTAAAATGTATGTATTCATTTTATTTAAAAAACACATGGGCTTATAAACCAATTGAAAATTACTTGGCATGAATATAGAGGAACTTGGCAGAAAATATTTCCCCAAACCCAACACTTTCGAAAAAGCCCAAATGTAATAAAAACTCACCCAGGTTTTTAGCTATGATTAGGCGAAATAGTCAAATAATAATTAAAAGAAAATAAAACATTAAAATGAATTTGAAATAGAGATTTTTTTTAATGAAATGTAGCTTATAGACAGGCTAATGTGTCTTTTTCTGCAATAATGGACCTTCATCTTTTCAGGGAATAATCTCTTATCATCTGGCTATATCTGGGTTGTTTTTTTCTACTTCTGTGAATCAGACATTTCTTCCTGTGGGCATTCTGGGAGCATGCTATAGGACCTGAAAGTAGTGCATGTGCACACCTACATGTGTACAGACACATCTACACTAGTAAAAGAGAAACATGGTAATTGGCATACAACCGCTACCCTTTTCATTGGCTAATCAGCGAGATATGCAAATTAACTGTCAGCCAAGATGGCGGCCGGCAGCCAGGCAGCTTGAAACTAACATGAGGCTTGCTTGCCTCAGTGACGGAGGACACCAACGTTCCCTGCCTGCGGCTGCAGGCCTCTGAGCTGGCAGTTTCAAACATTATAACAAATACCTTCGGACTTCAGCCAGCGGATTTGCAACATTGTAAGCAAAGGCCAGAAACCTACTTTCAGGAGCTGAGGCCTAAGAGCTGGAGCCAAGCCTCAAGCTAAAGCTGGCCCAGAATAAAAAAAAAAAAAAGGAAAAAAAGAGCGTTTGGGAGTTCAGTCACCCCCAGCCTGAAAACAGCCATCATACCCTCATCAAGGCTGGCCAGGCACCCCAGTGGGGACCCCCACCCTGATCCAGGACACCCTTCAGGGCAAACGAGCTGGCACCCACCCATGCACCAGGCCTCTACCCTATATAGTAAAAGGGTAATGTGCCTCCCGGCACTGGGATCAGCGGAGCCACGAGGCCTCCTGGCACTGGGATCAGCATGACATGGGGCAGCACCCAAACACCCTGATCGGCCCTGCTCTGTGTGTGACGGGGTAGAGCCATAACCTCCCCATCGGCCCTGCCCTGAGTGTGAGAGTGGCAGCGCCCCAACCCCCTGATCTGACCTGCTCTGTGGATGATAGAGGGTGGTGACCCGCCCCCCCCCCACGGGCCCTGCTCTGTGTGTGACGGGGTACAGCCATAACCTCCCCATCGGCCCTGCCCTGAGTGTGAGAGTGGCGGCGCCCCAACCCCCTGATCGGCCCTGCTCTGTGGGTGATAGAGGGCGGCGCCCCAACCCACTGATCCACCCTGCTCTGTGTGTGACAGGGGACGGTGCCCCAACTCCCCTATCAGACCTACTCTGTGAGTGACAGGGGGGAGCTCCTCAACCCCTGATGGGCCCTGCTTTGTGCATGACAGGGTACAGAGCCCCAACCACCCTGATGGGCCCTGCTCTGTGCGTGACAGGGGGTCGTGCCGCAACCTCCCCATCGACCCTGCCTTGAGTGTGACAGGGCGTGGTGCCCCAACCCCCCAATCGGCCCTCCTCTGAGCCCGACCAGGGGCTGCACCTAGGGATTGGGCCTGCCCTCTGCCACCTGGGAGCAGGCCTAAACCAGCAGGTCGTTATCTCCCGAGGGGTCCCAGACTGCGAGAGGGCACAGGCCAGGCTAAGGGACCCCCCCTTCCCCCCGAGTGCACAAATTTTTGTGCACCGGGCCTCTAGTATACATATAAATATACAGAGAAGTGCATACACATTCCAAAATAGAAAAAATACCCTTTCTGTAAAAGATAAAAATTAATCTTAGTATTTATCCTTTTGAAGATTATGACTATGTATATGCACTGTATTTCAAGTCTACTGACAGAAGCAGTTATTAAAAAATTTTCTTTCCAATGAAGATTGCTAGATAAAACACATGATGCATGGCTGAATTTGAATTTAAGATAAACAGCATATAATTTCTTTTAGTGTAAGTATGCCTCGTGTAATATTTGGGACTAGCTTATATGCAAAAAAGAATCATTCTTTATCTGAAAGTCAAATTTAATTGAATGTTGTGATTTTCTTTGTATATATGAAACCTCTACTATGTAGTCACACTCTCTTTGGTACTATAAGAACACAAGGATCTTCTTTCTCTCCAGGTGATTACATTCTATTCAGGGGCATAAGACTGACATGTGAAGAAGACAATATAAGTTGACTGCTAATTTATGTTGACAACTTGTAAATGATTTTTTTTATAAATGAAAAATTTAATTAGACCTATTGAACCTAAGGACAGTTTCATGACTGAAATGCACGTTGAAAATACTGAAGGATTTTTCTGTCTGGAAAAGATCTAAAGGGACCTTCCAGAGAAGAGGAATAAAGTTGAAAGCTTAGAAGAGAATAAATATAGTATGCATGTGCCCTGTTGCAGGTGCTCAAAATGGAAACAATATCAGTCAAAAGTGCTTGAAAATAAATCTGAAATTATATATATATATATATATATATATATATATATATATATATATATATATATTATGTCATATATATTTTTAATATGTCCTTACAATATTTATAGAAGATATTGCTTTACCTCAAAAACACAGAACCACAGACCTCCAAGCCTTGCAATATTTGACTCTCAGCAATCCTTTCCTACAATTGGATTTGAGGTAAGCAAGAGCATGGACTGTGTTTATTCTCATTTTAGCTCAGGTGCTTAGCACAATGCCTGGGCACAATGCTGAATAAATGTTGCAGAGAGAAATAGGACAAAATACTGAGGTGAGAGAAAGGAAGAAAGGGAGAAATAATTAATTCCTCAAGGCCAGGAGATTATTATAGGAGTTCTAAAATTAAATTATTGTTTTAATTAATATTTTTTTATTTTTAAGGAATGAAAAATGAGAATAGAATTTCAAAGATGCCAGTGTCATGCTAGCAGGAATTTGCTACCCCTTTTCATTGGCTTATTTAGGAGAATGCCACCTTAAATACAAAAAAAATAAATTCAGGCATTAAAAAACATTTAATAAGGTTCCAGGAAGGCCATTCTCTTAAAATCATTCTTCAGAAATCACTCTTCCACCAAAAACAAGTAAAATTTAAATAAATGTATTTAGGCATTAGTTATAATGAAGTTTTTAGAAGTGCAGTTTCTAGGCATTTTAAAAGATAAGGATCATTTTTAAATGACTTCTGCATTCACTGAGGATTCTTGAAGTACAGATGGATCTGTGTTTGTTTTCTAACAGACAGCTTGCATGGTGTATTGATGTCAGTATCAAGTCTAAAGGTCACTGCTGTAGCCGACAAGATATAACATCTCACTGTCAGTCCGTGAATTCTTCCATTAGGTTGAAGGAAATTTAAATATTTGCTCTGTTTTGCAGGTTTTCAATCTCAAAATTATATATGTATATATATTATATATATATATTATATATATATATATGTATATATAATATATTATATATATATAATATATTATATATATATTTTTCCAGTCCTCACCAAAGGATATGCTTTTGTTGATTCTAGAGAGGAAGGGGGAGAGAAAGAAAGTGAAACATTGATGAAGAGAAACATAGATTGATGTCCCCCCATATGAGCCATGACTGGTGATCAAGCCCACAACCTATGTACCCTGATTGGGAATCAAACCCAAAACCTTTTGGTGTACGGGATGATGCTCCAACCAGCTGAACCACGTGGCCAGGTTATGATGACCACCTGACGTTTGTAGGCAAATTAGCTATAATTTCCTGCTGAAGTTGCTAGAGGGCCAAATCATTATAAACATCTGAATAGCGCAACATACCTAAGTATCCTTGCTGATCAAGTTCATCCTATCATGTTGATGGCGTATCCCAATGGAGATGGCTTCTTCCAACAAGTCAATGCGCCATGCCACGGTGCTCGTATTGTGCAGGAGTGGTTTCAAGAACATGAGGGAGACTTTACCGTACTTAGGTGGCCCCCACAATTACCAGATCTCAATCCAATGGAGCATTTGTGGGACAAAGTTAAAAGAGCCATCAGGCAGCTGGTTCCACAACAGTCAAATCTCACAGAACTGGACAGTGCTATTCATCAGGCATGGTGTCAGATTCCTCGCATCACCTTTCAACATCTCGTGGAGTCAATGCCGAGAAGAATCGCCGCAGTATTGAAGGCAAAAGGTGGCCCAACTAAGTACTGATGGGGTGGTCATAATAATCTGGCCACTCAATATATGTGTGTGTGTGTGTGTGTGTGTGTGTGTGTGTGTGTGTGTGTGTGTATATATATATATATATATATATATATATATATATATATATCTTCTTTCTTTCCCTCTATTTCTGTATTTCTGTCAGGATATTAATGACTCCCTTCTTCAGTATTGGTACCAGTTAGGTAAAGCCAGGAGATATACCCATGCCACTGATGTACCACGTGGCTTTTTAATATATAGAGAAGAATTAGGAAATGGCATGTGAATACTCTGTAAATCTTGGCAGAGTCGAAAGGGTCCAGGCCATGGCTTCCAAACATAGAGATTGACGCTTGTGCCCTATGTTAAAAATCCAAAAAAAGCGCCTTGCTAGGCATTTCTACCAGTTAAGACTCAGGAAGTACAGGATATCCCACAGAATATCCCACAATATCTGAACTTGAAAATCCTAAGGGGAAAAAAGAGGCTTCACTCTTTTTTCTTACCCAGGCCAATGTCTACCAGTTTCACTATCTGGAGGCACAAACCTAAATCCATGTTACACAAACGTAAGTACAAAACATATAAGAATAATTTTTTTAAAAAATATATTTTATTGATTTTTTACAGAGAGGAAGGGAGAGAGATAGAGAGTTAGAAACATCGATGAGAGAGAAACATCGATCAGCTGCCTCCTGCATACTCCCCACTGGGGATGTGCCCGCAACCCAGGTACATGCCCTTGACCGGAATCGAACCTGGGACCTTTCAATCCGCAAGCCGATGCTCTATCCACTGAGCCAAACCGGTTTCGGCAAGAATAATTTTTTTTTTTTAATCCACTAGAATATTATCATCAAAAAAGAAAATGAGACAGCACCATTTCAGGTTTTTCTTAGCCTGTGAACTAAAAAGTTAATTTATAGAACAATAAAATTGTTTTCTTAAAATGAAGTTATATTCATGCATTTTATTAAAAGTGATTATATTTAATATTTCTTGAATTGTTAGGCTAAAAATAAATTGAAAAGAAAATCAAGTTTCAGGCAAATGCTGTCCATTTTTTTAAAAAGGCCTCATTGTCAAAAATATTCTTTTTAAATTAAGAAGAAAAGATCATGCTATAAAAATAGGGCTTTAGTCATTGTGTTTTATCCTCCAAATTTTATTTTTATAATATCAAAATGACTCCCTACCACATAGGATGAGAAATCAGCACTCACATGTTACTTTTTTTCTCTCTTTCCTTCCACCACTTTCTGCTTTAATATGATGCATTTTTATTTTTGATTAATGAAAGTTTGTAACACTTGCATTCTTTTCTGTAGGCATAGGCCCTCAATTGTAAATGATTGTTTATAGTTATAAGCTGTTTTCTATTTGAATGAGGAATCATTGCTTCATATTAGTTTATTTTTCCATTTCTATACTCTATTCCTGATGCTTAAAATTAAAAAAAAAAAAGTACATTTTATTGATTTCAGAGAGGAAGGGAGAGGGAGAATGAGAAACATCAGTGATGAGAGGGAATCATTGATCGGCAGCCTCCTGCACACCCCCCACTGGGGACTGAGTCCACACCCTGGGCATGTGACCTTGACCGGAATCCAACCCTGACCTTCTGGTTCATAGGTGCCGGGGTCCAACCCCAGCAGGTCCAGGGGTCCCCAAAGGTATGGACGGAGTCGGTGAAGAAGGAATGATACGGAGACAGCATTCAGTTGATCAGCAGCCTAGCCAGGATCTCTAGCCCGGATCTCCAGAGAGGCTCTGCTTCGGATCTCCAGTGAGGTTCTGTAGCCATGTTCCCTCGCTAGGTTCTCCAGCCAGGTTCTGTCCAGGCTCTCCAGTCAGGTTCAGTGTCCAGGTTCCAGTCAGGTTCTCCTGCCAATCTCTGTAGTCAGGTTCAGTCCAGGATCCCTTGCCATGTTCTCCCGCTAGGCTCTGTCTCTAGGCTCCGAGGCCAGTCCCTCTCCAGGATCCTCTGGCATGCTCTCGCCAGCGAAGTTCTTCTGTCTCTAGGCTCCGTGTAGGTTCTGTCTTCTGAATTCTGTCTCCTGAGTTCTGAGTCTTTCTGTCTTGTTACAACTGTATTTATACCAGTTGATTCAATCCTATCAATCTCTATTACAAAGGTTAGGGCGTTTCTTATCTCCATTCCAGGGAGAAAAGATTATGTAGTTTAAGCATGATTGTTCGTAGTTAAAGGGATTAATTACCCGCCTGGCACTTAGTTGAGGGGTTTTATTCCCTCCCTAACTTCAGGGGAAAATCCCTACCTGGGGATTCAACCTTTCTCGGAGAGGTGACTTTGGTTAAAACACAGCGCCAAGAAGGTGAGCAAACATATTAAGAACCGTATGCCAAATATGCCAGGTCCCTTGAAACAGCAAGGATGGACCGGCTCCCGGCAAATTCCCCCTTTTTTATTTTTTAAAAGCAAGCATTAAAAAGAAAAACCTGAAACACTCTCTTGTATCCATTTTAAGAGTAGGATTGGCGCTTTCTGCTATTACCTGAGTCCTGATCTATCACCCCAGGGAGAGCTTGCCAATCCTGCACTTTCCCGGGGTGGAAAGGCTGCAGTGGGGTTAAGGATAAGGCTCCTTGGGCCTACCTTCTCCCATGCCTCTACATTTACCTTTCCGGCACCTTTCCTTCCTCAGAAAAGCATGGACGTATTTCTTGTATAAAATCTTCTGTCTGACTGGGAGTAACCTTAATTCCTCTGCTAATAAGCATATATGTTAAAAGATCAATACGGAGTCTTTTTTCTTTAGACTCAGTATGGCACATCTTCTTAATCTAAAGATCAATACAGAGTCTTCTTTCTTTGGACTCAGTATGGCACATCTTCTCAATCTAAGAATCAATACAGAGTCTTCTTTCTTTGGACTCAGTATGGCACATCTTCTCAATCTAAGTTCTGTACTATCCACCTTCTTACCCTACTTATCCTCTATAGGGGGGTCTGTAGCACCCTGGTGGAGTCCTATCCGTCCCGAGTGTGGGGTTCTCAATGGGGGGGGCTTACCTAAGGGAATCCTGTTCCAGGGGTTCCCAAAGGTGTGGACGGATTCGGCGAAGACTATCCACCCTCTTCCTACGGTGGAGTCTGATCCGTCCCGAGTGTGGGGGTTCACAATGGGGGAGAGGGGCTTACCTAGGGGAATCCTGTTCCAGGGGTTCCCAAAGGTGTGGACGGAGTCGGCGAAGACTATCCACCCTTTTCCTATGGTGGAGTCCTATCCATCCCGAGAGTGGGGCTTACCTAGGGGTCCCTGTTCGGGCGCCATATGCCGGGGTCCATCCCCAGCGGGTCCAGGGGTCCCCAAAGGCGTGGACGGAGTCGGCGAAGAAGGAAGGACACGGAGACAGCGTTCAGTTGATCAGCAGCTTTGCCAGGATCTCTAGCCCGGATCTCCAGCCAAGTTCTGGTCTGGATCTCCAGAGAGGTTCTGCTTCGGATCTCCAGCGAGATTCTGTAGCCATGTTCCTCGCTAGGTTCTCCAGCCAGGTTCTGTCCAGGCTCTCCAGTCAGGTTCAGTGTCCAGGTTCCAGTCAGGTTCTCCTGCCAATCTTTGTAGTCAGATTCAGTCCAGGATCCCTTGCCATGTTCTCCCGCTAGGCTCTGTCTCTAGGCTCCGAGGCCAGTCCCTCTCCAGGATCCTCCGGCATGCTCTCTCCAGCAAAGTTCTTCTGTCTCTAGGCTCCGTGTAGATTCTGTCTTCTTGATTCTGTTCTAAGTTCTGAGTGTTTCTGTCTTGTTACAACTGTATTTATACCAGTTGATTCAATCCTATCAATCTCTATTACAAAGGTTAGGGCGTTTCTTATCTCCATTCCAGGGAGAAAAGATTATGTAGTTTAAGCATGATTGTTTGTAGTTAAAGGGATTAATTACCCGCCTGGCACTTAGTTGAGGGGTTTTATTCCCTCCCTAACTTCAGGGGAAAATCCCTACCTGGGGATTCAACCTTTCTCGGAGAGGTGACCTTGGTTAAAACACAGCACCAAGAAGGTGAGTAAACATATTAAGAACCATATGCCATATATGCCAGGTCCCTTGAAACAGCAAGGATGGACCGGCTCCCGGCACATAGGTTGATGTCCAACCACCAAGCCACATTGGCCCAGTCTGTGCTTAAATTTTGATTCACCTCCTAGTTTACTGGATTGGTACAGTATGTAGTTTTTCAAGAGGAATTTAAGAGTTTTCCCTGGGCTCATTTGTGTCTCATATTAACTGCCTACTGCCTTTATAAATATAAATTACGTTTAAAATTGAATTACAAATTGACTAGATTTTTAAATAACTTTTCCTTGCAATTCAGCAGATATTGCTCCATTTTCTTCTGATATTAGATCACATTGTTGAAACTTTTAGGCAAACTTTATTTTTCCTCTTTTACTAACCTGTTCATTTGCTCTTATGCATGAAAATGTGTTACCTTTGGAGTTAAATAACTAAACTAGAACATTTCTTAGTGTATGACACTTTATACAAATTTTCATAAAACATGGTGTGAACATTTACCTTATCAAAATATATCTGAATATATTTTTACTGTTTTATTTGTAGAACATTTAAGTGCAAAAATAGCATCTATACCTATGATGGAATATACTCTTTCTGTCCTCTCTTTCCAATTGCTTTAATACCTGTCCTCTCCAGCCCCCTACATTCCAAATAATAATCTCATGACTTTGTCCTATGGTAGTTGACATCATCATAAACTTTTTTCCCCCTCCACTTCATTTTTTTTCAGTTAGCAGTGTTGATTTGTTTCACAATTTTGTTTCCATAGCTCAATTCTCATTCTCTATTTTTTAATGTACATTTAAATTATTATCCACTCAAATAACTCATTGATAAAGTCTTCTAAGGTGAGAGGTACTCCCAAGGAGCTATTTTTTTTTCATACTTGAGTTTTCTATAAACCAATATGATTCTGAGTCTTTTGCCTGTTGTATTTCCTCCCTCCCTCCCTCCCTCCCTCCTTCCCTCCCTCCCTTCCTTCCTTCCTTCCTTCCTTCCTTCCTTCCTTCCTTCCTTCTATTTTATTTCATAATATGTTTCCATAGTTGTCACAATTATTAACACAACTAGGGCTGGAAATAATTTATGCTAGAGAATAAAATATTTACTGACTAGTTATATTTTTAAAAATCTACCTCTATTAGGATGTCATTTTATTAGTAGGTGACTGTGTCCTTTCGCCAAGAGGTAGGGTGACATACTCAAATTCCACATCACTTCTGATTTTTCCATGGGTCTATTGAAAATGTGAAACCCAGCCCTATCCGGTTTGGCTTAGTGGATAGAGCGTCGGCCTTTGGATTCAAGGGTTCCAGGTACGATTCCGGTCAAGGGCATGTACCCTGGTTGCGGGCACATCCCCAGTAGGGGGTGTGCAGGAGGCAGCTGATTGATGTTTCTCTCTGATCAGTGTTTCTAACTCTCTATCCCTCTCCCCTCCTCTCTGTAAAAAAATCAAATATATATATATATAAAAGAAAATGTGAAACCCAGTCTGCATTCCCATCAGCAGTACAAGAGAGTTCCTTTTTCTCCGCATCCTCTCCAGCACTTGTTGTTTGTTGATGATCGCCATTCTAAAAGGTGTGAGATGGTACCTCATTGTTCTTTTGCATCTCTCAGATGATTAGGGACTTTGAGCATGTTTTTATATGTCCTCTTTTGAAAGGTGTCTATTAAGTTCCTTTGCCCATTTTTTGATGGGATTGTTTATCTTCCTTTCATTAAATTGTAGGAGTTCCCTATACATTTTGGAGATTAAACCCTTACTAGATTACAGCCACTGTGGAAAACAGTATGACATTGTCTCAAAAATTAAAAATGGAACTCCCATTTGACCCAGTGATCCCACTTCCAGGAATATATCCCAAGAAAACAGAAACACCAATCAGAAAGGATATATGCACCCCAATGTTCATAGCAGCACAATATACAATAGCTAAGATTTGGAAACAGCCTAAGTGCCCATCAGCAGATGAGTGGATTAAAAAACTGTGGTACATCTACACAATGGAATATTATGCTGCTGTAAAAAAGAAGGAATTCTTCCCATTTGCAACAGCATGGATGGAACTGGAGAGCATTATGCTAAGTGAAATAAGTCAGTCAGAGAAAGCTAAGTACCACATGATCTCACTCATTTGTGAAATATAATGAACAACATAAATTGATGAACAAAAACGGAACCAGAGTCATAGAAGCATTGAATAGACTGTCCAACCTATAAGGGAAGGTCGGGGGTGAGGAGATAACAGATCAACCAAAGGACTTGTATGCATGCTTATGAGCATAACCAATGGACACAGATTGTGGGGGAGGGTTGGGGTGGTGAGAGCATGTGCTGGGGGTTGGGGGCAGCCAAGGAGAGGTCAATGGGGGGAAAAGAGACTTATGTAATACATTAAACAGTAGAGAACTTAATTTTTTAAAAAATGTGAAACCCCTGGTGTTTTTATACCATCTCTACTAGGATATTTAGATTCTACTGTATTTTATAGACTTTGATATTCATATTGTCTGTCTCTGTCTCTCCTTCTACCTCCCTCTATCTCTAACTATCTACATCTATCTATCTGTATCTGTGTCTCTATATCTCTATTTCTCTATCTATCTATCTATCTATCTATCTATCTATCTATCTATCATCTATCTATCTAATCTCCATCATTTCACTTTCCCCAGCTGATGCCTATCTACATATTTATTCACCTTAAAAGTTGGCATGTGAGGGATTATTTATGAGATTTTTTTAAAAACTCATTATGTTTTCCTCTACTATTTTGAAGTTGAATGGAAAGGTTAGACACTCTCTAGGCCTTCCAGAATGCTATGAGATTTTCTTTGACTCTCATATTTCTAGAGTTTGTGTTTTGAGTTTGAAGCCTTTTTCTTGTTTGGTTGTTGTCAATGAATTTGTGTGTGTGTGTGTGTACTCTAGTTTTCTCTCTCTCTCTCTGTGTGTGTGTGTGTGTGTGTGTGTGAGTGAGTGTTTACCCTAGTTTCCTGTATGTGTGTGTTTCATTGCTTTTAACAAATTATCTTCATTATCATGTTCCCTAAATAGGATAAAATTAGCACACTAATAATTTCTGTGAGTCTTGAAAATCTATAAATTAAAAATTTTAAATTTACAAATTCAACAAAATTAAAATTAAGAATAACAAAATGCTATGGCCAATGTTTTATTCTGAAATAATATTGTTGGCCAAACATGACTTTTTTTAAAATATATTTTTATTGATTTCAGAGAGGAAAGAAGAGGGAGAGAGAGATAGAAACATCCATGATGAGAGAGAATGATGGATCAGCTGCCTCCTGCAAGTCCTCCATTGGGGATCAAACCCACAATGCTGGCATGTGCCCTTGACCGGAATCGAACCTGGGCCCTTTCAGTTCACAGGCCGACACTCTATCCACTGAGCCAAACTGGCTAGGGCTCAAGTGTGACTATTATGCTGACTCCTCATCATAGGTTTTTGATTTGAATTTTGGTAAACTGATACTGTCTAGGTCCAGAGATGGCTCATTTCTTCTACATTGGTTTTCTATTTAAACTTCCTTTCATATGATTACACTGAGTGGCCAGTGATTGTGACCACCTGACGTTTGTAGGCAAATTAGTTATCATTTCACGCTGAAGTTGCTAGAGGGCCAGACCATTATTAATAGGGAAGCAGGTTGTTTACCACGACAGTAGAACTGATTTTTTTCTGAAGATATGGGTAAACAACACAATTTAACAGCCTTTGAACGTGGGAGATCTCTCTCTCTCTCTCTCTCTCTCTCTCTCTCTATATATATATATATATATATATATATATATATACATATATATATATATATATATATATATATATATATATAAATGTGAAACCCCTGGTGTTTTTATCCCATCTCTAGATGGGATATATCCCTATATCCCATCTCTAGATGGGATATCTCTCTCTCTCTCTCTCTCTCTATATATATATATACATATATATATATATATATATATATAGAGAGAGAGAGAGAGAGAGAGAGAGAGATAATATTATATATGAAGTATCTGGATCCTTATTTATTCATTATTTTAGAAGTTTGCTGTTGCAGCCAATGTGAACATGGAACTCACTTGGCAGTACTTGATTGTAATGCCTTCTAGGGGTAAGAATTTAAGGATCACTTAATTTTCTTGAAGTTGAAACAGCACTCCAAAGTCTGTTTCTCCCATACTACAGGAAATATGTGCATCCATAATTTTTTTAGTCTTTGTACACGTAGAGCTGTGTAAGTAAAGGCTCCAAGGCAGGTTGATCGGCAGACAGTTCATCTGCAGTGGGATGCACGGTTTAGTGCTTCAGTGACTTCATAGTTTCCATTTGCAAGTATGTGCTATATAAGTCACATGCTGATGAGAAAAAGAAAAGAAAATTAGCAATAAATTGAAACTCAGTCCCACATAGGAGTTTAAGAATTTCACATTCTAAAGCGTATTCTAAGGCACTACAATTTATGGCTTGAATACTTTCTTTTTAAACTCCTGGATCAGTTAAATGTGTTATCTAGGTGTTTTCATTTTCAGATCTGAATAATCAGCAACATCTTTGCTCTGTAAGGGGAAAGGAAAATCCCACTGCACTAGTGTCATTTTTGATGTAGTTCTTTAAAAAAAAAGAGAGAGAGAGAGCAAGCAATCAAGGATGAAATCATGCTGTTGTTGAGCCTCTAATTTTTCTGTGAATGATTTGTAAAGTAAGCAAAGGATGAGGGGAAAGTGCCAGATGCTCGTTTTCCAGAGGAGTGTGTCTTAACAGATCAGAAGTCACCTTTCAATGCTGACTACAAAGAAACCTCCAGTTGCTTATTCTGCAGAGGCAATTTTTGTTTATTTTTGCTGAGCTGCCAAAAGGAAAATATCTAAAAATAATTATTTCTGTCAGCTGAGTAATTAATGATGGCCTTACCAAATGACAATTTTATTGAATGGCATCAGACAAGATGAATTTTGTTTAATTAAATGGTATTTCAATGTTCCTAGGACTCCGTGAATACCTCATGAAGAGTGTTCATGCTAAGTTAGGGTAAACAGTTTTTACTTTCCATGTTGACAACAGATGTACGATAAACACCATTATTTTTCTATCAAAATTAACAAGTTAGGATATATTACCTTGCTTTGCTATTACTTATGCAAGCCTAAAATGATTACAGACTGAAAATTAATGGATATTTATTCTTGCTCAGAGACCTGAACCAGTGGGGTTAAACTCTGTGTATTAGTATAACTCTTCTAGGGATCTCTGCCCTTCCCCTTCTCACCACTTCCCTTGCTTTCAGGAGACTTGCACCAAAAACCAAAAACATAAGCGTTTTGTTTCTCAGCCCACTGATCGACCTGGTTCCCTACTTCTACCACTCTTCCCTTTTCACATGAAAAAGAATGAAATGAACACTGGAATCAGTCCATGTCCTTAAAGGGGACTAAGAGAAAGTAGCTAAATATATCCATAGCATTAATAAACTGCTGCTATTTTAGTGAAATGTGCCAAGTTCTAGGAATCAGCCAGCTTCCGCCGTTTTCTCTCTGATCTCACATCAACTCCCCCTAGAACTGGCTCCCCAGCTGGCTCACCTAGTAATCTATTAATGCTGAAGTGCGGCAGGACTACGTGCTGGACACTTGGCTTGTTCCCCTAGCGATCTCACCGAGTTCTGTGTCTTTAAAATACCATCAATATGGTCACACCTCAAGTTGTATAACTACAGTCCAGAGCTCTATCCAAACTCTTCTATTTATATACCCGACAGGCTGCTTAACATCTCCACTTGGATGTCTAATAGACCTGTAAAAACTTTAAATCTCTAAAAATGAACTCCGTGTTTTGTCTGACAAATCTGCACCACTTGCTGATTTTAACATCTCAGTTAATGGCAAATGATAATAATAATTAAAATAATAATAATTAAAAGAAAATTTGAATGCCTTAGTTGGTTCTTTTCTTTCTCTTATACCACACATTTGCTATGTAAGGAAATCATGCCAGTTCTATCTTCATAATATATACATACAACCCAAGGCATCCATTAATACTACGCTGGTTTGGGTCAATGTCATATTTCACCTGGGAAACTGCAATTATTTCACAATTGATTTATTTTTTTCAGCCTATGCCCTCCCTAGTTACTACAATCTCTTCTCAGTACACTGGCCGGAATGATCTATTTGAAATGTAAGCCAGATAATGTCACTCAACTACTTAATATCCTGTGATAGCGCAACATTTTGCTCAGAATGAGTTATTAAAATCCAATTTAATTGACTATTTTCTGTGACCATCTTATATATCAAAATCTCACTCAATCTACATCAGTCACACTGAATTCTTACTTTTTCTTAAACCCAGAAAAGAATAGTTTCATCTTGCTGTGCTTCCTTTACCTGGAATACTGTCTCCCTCCCTGTGACTTTTAAATCCTTTATCATCATGTCCATGAAGCCTACCATGACCTCTCAGTGTAAAACTACACTCTCTTCCCATTTCCGCCCACAGCACCTGTTCTCCTTTATTCTGGTCTACTTTGTGTGTTTTTTAATCCTCCTAATATACATTACAGTTTACTTCTGATACTTGCTATGTATTTTCTACTATACTGCTAGAATGTAAGCTCCTTGATGGCAATGAAATGTGTTTGTTTTGGTTGCTAATATTAGTCATTTTTCATCAATCAGCATATTCTTTATATACAGCATTCTAACGAGCTAGATTTCCTTCTCTCTCCTGAAACTGAATTTTCTTACTAGTGCACATTCAACTGACCCAATTAATAGGACAAATTATCTCATGAGAATCTTGGCTGGACTGGACTTTCTCATAACCCACTGACCCCCAAATGTTCACTCCACTTCTCAACACATCCAAGTGTCATTAAGAGTAGTAAGGAAGTTTGGATATCTAAAGTCATTAATTATATCATTACATTTTTTAATGTGTGAATGCCCCTTTGGTAATGGTGTATGTTTTCAACATGCAGTTGTATTTTATGTTAATTTCATACTTAGAATTTTACAGTGATATTCATTACTCATATAAAAAGGTCTTATTCTTGAAGCTTTTAATTTTAACTGTAATATCGTTATTTTTAATAATATGAGTACGTTTATGTTTTGAAAAAATGTTTAAAAAATTAATGATGAACTCAGGTTGCCTATACAAAGAGGTAGTTAATGAAATGAGTAGCAGCTGAAAATCATATCTGATTCCAGAGTACACTAATGATGAACTTAAAAAAAAAGTGTTCCTTGAAAATGTGGAGTTTCAAAACACAGTTCAGTTTACAATATTGCATAAACCTATCTGGCAGTAGAATTTCCACAGAATTGGAAAATTCAGAATTTCTAAAAAGGCACTAATTTTAGTATTTAAGTGTGAAAATTAATGTTTATGCTTTACTAAGAATTAGAAGCCTTATCTATTTATATAAAAACCCTGGGTGTAACACCCGACACGTCCGAGGCTCGACCAACCAGAAGGAAGTCAGTCCTGCAGGGGTTGCCTTGGCAATGGCTGCACCCTCCCTGAGCTGTTTCCCTGGAGGGCAAGGTTTGAGGCAGGAACCGGCCCTTGGAGCATGGAGGCATGTCTTATAAAGTTTTAATACATTATATTAGAGGTTGTGTTGGTACTGTTTTACCCACAGCCTCTACAGGAATTGCTGCAAATTTACTTCTCGGTGGAAGCATCTTTCATTCCCAATATAAATTACCAATTCCATTAAATGAAACTTCAATTTCTAGACTTGATATAAACAGTGAAGTTGCTAAAACTATTAAAAAGGCCCAACTTCTCATTATTGATGAATGCACCATGGCATCCAGTCATGCTATAAACGCCATAGACAGATTACTAAGAGAAATTATTAATTTGAATGTTGTATTTGGTGGGAAAGTTCTCCTTCTTGGAGGGGATTTTTGACAATGTCTCAGTATTGTACCGCATGCTGTGCGATCGGCCATAGTACAAAGGAGTTTAAAGTACTGCAATGTTTGGGGATGTTTCAGAAAGTTGTCTCTTACAACAAATATGAGATCAGAGGATTCTGCTTATAGTGAATGGTTAGTAAAACATGGAGATGGCAACTTGATAGCAGTTTACATTTAGGAATGGATATTATTGAAATCCCCTGTGAAAGAATTTGTAACGGATCTATTATTGAAGCTACCTTTGGAAATAGTATATCTATAAGTAATATTAAAAAATATCTAAACATGCAATTCTTTGTCCAAAAAATGAGCACATTCAAAAATTAAATGAAGAAATTATGGATATACTTGATGGAGATTTTCACACATATTTGAGTGATTATTTCATTGATTCCACAGATGATACAGAAAAGGAAAATTTTGCCATAGAATTTCTTAATAGTGTTACTCCTTCGGGAATGCCGTGTCATAAATTAAAATTGAAAGTGGGTGCAATCATCATGCTATTGAGAAATCTTAATAGTAAATGGAGTCTTTTTAATGGTACCAGATTTATTATCAAAAGATTACAACCTAACATTATCGAAGCATAAGTATTAACAGGATCTACAGAGGGAGAGGTTGTTCTGATTCCAAGAATTGATTTGTCCCCGTCTGACACTGGCCTCTCATTTAAATTAATTCAAGGACAGTTTCCCGTGATGCCAGCATTTGCAGTGACTATTAATAAATCACAAGGACAAACTCTAGACAGAGTAGGAATGTTCCTACCTGAACCCGTTTTCCCACATGGTCAGCTATATGTTGCTTTCTCTCAAGTTCGGAGAGCATGTGACATTAAAGTTCTAAATACTTCATCACAAGGGAAATTAGTCAAGCACTCTGAAAGTGTTTTCACTCTTAATGTGATGTACAGGGAGATATTAGAATAAATTTAATCACTTTATCAGTTATTGTTTGCATCACTGTTGTTTTCATATCATGTTTTTGTTGTTTTTATATCATGCCTCTGTTGTTGTTATATCATTTTGCTACTGTTTATTTATTAATAAATTTATATATTATTTTCATATACATTTTACTAATTTCCTTTCATCTCTCACCTAGAAAAAAGGCAAATTGCAATATTAAAATATTTCCTCTACTTAATTCCCTTTTAATATGCACGAATTTCATGCACCTGGCCACTAGTCCTAATATATAAAAGTCCAGGGTTTGTAACGACTGATCATGACCTAAGGCTGACCAACCCAGAAGTCCTTCAGTCAGCTCTGGGTTGCCGTGGCGACCCAGCACTGACTGCCCCATTGCAGCCTGGTGATCCAGCACTGACTACCCAAGGAGCTGAGACCCAGAGAGAGAGGCAGGTGGCAGCTATTGATCAGGACTTGCCTATCTCTTTCTCTCCCTCTTTCTTTATGGGATTCACCAGCAGCAGGGACTTTCTTTCTCTCTTAGCCTCCCTGGGGGCTGCTTTTCAGGCTGCCCCTCTGATCAGGCCCAGAGATGCTGACTGGCAAAGGAACTGACCAATTAGAACCAAATCTGGGTCTGTGAAGAACCAATGGCTGCCTAGGAGGCTGAGCTTCTGACGCTGACTGGCATAGAAACTGACCAATCAAAGCCAAATTGGCCAGCAGAGGAAGGCCATTGGAGGCAAGATCAAGCCTGCAGGGGAGGGCAGTTGGGGGCAAGATCAGGCAGGTAGGGGAGGGCTGTTGGGGGCAACCAGGCTGGGAGGGGAGGGCAGTTGGGGAAAATCAGGTTGGCAGGGGAGGGCAGTTAGGTGCGATTAGGCAGGCAGGCGAGCAGTTCGGAGCCAGCAGTCCCAGATTGTGAGAGGGATGTCAGACATCCCCCAAAGGGTCCCCAATTGGAGATGGTGCAGGCTGGGCTGAGGGAACACCCCCACTCCGTGCACAAATTTCATGCACCAGGCCTGTAGTTTCGCTATACAATTGTATCCCTGAACTATAAGAAGTAAATAAGGAATTGTGTTTGAAGTCAATCTGTGGCCCATTTACAAGGAACCTAAAAACATGATAATCAATGTTATGGTGCAACAGGTACCAACTTCTTCCTACTGATATGTCACTGGGTGCCAGTCACACCATAACAAATCGCATTAGCTGGGATAAATGAAAAGATAGGCTGAATGTTTGTTCATATTTTCCTCTTCTGACTGTAACTATACCCCTTCAACTTACGTCAGAATTTGAGTCCTCTGTAACAGCCTAACAGTTGAGAACTAAGGCTGTAGAATTTGGAGGAAGAAAACATAAAAGTGGACTGATGAGAGTAACTTTATATCCCTTACCTACTCTGATGGGAAATATAGCCCAATTAAAAAGGAAGAGAGAAACAGTCCCATTCTACAGGGGAGGGACTATATTTGAAAATAGTACATGGCCCAGGGTTGCTGAACTGGAAATAAGTGGAGCCATGACATGAAACTGACATCCAATTCTCTTGACTTACAATCCAAGGCTCTCTCTACTCTGCCACAAAATTTAAAGGTTAGACTAAATGATTTCTCAAGTCTCCCTGTGCTGAAAAGCCACGTTTCTCTCATTCTCATCATAGAGATATGGAGGAGGCCATTGATGGGTAAATACTGAAACTGGCATAAAGAGGAGGGCATTTTACATGTTTATATGACCCAAATCATGTAGTTTCTACTAAAAGAGAGTTGTTTGGAATTCTATATCTATCACACCTGCCATTTAATCATATATTCTTTGCATCTACAGATACCACTAGATGCAACTAAATAAAAAAACTTTTCATTCATTTCGCTTCTCTTTTGGAAGTACTAAATCTAAAGGACAGATACTTTTTAAGGAATCATAAAAATATGTCAGACAATTTCTGAATGATAGCCCAATTAATTGTTTTAGTAGAATATTCAGTAACGATTGAACTTATCCTGTCCCTTGAGACTGATTTTCTTTCTTCAGTAGGCTAACTGTCATAAATGTGTATCACTAGCTACAGGAGGAATGAGAATAAAACCAAGGTCACACAAAAGAAATTTTGTGCTCATGTTTTTCCAAAATATCCACCTATTTTGAAAAAGAAATCAAGGTGAGGGTAAATCCATTGTCTATGCTCCCAAAATGATACTAATATTTTCTGAGTGGTACATTTGTAGAAGCAATGAAACCTTAAAGCTCAGATAATTGAATTCATCATATTATAAATAAATGACAAAAAAACAACAACAACTGGTCAGTGAGTTTTTGGTTTTCTGGTTCCCAGATGAATTTTCATTATAGATTATCATTGTGATTGCTATTCTTTTGTTTGTTTGTTTGTTTTGTTTTTTTTAAATATATTTTATTGACTTTTTACAGAGAGGAAGGGAGAGAGATAGAGAGTTAGAAACATCGATGAGAGAGAAACATCGATCAGCTGCCTCCTGCACATCTCCTACTGGGGATATGCCCGCAACCCAGGTACATGCCCCCGACCGGAATCGAACCTGGGACCCTTCAGTCCGCAGGCCGACGCTCTATCCACTGAGCCAAACCGGTTTCAGCGTGATTGCTATTCTTAACATGGGAAAATAATACTTAAATATTCAGAGTTATCCATTTGCCAAGTAACTATAATATACTCCTTTTTAAGAAAGCTTATCAACAACATTGGAAATATTATACCCCTTTGAGCTTATTAAGAAATCTACAGCTCAGTCAGTTGGCTTACAACTAAGGGGATACAAAAAGACAACTAAGCACCATGTATTTTTCATTTTTTTCTCTGGAACTTGCTCACTTAATGAAAATATTTAACTTAGTTAAAAAGCTAAACAAAACAAAACAAAATAAAAAAATCTTCATGGCAATAAGTTAAATAAGCATGTACTTTCTTTGAACCCAAGCAGAATGTTGTATTCATTGTATCAGAGGTCTAAGTATGTGCCAACTGCATTAGGGTAGCACTAGACTATTTCATGGCTATTAGCCAAACACTGTACAACTTAATGTACACATGCCTGCTTTATATTTCCAAGATTGAGTTCACACGAGGTTGAGGTTTTATTTGGATTCGATATTTTCAAATCTTTATTTCTAGCAATATTAAGTACTCTTTCCATTTTATATTTTAAATTCTTAATTGCTTTTAGCATCCCCACATGTCAAAAGAAAGTTAATGTGTCCCCACTGTATTTCTAGGATTTTTTAATCTATTAAAACTCAATAAAATTCAAAATGGTTTTGGTTAAATAATCTTGTAATAATATTTATGATAAAAAATTTGATGGAAAGATTATATATATATATATATATATATATATATATATATATATATATATATATATATCACAATTTTGTATACTCCAAAGCATGGTACAGGAAATAGATTGTTTATTTAAAATATACTAGTAATTAAAAAATATCATTATTAGGATGCAGCCTCCCATACAGTAAACACTCAACAAAATATTAACTATTGTAAGTATTTGCATTTCCAAACAGCCAACTTTCCAAACCCATTAGTTTATTAGGAATTATATTCAATAGATTTCAGTTTCATTTTCCTCATTTCCTGTGATTACTGTAAAAGGTAGAGTTAAAGAGACACAAAATTCTTAGGTTCACTAAAAGGTTTAGAAGTTTCATTATGTAGACAATTGACAGATATTGCTTATTCCCAAATAATTTTTGACACTACCCAGTCAGATTAATAGTTTCAGCTTTCAGTTTCTTTCATCTTATGGCTAGTAGTATAGCTAGTGTTTGTTTCCTTAATATTATTTAACCTTCCTGAGATCAATGTGTATATGTTATATCTTTGCCTACCTCAAAATGCAGTACAACTCTGATAGAATTTTTGGCATGCAAAATAATGAGTTTCATTCAATGTTATTTTTTAAGATATGCTTTTTATTGATTTTAGACAGAGAGGAAGGGAGAAGATGAGAGAGATAGAAACATCAATGAGAGAGAAACATTGATTGGCTCCCCAGTGGGGATGGAGCCTGAAACCTAGGATGGGCCCGACCCAGAATCAAACCAGATGCCTCCTGGTGCGTGGGACGATATTCAATCCATTGAGTCACATGGCCAGGCTCACTTAGTGGCTTTTAAATGAAACTATAAAACTAATTGTTTTCTAAATAGAAAATTAGTATAGACTTGTTCAGTTTGTTTTGTTTGTTCTTTCCTTCAGAGTGACAAAATATCCTGCAGCACATACAAATATTAGCTAGCAAAGTGTTAGTTGTTCTGGGCTTTGGGTAGAAATAGGGATCTTATTATCTTTGGGCGTTTTTATTTAATTAGCAATAGCAACTGCCATTTCATAAGTGCCTTCAATATACAGTGTCCTTCCTCAGTGAAGTGGCTAAGCTGGTTATAGTGCACAATTTCAAATCCTACCAGTCATAATACCAAATATAAACACCAGATAAAATAATAAAAAAAATAAGTACTTAACAGAAGTTTAGAAAACAAACACAAGTTCTATTTAGGTCCTTTGCACATGTTTTTATTGAATTGTTTGTCTTCCTTTTGTTAAATTGTATGAGTTCCTTAAATATTTTGCATATTAACCCCTTATCAGATGTATCATTGGCAAATACGCTCTTCCATTTCATTATGTTGGTGGTTTCTTTTGCTGTGCAGAAGCTTTTATTTTGGTGTACTTCTACTTGTTTATTTTCCTCTTTGTTTTCCTTGCCCTAGGAGATGTATTGGCAAACATATCGCTACAAGGGGTGTCTGACATTTGGTGCTTATGTTTTCTTCTAGGATTTTTATGGTTTCACGATTTACATTTAAGTTTTTTATCCATTTTGAGTTTATTCTTATGTATGGTATAAGTTGGTGGTCTAGTTTCATTTTTTTAATTTACCTCTACAATTTTCCCAACACCATTTATTGAAGAGACTGTCTACTACACTATATGCTCTTGCCTCCTTTTGTCAAATATTAATTGAGCATAATGCTTGGGTCAATTTCTGGGGCCTCTTTTCTGTTCCATTGATTATATGTTTGTTGTTGTGCCAGCACCTGGCTGCTTTGAGTACAGTGGCTTTGTAGTATAGCTTGATATCTGGTATTGTGATCCCACCATTTGACCCAGTGATCCCACTTCTAGAATTATATTGTAAGAAACCGAAACCACCAATCAGAAAGAATGTATGAATGCTTATATTCATAATAGCACAGTTTACAATGGCTAAGATCTAGAAACAGCCCAAGTGCTCATCAGTAGATGAGTGGATAAAAAAAGCTGTAGTATATTTACACCATGGAATACTATGCAGCAGTAAGAAAAAAGAAGGATCTCTTAACTTTGAGACAGCATGGAGTGACCTGGAAAGTATTATGCTAATTGAAATAAGCCAGTCAGAGAAAGACAAATATAACATGATCTCACTCATATGTGGAATCTAATGAAAAAAATAAACTGATGACCAAAATGAATCCAGAGATATAGAAGCATGGTACAGACTGACTAATCAGAGGGAAATAGGGGGTGTGAGGGTGGGAGAGTAGAGATCAACCAGGAAATTATATAAATTTTTGCATAGCATATGGTCATACAGATGTATCCCTTTTTCCCCCATCCTCAGACAGTAGTGTGGAGAAGGCCTGAGGCAGGGGGTGAGGTAGGCTAGAAGGAGTCAATGGGGGAAAAAATGGTACATCTGTATAACTTTCAACAATAAAGATAAATTAAAAATAAAATAAACACAAGAAAAAATACTTAAATTACCAACTATCAAAACTGGAGACATCAATTTAGAGCTGGTACCACCCATGAGAAAAGGGACCATGAACAAAGAATGTCAAAAGCAAATTTAGTGGTTGGGAACAGGTCTTTAATTATCAAGGACAAAAGGCAGAGCCTTGAAGGAAATTAGAGTTAGTATACTATAATTGAGCTTCTGTACAAAAAAAACAGATCCTTGAAAAATTTCTCAATAATTAGATGATTAAACAATCTTCATCTTTCAACCTACGGAAGCCACTCAAAACCAATTCTTGCAGGGAAGGCTGGGGTTGAGGATTAAAGACCATAGAACTATATCATGAGCTGAGGTTATGTTTAAATTCATACTCCAAACAAAATATAAGAACCAAATAAAAAAGATAATATTAATTTAGATAATATTTAAATACCTATTATTATTAAATAATACTATTAGAAAGTTATCAGTATGGTCCCATTAAAAGCATACAATCCAAAACCCCCAGATTCTCTCTCTTCCACTGACAGACACACATAAAACAAACTGGGGAAAAGTCCACAATAAAAAAGTATATACCACCTGAGGAAACACCACTTGATTATTCAATTAGATGTTTTATCTTTTGAATGTTCACCACTTATTTTGCTTCTTGTAATCAAAACTCCTCAAGGATTGTCCTTAATGGTGGACAAATTTAAATAAATTAAATGAGGTAAATGTAATCATCCCTCTAGTATTGTTATCATTACCAAAGACTAAAGAATTTAAAAGGATTTTTACAATCAGTACATGACTATATTTGAAACACTGTAGTTTTTAACTAAATAAACAATCCTTTGATATTGATCTTCTCTAGTGAAATGATGTCATTAAGAATATGTGTATTTAGATTAGACATATAAGTGTATTTAGCATAATGCTTTCCAGGTTCATCCATGTTGTTGCAAATGGCAGGATTTCTTTATTTTTTAAAGCTGAGTAATATTTCATTATGTATACATTATATATATTTTTTCTTTATCCATTCATCTATCAATGGATACTTAGGTTATTTCTATACCTTGGCTATTGTGAATAGTGCTTTAATAAATATGGGACTAGAGATATCTCTTTGAGACAATGGTTTCATTTCATTTAGATATATACATAGAAGTGGGATTTTTGGTCATATACTAGTATTTTAAATTTCTTGAGAAACCTCCATAAGTTTTCCATAATGGCTGTACCAGTTTACATTCCCAACAACAGTGGAGAAAGGCTTACTTTTCTCAACATTCTCTGCAGCATTTGTTTATCTCTTTCCTTTGTGATAATAGAGTGCCTAACAGGTATGAAAAGGTGTGAATAGAGATCTCATTGTGGTTTTGATTTGCATTTCCATGATGATTGTGTTGTGGAGCACCTTTTCATATACCTATTGGACATTTGTGTCTTCTTTGGAAAAATGTCTGTCTAGGCCCTTTGCCTATATTTTAATTGTTGTTTTTATTTTGTTTCTTTCAATTGAGTTGTAAGAGTTATATATCTGTATTTATCCTGGCAATGCTACCATTGTTCCACGTATTTTGGAATCCTTTTTTACAATTGACTTCAGAAAATCCACCACCTTACTTTAGAATATCTATTATATAATGACTAGAGGCCCAGTGCACGAAATTCATGCACAGGTAGAGTCCCTAAGCCTGGTTGGTGATCAGGGCCGATCAGGTTCCTGCCTCCCTGCTCCCCACTTCCTCCTTCCTCCACCTCCCCACTTCCCCACCTCCTCCTTCCCTCGCTCCCTCAGCCCCTACCCCCTCTCACTGCCCTTGGTTGCCTGCCATATTCTTCACCGCCCCCTGGTGGTCAGCGCAAACTTCCAGTCACCCCGTCAAACTCTGGAGGGAACACTTTGCATATTAGCCTTTTATAAATATATAAAAGGACAAGATTTATTTTTCAATGCCTTCTTATTTTATTCAGTTTAGGGTTTTTATTGTTGATGTTGTTTACTTGTTTCCCCTCCATATCTGCTTAGCATTATTTGTGTCTATTTTAGAGTTGGTTATTTTTATTAAAGCCACAACATTCAGCATATCAGGAAGATCATGTATTTGCTATGATTTAAATTAAGAATCTCCTTCAAATCAATTGTAAGTCTGTCTCAGTCTCATTTGTATGTTTTCTGCCTACTCAAGGGCAACATGTGAAGCAAGGCAACATCATGCGTGTAATTGACTGATTGCTGTTAATTTGAAATGTGTGAATTTGAGAACTGCCTTTATATATATTCATTAACATACCATCCTTCACTCCCAATGTTCAAGCTGCTGGCACATCACTAATAGGATATTTGCTTTGTGTTGTTTTTAGTGGTCATGATGAATTTGGGATCATCTATTCCACACACTGCTGTCTAGATTTTCCTGTGACTAATGGGCTATCTCTCTCATGACAATTTTAGATGTTATCGTCCATCTTAATGGAAGGAAAAAAACGAAAACAAAATATATAATGTTGCCTTCATTTACTAGAGCCAGATAAACATGGATTTATGATAAACTGTCAGTGGAGGGGAGCCTGCCTCCTCTCCTCCAGCTGCTAGTGGGAGTTGGGTTCCTGTGGTGCTGCTGGAAGAAGCGTTTTTGGAGGCCCCCACAGGAGGATGAGGTATAGTAGAAAGCTTTATTTCCTTGGAATTACACCCCTGGGCTTCCAAAGTCCCATTTCCCTTGGTCCTGTCATAGAAGTGTTGCTGGGATTCAGTGGAGCTAAAGTCAGAGCCAGTGTCCAGAGTTTTCTTTTCATGTTGAGGCCCGGTCCAATTGAAATATCAGGCTAGATTAGCTTGTGTTTCCCACTGCAGTCCATCAGCCCATTGTATGTGGGGTCTGCGCGGCCGTAGGCCATAGGAGTAACACCAGGAATCCAAGAGCCAGCCAGGACCACACTCGCAACAGGAGTCCCAAAAGCACAAGTGAGTGAGCGTCTTTATTTAGGGGACTATGTATTCCAAACCTTTGCACACTTTCAGTGGCCACACCCATTCTGGCTAACCATCGCTGTGTCTAGGTTAGCCAGTTAGCCATACTGATCTGTGTCTAGGAGGGCTCTCCCCTGGATTCTGTCTGTCCCCAGGTGTGATTAACAGGCAAGTATCTTCCCTACATCACCCCAACTTTACTGTGCATGTGTTTATCTTTTCTATGTGGTTCCATCCCCCAGTGTTTTGCAGGGAACATGCCTATAATATCTGGTCTTCCCTTTGCTCTTTCCCATTATTAATAACTAGTTAATTACAATGGTATAAAAACTGTCACCTAATCGAAAAGTTAGTAATTCTCTGCATAACTTTTTAGCAAAGCAAAAAATTAAATTCATATATACTTTACTGGCATTCTATACATACTATCAGTATTACACAAAGTAACATGTAATTCATTATGTCAAATTTAAATGCCAATACAGTGAGGGCTAATGTAGAAAAAATGTTAGCTTCACACAATGTAATTTTTTTTTGTACTGGTTATAAAGCTCTTGTCTCAGCTTCAATACCTTACCTCTCATTCTTCCAAACCTTTTTTGTAAGGTGGGGCTTCAATTTCCTTTTATCAGGAGAAATATATGAGAGAGAATGTATGACAGGAAAAGAGGCCAAGGGACTTTCTCTTGTCCTTGGCTTGTCGGCCTTCCAGCACAGGATTGTTCTTTACCCTGCACCTGTTCACTGCAGTCCCCCGTTCTTTGGGTTCTCCAAAAACCAATTTCAGTCAACTCTCATAGGCAGAGAGAACCTGCTTCCTGAGGACCAGATACTGATCTGTGCCTGCGAGGGCTCTCCCCTGGATTCTAATACCTCCTTTGCTTCTCCAACTGAATGGATAGTTTTTCCTTCTCAATTATTACTACTTTATTCTTTCAATATTTCTCTTTTTTTAAACCCCTAAACATCTTTTAAACCAATCTTCTATAAAATAGTAAATTCTGTCTGTTTACACAGATAATAATGAGTATCTTTCTGATGGACTATCATAAAAGAAAGTTACTTTTCTGGAGATTAGATAATTTCAGTAGAACAAAAAATGGGTAGAGGTTTTCAATTTACAGTCTACCCTTGAAATATGAACCAAAGTTAGCTGTATTGTCTGTTTATACCAGTTACTTTCTTCTTTTGTTACAAGATTTAAAAATATATATATATTTGAGACATATATAAAGTGTGAGAGCTTAAATGACTATGGTGGGCATCTGTTTTTGGTTTTGACATTGTTATTCTTTTTGGTCTGATCTTTGATCTTTGTGCAAATTAAAAATATGGCTTAAACTTCTCTTTATTGATACACAGAGAAATTACTAGTGTCCCACTAACTTTATTCATTTGTTTATACATTCTTTCAACAGATATTTATTGAATTTGTTCCATATGCTAGGCCCTGTGGTATATATTAGGAGAGAAGAGTTAAAAGGAAATCTGTCATCAAGGAGTTTTCATTTTAGTAGGAGAAATGGACAGCTACAACAATGCCATGCAGCATGCTAAAATTTATATCTTTATTGTAATGACAGGCAAGGGATGTTACAGGGATATACATTAATGGCATCTAGTCAGCCTAAGAAGAAAAGATTATATAAGAATATGTACAAAATATGATTAAAATAATAAAAGGCCATCTCGATTTATTTTCCCCATTGTGATGCCAAGTGACTTAGAATAATTCATCCTTTGATTAAAAAATATTCAAGAATTAACAATAATTTACACATTATAAATGCAGTACTAACTAACTTTTCCCCTAAAGTTTTACTAAGCTTATGACCCTTTAATATAATTTTTTTTGGCAACCAGTAGTAATTCTTCATGTATGTAAAACAACTGATAACCAATTGGGGATATATATATGAATAAGATTTTATATTTGAAATGTGGTAAGATGTGGTAAGTAGTCACAACTCAGTTATGTATAATATGGGAGATTTATTTTATCTTGTTCTAATAACAGCTACCAACATTATTTTATTGAGTGTCAAAAGCATGGAGCAGTGGGAAATTTGCTAATAATAAAATCTTGCCAATAATAATATCCCAGTTTAACCCAATAATCATTGAAATATTTCTAGTTTAAAAATAGTTTTAAATGTTAAAGTTTGTAATAATTTTTGTTCTTGTTAAAAGTTGCCTTTACTGTAATCCTTGCTCCTCCCACTAAGCATTCTGAGTGGGCTTAGAGGGTGCCATCTAAACCCATGAATCATCCTAATCAATATTTACTATGTTTGATCTTTGATAACAAGAACTAGTCCTTTTTAGTAATTTTAAAATGCCAATTCTAAGTGCCCCCCCCCCAATATATCTCTATATCTTTTATTGCTCTCTTCGTATCTCTATCTCTTGTATATTTACTTTGCTGGACAAGTGTAGGCTTCATCCAATTGTTAGTTTTTAGCAATAAAGGAGGAAGATGGATCTTTCCTTGTTCTTATCAGGTAAGACTAGGGAATGGTTGCTTATTTTTACCAGAATCCTGGAGAAATGTTTCCCTTGTTTCTTATCAGTCCAAATAGTTTAAAACTTGTCAAATCAGGACTCAATCTCTGGGAAAGATAATGGATTTGTGCTATAACAATGGATTTAGGCTAATCACCTCAGGGAGAATGAATAGTGGGTGTCAATCACAATATTCACTACAAACAAATATTTTAAGTAATTGAAACTCAAGTGCTCAGAATTTGAGTAATCATAACTCTTTGTTTATTTCCCACTGTCATCATTAGTCCATGAATTATTCAGTTCTGTTGTATATATATGGATGTATATATAGATGGATGGATGGATGGATGGATGGAGAGAAGGAGGGAGGGAGGGAGGGAGGGAGAGAGAGAGAGAGAGAGAGAGAGAGAGAGAGAGAGAGAGAGAGAGATGGTGGTGGTAAGGGGAAAAGGGAAAGAGACACAGAGAGAATAGTATTACTCTGAAAATATAAAAGAAATGTTTCAACAACAAGAAAGCCCACTGCATGGAAGAACATATTTGCCAACATTATCACCGATAAGGGTTTAATTTCCAACATTTACATGGAACTCATACAACTTAACAAAAGGAAGATAACCCAATCAAAAAATGGGCAACGGACCTAAATAGATACTTTTCAAAAGAGGACATAAGGAAGGCCAAGAGACATATGAAAACATGCTCAGAGTCACTAATCATCCAAGAGATGCAAACAACAATGAGGTACCATCTCACACCTGTCAGAATGGCTATCATCAACAAATCAACAAATGACAAGTGCTGGTGAGAATGTGGAGAAAAAGGAACCCTCATGCACTGCTGGTGGGAATGCAGACTGGTGTAGCCACTGTGGAGAACAGTATGGAGTTTCCTCAAAAAACTGAAAATGGAACTCCCATTTGACCCCAGTGTTCCCATTTCTAGGAATATATCCCAAGAAAACAGAAACACCAATCAGAAAGGATATATGCACCCCTATGTTCATAGCAGCACAATTTACCATAGCTAAGGTTTGGAAACAGCCTAAGTGCCCATCAGCAGATGAGTGGATTAGAAAACTGGTACATCTACACAATGGAATACTACGCTGCGGTAAAAAAGAAGGAATTCTTACCATTTGCAACAGCATGGATGGAACTGGAGAGCATTATGTTAAGTGAAATAAGCTGGTCAGAGAAAGATAAATATCACATGATCTCACTCATTTGTGCAATATAATGAACAACATAAACTGATGAACAAAAACAGATCCAAAGACAGAGAAGCATCGATCAGACTGTCAAACCTCAGAAGGAAGGTAGAGGAGGGTGGGGGTAAGGAGAAGAGATCAACCAAAGTACTTGTATGCATGCATATAAGCCTAACCAATGGACACAGACACCAGTGGGGTGAGGGCATGGGTGGGGGTGGGAGGGCAATGAGGGGATAAGGACACATATGTAATACCTTAATCAATAAAGAAAAAAAGAGAAAAATTTCATGGATTTAGAATAACTTGGAACTCAAAAGTTGAGGCTTGTAGCTTTGGGACCTAGAGCAAGATACTTACATACTAATGATAGAAGCTAATTCAAAGAATTCTTGTGAGAATTGAATGAGATTATTTATTTAAAACCATAATTCATTATCTCATCAACCAGACATAATCATGGTGTATTATTGTGGTCTTCTGCTTTCTCTCCTCCCAGACATATAGTGAAAAACAAGTTTACTTTTGGTATTATAGTTCTCAGAGCACACTGTCAGAAAAGGATCAAAATGTAATCAGTGATTTGAGGCATATGTGAAAACCCAATGCCCATCTCAGTTCTTGGCTAGTGTACTAGTGCCCTGTGCCTTTCCTTTTGCATCTGTCTTTGTACCCTTCCTGTTATCCTCCTCTTTCAGTCTTCAGCAACTTTCTAACCAAGGCCCCATTTATACAGAGTATTCTACTCACAGAAAGTGCCCTTATCTATTTTACATCATATCTTTACCCTATTTCTATTAGCCTTGGGGGGGTGTGGAGGGGGGGGGGATAGGAGAGAGAGAGAGAGAGAGAGAGAGAGAGAGAGAGAGAGAGAGAGAGAGAGGAATGAATATGAGTGGGAATGATAATAAATGTGTTTGAGTTTTGGGGTGGAAAGCTACATTTCCAAATGTTGGTTAGGGCACAATTGAAAGGGTGCCTTCAAACATTATTGGTGATAGTTAACCAATTCAAAATTGAAGAAAGCTGTTTGCTAATGTGCATCAAAATCTTCACATATTAATTCAATTAATATTTAAAGAACCCTTTTCATGTGCCAAGAACTGTTCTAAATGTGGTGAAACCGGTAATAACCTAAGTAACAAAGTCCTTCCCTCAGCAACTAACATCATATTGAGGGTAGAAAAAATAAAAATAATAAAAGAGTCTCATGGAGTTGTGATAAATGTTATAAAGAAAAATAAAACAAAATGAAAGCGAATGTGAGGGTAGAAAGTTCCATGTTACAAATGGCGGTCGCTCAGAGAAAAATAAATATCACATGATCCCACTCATTTGTGCAATATAAGGAACAATGTAAGACACCACGGATAAGTGTCACCTGAAGGAAATGAGGGAATGAGCCTCATTGCCATGTGGGGGAAGAGCAATCCAGATAGGTGGAGTAGTGTTTAAGAAGTAGCTAAGGAAGGACCATGTTTGACATGTTTGAAGTAAAACAAGTGACCAATGTTGATGGCACGAAGTGGGTCGAGAGAGAAAGGATAAGCAGAGAGGTAGAAAAGCCAGATCAAGGAGGGCTTTAGAACACATGGTAAGGACTTTTATTCAGTGCAATGGACAGTCATTAGTACTGGTATATTGTGAACAGGGGAGATATGACATAACTTTGACATAACAGCATCCTCTGCTTGTGCATAATGTAAGAGGGAAAGGATGAAGTGATCCATGTAAGACATATTGGTGCAATGGAATATGGTTGCTAAGTGCAAGTATTAAGAAGTAGGTGTGTTGGGCACATTTCACAGGAAGATCAGTAGGAAGTGCTAGTGTAATGGATGCACATTTTCAGGGAATATACGAATCCTAAAATGTCTCAAGTTTTATTGTACTCAGCAACTGGAAGAATAGAGGTGCCCCTGATTGAAATGAAGATAAAACTTGGAAGACAAGTAAAATTGTGTATTTTTTCTCTCTTAGACATTTCAAGTTTTAGATACTTACTACTGTTGGAGACATCATTTAGTTAGATTTATAACTTCAAATTTTAAAGGAGCAGATGGATTAAACTTCACAGTCAAGAGTATTCTATGTATAGTATTTAAAGCCATAGAAGGAGGATATTACCTAAGGAGTGAATCTAGAGAGTTCCTGAAAACTATTCATGCTCTTTGAACTAGGAATTGTGCTATTAAGGTATTATTCAAGGGTTATAACCATAAGATTTCCCTACTAGGATATCATGTTTAGTTTACTAAAAGGGTAAGAAATATTTTTTAAAATATATCTTTATTGATTTCAGAGAGGAAGGGAGAGGGGAAGAGAGATAGAAACATCAATGATGAGAGAGAATCATTGATAGCTGCCTCCTGCACACCCCCCAGTATGGATAGAGCCTGCAACCCGGGCATGTGCCCTTGGCTGAAATCGAACCTGGGACCCTTCAGTCCACAGGCTGACGCTCTATCCACTGAGCGAAACCAGCTAGGGCAAGAAACAAATTTTTATGAATCAATTTTGGTGAAGCTGTGAAGTTAAATAAAAAGACTTGTTTACTATTAGTACATAATGACATACGTATATCAGTATGTACATATATGTATTAGAAACACATAATTGCTCTTACATTTCTAAGAAGAAACTGGAAAAGTATTACACAGAATTATTGAGTTTGAAACATTGTTGATTTAAATAGTTTATGTTCATTTTTACATTGGATAATTGCTCTGTTTTATATTAAGCTGATACTCAATATAAATATGCTTAAAGCTGTACTCAAAGGACTTAGGCTTGTGTATATATGTACACATATGAATGGGACATAGTAGGTTCACAGTTGTGAGTACACAAAAAGTTTCTTCTTGTATTATTATTTATTAATTATTGTATTTTTTGCTGAAATGCCATTACCTCACTTCACAGGAGAACTCACATATTTTTATGGTATAAACCACTACATTTTAAACAAAGAAAAGTCACTTTGAAACTGACACTCCTTAAGTATTTACAGAGGTGGACAACTTTTCAAACATTTTATGAGATATTATTAGCAAAAATTGTATTATTGTGAGGACGAGTCTGTTGATAACTTGTAATATGATTATAAAAGTGAAGCATATTATTTTTTTTGATCTTTTAATTGTGCAACTTAAAGCTAGGCATAAAAAAATTATCATAGAAGAGGCACAGTAAGCCTGAAGATTAGCAATGAATATTTGGTAACTAAATGTTACACATACTAATGCAGACTTGATTTTCTCTATTTCTAGTTGATGGGCCAAATTGTGATCTCAAATGTAAGCTAGACATATTTTTTTATGATGATACTGAGCAAAATGGTGACTTTTGGCGATTCATGTAAATAAACTTATCTAATACACATACCATATTAATTCTAAAAGAATTTATAACTCTTGTCAGCAAGTATTTTACTTTGATACTGCACTTCTCCTAGAGAGCTCAGGAAGCCTCCTGTGTATAGTTTAACTTATGAAAGCAATAATACATATTCTTGTGGATAAAAAAGTGAAGACCACATGGATTAAAAGACTAATGCTTTATTATCCTGAATTACACATTTGTTCTACCTTGCTTTACCCTCATACACAAATTTACAGGTAGAGAAGAATATAATTTTGTCTTTAATAAAATCTAGGAGCACTTCAGAATGTAGACTATTACTGGCTAATTACCAGAATCTACTCTGGGACTGAAATTTTATCTTTTATATCTTAGAAAAGTGAAACTTTTGAAAGGCTTATAGTTTATTTCTTACTACCTGTAAAATAAATGTGGAAAAATCCTACTCTACCCACATATAAGTGCTTTCTATAATCTGACAGTTTAGAAAACTGCTTCAAAAAGTGAGATTTTACAATATACTACTTTGATAACTTTTATGCCATTTTCCAAATTTGTTTAGCCTTGCACCTTTATTCTTACAAAGCTGTTGCACAAAGATATCCCTTGTATAAATCTAAATAATGAATATAAATTCATATAGGCAACTTCAAAACAACTTTCTTTTAAAAGTTACAGGATTTCTCTGCATAATCTCCCCAAACCGTCTAGCACTATTGCCAAGTTATTCTGCAAATAAGAAGGAAATAGTTTTTTAAGTCTTCACAATAATGAAACAATCCATGACACACTATAATGATTTAAATTGTTTAAATCTATATGCATGCTCACTCTTCTACTCTTTAGTGAGTATATATTTTTTGTTTCTTCTGCTAATAGCTCATTAGAAAGAAGTACAAAGTTGATTTTTAATTTGAAATTACTTGTCTCTTTTATAATACTTGAAGTGATAACATATATCCACATGCCCACAAGACCAATAAGTAAAATCACTGCAATAGGAAGACTCTAGAATACACCAACTTCTGTCTTTATAAAAGCAGATATCAGGATAAAGAACTGAACAGGTAATGAGCCAACAAAATAAACCATCCTCATAGACCTTGCCTCAACAAGTCAATTCCTTTCACACTCTGATCCATTGAAATTAAAATTAGCAAGTGGAGTATTGAAGAAACTCCCCAGGAAAACGTTGGTATGAAAACATCAAATTGTATACTTTAATTAGACTATAATTTTTCTTTGAGGGGGAATACTGTCATCTTTGCCAAAGAAGAAAGCATTTTGTATGCCAAAGTTAATATGACAATCCTGAAATTTGAACTTCTCCATTTGGTGGAAAGCTTGCAGGAAGTGACAGACTCAAACATCTTGCTGCTTAACTTTGATATGTCTATAATATTTGGGCAAAATTCTCATTATTTCTCTTATGAATTTGAAAAAGCACTTATTTATTTTTATGTTTTGGAAGTTGAAATGTGTTCCTGAATGTGAGAAATCCCTTTTTCTTCACCATATGCCATCTTGTCTTTTTGACACTCTGAGCCTGGAAATATCTCAAGTGTGCAGACTTCTGATTTCCAAAATATCGACTGCCAAGAAGGGAAGTGGGTATCTGAAACTGAGCCATAGACCTTGGCAGATTTTGAATTCAGAATAAAACTTTTGCTTTAAAATTGTGCTCAAAAGTTGAAAGGGATTTTTTAATGTCTAATTTGTGTTCTACTGCTATTATAGGATTGAGTAGAAATGATTACAACCAACTTTAAAAGGCTTCCCCTCCCTTCCCTACTTGGGCAGTTTTAAAGGATTAAGAACTGGATTAAAGTTTCTATCCTTTTTCTTTTAAATTTGACAATTTGAAAAGTGACAAATGCCTGCTAATTGAGTAGAAATATAGCTGAAGAATGCACATCTTTTGCGACTTGTAACAGTGGTTATCACTACATTGTCAGAGATATCTGAACAAATTCCTAATGCATAAAGACTGGCTTGTCTAGCAGAAGATTGTGAAATATTTGTGAAGAGTATTACATATGCACCTCTATACTGAAAAGCAAATGGTAGATTTGCCATGTTGTTTATTAAATTTTTGTTGTGACTGAAAAGTGCTCAAATTAAAACCCAAAGAAATAAAATCATGTAAAGTATTTCTCTGCTAACAAGTCTAGTTTATCAGTTATAAATAACATTGTATCGCAGAATCAGGGAGTTTATAATTGAATGGAAGTAATGTGATGTTCAGATTGCAGATTCTAAAAGCCCCACAAGTTTATCTAGTTGCATTCATTCAAGAGACTATGTGTCATTTATTATATATTGTTTAACTTTAAAAGTTTTTAAAAATAAAAACTAAAAATCTTTGACTTCCAGAAATGACAGGTCATGATCATCTAAATTCCTCTTGTTATAAAACATAGCTGAGCTTATTGAAAAGAAAGAGAAATCTTTATGTGTAAAAACAAAAGCCAGAGTGATAATTCATACCTGTTGGGGTGTGCGAGGGTGCTCTTCTCAGCGATGTGGGGATTGAAAAAATGTAATGTCCACAGGGAGACAAGGAGGGAAGCCTTTGTACAGAATGATGTGAAAGTTGCAATTGAGATCTAGTACATGAAGCTACACCTTGAAACAACTACTATGTCAGTGGAAATATAGAAAAGTCAAGCCTGTCTTTAAGCACCAAATAACAATAAATATGTATGTATATATCAACCTTATTAACAGGAGGTGGAGGATGAAGAGTTCATTGAAATAATTTTAATCTCATAAACATATAGTACCTAGTTTAGGAAATACCTTAAGAAAAAGCTACTCTCCCCCAAAAAATATATGAATATTAATATCACTGGAGTTTTTGGCAAAAACAAGCATGAAACCATTTTGGAAGCACATTCATACATAGGTTGATGCTCAACCACTGAGCCACACAGGTTGGCCCTTTATTATTATTCTAAAAAGAGGGAGATCTCCTAAACATAAACAAAAAATCTCAAAGCCATAAAAATTTACATATAAATTAAAATATAAAAATTGTTAATGATGCCATAAGTAGTTGTAAGAGACTATAAAACAGAAAAATCTATATAGTACAAATTTAATCACTTAGATTTATAAAGTGTTCCTAAAAATCAGCAAAAGAAAAAATATCAGCAAAAGTAAAACAACAAATGTATAAAATGGTATAATTTTTCATTATATTTACTTATATAATAAATATGTAATTATAATATAAATAATATATAATCAGATAAATGAATATAACAACAAGGAATTACTGTTTTATTCCAAGATATTGGGAAATAACTTAAAATAAACATTTTTCCTTATTGGTAAGGTGTAAATAAAGATACTTTCAAATGGTCTATCCCTAGTCAGTTTGGTTCAGTGGATAGAGCATTGGCCTGTGGATTGAAGGATCCTAGGGTTCAATTCTGGTCTAAGGCACACACCTCGGTTGAGACTTGATCCCCAGACCCAGTTGGGGCCATTGGATTGCAGGAGGCAACTAATCAATGTGTCTCTCCCTCTCCTTTCCACTCTCTCAAAAGAAAACAAAATCAATGGAAAGATATCCTTGGTGAGGATTAACAAAAAACAAACAAACAAAAAAAACGCACAAATGGTCTTGGTCAGAGGGTACATTGGAATCCCATTTTGGAGATGATTTCTCAGGACTGTATATATCAAAATGTAATATTCACATCAGTTAACCCCATCTACTTAAATAGTTGACATAGGAAGAACGTCTTCGCTAAAAGTAAAAATGTGCCCAGCTGGTGTGGTTCAGTGCTTGAGCATCGACCTATGAACCAGGAGGTCACAGTTTCATACTTGGTCATGCATGGCACATGCCCTGGTTGTGGGCTTAATCTCTAGTTGGGGGTGGGGGGTGTGCAGGAGGCAGCCAATCAATTATTTTCGCTCATCATTGATGTTTCTCTCTCTTCCTCTCCCTTTGTCTCTGAAATCAATAAAAAAATATTATTTTTAAAAAGTAAAAATGTGAAAGTATCCTAAATATCTATAGGGAACTTGTCAATGCTCTCTGAATGGCACTATTAAAATGTGAGAGGTGCATGTCTCTTATTTAAAAATGTTTATTTACTCCGTGGGAAAGACTCTTCTACAATGTATACATATATGAAATAATTATGTTGTGTACTTTAAATAGCTCACAATTACTATTTTATTTGTCAATTATACCTCAATTAGCTGAAAAAATAGAATAACATAGTAACATAAATAAAATAAAATGTTGAAATTAATCAACTAAAGGTGAAAATAACTTCTGTTTACACATGATAGAAACTAAGTTCAGGGAGATGGAGGAAGGGAGGCTGACGGAGCTGTGACTACAGGAAAAAGTGACAAACAGGTGCCACATTGCCAGCTTTGAAGATGGAGAAAGGAAGCCATGAGCAAAGGAATCTTGGTGATCTCTAGAAGTTGGTAAAGGCAGGGACATCCTTTCTGCCCTGGAGATAGCAGAAAGGAACACAGCTTCCACCTGCTGACACCCTTATGTTGGCCCAATGAGAGCTGTGTCAGACTCAGACCTCCAAAATTGTAATATTAAAATTCATGCTGTTTGAAGCAACTTAGCTTGTGGTAATTAGATATGGCAGCAAATTGGAAACTAATACAATTTATGTCTAAATGGACAGAGATGAAGTATAAACAGTTGCTTTTAAAATAAATGAAAGATGTTTCGAGAGAGAGAGAGAGAGAGAGAGAGAGAGAGAGAGAGAGAGAGAGAGAGAAGTAGAAGTGAATTCTAGCTAGCTTAGACAAATAAAAAGGAATATTTTTAAGAGAACAAGTCAGGAGTCTATTCGAAGAAGTACAACCTAGCTCATCAAGCACATGACCAAAGGCCAAAAACTAGAAAGACATCAAGCACAAAGTTCCTTTTTTATTTCTGTCTCCCTGCTTTCCTATATAGTCCTCCCTTGGTGCTTGGGGAGGATCAATAATTCTCATAATTATGGTAAACAATATAAAACTCAAAATAATAAAATTTCAAGTATCTCTGAAGTCTATTTGAGGGGAAAGAGAAATAGAAGTGCATAGAGCAATATTCAAGAACATCTCTAATAGACCATATCAATTATATTTAAATCTCCAAAAACCACTTAGGCTCCATTTCTACCCATAAACTCTGAAATCTTTGAGTACATATACCAATTCACATATATCTTTTACTTTCACTATGGTCAAATCAAAGGTATTATCTTTAACTTTCATTTATAACTTTATTTTACATAAGGTAAAAATAGCCCCTATAAGTTAAAAAACAAAAACAAAAAACACTTCATTTTGTAAAGCAAGCTTAGCTCTGTGCTTATCTATTAGTGAAAAGAACAGTTATTAGATATGAAACAGTGGAAATGATGATAACAGTTTATGCTCAAAGAGAGGGAAGACATAAAATATTTTCCTGTATAACAGGGTACCTCAGAATGAACCCATGAGGTACGCTGTTGTGCAGGAAAAAATATGTTTTTCTCTGTTTTTAGTTATAACCTCTCTTAAGTAGCCTTAAAAGATTTACCAAACTTCCTAACAACCAGTGTTTTAGTGATAGCTGGTGTATTGAAATATTCTGGTAAACTTTAAGCATCATTTTGGTAACCTTAAAATTCCTGTGAAATAATTTTATGTCCTTTGTCAGTGTAATTCCTTTTCAGTACATATAAACTATAGCTTGCTCTAATATTTTGTCTGTCAGCTTTATTTTTATTATATGATAATGAGACCAGCCTCACTGGTTATACCTCCTCATCTTCATTTAACATATGCCATCATATTGTTGGCCATCTTGATGGAATATTCATTCGGCTTCTTTCCAATCTCAAAAATATCTAACTCTGCACATTAAAATTATATGGTCTAGTTATTCATATGTATTTATTCTCACTTTCTTACCCTATCAGAAACTGCCATTTTATTATACTCAATCTCTTTCTACCTACTCTGGACTATGTTTTGGTTTCTCCTGCCACATATCAAAGAGCCCAAAACAACAAATGGCTTAATATATCAGATCTTTTTAAAATAATTCTATAAGTTAACCTTCAACTCTTTTGCTTCATGCTGTGTTGGCTGGGGCAATGGGATTGCTGGAGGGTCCAAAGTGACTTTACTTACTGGCATTTGCTGGCTGCTAGGTGGGAGTTTAGCCAGGGCTGTTGTCAGAATCCTTAGTTCTCAGATTCAAAAGCTGGAGAAATGCACTTTACTCCTCTGAAGGTAAGATTTTATTGAGAAAGAGCACATGGAATGAGAGATTGCTATGTTGTTCATTGGGAATATAATTGTCCAGGACCTGCTTATTAATTACTGTGGTAGGCAGAATTCTAAGATCACCTTAAAACTCATGCCCCCCCAGTGTGTACATGCTCTGTATGACCCTCGCTCCCAAGTGTTGGTGGGACTTGTGATTAAGATGCTATAGCCCCTTCTTTGCTTAGGCTGCATTAAAAGTCCAAGGGAATATGACAGCTATCCCTGCGATTATGTGGTGCCGTATAGCATTGTGCTGTGGCTGGCTGGAGAGGGATTCTCCCTCGGACTCTGCAGAAGTAAGCTGCTCTATTGGGGGAGGACACACAACTCATGCACACCTCATGGCCGGCTCTAGTAGTGACCTCAGATTGAGACCCAGCAATAAAATGGGGACTCAGTCCTACAACAAAAAGAAACCGAATTCTGCCAACAATCCGGATGACCTTGGAAAAGCACTTCAAGACTCATATGAGATTGTAGGCTGGACCAGTACCTTAATTTCAGCCAGGTAGGACCTAGACCAGATGACCCAGCTCATCCATGGAAATACTTGACCGATTTAAGCTGAGATAGAAAATTTGTGTTGTTTTTATACTTCTGAGTGTATACTATTTTTTTTACACAATAATATAAAAGGTATACAATAAATGCATTAATCTGCTCAGATTTTCTAACAAAATGTCATGGACTAGATATAGCTTAAACAAAAGAAATTCATTTATCTCAGTTCTGGAGGTTACTTGTCATATCAAGGTTATTAAGAAGTTTAGAGATAGCATATAAATTGCCCATTGGCATAGGGAAGACACTAAATAGTGAATACTATTATTAATATTTTATGTCTTCCCTCTCTCTGAGCATAAACTTTTATCATCATTTCCACTGTTTTATATCTAATAATTGTTCTTTTTGCTAAGACCTCTAAAAATACAATCTCAACTTGACTAATACAAAATTATTTACAAAAAAACCCCAAAAAATATAGACTTTTTTTTCTAATATTATGCTCTGGTAAAAAACTGAAGTTGCTTAACTAGTACCACTTGATACCTGGTTTGTTTTCAGTGATACTATGGCAGCTTTCTTCAGTTAAACTACCATTAGATGTCTCTCTCAAACCAAACCCTGCATTTACTTCTGTCTGTATCCCATTCACAATTCTATCAATTGCAAAAGATGACCTCACTTTAGAAAGGGAAATACCCAAGTCAAACATGAATTTCCACATAAATTACAGTATAAAAACAAATGATCAAATAGAATTCTTTCTTCCTCGCCAACTGGAGATGCCATACCTATCCTGAGAAACATGAAGTATTCTGAGGTTTGATCTTATTTAAAGGCATATCTTATTGTGAGAGAAATAAATAGCAGTACCTAATGCCTAAATATGTTTTGCCTCTCATTAACAGGGTCTACCTTTAAGAAAAACTAACCTTTACATTTTAATAAAAATATATTCTGCTATGAAGAAAAGCAAATATATTAAGGTTAGATTCCATAGGATTGTTAATTCCAATATGATTTTTAATAAGAAAAAAAATAATATTACCATTATCACATAAAAATACAAGATAACAGAGTATAACCCAGATTTAAAATATCTGGGAAGTCAACTTTCTTAAATAATAACTTTTATATGATTTAGTCACCTAAGTAACTACACCCAGAATAAAGAGACAAATTGATTTTTAAGGTTAATAATATTTCTTTGTAGCTTTATCTTCCAGATAATAGAAAGCACATAACATTGATAATATTAGCTAATATTTTTTTAAACTCAGGGAAATAAAATATACACATTGTTATTCATCAAATAATAAAAAAAGATTAATCTGAGAAACTTTATTGAAGCTCTGTTTGAGAGAGCAGTTAAGATACACAAAATTTGAAACATAACTTTAATGATTTTTTTTAACTATAAAAAAGACCAGTGAAAATTGAAAACTTTGGAAGAATTTTATCAAGGTTTTGTACTATAAAGTTCAGCGAGTTAAGCAAATTAAAGTCATCTACATTTGAAATTTTACTTCTCTAATAAGTTTATTAGCATGCAGTCCTTTGTGTGTCCTGAAGATTAGTTGGACATCATTCCTCTGATATGGAAATTGAATATCCATGAATATTCTCTCACCTGTTTTCAGACCTTAAGTATAAGTGTTTGGGAAGTGAAGGGTGAGGGAGAAATGGATCAATTTCGTGTATGAATTACTTCTGCTGAGTTAAAGTAATCAAGTTATTAATAAGCATGTGATATTAACAAATATTCTATATCATTTCAACTCCATAGAAGTATGGATACACTGATTTTTATGGCATGTTTCACTATGAATTCTGGTAATCATCTTGCCATAATCTGAACAGAATAATTTAAATGATTAATCTTATTTAGAACATGCAACACCCCCCTCGGATATTAATTAGCCTTTTGAGATCAGAGTTTGAATAACATACTTTCAGTTCTCTTTTATATGTTAGAGAACTGATCTGTTAACTCAATATTAAGAGAAGCAGTTGTTTACCATGCTGCAATTTATTAGGCAAGGATGAAAACACCTGACATAAAAGTGATAGCATTAATTATACCATTGATGACACATTTATTAAGTGATAATTCTATTGATTCATCTCTGCAAGGAAATGTAAAATCCCTTAATGAATACCGATTATGATTGAAACTGATTATGATTATGAATTAAATGATCAAATATCAGATAACTATTTTTAAAAGAATAAATGACTTTTTTCACCTAAATATTATTCATCTTAAGTTTTCATGTTAAGAGTAAAACCAGTTTTTAAAAATTGTTTTTAAAATATCGCCCTTTATTCATGGCCAATTATCAATGATCTGGCCAAATCCACTTGTTTTTGTTTTGTTTATTCTTTTAGTTTTTATCCTTTTTTCTGTAATTGACCCTTTTGACTATTCTCTTTTCTTGCAACTCTTCCACTCCTGGCTTCTGTTACCATGGTTACTTGTTATTCTTCTTGTGCCTCTGGGCTACTTGTTAGGCTCTGGCCAGCCATGCACCTTCTTTTTGCCCATTTCTCAACATTGTCATCAACAATAGACCACCCAGTGTTCTCTTTCTTCTCACCTGACTTACTCTTTCTGGGCAACCTCCATGATTTTTGTCTCATGAAGTCACCCCACATCTGATGATGGGCCCCAAATCTAGTCCTCTAGTTCTGAGATATCTCCTAAACTTCAGAGTCTATTGCCAGTTGTTCATCTTTCTATAAACAAACCTCAAGTATTTAATACTAAATAATTCAACAATTTAGCTAATTTTAACCTTCTTCATCACAGATCTGCTTTTTATACAAATACTAGAGGCCTGGTGCATGAAAATCTGTGCACTCAGGGGTTCCCTCAGCCTGATCTGTGCTCTCTCACAGTCTGGGAACCCTCAGGGGATGTCCAACTGACGGCTTAGGCCTGCCACCACCACTGCGCTTGCCAGACGTGAGCCCAGGTTCTGTGTTGAGCATCTTCCCCCTAGTGGTCAGTGTGCGTCATAGCAATCAGTCATTCCATTGATTGCTCAATTTGCATATTAGGCCTTTTATTATATAGGATATTGCTGTGTCTCTTTTCAACATCATGAATTCGGTGCTGTAGTGATACCAGACAATTCATTCTATCATGAAACTATGGTTTATACATCTTTACAAGCATAGTAATCATGGGGGGTCTGGGGGGTCTTGATGTAAGTATAATTATTTGACTCTGTCCAGAGATACTGTATTAGATGTCTGGGGAGAAACCCAGGAACCAATGCTATCAATATATAGTGTATCACCCAAAAATATATACACACTTTGATGTTTCTTTCTTTTCACATTTTAATAAACACCGCCTTTGTAATTATTCAAAGTATGTATACATTTTTGGGACACCCTGTATATGGCTAATATTGTGCAGGTGATCTATGGATAGTAATTTTAAAAAGTTTGCTTGATGTATTATGCCATGGCATTTTTGCCCTAGCTGGCTCTTTCTGCCTAGAAATTCCTTTCTCATTTTTGTCCTACATTAATGCCTACTCACTCTTCCAGAACCATCTGTGTGAACATTCACTTCTCACTTCAGTTTAGTCAGTTATTCTCAATTCTGGGCTTCTGTAGATTTGTACATATTTTTATTTTTAAATTTGCTATATTTGCAGGCCATGGCATGCATGACTAACCAACTATATTGACAATTCTAATGACATCTCTATTTCCATTCTAGTCTAAAATAGAATTTTAATAGCTGTTTACTCTATTTAACTGAATATACTCTACTCTGTGGATATGATTTCTAAAGGAAAATACTATGCATCAAAGAAAATAAGACTCAAAAACACCAACTACATGCCCTTTGTTACAATAAGATTAGCTATATTATAAGATTTGCAGATGACAATTTATTTAACAGATAAAAGAAGAGGACTCAAATTGATCTCAGCTGGCTGGAGTAACTGAAATAAAATGTATATGGATAAATATATAGTATAATATTTATTTTTAAAAATTAGTTACACAAAAATTAGATGTGGGAGTATTATCAAATAACAGTTCCTATGAAAAATAAGAGGTTATATCTAATGACAAAAGCAATACTCAATAGTGTTATTTTACTAAAGCTAAAGCAATTTTAGCCTGTATTCATTAAAGTTTGTTGGCCCCGTCACAAGGATAAAATGGTCCTTCTCCAGGCTACACTGATGAATACAAATATTAAATGTTATGTTGATTCTGTGCCATCATACAGAGATATTTGTAAACTAGAATTCTGTCTAGAGTATCAGCAAAATAACATGAAAATAGTTTGGGAATGGTCACTTGATAAATTGTTGGAAGGACTGATTAGAAAGAAGAGAAGAATAAGTGGAGAGTGGCATCTGTCCAGAAATGTATGAAACAGTATTATTAAGAGAGAGATGCATTCTGGAATTGCTTCAAATATAACTGGAATCAAAGTCCTATTATTAGGAGGCAAAAGTTATCTAAGGATAAATAATTTTCAGTTGAATTTGTACATTGGAATAAAGCCTGTCCTGAATTTAAAAAATCCCATTCCTGAGATTTTAAGCACACCTGTCATGGAAGGTCACCTGTCCTTGCCTGGGTGAGCCTTGTACTAGATGATCTGTAAACAGCCATTCATAACATTCCTCTTTCAGGAATGTTAATGTGTTTGTTTGCTGTTGTTTGTTGCATCTTTTTCAAAAACTTTTCAAGTTCTTACTCAAATTTTAATGTGTTAATTTTAAATAAAACACCTCATTATAAACTCTGTGTGTATATGTAAAAAAGACTGCTGCTCTCTAGCCAAATGAACTTATATGGAACTACTCCTGTTCCAACCTAATACAAGTTCACATCCCATGTGTGTGCACAAATTATACACACACACGCACACACATTCACATTCACACATTACTGCTATAAATGCTGCTTTTATTGCCATCTACAGATGTGGGATTCTTTCTCCCTGTGATTTATCAGGCTTTCTTTGTTGGTTTGATACACAGTGAGTGAGATACAGAGAATGAATGGCCATGAGGGACACAGGAAGCTTTTTCAATCCACTGACCTAATGATGCCATTGGGTTTAGTCATTTCATAGAGCAGGCCTTCTTTCATTGTAGCCATTATATTAAGGGACTGATAATTATTATTAGATTGGAATATGTATATAATTTTGAGAGACAAGACATTTTTGGAAGGCCAGATATGGGATGCCTGGGACCTCAGAAGAGCAGGGAAGGATGACTTGAGGGACACGATCAATAAACAAGTAACAGTAGTTAAAGATCCTTCTGTTTTCTAGAATATTTTGTGAATATTATGTCACTGAATCTTTATAGCCACCTATAAAGTGATCATTATTAAGCCTTTCTGCAGTGGAAGAAAGAAAGAGCACTTAAAGTGCTACCTCATAACATAGTGAGACTTGAAATCAGAATTCTTGACTCTGAATTATTCATTCATTCTATTTATTGAGCCAATCTATGCCTATGTAATTTTCTCACTAATTTTGTGAATTTTGTTTGAAGGATCAGGAGACTAGGCTCTGAGTAGTAAGAACTTTCCTATGGATAAATAGTTTAAGAAATGGTAGAGGTGGAATTTTAGTCCAGGTTAAATTATCAAAGAGTTTTATATCCCTTCATACTTCCATTGGTAGAGGGTAGCACTCTATATTTTGTCTGTTACATTTAATTTACCTTTCTGTCACTGTTTGAATTTTAAGATAATTCCTAAAATAAGAGGGTAATCAATATTTCTGGCACTGAGGACAACCAAGATGGCAGCATAAGTAAGCACCTGTACTTGCTGACTCTCACAACCACATCAAAACTCCAACTAAAAGACAAAACAAATATCATCCAGAACCACAGGAAAGCTGGTTGAGTTGAAGTTATACAACTAGGAAAGAAAAAAGGAAAGAAAAAAGCGCATTGAAACTGGTAGGTGTGGAAGTGCGGAGGTACGGAGGTGAGCAAAACGGGCTGGCAACTGGGTGCGCTGTGGAGGTAGATACAATTTCCCGATTGCTCTGAACTCCAGTTCCAGGCGAGACGCTGAGGACCCAGACTCATACGGAGAGAAACTGGATTGTCTGGTGTCTGGCCAGAACACAAGGGCGGCTTTCTCCAGAGATGCTCACAGCGATCATTGTTCCTGCACAGGGCGACGGGACACAGAGACCCAGGGACCTCTCCAAGGAAGGGCCAACTAGCAGCCATTGCTATTTGCTCCATCCTGGTGACTCCCTGAGACCCTGCCCCACCCAATTTACAACCCCACCCAAGCTGTGTGCAGCAACTTTTGCATATGAATGGCTTGTCATTTTGCAACCTAAAACCTAAAAAACTCAAGCTGGGTCAGAGAATTCCAAAGCTTCCAAAAGGCCTAAGACCCTGCAACAATAGCCTGCATTGCTTCACAGCTGGGCCTCATCTGGGCACTTCCAAACCCCAAATAAAGAGGAGGAATTTGCAGATCTCTCTGTAGCTTCTGCTGGGTGGTCTCAGGCAGTGGCTGACTTTGCACCTCCTTGGGGATCCAAGAGACAGTGTACCCAGTGGTCAGTGTGAACCATATAGATTACAACTCTTCACATCCATAAGCAATACACTCAAGGGGCAGACTCAGTGAGCACCAAGGCCCCAATGAAGCAAGTCCTGCCCTATAAGGGTGTCTCCAGCACAGCAGTTCTCCCATTGTAGGCACAGCTGGTCCTCACAGCCAGTTGGCCTGGAGGTAAATTCCTCCCAGTGATACCAACAGCAATCAAGCTTAACTACAACAAGACTGTGCACACAGCACACAAAGGGGTGCACCAAGAGTGTCCACCTCAGGTAATTGGGGAAGCTGAGCCACTGGGCCCTATACTACACCTAACACACAAGGCCACTCTATCAACACAGGGAAGCAGCCAAAATGTGGAGACAAAGAAACATGTCACAAATGAAAGAAATGGAGGAACGCAAACTACTGGATATAGATTTCAAAACCACGGTTATAGGGTTACTCAAGAATCTTCTAGAAACCTCTGAGAAATATAATGAGACCCTCAAGGATATGAAAAAGGACCAATCTACACTAATAAAAGACAAAGATGCTAATTGACCTTACCTTTGCTCTGCCCCAAGCCACGCCCACCAGCCAATCAGAGCTACTATATACAAATGAACCGAACCAAGATGGCGGCCGGCAGCCACAGAGCTGAAGCAAGCAGGAGGCTTGGTTGCCCGGGCGATGGAGGAAGCCAAGCTTCCAGCCTGCCCTGAGCCAGCTGTGGCCTCTGCTTATGGCAACAAAGTTTTAATTATAGAAGACAAATAAATCCCAGATACCTGCTTCTAGCCATCCTACAATGGGAGCTTTGGTGGCTGGGGGCTGTGGCCAGCCTGCAAACAGCCATCAGACCCTCACCCAGACTGGCCAGGCACCCCAGCAGGACCCACACCACCCTGAAGGGACTGTGGCCAGCCTGCAAAAGGCCCTCATCCCCTCACCCAGGATGGCCAGGCACCTAGCAGGGACTCCCACCCTAAAGGGGCTGTGGCCAGCCTGCAAATTGCCATCAGCCACTAACCCAGACTGGCCAGGCACTCCTATATAATAAAAGGGTAATATGCAAATTGACCCTCACAGCAGAACAACTGGGAATGACTGGTCACTATGACACACACTGACCACCAGGGGGCAGATGCTCGATGCAGGAGCTGCCCACTGGTAGTCAGTGCGCTCCTACAGGGGGAGCTCTGCTCAGCCACAAGCAAGGCTGCCAGCTGCCAGTACAGCGCTAAGAATGTCCGACTGCAGCTTAGGCCTGCTCCCCGCTGGCAAGTGGACATCCCCCGAGGGCTCCTGGGCTGCCAGGGGGATGTCTGACTGCCAACTTAGGCCCAATTCCCCCGGGGAGCAGTCCTAAGCCAGCAGGTGGTCATCCTCCGAGGGGTCCCAGACTGCGAGAGGGCACAGGCCGTGCTGAGGGACACCCCGAGTGCACAAATTTTTGTGCACCAGGCCTCTAGTTAGAAATTAAGCATACACTGACTGAAATAAAGAATAATATACAGAGATCCAACAGCAGACTAGAGGATTCCAAGAATCAAGTCAAAGATTTGAAATATGAAAAAGCAAAAAACACCCAACTGGAAAAGCAAAAGGGAAAAAGAATCCAAAAATACAAAGATAGTATAAGGAGCCTATGAGACAACTTCAAGCGTACCAACATCCGAATTATGGGGATGCCAGAACAAGAGAGAGAGCAGGATATTGAAAACCTATTTGAAGAAATAATGTCAGAAAACTTCCCCTACCTGGTGAAAGAAATGGACTTACAAGTCCAGGAAGCCCAGAGCACTCCAAACAAGAGGAATCCAAAGAGGACCACACCAAGACACATCATAATTAAAATGCCAAGGGCAAAAGACAAAGAGAGAATCTTACAAGAGCAAGAGAAATTCAGTTAGTTACCTACAAGGGAGTACCCATACGACTATCAGCTGATTTCTCAACAGAAACTATGCAGGCCAGAAGGGAATGACAAGAAATATTCAAAGTGATGAGTGCCAAGAACCTACAACCAAGATTACTCTACCCAGCAAAGCTATCATTTAGAATTGAAGGTCAGATAAAAGCTTCACAGATAAGAAAAAGCTATAAGAGTTCATCACCACCAAACCAGTATTATATGAAATGCTGAAGGGTATCCTTTAAGAAGAGGTAGAAGAAAAAGGTAAAGATAAAAATTATGAACAACAAAGTGACAAGAAATACATATCTATCAACAAGTGAATCTAAAATTCACATGAATAAAATATCTGATGAACAGAATAAACTGGTGAATATAATAGAGTCAGGGGCATAGAAAGGGAGGAGACTGACAATTCTCAGGGGGAAGGGAGTGTGGGGGGTGTGGGAAGAGATTGGACAAAAATATTACACCTATGGATGAGGACAGTGAATGGGGGTAAGGGCATGGGACTGCGGGGAGGGGAGCTATGGGGAGAAAAACAAGGAACAACTGTAATCTGAACAATAAAAATTTATTTAAAAAAAAGATTTCTGGCACTACTTTGGAGAGTTGTAGTTGTCCACTTTAACTTCTTCTACTGTTCTTTATTGTCTGTTCAATCATGTTTTGTTCCCCCCTTGCTACCCGTGAGTTATTTTTTCTTTATATCCAAGCAGTTTTCTTGTTGTGATTTAAAAACTCACTAAAATATTAACATGTACGTAAAGTCAAGACTAATGGGAAAGTAACATATTACATTCAGTAGTTATTGACGGAAGAACTTGGTATCAGCCAGTGTTCGATCTGCCTGCAGTTCTTGTCACTGTGCTCTTAACAAGCTGGGAAACCCAGACTATGCTTCCAAACTCCTAACCCACGTACTCTCACCTGAATACTAAAGATATTAATACCTTCCTTCTAGTAAGGCGGCATGGCAATTAAGTCTGCAAGAAATGATGCATGTAAGAGTGTCGGGCACGTGGTGTCTGTTCAATAAATGTAAAATACAGTAAAATTTCATAGGAGATGCTATTAGATTGTGTGTTATATCAAACGATGTCTGGCAATTTATAGAAAAAGCGATAAAAGAAATATTTTGAACATAATTTTTATTCACTTTAGAAAAGGAAAGTTCAAGAAAGTATGGTGACAGAAATCTCACAATGGCATAATAGCAAATGTGGACATTAAATTCAGAATCTTGAGCCTTTGTTTTGCTTCCAAATGTAGACATCCAAGAGAAACCCAGGAGCAACAGAAATCTAGCCCTGTAACCTAATAATGCACCGCTGAACCCCTCTGGCACTGCTAATATATTTTTAGTTTCAGATGGCTTTGAAACAAATTTTTCAAATGCACTTCAATCTGGTTAGATACACAGCATGACAATAGCTATGTACAAAAATCAGCCTTTATGGTTCATGAGAACTCTATTTTAGTTAAGTGCAGAATGTCTGCTCTACTCACTCATGGCTCTGCTTAAAGGCTTGGCTGTTCGACATTTACACATCCATTAATTAGCAGCTAGGCATGATTTAAAGGATAATGTTCCTGGCGTTCAGTGTATGTGAAGCAGTAAACAGCTTTTGTGGAAGATTAAACGCTATAGCAAATCAGAGACATTTGGTGACCCCAGAAACCATTTGTTGCCAGAAAACTGCAATGCTACAATTATTGTGCTGGGAAAAACATATTCAAACGATCACACAACAAACAGAAGAATACATTTGAATTTGTCTTCTCCACATTTAGAAATACGGCTTCTTTCTTGTTTTCTTTTTTATTTGAATTTCATTTGAAATAAAGTTGAGATGAGTCATTAAATACTATGTAGTATTTTAAAATACCATGGATTGAAGGGAAGTAATAGTTCTAGAGATCAATTTGCAATTGAGAAGGTAGGATTATGTGGCTAACATGAAAAATTATGAAAATTATTTTATTAAAATTGAATTTAAATCTAAAAGCGGTTTACTTATTCCTGTTTATACACTGTCAATTAAAATGTGGATTTTATACTATGATAATTCATGTATTTCTAAATACAGTATCTTTAATAAGACTTTATCAAATATATTTTAACTTGCTATAATAAATTAATTGTAATTATTTTTGGATAAAATCTCAACAGTTTTATTAACATGCTGACTTGGAAATTTATATATATGTGAGTATGTATATATTAATTTTGCAATTTTTGATCCATCTAAATATATTCTAAATGAAATATAATTGAAAATTTAAGACAGTAATAACTAGCAAATATTCAACAAGAATAAAAAAGATGTTTGATAACATGTAGCAGTCAATACATAGAGGAAAGTCCTTTTATTACATGTTTATGTTCCCGGCTTACTGAAAAAAAAATTACATGGTTTAGTAAGCTACTTTAGCTCTCAATAAGCAAAGAATTTCCACCGTAATTGGATTTGTGATGCATTGTAAAAGAAACAGGGCCTTTCACTGAACAGTGTTAGTAACCCATTTCATAATAATACAAAAGGTTTCTCACACCACGTGTTGATCACCATAAATGCTTGTCTGACTCACTTCTCTCTTCCTTACAGAAGCCTTTTTCTCCAGGCCTGTGTGGTTGTGGGTGGGGGTAGGGGTGGTAAAACCTCTTACAGAAATCTGGGATCCTCATTTTCAGTGTTCCTGTTTGATTTTTCTAAAGCACAATTTCTGAAGTGCCATCAAAACTTTTCTAAGTTTCAAAATTGGTTTAACGCTGAGGGTGCATTTTGTGTGAAGAAGGCGGGTGCTGCTGCACCCTGCTCTCTCTCTCTCCCGTGAATGGCTGCTGGGGAAGAGACATTCCAGTGCGAGCACTTCAGTACCTACAGAAAAGGCTGAGGGTGCACCGAGGCATCGCTGGCACTGTGACTAAAATGTTTACTTTAGCAAACACTGCTCTATTAAATTTCAAAGTGGCGCTCTGTATTCTATATTGTAAAGAAAACCTGGCCTCTATTCTTGAAAGCTTTGGTTTAAACATAAAAAGGAGAAAATAGCTTTGAAGTTTGAATGAGATGCATGAATTCTCCTTTTCTTCGTTGAGTTTGAAGAACGTTTAGGGCAAGCATGTGTGCTATTTATTTTTCTAAATTATAACTTGAGTGATATTCTAATTTTTTTTTTTTTTACCCATGACCACTTCTCCTATTAAAAAAAAAAAAAGAGATTTGGATGTTAATTTGAGGTTTCATTTACTATTCTCTAATCAAGGAATGTATCTAACAAGATAATTATTTGCATTTTTTCTAAACAAACCCATTTTATTGCTCTTTAATGGCCATCTAATTTTTCACATTATAGTTAAATTCCAGGGTTTTTATTGCTGCTCTTCATCTATTTCTCTGGAGTTTACCATGAACAGACACAGTAAAAATACAGAAAATTTGTATTTTTGGCATAGATGCTCACCTTAATGAGTATTTATTTGGGCACATGAGTGCTTGCATAATTGAACAATTCATGGACCAGAGATAATTGAGCATTACAATAAGTTATGTCACCAATTTACAAATGGGAGCCATTAACTCCCTACTTTGCTTATTGGAATGAACTTTTTAAACCAAATGATTACAAATGCGCATTCATAAAATAAACCATTTCAGGGTCAGTTCATTTTATCTACTTTGGTAAATAAGAATCCTGATAGTGTTTAGTTTCTATTTAAAAATGAAATAAGCATTTTATCATAAAATCTGTTACAGTATTACTCTTAGAAAGTAAATACTTAAAATAATTATAAGGATCATAGAATATTGAGTAAAAACTATTTAGTTCACTTCATATTTTCTCTCTAGAAATGCCACCAAACATTTATTAAAGTAAAAAAAATCATAGTTATTTTCATACCATATGTTATTCCATTTGTGTATTAAATCAATAATAGCTCCCACCAATAAACTCTTTTATTTTTTAATAAAATATTTTCTAAGCAGAACATATTCTTATTAAATAAAGTCATGGTTAACTTGTTTCTGAATGTGGCAAGAGAGGAAAAGAGCCTTTACCGATCTTTTTTTGTTCCTCCAAATTCCTATATCTCTTTTATTCTCCTTCCTTATTTCTATCTTGTATATTTGTGTTAAGACACCAGGATATTCATACAAAGTTGAAAATATTTAAGAACTAGTAAGGTATGGCAATGCCTTTTTCAAACAGCCAACCAGAATAATCTACTGCCAGTTGACACTGCTGCTGCTGATAGCCTGCACAGCCACCGCCCCAGACATAGCCGTACTGGCCACAATGTGTCTCTAATCTTAGAGGAACAAGAGAGGGGCTCAAGAAACTAAGCAGCCCTATTTTCTGGTATTTCCCAATTGGCTATTTTATAGAGGAAGATCTATTAGCAGTGACTTTTGGCAAGACAAATTATAATAAATGCTGCATGTCATTTTCCTCTTTGGGAGATTTCACTTGCACATTAGAACATTAGGTCCTGCAGTAAAGAAATCAGGGAATTGTCAAAGACCCATACTCTCTACATTGGCCGTTTTGTAATTATTTGATCTGGTGCCTGGAACTTAAGAGTACTAATGTTAAGAAGAAGTAATGTAACTAATTTTTATAGCCAAGTAACCTTTGCATAAAAATGTCTTTGCAATAGTAGTTTAAAATAAAGAGTATCTTATGATATTAGCACTATATAATAATAGAGTGGAATGTCATATGAGGTAGTAAGCGCTCTGTTATTTGGTGGTATTCCAGTCAAGACTGGTTATCTGTTTAGCAGGCCGATGTGTTGAAAAGATCTCTGCACTATTATTTTTATACTAACAAACTCCCAAAGAAAGTTCAAAAGTCTAAGCATATTTTTCTATGCCTTGTTTAAAATTTTGTTTTTCATACTCATCACTTTGCATGTTAAAAAATTAAATAACTTCACAGATGAGGGAGCCATATCAGATACTTAAAATCATAATTATATATGCATGCAAATGACTGTATTACTAATACATATTTAAGCCATTGTACTATTTTTGTTCAAGGGTACTGATTGGAAATGAATTCAAATGATTTAACTTAAATTATGTATAAACTTTATAAACTACAGATTGAACATCTTTTGATATAACTGACATGGATAAATACCAAACCACTAAAAAGACGGTCTTGAGTTAAAGCCAAATAGTTAGAAAACACTAACAGGTTTTTAAATGCTTTTGTTCTACCATGCTTTTTAATAGCATGTCAACTATAATGTTTAAAACAGTAAACACTTGTTTAATATAAATGGAAATCTTCATGTCAATTTCTGCCAGATATTTAGGAAAGACTTTAGATATGAATCGCATGTTGACCTTCTCTGAGGAATCTCAACATATGAATCAAGTTACCTCAAACACGTCTGCTTGTGACCGACCAGATGGCTCTCAATGTTATCAGTATTATTCTTTGGAATATTTAAGAACTATTGTAATGACGTCATATGAATAATGAAGTAGGTTAAAAATCCCTGAACTTCAGAGAAACAGACATGGATGTTTTCAAAAAGGCACCTAAGGGATTCTAATATCTCATTCTAATAAATACAAACTCTTAAATGTACTCACGTTTGTGACATAAAGTGAATAGTAAAGTTTAACATCCACAACGTACAACTTGTAAAGTTTCTGTCAAAACATAGCATTATTTCTAACTACACTAAGAATTTTTAAGTTTCCAGACTTCATTAAAAATATACTAATATTGTCATTGAAACAAAAGGATATATTTGAAACCTGGAAAACACTTTGAATTAATATAATGCAATATCTAATGTGTTATACTTGAAATCATTTTAGATTTTTAGAGGAATGTTTGACTTTGCTTAAGACCAATAATTTCTCTGATTTACATGATTTAAATGAGACAAGATTACTATGTAATGCTATAACTCAATCATTATGCAGTCATCCAGGGCAAAAGTGAAATGTTCAGAAACAGTTTCACATATGTAATTTGTATAAACCATAAGGTAATGATTAAGAAATCTTAGGAATATGTATGACTCTGGCAGAAGCAGTAGTATCAGCCCCTTTATCTTTTTGCTATAGACAGGAATATCCTCAAGGATAGAAGATGGCTTGTTTATTATGTTGTAAGTCAAGAAAGTTAGCATATCTACTTTAAAAGTACTGAATTTTTAAAAATAACTCCCAAAGCATCAGTAAATGTAACATTATGCTACTTTATCCTAAAGTCTCATCAATGAAAGTGTCTAAATCAGGAAGATTTGGTACTGGTTTTAGCATGTTGTTTTGCCCTAAAAGTGCTCAGCATGAGGGTTTCTACTCATTCTAAAATTTTAACGGAATAAACACATCACAGGAATATTTCTATTCGTTGTAGTCTTCACAAATAAAGCTGCCCAACCCTACAAAATGTACCACCTCACGTCACCCACTGCATAAGTGAAATGTAAATTTTCATTCTGGCCTTTAATACGGATTTAAATAAGACTCTTTCATTGATTTTTTTATAACTGTTTAACTTATATCCTCCCCAAACTTCCTTCTGTTTGGATACTTGCTTATTTGCAGAGCTGTAAGAGAAACTAGTAAAGAATGTATTACTAAATTTCTGATAGTGCCTTGATGTTTTGCTGTGTTTGTTTTATCCAAGTTCTCACATTAGTGTTTTTTTCCTTAAAATTTTTTAAAATCATAGGGACATTTTATTAAGTAAACAAATACACATTAAGTGATACAATTGAAAAACAATTTGTCAGATGTTGTGAAAGGCAAAATATAAATCAGTCCTAGTCTTGGTCCCGTACTTCACAGCCTAGGGAAAACATGCATATGCGTCATTCTTAATTCCCAGGGAGGAAGACAAAAATCTCCCTGATGAAAGAATTCTGTGGGGAAAGGAGAGATTATTTCTGGAAGTAGAATTTTAGAGGAAAGCTACTGTTCCCATAGGTGACAAAAACATTCTGGGGGCAAGAAGGCCCAGTATTGCCAAGAAGAATCTCTTCACTGGGATCCCTGGTAACCATGGCCTGTTAAAGTACCCGGTGCAGTTTCTTCAATCACAAATCATGACAACACGTTTATAAGAGCACTGCGTTTATTTTGGAAAACCATTCTCCTCTGATTTTTCAATCTCTTTCTTTGTAAAGAACATCTTTTCTAATCTATATTCATGAGAAGTTCTATAAGTTTGAGCAACAAATGGATTAATGTACAAAAAAGCACTTTGAAAATTACTATTCAAAATAGCAGACTTTTTTGTCAAGCTTCTCATGTATATTTCAGATATTGATATGGAGTGTTGAGTGAAAGTTCTTGAGAAATATAAGATGTAACTGTATTACTGATGCATTGCTACCTTTTATAAGAAGAGAACCCCAATTCCAAGGAGATGCTAGAGAACGGACAGACTATGAAAGTCACAGAGTTACCTTCAGAATTCAGGCCCTAACTAGTTAGAAAGAGGCAAGGGATCCCCTTATATTATTCATTTTTAATTCAGAAAACAGAGTACTACAAAAGCAAATGTAAAAATAAGAAAAGTACTTATAAGGCAAGTTTAATTAATTTCCTCCTCAGTCTGTGGGAGGTAAGGTATAAAGAAATTTTGCCCTTTGATGCCCCCAAAAGTAGTCAACCTATTTTTAACAGCAAAATATGAAGCCTGATGTGAAAGAACATAGACATAAATCAGAGTCCAAGGAGACTCAGGCTTTTTGATGTTCAGTTCATTCTCTTGAACCCTGTGACACTCCATGTTCCATAGTTGACATTTTCCTAGGACTGCTTACCTGTTATAGAACATCTACCTATTCAACATAAAACAATTTAAATTTCTCTTACATTTTCCTGTTAAAACTCTAATTCTTTCCTAAAAATTATGGTCTATATTGCCCAGCCTGCATGGCCCAGGAGGTCATGGTTTGATTCCTGGTCAGGGCACATGACTGGGTTGTGGGTTCGATCTGGCGTGCAAGAGGCAGCCCATCAGTGATTCTCATCATTGATGTTTCTATCTCTCTCTCCTTCTTCCTTCCTCTCTGAAATAAAAAAAGAGAGATAGAAAGAAAATGAATTATGGACTATTTAAATGAGTTACTGAGAGTCACCACCTTGATAATTAAGTAAATGGAATCCAGATAAATTAAAATATTAAATTAATCATATATATATAGCTCATAAGTAGTTTCCTACTATTAAAAATACAATAAAATGAAATCTCTACAAGATAATTAAAATACAATACAAAATCACATTCAAAAGGAAAACATGAAGATTAGAAACTTATTCAAATGAACATCAATCATATTTGTGAACGCCTGAAAAATCTAAATTCCCCGAAATGGTAAAGTGCAGCTGATCCAAGGGAAGCACAGTTGAAGCTTCTCTTTATTCACTCAAAGATGCTCATATGACTTGCACCAGTTTTCAGTTGAAACTATTTCATTAGGCAAACTACTTAAACATTAACATGTTTTCATTAAATATTAACTTCAGACAAATTAGAGAGCATTTAGATCTAAGGAATACAATAACTTAAAATAATACAGTTATGGTAGCATATAATTAGTGGCACTTTCTAATAAGCAATTTCACTCCACATTATATATATATTCTAAAGGGAATACGTGTGAAAAGGAGTGAAAAGAAAAAGTGACAGTTACCTAAAGACTATATATATATATATATATATATATATATATATATATATATACACTGATTGATGATTTGGAACTTTACTCAGACCTCACAGCATATGTTCTCATTCAGGCAACACTAAATGTACTAAAAATTCAAATGCTGCTTTTACAAATTTCAAGAGAGAAAAAAAGGAAAAAATGCAGCAATAATTGTCACTTGCAGTTTAGGTTAAAAGAGTTATACACTTGTCAATGTTGTTTCCATGTAATCCTGAAGGAGACAGATGTGGGCGTATTCACTGAAAATAAGTGAGCAATAATAATTATTTTCACTTATCATTGCCTTCCACTATACAGGATTGTAAAGTTCATTTGCAAGCTGTTTGACAAAATGTGGGACTCTCACATCAACTACTGTCAGAAGAAATACAGCCATATTTCTGTTAACACTTTAGTATACAAATATAGACAACAAGACACCTAAATTCTCAAAGAAATATAACCTCATGTTAACAACATAAAATTTGACCAGGGTTCTTATGTTTTGTATGGACTTACTTTTTTTTTTTTAAATATATTTTATTGTTTTTTTACAGAGAGAAAGGGAGAGGGATAGAGAGCCAGAAACATCGATGAGAGAGAAACATCAACCAGCCGCCTCTTGCACACCTCCCACTGGGGATGTGCCCGCAACCAAGGTACATGCCCTCGACCGGAATCGAACCCGGGACCCTTCAGTCCACAGGCCGACGCTCTATTCACTGAGCCAAACCGGTTTGGCTGGACTTACTTTTATAAAGCTTCATCTTTAGTAATAAAGAACCCCGTCTCATTGCCAGAGCTTTGACTCTGCATTAATTAAATAGTTGTTTCCTTTTTACCCTTAATCTAATTTCTAACCTATAGCGTAAGTTTCATGTATTTCCTTTTGTAAACTTTAAACCAATGCTGCTAATTACAAATGCATACTATATCGACTGAGTTACCCTAAAAATCTAAAATATTTGAGATCCACCTCATCTTGCCTCATTATAGGTAGAATATGGGTCAAAACAAACATTTTATTGTAGGAATACAAATATTTGGTTCTTCACTTTACTGACACTATTTATTTGCAATAGGAATTTTTTCCTCAGAATTGTCTGGGGACGTGTGCATGACTTGTGTTTTATGTTAACATAGTAAGAAGGAATGCTAACATAAAACTCAAGATACCTGCAACGCTAAATCATCATAATATTGCAAGGCTCAGCTTACTTCCACATTTTAAGCATTTTAAATCCAGTAGTTGAATATTAAACATATTTAATGGAAACAACATTACCATGAAGCGAGAAGATTCATAATTAGCAGACATACATTTCCAAGATATGCTTTTACATTCTAAGTTTATTTTCATTAACATTTGAAAATGTATATTAGTCAAAAGAATAAACATGAATTCAAGATCCTGTGGGACTTATAATTTCCATTGATCATGAGTGATCATTGTTTACTGTAATAAATAATGACTGAATCCACATCAGTGAGCAGCCTTGTTCTTCCTTACTGCATCTGCACTTAGGAAGTTTATATTTTCCCATTTATATAACTGAGATGTCTCAATAGCTCCTTCACATTTGTAAATCAATAACGTATCTCAAATAATACTGCACTTTTTTTTCAAAATTTGACTATATCCTTCCTTGGTTGACAGTTATATGTAATACTTATTCTCGGTAAGAAGGTTTTTTAGGTTTATTATATATATGGTACACAACTAATAAAACACATAGACAAGTAACTGTGATCCACTAGAAATATTTACCTTGGCATTTAAGTCATCATTAATTCTGATGCCTATTAACCCTGCCCATAACAACAGCTTCCCTCTCTTCTAACCTGCTAGGTAATATAATTTCGATGCCATACAATTTAAAGTTGCTACTTTGCATGAACACTTCAGTATCCTGTAGACAACAAGGCTGATTTTAAGATTTTTGATAGCATGTTGTGCCTAGTCCTGAGCCCAATTGCTCCCAATCTGTTCTCTCTCTGCCTGTTCCATTCTTTGTGGGAGTTGTTCACCATTTCCGGTGAATTTCCCAGGATCCACCTGTTGGTTGACTTCTGCCGGCATTGGCAGTGCCGACACTCGAGGGATTTTGGAGATCAGCAGGAAGGAAAAAGGCATTCTCCACATCATCTTTGCTGGGAAGTTTATTTAACTTTGACTTTTCTGTTTCAAGCTTGCATCTGTCTGGCATATTGTGGTTCCAGGTTTGAAATGATGACTCTTGTCTTTTAGTAGCACCATCTGAGGGCGGCAGTAGCTTCCTGCTATTGCTAATTTCTGGGTCATTTCACATGCCCTTTATGGATTCCCAAAATCCACATACCTTTTTCAACTAATTCCCAGAATTAAATGTCCTCTATAAATACTTTTTATTTAGTTTCATTGCTTAAAGTATTACAAAGAGTAGTACATATGTCTCCTCTTCCCCGCCCCCCTTGACCTTCCTCCAGCCTCTGCTACCCCCCAGTGTCTTGTGTCCATTGATTATGTTTATAAGCATGCATACAAGTCCTTCGGTTTATCTCTTAACCCTCCCTGGCCTTCTATTTTAAGTGGTTCTTTTTTCTAGGTTAGACTATGATATGCCAATCTTACAAATTATCACAGTCATATAAAATAGTATGGCATTGTTTTGACTGCATTTTATGTAACAGAATATGGATTTTTGAAGAAATTCATGAAATTTCTTAAATCAAGTTGATGACAATAGACGGTGAAAATTGATTTAAAGTCAGATTGGTCTATCTCTTCAGCCCGTGCTTTTAAGTACAGAGTGTGTGTAGTGTGTGGTTATCTGTATATTTATTAGATAAATATCTAAGCTTTTTCTTACCTGAGTAAAGCTTTTACTGATCATAATATAAAGTGAAAAGAGCTAGTATTCATTTACTTTGTGAGAGGGCCTTCTGAGTGACACAATGTAACTTATGTTTTAGAATATAACAGTGCTGTGCACAGAGAAACCCTTAGGGGAAGAGGAGGAGCAGGGAAACAAGATCAGAGGTAATAATCCAGGCAAGTGCTCAAACTGCCCTGGCCTAGGGTGGTGGTATTGGGTGATGATAAGTGGTCAGATTCTTACTATAATTTGAAAGTAAAGCCAACAGAATTTTTGGGCAAATTAAATGTAATATTGGAGAGAAAGACCTTATTGCCATCAGTGAGATGTAGAAGATTGTGGGGAAAAACATTTTTATGGGGTCCCATATAGTAAGTTATGTTTTTACCAAGTACATATGTCATCATGAAAACTAGCTCTCAGGTGGTGCAAACGTGGCTATCATGTACGCACCCAAATGTATAATTGTAATCTGAAGAATTCAAAGACAATTTAACCCAATTTAGCAAACCACTGGAGCCTAAATAATGTCCTTTGAAACAGTCAAATTCATAAAGGGAGCAAAATGCTCAAGGATGCATGACACATCGTGTGTAGTGTCACTGCGAAGGTTTCTGAAGGAAGACCCAGTCCTTCCCCAGAATCAGGCAAGCACAGCATGCCTTGCCTCACAGCCTTCAAAGCTCAAGAAAACCTGCGGTTCGATGCAAATGAAAGATTTACAGAGTTTATAATTAAGCACAACTTATTTTAGATACTCAGCCTAACTTGTGTACCAGTCTATTTTCTGCTCATTGGCTGTTAATCTACAAAGCAGATTTTTGCCATCTTTATACCATTTGCCCCTTTGTTGTTGTAAGCCAAGTTCTCAAATAAACAGGCAATTCCTTAAATACTGAGGTGAGATTGCCAAAAGGTTTAGTGTAAAAATGAGTTCATATACAGTATATGACAGTCTATAAAAATGAAACTGGAGTAAAATAATAAAATGGTGTATAAGGAATCCATTGCACATGGCTATCATAAATCCAAGCTCAAGGCTTGTATTCCAGACAGAGTTGCTGCTCTTTGTATAACTGAGCCTGAAGTTTCATTATTGGTTCTTTCCAGAGACTTTACTTTCTAAATTAACTAAAGATTTTATGTGTTCTGTCAGTCCAAGGGAAATGATTTTTACAAGTTGTCTTCTTTTATTTTGATGATTATGTTTGTAATAGTAATATTTTTAAAATATATTAGTATTTTTATATATAAAACTAAGCTTGTACATAGAAACAAATAATATCAACATTTTTAAGCAAATTTGTTAAGCTTTTTCCCCCCAATTTTATGATACATTATATTTAGAATCAGTAATGCTTCATTCATTTACTAAAATAATGAAGGGCTTTCTTTGCTTTTATAAGTTTAAGAACACAAAGTTATAAGCTAAATGGAATATATTTCCCTTTAAGAGTATGTATCTACATTTCTAGAAAAAAAAAAAAGAATTGCCATGAAAGCTAGAAATTATTTCCAGCTGTTTTTCCAAACATGGGAAATGAACTTCATCTGGAGGGTGTTAATTTCTACTAGAAGACCAGATGATGGGTAGAGAATTTCCTTACACTATCCTTTGGATGAGATACCTCATACTTCATTGCATGGTCAATTAATTTCCTCAAAGAAAACATCAAATAGGGACTTGTATCTGCAAGTTTATGACCATTCCTATATCACTCACTGATTGAGATCCACAGCGATAATTTGACAATTTACTACTCAGACACTATTCTAAATATTTTTTACACTCTAGTGGGAAACAAGTTAATAGTATCAACTCTCATGGTCTATATAAAACAACAAAAACACAGTAAAATAATTACACTAATACTTCTGGTAAAGATCATGGTCTTTTATGAAAACCTAATATGCACTATTTTTTCTCAGTGAATTCCTATATAATGAAAAGGTAATATGCAAATTGACTGTCATGCCCTCACATAAGATGGCCACCCCCATGTGGTCACAAGATGGCCACCATAAGATGGCCGGCAGGGGAGGACAATTAGGGGCGACCAGGCCGGCAGGGGAGAGCAGTTAGGGGTGACCAGGCTGGCAGGGGAGGGCAGTTGGGGGCGATCTTGCTGGCAGGGAGGGCAGTTGGCAGTGACCAGGTATCAGGGAAGGGCAGTTAGGGGTGACCGGGCCAGCAGGGGAGGGAAGTTGGGGGAGGTCAGGCCAGCAGGGGAGGGTAGTTGGGGGTGACCAGGCCTGCAGGGAAGGGCAGCTAGGGGTGACCAGGTATCAGGGGAGGGCAGTTAGGGGTGACTGGGCCAGAAGGGGAAGGCAGTTGGGGGCGGGAATCGGGCCAGCAGGGGAGCAGTTAGGTGTTGATCAGGCTGGCAGTGGAGTGGTTAGGGGGTGATCAGGCTGGCAGGCAGAAGTGGTTAGGGGCAATCGGGCAGGCAGGTAGGCGAGCAGTTGGGAGCCAGCAGTCCCAGATTGTGAGAGGGATGTCCGACTGGTCCCAGATTGGAAAGGGTTCAGGCTGGGCTGAGGGACATCCTCTCCACTCCCCCCCCCCCAGTGCACAAATTCCATGCACCAGGCCTCTAGTATAGACATAATAAAAAATTAAAAATATATTTGTGATGACAAAAGAAGAAATAAGTAAAATGATGACATCATGGTATTTCCTCTAACTTTCTTTCCATACTCCCCTGCTTAAAGGCACAAAGACTTAAAAAATGTAGCTAGGATATAAAATATGTGGTCCACAAAAGTTAGTTCAGAGGAAAATTAAACAGGTCTCAGAAGAAAGTAAATGAGAACCTAAACAAAATATCTCAGTACAAAGAGAAAATCTGGGCAAATTTCTCTCAATATCATCCAAAGAAAATGAAGTGACATGAAATACACAAATATACTGCAGAATAAGAAAATTAAATAATAACTATTCAGTCTAGAAAAAATGTAAATCAAGGAATAGCAGAAGTGATTGAAACTGCTACTTTGGAATATTTGTCTCTCTTGCTTAAGGGAAATTCTATAGCCCGGGGTATTGTATTTTGCCTTTCTGAGAAGGGTGGCATGACTAGAATAAACTTGAAAGCTATGTGATGAGAGTACAGACTCATAATTAGCTCAAATTCTTGAATACCTATATGGAAAGTCACCTGCCAACCTGGGACATACACCCTGAGCTGTTATATAAAGTGAAAAATGAACTTCTCTCTGGTTTGTGCAATTGTAATGCAAGGGGTTGTTCTTTATTTTTGAATGTAGTGATACCCCAACTGCTTTGATGGAATAATTTGAGCTTGGTGTAAAGGAGAATTTGTTGTGTTGGAACAACATGAAATCTATTTTTTTAAAAAGACAAAATATTAGAGATTTAAAAAGACAATGAGATTTTAAAAAATAAACTACATGGTTAAGGGAATAGAAAAAGTGCCCAAAAGTGGGGAGGGAGATGAATAGATTCAGAAACAGAGGAACTTTATGGAAAAAATTGAAATGAAAATTATGATGCAGACATAAGTCCTAAGATAATCACAGTGAAAGCAGATATTAGTTGTAGAATTCAGGTAATCTAGCATCAGGATAGTTTATGTTCCTGAAGTAGAGAACTCAACAAATAGAATGAGAAATTATTCAATAATGCACTACAAGAAAAAAAATATCTCCAATAAAAGAAGAAGGTGTCTGCAGACTAGGTGGTGTGCTATTTTCCAGGAAAAGCTTGATACAGTACAGATAACATTGAGTCATATCCGTATTATATTAATGAATGTCCAGGATAAAGAAATAATTTTTTTCTCATCCTGGAAGATATATAAAGACACTTACAAGAAGAAAAAATTAGGCTTATTTGAAACTTCCCTTCATAACAATCAATATAAGAAAATAATAAAACCATGTGTACAAAGTACTGAGAAAAATAAAAAGGAGCCCAAGACTCCTTAGAACTTGACCAGATATTACTCAATTACAAAAGCAAGAGAGATTTTTTCAAATATGAAATTACTGCAGTAATGCAATACCTAGTCCCTTTGTGAAGAATAAATTTCTGAATGTCAGATGCAGTCAATCAACAAAGGAACAAAATATAAAGTCAGAAGTAAAGATGCAGGCAAGGGGAATGAAAGAAAGTATTGTGTTTACAAAACAAATTAATTCTTTCAACCATAACAAAAAAATATAATAATATAATTTATACAACTTTATGAGAAAGAATGAAGTGTGAACATTCTAATGTATTTCTACTCTATTATTCTGTGTCAAAAATAGGAACAAAATGATGAAAAGACAAGGCACAAAAACCATTAGATAAATCACATAAGGTTTATTTATCTAAAGAATACTGAAGAAAGTCAGCAAAATTGGGATACACAATGAATAAACAGCATGTTCTAGCGCCAATGAAAAGACACTAATGTGCACCCTCAAATCTTCACAATGAGTCGCCAAGAATGATTTCTGATTATGAGTCACTTCAGATATTTTCTGTTTCCCTCTTAGCTCTGCCTTGTGTACATAGTCTTATATAACTGAGCCTGAAATAGTGTTAAAATAGCCAGTTAATTTTTGTCAGGGACCATCTCCTCTGGGCCAAGTGCTCCCATCAATCATAGAGTTTACATCATAGAACATGCAATAACAAGGTGAGGTCGCAAATGGCCAGAATCAGCCCAGATCCCATTTATCACCCTCTCCAGGCTTACACAGCCTAATGTAAGTACATTTTTTGACTCAGGGCTATGTAACAAGAACAAGGATAAGTTACCCAGATGGCTCAGGCATTCATGTTTATAGGCCTATTAATAAGCTTTATCCTGCAGCTAATTACCTCATCATTTACATAGCCAGAGTAAACCAGTACTGTAAAAAACAAAACAAACAAACAAAAACCCTGAAATGTGTAGATTTCAAAAACATAACGATTTAACCTCATAATGTGTTCCATAAATCCTTATCCTTAGCCTGATCTTTTGCAAATAACATGTCCTATGATGAAGAAACATCGATCTAAAGATAGATCCTTTAGGTTTTCATTTTCTTATGTTGAATTTAATAGGACGGAATGTTTACTAATAGAGTTTATATATTATCATCCCATTTTAATTTAAAACATATCATATCTTCAATCTACCCATTATTTCATCCATATACTTCGAGTGGAGGGGTATATAAAATGGCATCACCTAATGTTAATGCTGACTGTTCCATAATTAGTGTTGTGATAATGATGGCCAAGTGCTGTCTCTCATGTTAGAGAAGATATTGGAGTGTGACTAAGATTCATATACTTCTACTTCTATGTAATTAATCATTATGCCTCCTTATGTCTCCTCTCGGCTATGATATTTTATCAAGCTTTCCTTGTTTTTGATGATATTTTGGAGGAGTACTCAGAAATTTATAGACCATCTCTCAGTATTTGTCTGATGTTTATCTTCTGCTGAGACAAGGGTTATGTGTTTTGGGAAGGAGGACCGTAGAGGAGAGGTACCACTTCCTCATATCACATTAAAGACCCATACTATCAAAGGGACCTCACTGTTGATATTGACCTTGATCAACTGGCTAAGGAAGGGTTTGTCAGATTTCTCCACTGTAAAATTCCTCTGACCCCCACCTCCTTTTCCCATACTGTTCTCTTTGGAAGCAATAAATTAGTTTGTAATCATTGTAGAAAAAAAGTATAAAAGTTTACAATTATTTTAAGAATATTTGAAGAGACTTTTAAAAAATTGTGTGTTTGCTGGAAAACAGAAGCTATAATAATTAGCTAATTCTTATAGAATATTTACTATTTCTAGGTAATAAATATGAATTTCATGTAATTATGAAACTAAGTCTAAGGGAAGTAAGTATCATCCCCACTTTATAGATATAAGTTACTGGCTCAGAAAGAGGCTGATTTGTCTAAGACCACATATAGTTGCATCGCTGGTTTCTAAATCTGGCTCCTATGTGATTCAAAGACATAATTTATATCATGCCACAAAGATATTAGATGCTTTTCAAGAGAAGAAATCCCTAATATGTGTGTTATAGTGTCTAGACATGGAGTTTTAGGGAATATCAAAGGTTATGTGATCTCCTTTCAGCAGGATAAGCCTAGTTAGTTACTATGTTTTAAGCATTTTTATTATTAGGTTTTTGTTTTTTTTATTTGTCCTCATTGACTTAAATACTGCTGGCATAAACTTCTTTTCAAGGTTATGTTAATGATATTTCTGTATTCCATAGAATAAATAATACCATGTAATATAATGTTATCAATAAATGAGTCTACTATTTATTCTGTCAGTAAAACTGAGTATAAAGCATTATTTAAATAAGTCTATTTTATGCCAAAATAAGTAAAGAGTGCAGTTCTTTCCTCCCCACTATTTGAAAATACAAGTCAGCTTTTAGTAAAGAAAATGCAAAAGTGTAAAAAGAAAAGTAAATCTACAGTAATGCTGACATTTAAATAATCAGTAAAGGATATAATTACATTTCACAATCCCTCAGCAGTGGTTTTGAGTTCATTTTATTTTTAGTAGCTAAACATCTAATAAGATAAATAGATTGAAGCACAAAGAAATACCTGATAAAATTGTTATTGCTGTCAATAATTTTTGCAAAAAGCTGCTAGGATATTGACTTAAAAACAAACAAAAGTTTTTTAAAAATTATCTACATTTACCAATTTTCAGTAAACAAACATGTCTGGGATTATTAAAAAAACACACAAAACACACCTCCTATCCTGCCTGTGTTGTTCAGTGCTTTAGTGTTGACTTATGAACCAGATCACCATTTAATTCTGGGTAGGGGCACATGCAGGGTTGCTGTCTCAATCCTAGTAGGAGGTGAGCAGGGGACAGCCAATCAATGATTCTCATTATTGATGTTTCTCTCTCTCTCTCCCTCATCCTTCCTCTCTGATATAAAAATATATGTTTAAAAATACCCTCTCAATTTGTTTTACAAACATTACAGACACCTCAAAAACTACTGTTTAAATGTGAGCGTTAAGCATCTTTTAAAATTGAATTAAATATCAGGCATTGCAAAGTTACTTAATTTGACTGATGTCACACACAAAAGCTAACAATAAAATAAGACCCCAAATTCTTCTATATTATCTTTGCAAAATAATAATAAATACAGAGAAAGGTTGGTATGAGGAAAACAAAAGCCTTACTTTTTATACCCTATAAATCCATACTTGGCAATGGTGATTAGCATTTGAATAGCTCGAAGGCAGTGGAACTTTTGGTCTTAGTTAATGTTATAGGTCAATAGACTTGGAATGAGAAGATGAACTTAGATTTTTATTTACAAAACCAGAAAAAAATAGTTGGTTGTCAGTACAGAAAGCCAGTAAGAACTAGAAATAAACTTTACTCACTTTTCATAAAGCACATATTTTTACTCCCTTAAGGCCTGGGCTTTTGCAGCCACTGTAAATATTGCAGGCTACAGAACCCTGTAAACTCTAAAAAATGAACATTTCATCCTTGGTTGAATATTGTTATTGCCTCTGTATTTACATTGTGCAGTGTATATAAATATAACTTATCTATTTTCCAATAAACAAAATCATAACTGGCATGTAGAGGTATAGAATTGGCTTCTCCTGTACTTTTGCTGTTTTTGTAAGATACGATGTCCTCATTCTAGCTTTACTAGCTTTGGGTAACAGCAGGGATTTTTTGTTAAATGAAACAGCACCACCTTGTATCCTGAAGTAAAGCTACAGCTTGTCTAAAATCTGAGAATGTTGAGGTCTGTGTTTTAAATATATATACCGATGATTATTTTATAAAACAGATAAAATTTGGTCATGGGCCAGCTCTGTGTTAGATTCTACTGTATTCTTACCAAACCATTAAATTCATTCTATCATATTCACCCTCCAAAAATTACATTTTCTCTTACTATCAAAATTTGCTCTGATACAAACCAAATGCAGAAAAACATTATATGTTTAACTGTGCAATGTCTGTCAATAACAGGCTATAAAACCTCATAAAATGGTGATTGAACTGAATGTAAGATCCCCTCTAACCTTGTTTTATGACTTCCTCAATCTTGATGTGCATACAAAATAGGACAGGTTTGCAAACCTAGATAGTAGATGCTTTAGGTAACTCTGATGATCATGAGGGGTATGGACAAATGCTTTGGTGTGACATAAACATATAGATAAAAACTACTTTACCTAATTACAATGATTGGAGTTACTGCAGCATAACTGTATAACATTTAATTTTATTGTTGTTGGTTTCTTTTACATTTTATCTGACTTACTGTTTTAACACTAGCGCCCATACCAGTGAATGGTACATAGGAGATACACAATAAATATGTTCTATAAATCCCTTTTCTTAAATAAGAAAAGATAAGCTCTTCATTCTCCCTTTTATTAAGTAGTAGGGGCCCAGTGCACGAATGAAGAGTATGTGATTTTTAAAAAAAGGTTATAAAGATGAAGTTCCAAATTGCACCCCTACTCATGACTAACAGTAATGGTAACATGATATCCTATATAATAAAAGGCTAATATGCAAATAGACCAAACGGTGGAACAGCCAGTCGCTATGACATGTACTGACCACCAAAGGTCATGTGCGGAACATGGCGGGCATTGGCAGCGGGAGGCAGAGCGCAGAACATAGCAGATGGCAGTCGCTTCAGGCTGGTGGAGCAGGTGAGCAGGGGTCCCAGACCAAGTCGGGGCGCCGGTCACTGTCATCTGCGAGCCTCTGTTGGTTACTGAAAATTCTTTGCTCCTGTGCACCACAGTCCCACCTGGTGCACGCTCCTACTGCTGGCGCTGGCCCCAATCACTCTGCGCAGTCAACGGGTGTGAGCAGGGCCGGCGCTGTCAGCGCATGGAACGGGGCCAGCTGTGGGAGGTGGGAGCAGGGATGCCAGCAGACAGGGAACAGGGGGCTGCCATGTGAGGGGCCAAGCAGGGGTGCAGAGGATAGGCCAAGACCCACCCTTGTGCCCACTGCAGCCTCGTGTCCCACAGTTCCTTTCAAGGTGTCCGAATTCGTGCACTGGTCCCCTAGTACTTAATAAAAGGGAGAATGAAGAGCTTATCTTTCCTTATAGGTCTAAGTAGCCAACAGATAAATTACTTCCATTTGCTCCATCTATTATCTATCAATTTTAAGGACAATATGCAAATTGTTTATTTTTATGAGAATTAGAAAGAGTGGGACTAGGATATGGAAAATCCCACTTTCTTCAGTATATAGAGTAATTGTAATGCATTATAAGGTTACATACATTTTGTTTCAAACTCTTGTTTTGATCTCCTGGGTTAATTTAAGTTATGCTTACTTTATCAAAAAGTAGTTCAATAAATATTTGTTTAATAAATCCTCTTCTGGATAATGTATTAAAATAAAATTCACCTGCATATTGGTATTTAAAATAAATACAAACTTAAAGGTATTATATAACTGAAATATTCTTGATATGGGAAAATTTTAAGAAGCTTTCCGTTGTTTACATGTATGAAATTAATAACAGTATTAAGTGGAGAATTCATCCAGGGTTCTCTGGAGGTGTATAAAAAATATACCTGGAAACTAGGAAAACTTTTTAGAATCTATCAGACCTTCAAGTTCCCAGCATATACATACTCTAATGCTAGACAACTTCTCAGTTCCCATTTGCTATAAATCTTATTTTCACCTGATTTGAGCTTTGTTTCCTGGACATTTTGATAGAAATAACCAAAGCATACATTCCACAGCTAATTTCAAAATCTTTTGGAAGTTGGAAAATAGAATAGTGGTGCAATATAAAATTAGAACAAATTTATTTAATCATTTTATTAGAGCATGGCACTAAAATTAGATAATGTATTCAATAAATATGATTCATATGCCATATTTAGAAAAATAATATTTTTAAATATTCCAAACTTATGATTTCTAGGAAATGAAGGAAAGAAAATTGAAGAATGTTTAGGGAATGAGGTTTATTCAAAATTGAGGCTAAATCAAATATGAATAGCATTATCAAATTCTAAAGAGAATAGGGCCGTGGTTGGTAAACTGCGGCTCGCGAGCCACATGTGGCTCTTTGGTCCCTTGAGTGTGGTTCTTCCTAAGCCTTAGGAGTACCCTAATTAAGTTAATAACAATGTACCTACCTATATAGTTTAAGTTCAAAAATTTTGGCTCTCAAAAGAAATTTCAATCGTTGTACTGTTGATATTTGGCTCTGTTGACTAATGAGTTTGCCGACCACTGGAATGGGGGATAGAATGTGCTTGTTCATGACTTTGTAGTTATTAACTGTGAATTAAACTCAATTGCTTTATGTAAGATGCTGGGAAAGAGAGAGGACTGAAAAAGCAGAATTTAATGACTAATTTCATAGTTTCTTTTAATTAGTACTTATAAGGAACTAGTATATCATAACCAAAAAGACAGGAGATTAGGGTGCTATGGAAAGGTATTGAGTATGAAGGCAACCACAGAGCATAAACACAAACAAACCTTCCTGGAAACCATAAATGAAAGGACTAATGAGTTAAGGCAAATTTAGGGTGCCCTTTACCTCCTAGTTGTCTTGTACCTTGAACTTCTTCTTAATATCTTATAGTCTGCATGTCTCCTATTCCTTTGATGATTTCTATACTATATCTGCTGAACCCTTCTACGATCCACTCCGATAGGTGCACCCCTACTCTGAGTTCTTACTTAGTCTAGATTGTGGGAATGCTATTCTGGCCATAACCCATGACACTGTAGAAATTCTACCGTGGTACATCCTGCCAAGTGCTGTGGAAACCTGACCCGGTTAAACCTTTAGAGGTTTTTTAGGTGATAGACAAAACGATTTACCCAATAGATCTGGCTTTAAGAGGACAGATAGATTTTCTAGATACAATAACAAAGAGGCAAGCAAAGAGCACAGGTTGAACAGTCCAGTTGGGCATGCAAGGCATATTAAATCAAATCATAGCAATGGATGGAAGGCTGGATTATATGCTGAGAATGTGAGTGTGGGGAAGTCATGACTGTGCACAGAATTCTTGGGTGGTGGGTCAGAGTGTGCAGCTTGTGCAGGAGGCTCCCAGAGGCCTGATGGTCATCCTCTTTCCTTTTACATGTCTCTCTTTCTCTCATGACTGTCTAAAACAATGGTGAGGACCCCGAGTGCTGGGCAACCAAATTAATATGCACCCCCCCGGGCGGGTCAAAGTTTAATTACAGTTGTATTCTGGAGTCCCTATGAAGCCCTTGTATGTTACGAGGGAGACCCTTCAACGCCAACACAACGACCCTCAGTCACTTGAGAGTGTCTGCTTGTATAGATTGGAGGAAGATGCGTCTCATATCTTCAGTGCCAGTTCATCACCAATGCACTCAGAGTTACTTTAGTTTTTCACTCACAGGCAGTTATCCCCTTTTAAATAGAATTACTACCTCACCCTCCCAATCCAGTCTCATGGCCAGAGTACTCACGGTTTCTAAAATCCAAGTTGCGGCTCCAAAAAGATGCTACCAATTGGAGTTACTGGTTGGGACCTCAGTTCTTCTCATGGACACACAGTAAAAACTTTAAGGTCAACAAAAATGAAAGAAAAGCAAAGTGGTATTTACTGAAGATAAACTCCAGACGAGGAACAGGCTAGCTCAGAGAGACAGTGGCTGGCTAGCTCAGAGAGACAGTGGCTGGGGTGCTTTGGCTCACTAGGAAGTCAGAGAAAAGGGGGCCTTGGAGATAGGTTCAAGAGGTTAGCCCTGGATGAGCTGCTGGGGCCACTGCTCTTCTGTTTGCAAATCTCATGGGGTCCTTAGAGGTTGGTGGATACGTGCTTGTAGGGTAACGGCAGGGGCATGCTCCTTGTAGGGAGAGTGGGTCCTTCATCCTGAGCATATTTATCTCGCTCTTGCAGGTGGGATCTTAGGGGAGGTCTCAGGAGAGGGTCTTAATAGAATATTCATCAGCTTTCTAGGTGTGCTCTTTTGGGGTTATGGTCGCCTGTGATTGGTAGGTGCCAGATTGGTAGGTAGTCAATGTAGATGGTACTGAGGCAGCCACTACATCACTTGTCTGGTTTTGCTGCTATTCTGGGCCTGGAGCTGAAATACAACTGAGGCCTAGATGTTATATTTAGGGAAGAAAAGGTCAGGGGGTCTAAACTGGCTGACCAGCGATATGAGAGATCAGGGTTCCAAAGCCCATGGCCAGTGATATGCTGGGGGAAGATAGGTTACCCTGGAGGCCAGGGTCCTGTTTTCTCAGTTTTGCCCCTTGTTTGACATCCAGAGCTTTGTACCCTAGTGAGTTTCTGTACTTGGCCCATCTTCCTTGCTTTGCTCATGTCTAACCCCATCACTACAACAAGTAAGATTACTTAGTAAAAAGCTAATGGAGGCATTTGTACTTTTATGGCATTTTCCTTTAAAAAAATGCATAAAATTTTAAAATATGTTGGAAATAGCTTTCTTCCGAATTCTTTATCTAAATTTGAAACAAGAAGAAAAACAGCAATTTTAAAATGCCTTAACTCCTCAAGCTGGTTGCTAATCACTTATCCTCCAATTTTCCTTCAGGTCTTTATAAATGTGAGAACTTCATGACAGATAAAATATTTTATCATTTTCCTACTGCCAAATATCAAGTTTATGGAGATATTTGCCTTGGGCATATGTGACTCAGAGATCAATTTATAATAACTAAAACAAACCTTTAGACTCAATAAGGAAAAATAAAAGTGCTTTTGAGATAACCCAAATGTGTGGTTATTTATGTTTTTATTTCGCCAATAGCTATATCAACTCTGTCAATAGCTATAATACAATAGAAGGAAAAAGTGCTTCAGCATTAATGAGCAGGGCATTTAGTTGTGGATGAATCTCAAAACACCAATAGAAAGCAATTAGTAGGCCAAGTAACATTTCTAATTCCTGCTAAATGATTGACATCATTTTACCAATTTATAACCGTATCTGCCAAAAGCAATATTTTTTCTTAGCTAAACATCAAAATCTACAAAAAGAGAGTGAAATTAGAAAAAGACATATCATGCAGATCTTCTAGCTCTCCTGTAATTAGTAGGCATAGCTCTTTAGTACGTAATCTCTTTGTCTCTTGGCCCCCTTTTTAAAAAAAAATATATATTTTATTGATTTTTTACAGAGAGGAAGGGACAGGGATAGAGAGTTAGAAACATCGATAAGAGAGAAGCATCAATCAGCTGCCTCCTGCACACCCCCACGGGGGATGTGCCTGCAACCAAGGCTCCTGCCCTTGACCAAAATCGAACCCAGGACTCTTCAGTCCCTAGGCCGACACTCTATCCAATGAGCCAAACCGGCTAGGGCTTAGCCCCCCTTTTTTTACTTGATAGAGAATAAACTGCATAAACCCAGGAAGGAAAGTGTAAGAAAGATCATGGAAGATAATACCCTTTTAAATTACACATTCCTCTGATACAAGAGGACAAATGCTATTAACAGGATCTTACAGATTCTTAACCTTTAATTTAGTTTCCTAATGTCATGATTTCAAGATAGCTAGCCCTCCAAGTTTTGCCAAATGCCTGAAGTTGCTGTTTAGTAGATGAGTTGTTTTAATAACAAAGAACTAACAGCAACAACAAAAATCTCAAAAAATTTCCCTGCTATCAGGACTCTTGTTATCTACAAAAAAATAAAATAAGGAGTCAAAAGTTCTCTCTTGACCTCTTTGGACAGAGAAATCTAGGTTGATCATTTAAGCTCAAAAACATAGAAAGGTTAAAGTCTGAAGCTCCTACAATTCCTTATGACGTTTAACTTGAGTTCAGGACTTAAATTTATGGCTTCAGTGATCCTTAGAAGAAAAGGCAGAATGGCTTAGTGGGACAAAGTATGTGAATTGGAATCAGATGCCTGTGAAAGCCAACCTTGATCTTGCCACCTTGAAAAATCTTTTTAATCATTTTGTCCTTAGGGAATCTTCACTTATCAAGTAGTGTGCAGCACCTTACACCGATGCCAGGATGAAAATTTTTAACTTGTATTGAGCAGAAGTCACAGTGTCATTAAGCAGATCCTGACTCTATTATAACATCCTGGGGTAGATTGAGAAATGAGAGCAATTGGACCCAACATATTTTTTTAGTATATAATATGCTTATTCCAGCATATAAGTAGAATCAACCAACTATACCTTTATACACAAAGCAAAAGCACATATTGCCATTTAGTCATTTTGCTAAAAATTGAAAATAAATGCCTTTGCAGATGTTAATGTTCTCATTCAAAATGTTCTTTTCTAAAATTGGAATCATTTTTCAGTGATTTCATTTTTCACATTTGTAGCATTATTTTGTAAATGGGTAGCTCCAAGCAATTTATAATGAGGTTACATTAATTTGCTACAACGATTTCAGAATTCTTAAATGTTGTATATTATTTGGCTTTATATCATGCAACACATGTCATAGAAACATCATATGCTATTTTTGGATATTGAAAGAAGGAAATAAAGTATATCTCAGTTGGTTTTTCACTTATTGCATTTATGTATTCAACAATTACTAAATACCTTATATATCCAGATTCTATGACAAATGCTAGGTATTTAATGTTTTTTTTTTTAAATAGGCATAAGCTGTGTCCTTATGAAAGTTGTGCTTTAGTAAGAAAGTACAATTTAAAATAAATAAATGAATAAATATATAAATGAATAATAAGACCACAAAATAATTTTTAAATCATCTATATTAAATAGGCATGCTTTGTAAGTTTAAATAATTGAGGCATGAGTCTGAGGAAGTAGAATTTAAACTGAGATCTAGACTTTGATGAAAAATTAGGTAGAAAAAGGATATTCCAGAGAATTTATGGCATGTGTGAATGCCTGGTATATAAAATCAGTTAGAAAATTAAAAAAAAATACACACACACACAAAAAACAGAAGAACAAAGTTACTGACACAATGAATTAGGGAGAGAATGTCTGGCGATGAAGTTGGGGAGGTATTCAAACCTAGATCTTACAGGGTCGTATTTACTTCCTTGAAAAAAAGTTACGTGAATGGCATTAGTTTTGCTTTCAGCAAGGTGATGGCATGATTAAATGTCCAGTTGTAAAATATCATTTTGAAATTTATGAATAATAACATATTTTAGGGCAAGAATAAAGCAGAGAGACCAACATTGCAGCAGCCCAGAAGAAAATGAGAGTGGCTTGAGCTAGAGTGATGTCAGCAGAAATGGTAACAACTATATCAATCCCAGAAATACTGGGGCTATAATATTGTTCTAAGTATGAAATGGATTATATATAGAGAATGAGTGCCAAATTAGAGAGAATAGAGAATGAGAGAAGTGGCAAGAATAATTAAAAATAATCTATTTTGAGTTTCTGCATGATAGAAGTGTCATTTACTTACATATAAAAAAACAAAGCAAAAATAAGAAGTTAAATCTAATAGAAAAGAGAAAAATTTACTAATTTTAGCATATTTTTATCAATGAGAAAAATTTGATAGTAAATATATCAAATGTATAGGTGAATATTTACATTTGCAGCTTATTAGTAGGTTAATGGCTAGAGATTAAAATGCAGGGTCATTTAAATCCATTAGCCATTAGGAACTGATGAGAGAGTAGTTTAGTAGTTTTCTTGCAGCAATTTGAATAGAAACCAGATTGGAGTACATTTTAGAGTGAAACAATAAGGGAAAACAGTCATTCTAAACAGCTTTTTTTGAGAAAATTCCATGAAGAAAATCAGAATGGCTTTATATGTTAGGAGATGTGAACTTTGTCAAAGCAGAGTTTTTACTTTTTTCTTTTTTAATATGGAAGGATACCAAGGCATATTTGAAGGCTGGAAAAATTCAACTGAAAGGGAAAAGCTGAAAATATAAACAAGTAAATATTGAAAGAAAAAAATTAAAAAAGGAAGATTCATATTTGAAGTAATTGTCAAAGGACTAAGACTGTGGTGGGGGCAGGGGCATAACATATGGGAGGGAAGGAATGGGGATGTTTAAATAAAAAATCACTTAATCTTATATAATAAAAGGCTAAGATGCAAATAGACTGAATGGCGGAACATCCAAACAACCAGTCACTATGACATACGCTGGCCACCAGGTTGCATGTGCGGAACATGGCAGGCGTCAGCCACAGTGGGATGGTGGAGCAGGTGAGCAGGGGCACCAGACCAAGTTGGGCATCGGTCGCTGTCATTGAGGCAAGCCTCTGGGGGTTACTGAAAATTCTTTGCTCCTGCATTCTGTGGTCCCACCTGGCGCTTGCACCCACTGCCAGTGACAGTCCTGCTCACACCTGCAGCTGGCATGGAGCTACCGCTTGCACCCACTGCTGGTGCCTGGTGCCGGTCCCAATCCCTTGGCGCCATCAGCTGGTGCAAGCAGTGGCTCCTGGTCCTGATTACCCCTGAGGGCTTCTCCATCTCCCCCTGCTCCTGAGGGGCAATCAGGGCAGCAACCACTGCTCACATCCACTGAAGGTGCTGACACAACTTGCACCCACTGCTAGCACCTGCCCCAGTCACTCTGCACCATCAGGAGGTGTGAGCAGGGCCAATGCCATCAACGTGTGGGAGCGGGGCTGCCAGCAGACAGAGGAACAGGGTCCGAGGCGGGAGGGGCCAGGTAGGGGCATGGAGAATGGGTCTTGCAGCCCTCAGTTCCTTTCAAGATGCACAAATTCGTGCACTGGACCCCTAGTCTAACTGTAAAATAATCCTGCCTATAGCTACCCTATTTCAGAGTATCTATAATAATAAAAGTGTAATTTGCAAATCAACCAAATTGCCAAACAGTGGAATGACCTTCAGGACTACCATGCTATGACATCCACTGGTGCCAGGCCAGCCAAGGCAGGTGCGATGCAATTGCTAGGGGACCCCGCCATCACCCCATGATCGCCCCACAGAGGGAGGCCCAGGCCACCAGCTGGCAGACAGTCAATCTGGAGGCTCCATGATTGCCCCTGCAGAGGGACGCCCAGGCCACCGACCAGTGGGCTGTGGCGGGTGGGCGGGGCCTCCCTCTGTCGGGGGGCGATCCATTGCGGTACCCCAGCTGGTTGGACAGGGCCTACCTCTTTAGGGCAGTCCATCGCGGAGCCCTGTGATCAATTGCCCTAAAAAGGGAGGCCCAGGCTACCCAGCTGGCGGCACTGCGGCGGGTAGCCTGGGCTTCCCTCTGTGGGGTGATGTATCACAGAGCCCTGGCAGGGTAGGCAGGGCCCTACCTCTTTGGGGCGATCCATGGCAGAGCCCCGGCTGGGTGGGTGGGGCCTGCCTCTGTGAGGTGATCCATTGCTGGGCTCCTGGACTGCAAGAGGGCACAGGCCGGGCTAATGCCCACCCCCCGCCTTCTACCCTGAGTGCACAAATTTCATGCACTGGTCCTCTAGTAGCTATGATAAATCTGCTGCCGCAGGCTTACATCAATTTGTTGATATCCTGTCCTTTAAAGTTTGGAACTAAGTGGTCAGTATTGAATATGTATTTAAGTATGTATTTCCCCACATACATACAAGGCACAATGTTTGGAGCTGCCCACAAAACCATGGAAATCATAAGCATTCAATTTCTTCCATTAAGTATCTGTATAATAACAATTCTGCATAAAACTGCTAGCGATCATAGGGGAAAATGAAAATGTGTGGTGCCGATAGGGGAGGCTAGGGGACTGTCTAGGGCGGGGGGATAAAATGGATACATATGTAATACCCTTTGTAATACTTTAAGCAATAAAAAAAAAAAAAAAAAAAAAGAAAATGTGTGGTGCCCTAACCAGTTTGGCTCAGTGGATAGAGCGTCGGCCTGCAGACTGAAGGGTCCCAGGTTCGATTCTGGTCAAGGGCATATACCTATCCCCAGTAGTCGGTGTTCAGGAGGCAGCTGATCAATGTTTCTAACTCTATCTCTCTCCCTTCCTCTCTGTAAAAAATCAATAAAAAATATATATTTTTTTAAAAAAAAGGAAATGCGTGGTGAGAAAGGAAAAGGAACAATACCTTTTAACTAGTGTGTACAGATACTGTGTGCAGTCTCTGTACAACACTTTGATTCACGCAAAACAATCTCAGTTCTTTACCTGCTTTCTCATAGGTCTTATGCTTCGCATCTTTTCTCATTTCAGGAAAACAGATTGGACTAGATATAATTGAATACAAATAAATGATCAAAGTAAATGGACAGTTGTAGGTAAAATCATGTTTAATTCAACTCATGTTCACAGTATGATTTTTATAAAAGTAGATGAGCATTGGGGTTGAAAATGAACCACTGTTTCAACAGAGGACACTAAAATAGCAATAGCAATTGTCAAACTGATTTTAGGGTGCATCACTTAACTAGTATGTGCTATGCTATAGAGTCTACAGAGAAGAACATATTTTGTATAAAGTCTAGAGCAAGTACATTCTGTGGAATGTGTCTCAAAATTTAGGGCAGATAAGAATCACATGGAGAACTTTCAAAAGCAGATTATGAGGTCCATCCCCAGAGAATTGGATTAAGTAAGCCTGATATGGGTACTGGAAATATTTCAGTTAAGCAAGTTTTACAAGCAATTGGCTTGCACAGTGACCACATATCACCATTTCAAAACAGCAGCTTAAAGAACATAGTCAGAACTGCTCTTTGACACAAAATTTAACTTGTAGCAGTTAAACTAAGTGGAAAAATCTAGGATGGAGAGTTGATTATAGTTGGTTGAACTCACAGGTTATTTTGACCTAGGATAAGTGATCTTACCTCTTTAGAGAGAGAGGATGGGGGAAAATCTTTACAATCTTGCCCATCTAGGATTTTATTAATTAGAACAGATATTTGCAAATTATACCGCGAGAATAATGTATAAAATCAAACTTATGACTTCATGTAATGGAATTTTTCACATTTTTTATTATAATCTCAAATAAAGTAGAGCCAATGAATTTCAAATTGCATCTTAAAATTAAATTTTCAAAAAGTATATCCTACCATTTGTTATAATTTTGTATATATACTAGAGGCTCAGTGCACAAAATGTGTGCACTCGGAGGGGAGAGGGGGGTCCCTCAGCCCGGCCTGTACCCTCTCGCAGTCTGGGACCCCTCGGGAGATAACGACCTGCTGGATTAGGCCTGCTCCTGGGTGGCAGAGGGCAGGCCCAATCCCTAGGTGCAGCCCCTGGTAGGACTCAGAGCAGGGCCGATTGGGGAGTTGGGGCGCCTTCCCCTGTCATGAACAGAGCAGGGCAGATAGGGAGGTTGTGGCCCCGCCCCCTGTCACACACAGAGCCTCAGGGCGATCAGGGGGTTTGGGCGCTGCCCCCTGTCACGCTGATCCCGGTGCTGGGAAGCATATTACCCTTTTACTATGTAGGTTAGAGGCCTGATGCACGGGTGGGGGCCGGCTGGTTGGCCCTGAAGGGTGTCCTGCATCAGGGTGGGGTCCCCACTGGGGTGCCTGGCCAGCCTGGGTGAGGGGATGAGGGCTGTTTTCAGGCCAACTGAAGCTCCCAACCACTCCTTTTTTTCTTTTTGTTTTTTTATTCCGGGCCAGCTTTAGCTCTGAGGCTCCAGCTCTTAGGCCTCTGCTGTTGAAAGAAGGTATCTGGTTTGTTTCAGTTCTATAATCAAAACAATGTATAACTCCAGCTCTGAGATCCCAGGCTCGCTGAGAGCTGGTTTCTGGGGTTTTGTTTAGCTTCTATATTTGTTACAATGTTTCTTAAACTTCAGGCTCAGAGGCCAACAAAGCAGCCAGGGAACGTTGGAGTCCTCCGTCACTGAAGCAAGCAAGCCTCATGTTAGTTTCAAGCTGCCTGGCTGCTGGCCGCCATCTTGGCTGGCAGTTAATTTGCATATCTCGCTGATTAGCCAATGGGAAGGGTAGCGGTCGTATGCCAATTACCATGTTTCTCTTTTATTAGATAGGATCAGCAGAGAAAAACAAATTCAGCAATACTTAAAGACTGGTAGCAAAGTATTATATTGAAATAATCACTTGAATATTTAAAACACTGAAAGAAAATATAAGGTTATAAAATAATATAATCAGTTCTAATATCTAGTGCTATACCCATAGCACTAGACCATGGTGGTCACAAATGCCAAAACAAAGATATTCAAAGAAATAAAATATTTTTACCTTGGTTACAAAAGAAAAATCAGAAAAATTATATTTATCCCTCCAATAATACTACAATGTCTTAATTAGGCTTGCTATATATTAAATGTTAAAATTGGGTAAAGAAATTCCACCCACTTTATCGAATTGTTTTAGCATTCTAGGTCCCATGCCCTTGCATATAAATATCAGAATACGCTTGTTTATGTGTGTCAAAATCCATGGTCTGATCTGGACAGAAGTTGCATTATACCTGTATCAAATTGGGAGAATTGATGCCTTTATGTTGTTGAGTCTTCCAGTCCATGAACTTGGTACATCTTTCCTACTTTTTAGGTATTGGGGCTCAATGTGCACACACTAATGTCCAATTCATTATCAACTTGGTAAAACTACACAGGGCATATTTCATCAAATTGAAATCATTGTGACATTATACAAACTTGTATTTTGTTCATTTTACTCTACAAAAATGATTATTTTATCTTCTGCTCAAAACCACATGGAATAATAGACAATTGAGTTGACCTGAAATGTCCATGTGGGAAATATTATTTGCGATATTAAAAATTTTAAATAATGTGAAGTTTTTCCTGAGAAAGATGATAATATCAGTTTATGGTCATCTTCAATTAGGGCAAACTAGAGAAATTGCCCTATGGTGACCAGGTCTTTGGAGGGGGGCAGAGAAGCTGTTCGCGATACACAATCAATAGCAGGACCATTTACTTCATAAAACTGTAGGGCTCCTCATTTGCCTTCAGCATTACTAGTTCCCTTTTCTCCCCAGCTCTTTTACTAAGTCCTGTGAAGTTAAATACAAACTATGTGTCCTGAGGGTATGTACAGGGCAGGGTGAGAGAGGAAAAGTGACCAAAAGTGACTCATGCCGGGCTGCATACCTCTCTAAATATGGTCTGTTCACTAGTTTCCCAGATGGACCAGGATGCTGATTCATCCTGGTGTGATTCCTTTGTGGTGTGATTCACAAACAAATTTGCCAGCATCCACCCCGCCTACCCATCACTATCCCTTGAAAAACAGAACGAAAAGCTCCTGGCCACGTGCACTCTTTTTTAAAGCTTTGCAGGTGATTTGGAGACAAAGCCTACGTACGGAGCTCTGGTATGGAGACTAAGGTAGGCAATGCCAGTTATTAAAACCAACAGGTGCAGAAGGCTATTGAAAAGCCTTTGTAACTTCCTACTGATCCTCTGCCTTTTCTGTTAGCTTTAGATTTTCATAGGAATTCCTGTTTGTAGCTGAACAGTGAATTTTTCTGGCCACAGGTAGAAACCGGTGGTCTCATGGCCTGATGATTTAGAAAGCAGTAGGAGAGGTAAACATGGCTAAGAAGGGATAAAGGGGAATTTTGTTTTGGCAGAAAACTGTAAACCTTTCTGTGAGGTTAAGCTCTAAACCACATACAGCCAATTAGTGAGAATAACATCGATAGGGCAGTCTTGCACAAATGGTCACGAGCCTCCCAAGCTACACAACGCAACAAAATTCTGAAAATTTATAGGCAAATTATGTAGAGTTAAGGTGCACAGTCAAATGCAGTCAATTAATGCTATCATTGTAAATCAAGATTATAGCTTCCATGTAAATAGCAGTTTATAATAAACATAAATAACAGCACAAGTGACTCAATTTAGCAAATCACACAGGCTGTTGTGCATGGTCAGTGTACTGAACAGTTGATGAGAAAATGAACCAATTTAGTACCGGCAGAGAGACTGCTCGAATGCTAATTCAATATTAAACAGCCTTGAAATAGCTCATAGATCTGAAAGCAAGCTACAGGCGAAGAAATAAAGACAGGTAGCAAACAAACACAGAAGGTTTGGGAAAACAGTGTTAGAAGTTTGAAATTAATAGCCAAAGGAGCCTCATCATACATTAAAACATGTAGCCTGCTCAATAGTGGTTCTGAGACAGAATGAAGCAGAGAGCATAGGATATGCACAGCAGTGAAGGGTCAGATTGCCTGGGTTCAAAGTTTGCCATGGAAACCCACAAGAGGAGTCACTTAACCTCTCATATGTGAAAATGGAAAGACAGCCCTAACCGGTTTGACTCAGTGGATAGAGCGTGGGCCTGTGGACTCAAGGGTCCCAGGTTCGATTCCAGTCAAGGGCACATACCTTGGTTGCGGGCACATCCCCAGTAGGGGGTGTGCAGGAGGCAGCTGATTGATGTTTCTCTCTCATCGATGTATGTAAATCTCTATCCCTCTCCCTTCCTCTCTGTAAAAAATCAATAAAATATATTTTTTTTAAAAAAAAGAAAATGGAAAGTCATAAATGTTCCTTAACTCAGTTGTTTTGACAGGTATGCAAATGTATACCTGCAAAGGTAGTGAATGTAGCATAATATGGGCATCTAGTAAACACTCAATAGATGTCAGCTTTGTAAAAAATAAGTGAAACTCTCATGCCTTGGCTGCTGTTGTTACCCAAGAAGTACTTTGTTGTCTACATTTTTGCTTAAGGGAAAAAATCTGTTTTCAGTTGTAAACGTTGCTTTTAAAGTAGTGCCACAATGGGGTTGTGGAGAAAACAAAAATTTATTGTTTCACAGTTGTTGAGGTAAAAGGTCTGATACCAAAGTGTCCACAGGGCCATGCTGCCTCTAAGTTTCAGGATAGAGCCCTTCCTTGCTTCCTTCTAGCTTCTTCCCTCTTACCCCCAACTCCAGCCACAACTGGCCTACTTGTTGCTCTAGTAACATGCAAGGTGGCTTCTCCATCAGGGATTTGGACATTCTACCCCATTGGCCAGGAGCATTTCTCTCCAGTGATGCTATGTTTACCTCTCATTTCCTCTGAGTCTTTCCACAAATATCACTTTTTCAGAGAGAGGTCTCTTGACCACGCTATATGAAAAGAATTCCAATAAGCCTTTCATCTATGAGGCTTTATTGTTCTCCATTTCATTAATACATTAGACATTTAACTATTTGTTAATGTTCTATTTAGTCAAATAGAATAAAAATGTCACAGTAGACTGTGTTTTGTCTACTCCCCCTCACACACACTGCTTTATATATCTCTACTCAATTATCTTATGTAGAGTCTGAATTCTAATCCAAGACATCTCGTTTCAGATTCCATCTTCTTCAACAACTAGTAATTCTTAGCAAGGCAGATTATAGTAATAATTTTAGAAAATAATATAAAAAGCCCAAAAAACTAATGAAGTATAGTTGAGGTAAATCTTTCAAAAATCCCATACATTTTTTAAACATCTTTTTAATATATACATATATTAAAAAGATGTTTAAAATATATATATATATATATTTCAGAGAACAAGAGAGAGATAGAGATAGAAAGGAAGAGAGATATAGAAACATCAACAATGACAATCATTGACTGGCTGCCTACTGCATGCCCCCTTACTGAGGATTGAGCCCACAATCCAGGCATGTGCCCTTAACAGAAATCAAAACCAGGACCCTTCAGTCCACAGTCTGATGCTCTATCCACTCAGCCAAACCAGCTAGGACAAATCCCATACAATTTTAAAAGTACAAAGGATTTTATTTCATTTGTAAATAAAATCACTTTAAATTTTTTTATTTATTTATTTCAGAGCAGAAATGAAAGGGAGAGAGAGATAGAAATATTAATAATGAGTGGGAATCATTGATCAGCTCTTTCCTGCAAGCCCTCACTGGGTATCAAGCCCATAACCAGGGCGTGTGTCCTGACCTTCTGATTCATAGGTCGACACTCAATCACTGAGCCAGGTCAGCTAGGCTAAATAAAATCATTTTTTAAAGTAAAGTTCATTATTTTGTGATAATAAATATCAGGTAAGCCATTAATTAGACTTTTTATAATAATCTTATTGAAAGTAAGTTTTCAGAGTAAAATCTATATAATAAAAGGCTAATATGCAAATGGTCCCCACAGGTGGGAGTTCAACTAACCAGGAGTTAGATGTGCGCTGACCACCAGGGGGCAGTGCGAAACTAGCAGTGGCCCCCAGTGGAGGCGCTGGCGGCCCTGATGGGCCCCGAATAGAGTGGGACTGTGGTGGGATGGTGGAGCAGGTGAGCGGGTTGTGCCAGGCCAAGGCAGGTGTGAGCGGGTACCTTGATTGCCCTGCTGGTCACCCCACACATTGGCCCTGATCACTGGCTAGGCCCAGGGACCCTACCCATGCACGGATTTCATGCACTGGGCCTCTAGTTAAATATAAACCTAAAGTCTTTGTGATGTTTAACACTTTTAAAAGTTGTAATGGTTCCAAATGTTCCAGCTCAGGCTTTCATGCTTGAGTCCATATGCCCTAAAACTGAGACAGAGACATTCTGACACATGCTGTGTAATTTCCCCCAACGATTGAGGATAGTACAAAGCACCGATGCCTTATACCATCACTATTCTGAACATAGCAACCCAATGGTTGGATTCTAAAGCTGTTCTGGTTTCATTGGCACCTTCTGTGTCTTAGATATAGAGCTTTGTCATTCAACAGGAGTCTATCCTTGGGTCAGAGCACAGGAGTGTTAAAAGATTCTAAATTCTTATTCCCAATAAAACCCAATTATTAAGGACATTTTGAAGGACCCATGAAATTAGAGGGAAAACAGCCTATCCATTTAGTGTTCTTTGAAACGGGAACAAGTCACCCTCATCTACCACTGAGAATTCTGCCAAAAGGCACGGGACTCTGTGGGTGACAGAGGTTAGCCTAATCCAGGGGTGGGTAAACTTTTTGACTCGATGGCCACAGTGGGTTCTTAAACTGGACCGTAGGGCCAGACCAAAAGCATGGATGGAGTGTTTGTGTGAACTAATATAAATTCAAAGTAAACATCATTACATAAAAGGGTACGGTTTTTTTTTGTTGTTGTTGTTTTGGTTTTTTTTAGTTTTATTCATTTCAAATGGGCCGGATCTGGCCCGCGGGCCATAGTTTGCCCATGGCTGGCCCTAATCCCAACTCATGCTCTGGGGGTAAGATCAGAATAAAAGGGTCTCAGAAACATTTGGAATCATGGAATATATTTCCTTGCTAAAGGACATTTCCCTTAAAACTTCTCAGGAGTGAGGCCCCCAACTAGGGCAAAATCTGTGAAAATAATATATAGACACTGTATTTGTGTTGTGTAAAACCAAAGTCTTTATTCCTTTTTTATAGACCCTCTGAATTTTAACTGAAGAAATTGATTTTTAAACTTTCATTAGTAAAAGCAGTTGCGTGTACATCTACAGTTAGTATTTAAAAGTCATATAGCCCTAGCTGGTTTGGCTCAGCGGACAGAGTCGGCCTGTGGACTGAAGGGTCCCAGGTTTGATTCCGGTCCAGGGCATGTACCTGGGTTGCGGGCACATCGCCAGTAGGGGGCGTGCAAGCGGCAGCTGAATCGATGTTTGTAACTATCCCTCTCCCTCTCCCTTCCTCTCTGTAAAAAATCAATAAAATATATAAAAAATAAAAAGTACACTTAAATAACAGTATATATTATTAAATCATGCCACGCAGAGATTTGTGGGTTTTGTACTATCATAATAAAATTGTGTGGTTATGGAGTCAATTTTTCCATATTATTACCATTCGTACATATCTAATATGTCTAATTCTAAACAAAATACCATTTCCATCATTTAATATTTCTTAGATCTATCTTTTACTTTTCTTTTGCCAGATATTCTGGTAACATTCTGGTCAATTTAAAGATGAGCAACTCTATTATAACTTGGTTGCTTCTTTATTTTCCCGTAGTCTCACTTTCGTAAATTCTACAAAATAAAACCATCCTTCTTAGTATCATGCTTATGGTGATCATTTTTAGTATTATCTATTTTGAATATATATTTTTTAGAGAAAGTGTAGTCTAATTTACTTTCCATGTTTCCGTGTATGATGACATATTATGCTTAAATTATTTGCTAATGCTTTTAAAAAAATCTGCATGTGCATTACTTTATATGAATCATTCATCTATGAGTTAAAATAAAACAATTTCATTATTTCATTTGGCCAGGAGCATACCCTTTTGTCCTCCTCCACTAATCTTCTATTTAAATGCTAACTAGCTATATTCTTTCTATGTTTTTAGTTAATATGTTCTAGATTGAATTATAGTCTGATGTCTGTTAAAAGAATGTGCACAAAAAGTAAAATCCCTAAGAGGGTAACTTTAGAGAACTCATCTACTGTTCCAGTGAATTCTGCATATTTTAAATATACTTTTTTAAAAGCCATAAAATAATGTAGTATATGAGTATCAAAATGACCACCAGAAAGGGATGAAGCAATTTCCAAAAGTTAATCTAATAATAAAAGTAACATGATATTATGCTAAAACTAAAGAAAGTTCATAATCTATTGTATAGCAAATAGGATTTCACTCTGCAATAGTAAAACATTAATATATCTATCAGTTATTGATACACCGATTCCCATAGCCTAAAGGGCAAACAGAATAGTCCAAATAGTTGACATTTTAATTTTCTCTGAAAATCAATTAAAATATCCTTATATCTCAGTAAAATAAAAATATGCATCAAAATTTGCATTTTGAGAATCATGGACAAAATAGTGTTTCCGTTCATTCTAGTAATTTCTCTTAGAGCTCTAATTACAAATGTATCAGTCTACTCTCCACTGGAATAGTGAGATTTCAGTCCTGATTGATATTCTAGATACAAATTCTGGATGCTTAAAGAAAGAAAAAAAGGTAGCATTAGTTAAACTTTTATTAAAATTTATGAAATCCCAAACTAACTTCTTAATTAAGTATATGAAAGAATGAGGATCTTTAGAAAAATTGCTGTTGTAGAAAATCATTACCAAATTCAACACCAGCTATATCTCATAGGCAGATCATGCTAATATAAGTCCCTGAGAAAATAAACAAAATGCATTCTCATTAAAGGCAGGGAAATTGATGACCTTAATAACATTTGGATCCTTAACACCTATTATTTTTTTAATATGTTTTTTATTGATTTCAGATAGATGAAGGGAGAGGGAGAGATATAAACATCGAAGAGAGATGTAAGAGAAACATGGATTGACTGCCTCATGCATACCCTCTACTGGGATCCAGCCAGCAAACTTGACATGTGCCCTGACTAGAAATTGAACTGGCAACCTTTTGTTGCATGGGTCGATGCTCAACCACTGAGACACACTGTCCAGGCAACACCTAATATTTTTAACCAAACATAACATTTTCCTTAAAAATGTTGTGGTTAATTTTCTCTCTCAATTTATTGTTATCAACAGTAATTCTTGAGTGGAATTAACTGCTGAATTATAATTTCATAATAGATTTAATAGAAGTGTTTATTTTACCATAGATCAGGAAACATTATTTATGCACACGTGCAATTTTCAATATAAAGAAATGTCATCATCATGAAAACTGGAATGGAATTTACCATGTGACTTATTGATCCCAAGAATAAAATCTTTCAAATATGATATTAAAAATACTAATATTTCAGTTCTACAGTCATTATCTAACAATGCCCTTAAGCATCATGTCAATATTAGATCATTATGTTAAACTCAAGCTACTTATAAGATTAAAGAGCATTCTTACTTTGATATTTGCATGACAACAGCTAACAATTCTCTTCTAATAATATATTTTTCCTTAAAATTTAAATGCTTAGCATATATATGAGGGGATATAAAATTTACCAGTAGAAAATATAACATTTCTTTTTTTGAATAATATCTCTATTTTCTGGAAATTTCATTGGCCATAGTTCAAAAAACCATTTCACTGCTAAGATATTAGTTTCCAGAATTATGAAGGATATGTCTGAATTTGTCTCTAAAATCAGTGAGGTGTCCTGCCAAGTACTGCTGATCATAAAACTTAAAATTATGTTGATATCTCCTCAAATGGGGGGAGGGGTATGAATGTCTTTTTAATAAAAAACAAATGGGTATATTACAGCCATAAAATTCTGTGCAAACAATAATCTAAGTCCTATTAACCTCAATGCTATCATGGTTAAGAACAGTTTTCAAACATCACATAATGCAATAATTACACTAAGACAAGTTTCTGAGTGGAAGAAGAGATGATTAAAACACCGAGAATTTACCAGATCTGCAAAATGAGAAGTGTTGAGTGGGTCAGTAGACATATTTACTGTTATAAAAATCTACATAAGTGAGCCTAGACAGAGAAAGCATCTGTGAATTTGTTAAATTTGAAAACTCTGAGAAGAATAATAAATATAGAGCAGGCAGCATGAAAAAAAAAAGTCAGTGAAGTTTGGCAGTCTACTGAGCTAAAAGTAGTTGCATGTACAAAAACGGAATGTTATACAGCTGGCTTCAGTATAAAGAACCAAAATGTAAAGCCAAAAATTCTAGTGCTTTAAGAGACCTTATAGAATATTCAATAAAACATTTAAGTTTCTAATAATATTAAGGAATGTATTTTGAGCATATATTTTTAAACCAAAGAAAATAAAGGGTTTCAGAAAAATAGAATAGACAAAATGATTGATGTGAAGCTAAGATCAGATTAATATAAACCATATACTGAACTGCTCCTATTTGATCACTATTACTTAATCATCTAGCAATCTTTTAGACACTGTGTTATTATTAGTTTGAAAGTAGATGCTACAGATAACCAAAATAATTATTTTCCTGTTCAACATAGACTATATACCTCATGACCAGTATAAGGGCAATTATGTTTCTAACATTTGTTTTTAGCCTATACATTTAGTGATGTTTATTTGAAAATCATTCATTATTTAATATATATTGAAAGATTACAAACAGCATTTTAATGAGTTATAATGTTTTACATTGTATCAGGTAGACAGGTCAATATTGAAGTATAAATTTTCAAAACTTATCTCAAAATTACTATCATTTTAAATCACTGTCCTAATTCTCTTTTCTGCTGCAAACATTTCAAGAGAAGTTACACTCCTTGAATCTTAACTGTCAGAGACTCACTTTCTACCACTGTGGTAGAAGTTGAGGTAGGTATGATCAGAGATGGTTTATCTCCTGTTTTGACACTATTGTGAAGTCAAGGTATTCATTAGGATCCACTTGTACTCAAGAAGTTCTCTTGAAAGATCTCTGTCCCATGGTAAATTTGGGACAAAATTCTTAGTCACTCATCAACTCATTCACTAATTCAAAAATATTCATTGTCTACTATAGTCCAAGTTTCTACTAGGTGCTGGGGATACAGTGATTACTGGACAACATAGGACTCTCTAATCATTATCTGAATAATTGAAAAGGGAATTCTTATTATGATTTATTAAATGACCAAATTGAATAAATCACTAAATTACAGACACACAATGGCTCACAGATGTTTCTGAGAAAGGATTTCATCATTTATTGGGGTTTTACAATTATTCCCCCTCTCCTGAGGGTTGATAATCATTTGCAAGCCTAAGAGGTCTCATCCTCGTTTTATTCCATTTATTATCTGTCCTCTTGCTCTTGGCCTTCTATCTTCTGAAGTTGGTTAGACCTTGTCGAGACCATGACCATTTCTTCAGAGCACCTTAATCCTCATTTCAAGAGGGACTACCAACTCCCTCAATAAGTGTTTCAGCATGACATTTTCCTCATTTCTAGAGTATGTCACCTTTGTCATAGAGTCTCATAATTATGTTTCTGTGCTTTTATTCTCCTTTTTTTTTCTTTTAATCTCTATGGCCTCATGTACTGTGAGTCTGCAAAGGGACACTTCCATTGCTGCCTTAGTCCCATCCCAGGATGTTGGACTCCCTGCCTTCCCTCCTTGCACTCACCACATAGAGTCTACAGTAGGCTCTTTATTTCTCTATTTGTCAATTTTGTCTTTTTTACTTTTGGCTGGAAAGAGTTTTTAATACACCTCAGTAACTCTGTTATTTCGGGTAAAATATATTGCTATGTATACATTGCTGAAAGAAAGGGCCCCAAGCAGCTATTACTTTTTCTTAACTACTGTCCTTTTCCTTTTACAAAGGTGTGAAGCTGGACAAGCATATGTGAATCTCATTTACCACAAAATGTAAATATAGTAACCCACTTAGCACAGTGACCTTTTCCCCTTCGCATAATGGCTCATCTCTTTGTGCGTGGCCCAATGATTGATGGCAACAGTAACCTATCTCATTAGACCCAGTTGGAAATTTTGATTGTCATTATTTCTTTAGAGTTATCATTTCCCAGAGCAAAGTTGCCCAAACCACTCGTTTCCTTTTTCTCCCAACTTTCCTATGTTTAGCATCACCTATTCAAATAAGCTAGAAAGTTTGAGTCCCTTCCCTTCATCAACACTCATCTGCCCCGAAACACCTAAAAATCTTTACCATTTTTGTTCCACTTACTCAACCATCCCCTTGTTATTCTAAATGCAGCTTTCCTAGAGGATTTTCTTATTAACTTTGCCAGTGTTTTGGTCTCCCATCTCCATTCACTCTTATTTTTACAGCCAAATCAGTAAACATTAGTGTTTTGATATGTGATTCTGTTTCTAAAAGCCTGCAATATCTCCATACTGCCTAGAGAATAAAGTCCATATTGCAATCTTACTCTTTATTTCTCTTTACTTATTTACCCCACTCCCCAGGATATAGGCTCTTTTCTGAATATTTATTTATACTTTTTTTTATCTGTGCCTCTTAATAAAGTATATACCTTTGTCCATAGAATGTTTTCCCACTCTCCCCCACTGCCTCATCTCATTTCTAATCTTTCTGTCCAAATCTTGCCCAATATTAACATCAAAATTTTAAAAATATCACTCTGTCTAAGGCCTACAAGCCAGACCCAATATCTTCCTGACACTCCTTATCATTGATTCTCCTTCCCTGTCTATTTCAGTTTTCTTTTGTTTGTTTGTTTGTCTGTTTGTTTTGCTTAGCTTTTTTCCTTCTTGTTGTATCATATTTAATCCAAAGAATATTGTAAAAAATAACAGTTTTTCTTTCCTGGAATAATTGTACCTTGAGAGAAATGACTACGTAACCTATTTAATAGAAAGATAATTATTTGTAAAGTCAACTAGCCCTAGCCTCCCAAATGATTTCCCCAAATCATTCAGGGACTCTGAATGATTTGGGGAAACATGTGGACTAGACCCTTGCAAGTATATGCAGTCCCAACCTCAGAATAAAGAAGTTGGTTTAATTATCAGTAATAGAAAGATCAAATGCAATCTGTGGCAGGTAAGTATCTTACAATGTCTAGGTGTCTTCTATGAATATGACTCCAGAAACCAAAGAGATTAAATGCCGCTATCCTGGGGCCCTGAGGTTTCTGCGGTGTTTCTGCTGTGTGCCTCATCTTGCTCTATCTCTGTGCCGGTTTTATCACCTATGTCTTGCTGTAACAAAGTTGCATTGATGTATTTTCCAGATCATAGTCTTTTTTCTGCCATTTTTACCTGGACATGTCCATGAGCACCTCTATGGTTTGGCTAAGGAAATGCTGTCCATCAAATGATCCAACCATGACATTTCTCACTTGGTTATTTACATAAGCTTCCCTAACATTTGGGAAAACATCCTATACCCTCCTGTATTTTTTAATTATTCCTGCAGAAGACAGACAAATATTTACAGTGACCCCTTAATTTTACCTATGTTATGGTTTCCTACAATAAGTTCAAAGTACACAAAGGGACAATAGGTTGAGTAATGGGTCTTTATGCATGGCCTCTCTCACCAGAAATTTCCCCATGGGAGATCTTCTCAGGCTGTGGAAATGGCTATCAAACTATCCACAGTGAGGTTCTGCCTTGTAATAGCCAAGAGAGGGGTTTTTAAACCCTTAAAATCCTCTGCTGCACCACCCAGAAGCTCCAGCATAAAAAAACTTGGGTGGTGAGAAATATAACTGAGGAGCTTTTTGGGAATCATGGTATCTAGAAATAACATCCTTGGGATACTTCCTGGAATAGTTCTTTAATAAAACATTAGGCATAGTTTTCTTTGCCATGACTGTGTTTCACAAGGTCATACTCACACTCGGAAGGAATACACAAATGTGTGAACACCAGGAGGCAGGATCACCAGGGCCACCTTATTAATCGCTCGCCAAAATGTTTGGCTTAAAAAGATATAAATGGGTAGAGGAAAAGTATAGAAGTAGAGCAATAGCATAATGTGTGGAAATTAGCCTCATAAGTGATTATTGAAGTAAAACCAGTGGTTCCGTTCAAAAAGAAGCATCGAAAAAGACAGAATGAACATGTTCAAGGGTGTTCTGTAAATGAGGACTAGAAAAAGGATTGGGTGCAGAATGCTTAGGGAAGAGTGTCCAGAGGGTTTAGACAGAAGCTTGGCAGAGAGCAAAGAGGCTTTAGAGAGAGTCCGTCATGAGTCCAATCAGAGCTCCTCCCTTCTACCTAGTACAGTGAGATTTTCAGTCGTTTTCTGATATCAGTTTTGAGCTATCATTCTTTTACAAAAATGGGTAACTATATTTGCCTGGAATAAATGTGGGGAAAATTAAGTGATCATCTGTGTGTGGTGCCTAATACATTGGTCATGCAAGAAAAGTGGTAGTTATTAGGAAGTGAACCCAGATGTAGTATCATGATGACTATAACCCTTAAATATAAAGTAAGGTTGAAATTTAATAGTGGATTAATGGGACTTATTTAGCACAACGCTATTTGAGCCTATCATTTAATGTAGAATCAAAAGAGCAGAATCATTTAACTATACGCTTCCTAACCTCCTATGCCCCAATCTGCTTTTACTAAAAAAAAAAAAAAAAAAGGCTACCATAAACCAATAATATATGTTGAGCTAACTTTGCCTGTGTACTAAGTATGTAGCGCATATTTAAAATAGTCTTGCTTTGCTACCACAAATGTCAAGGAAAGCTTCTGCTTGGATGCATTCAAATACAACAGTCCACTGGTGACATGCCAAGTCAAGGAAGTCACGGCTAACTTGCAGCAGCAGGTTAAATAGGTGTGTTCCTGACATCACTGCAGAAGCTCAAGGTATCCAAAGAACAGTTGTACCCACAGTTAAAATTGATCAGGCCTTGAGCATGCGAACTCCTGTGGGAGACATTCACTACATTGAAAGATCCGGCTTTAGTATTATTTGTTAGCAACTCTTTAAACTGAAGCATAGAAGTACTTTCCCATTGATACATAATACTTTATTTTGAATACACTTTATTTCATTGATTTCTTATGTTATAAAATTTAGAAAGAAAATTTAAAAAGAAAGTAAAATTTCAAACTTGACCTTATTCCAGAAATCCAGAAATAACTCATTTAAATAATTTCATTTATAGATAGCCCTGACATTTTATTGATACATGCATGCTTATATGTGTGTGTGATCATATATAAATACACATATTTAAAATATAAGTTTTAGGCATGGATCATTCTTTACATAATGATGCTTAATATACTTTTCTTGCCTCATTGAATAATATCTCACAGATATGTTATGTGCCATTAAATATTCTTTAAAACATGATTTTAATTATTATATGATAATTTTTATAAATAATTTAACCAAGTTTTAATTATTGGCAATTAAGTCACTATTTTTATATCTTATTTTTACTCTAAAGTAACACTGCAAAGGACATGCATTAAATTTATATGCAGACACACAGAGTTGTGGTTATCACTGATTTTTTAATTTATGATAAATTCCTATATAAAAACTGCCAAGTCTAAGTGTGTGTGTGTATGTGTGTGTGTGTATGTGTGTGTTTGTGTGTGTATGTATGTATCATTAGTTCAAGTACAAATATATCTCTACTCACATGCTAGTTCTTGATTTGTTTCAGGAGATACACTTTGGAGGTAGAAATGTAGAGATTTGTATTTGTTTAAAATTTTATGTTTATTCTTTCTTATTTATTGCTGTCAAAGGCCTTGTTTTCTAGGCCTCTGTGGAATTCTTTCCTATGTTTTACCTTTAATCCCTCTTACTAAAAGACCCTGTCTGTGGTACCATGCTAGTTAATGGAGAGCTCCTTCCTGTGGCCACTCCTAAGCAATTGAGTCCTCCACAACCAGACACAGCACACCTCTCACATCTAATTAGTTTTGAAAGCCTATTGATTATTCCCTGCAACGCTCCTTCACATCTGCTGCCTCATTTCCAGTCCCTGTAGCTCCACACTGATTCTGTCCTTATCATCCCACCGCTGAGCCGCTATAATAATTTCCTGACTCTTTAACTCTCTAACACGGCCCCATCGAATAAATTGCAAAGATGAACTCTCAGTCTCTCTCAACATACTGCCCTCTAAGATCCTTCCTCTCTGGTTGTTCAGGTATAATCAATAACCCTGAAATCACCTTGAGCATTTTGATCTCTAATACTTTTCCCAAGCTACTCCTTCAGCCTGCATTGTGCTCCTCCTCTTCTTTTCTTTTGCCTCCTCAGTCCCCCCTTTCAGAAATGCACCTGCACTTTGAGATCCAGATCAAAGCTGCTTCCACCTCTCCCAGGCTGAAAGGGCTCTCTTCTCTTTGAATTCCTATTACACTTATTTTTGTAGGTTCTGCAATTTCCTTAGTCTTTTTTATCTCTTTTCTCATTGGTTAAATGGGTATAATAACAACAATGTAGTATATGGAATTAATGTGAAGATTAGATAGATGACAGGCTCTGTGCCCAGAAACACTTAGAAGCATTTCTGAATATTATAAGTGCTCAATAAACATCTTTGCTATTATTATAAAGTGGATGATAATTATAATGATGTATTGATTCATATTGTTAATTATACTTTCTGTTGGCTCGTATCACTTCTCCCCATTTAGAAGAAAATTTCCTACAAAATAGGCACTGTGACATTCTATTTTGCTTTTAATAGAATGTCTTGCATAGAGTAGATGCCTAAAATTACTACTGATCGATTGATGCTTTCCTTTGAGTAGCAGTACTGGTGTCAAGATTTCCTTTGTAGGAGCCGCAGCACTTCAAGAATATTAGGCAACTTAGAAAACAATTATTTGAAGTGACTAGATATTAAAGGTAAAATACACATTGTTCTTGTGAAATATATTTTTCTTAAAGTACGTTAGACTACCTAAAGTAAAAAAAAAAATAAATACTTGGTTAACTTCATTTTCTTGTCACAAGTGTATAAATTAAAAAAAACATTTTATAGCATTTATGAATATTTTATATATACACATTCATTCACCAATATGAATATATAAACACACATCTTACATTTATCATAAATTATATATACATGAATAGATGTATAATTTAAGAGTATAGTTAACAATTATCTTCCGTAGGGCATTTGGATATTTGCCTCAAGTTATTAGGTAATGCATCTTCCCAGGTTTTACTGAATACAGAAACCTGAGCCTAGTGAGCAATTTCTGAAGATTTTAGTGCCAAGAGTGGGGAAAAGGTCTGATGCAGCTCTTACCTCTTACTAAACTCTGGCTTAATAAGGTTTGCTTCTCTTTGAGTGTGTTGTACATTTTGTTTTCATGAAACATGGTGGGATCACTCAAAAATATTTTGATTAAAGTTCACACCAGTCTATCGATTGAAAATTGTGCTCCATGAATATACATTGTCACTATCCAATCAGTCAGATTCTACAGATTACTAAATAACTAAATTGTGTTAAAATGCCTAGAACAGTGTGTTTTATCTCATACAGGCCTTTAGCCCATGTTTATTTAATCCAGTTATGATATATAAGGAGGGAAGATTATTTCAAGGATGGTCCTAGACTTTAGTAGTTTTATGCTCTAACATGAATCTTATACATGAAGAAATTGAAATTCAGAAGGCTTGATGACTGTCCAAGTTCACATACTCGGGGTGAGAATTAGAGCCTAGGATACATAAAGTCCAATCTGACAGACTTTCTATATGCCAGTCTACTTCCCTAGGTGCTATAACAGGATTCTACCATATTAATTTGTAGATCTTGATTTGCAATGCAGTAGATACAGACAACTTTTTGGCCCTGAAGTATAACAGAAAGATTGAATAAGCAATCCAAAACATTTCATAAGTTAAAACCCTATACCGACGAATGTGTGTTCTCTCACTGTTTCTTCCAGTGAAAACAGACAGGTGGTATACATAGAGTAGAGAGCCAGGAACTTGGCTTATTTCTGAATGTGAGCTCTGACTTCCAATCCCAATTCTGACAGTAGCTCATTAAAAGATGTTTAGGCAAGTTATTGTTTTCTGTTTGAGAATGTCCTCGTTATGTAAAGAGAATCCTGACACAACCCTGGCTAAGAGCTGCATGACACCTGCAGTGATTGGCACTGGTGACTTCTTCCTGTAGGAAGCTTTCCTCTCAGATGCAACCTTCCTTGATTCTGTGACTCTACCATTTTCATTTATCCTCATCTGCACCTGACTTCTGATTCCTAAAGAAATCTGTTCACGTCTCTAATTTCTTTTCCTGCTCATCTTCCCACTAAGCACTCAAAAACTCTACACACTGCATTCTTCTCTTTCTTTTTACGCCAAAGGCTTCTTTGGTGCATTTGATCTGCTGTATTCATTCAGATCATTCAAAGTCTCTATTTATACTTCAAGTTTCTCTTTATATATGTTATGAGTTCAATTGTCTACCCAAAAAATCATATATTGAAGTCCTAGCCCCTCAGAGCCTCCTTATTTGGGAATAAGATGGTTACAGATATAACAAGTTAAGATGAGGTCATAGTAGAGTGTGCCACTAACTCATTATGATTGTTGTTCTTATATATATATAAAAAAGAAATATGGACACAGACTTAGGGAGGACACCACAGGAAAATGAAGACAGAGATTAGGATAATGGTTCTACAAATCCAGGGATGCCAGAGATGTGCAGGAAACCATTGGAATTTAGACAAGAGGCATGGGACAGCATCTCTCTCACAGGTCCCAGAAAGCACCAACCCTGCTCAGACCTTGACTTGGACTTATAGCCTCAGAGCAGTGAGACCATAAAGTTCTATTATTTAGGCCACTCAGTTTGTGGTACATTGTTATGGCAGCCCTAGAAGACTAATACAGTATCTCAAACACTAGTATGTAGCTGTGAAGTAAACAAGATGTCAGGTTTAACATGACAAGTCCCTGAAATTTAGGGTTTTATTGGGGATAAAAATTAGCATTATTCCTTTTCTCGATTACATTTTTTTGTTTCTTTCCTTGCATTTCCATCCTTTAAATGTTATTTGAATGATCAGAAGAGATTTTAGACCATGTGTCCCAAAGCAAATTCAACAGCTAAGCAGTTACATGATCACATACCTCCCGTATTTATTTTCTTTTTCAATAAAATGTTCTTCCTGAAATTGCTAACCACCTACTTTGAAATTTTAGGATTATCCTCTCTATCTGAATTTCCTTATCCTTACAAATCTCTTACATATGTAACACTCATAGATACTCCCTCCCAAATACTCACATGGATACATTCTTAGATAGGTTATATTTTGGAAAGAATGCAGTTATTTTCTATCTAGCCCTCTTATCTAAAAACACACCTATTCCAATATTTATATAACTATTTCCAGTGGTTTTTAAATTGCTAGTTATAATCCTATTTTGGGCTTACAGTAATGCTAATGATTCATAAACATCATTAAAAAATGAGATAGAACAGGGAAAATACAGAACAGAATATTACAACTAAGGTAAAATAAATCCCTTATGAGTATGGATAAGCAGTTTTATGGACTGTTTTTGTTAGATGTGTATATGTGTATACAGGAAGGTGGTGATGTAAAATATATTTACTGTATTTTTTCAGTCAAATAAAAGTAAGCATGGCTTTATTTGCTACTGATATACTAATATTTTAAAGGTACATATCAAAGTATGTCTGTTCTAGCTTAAAAAGAAATGTAAATGACCTCTGAAGAGCACCGTTACTAATAGGGTGAACTCTGGTATTTTTATTATACACAAGTTCTAGCCTCCAAAATAGTTGGATTGTTTGAAGTTTGATTTACATGTTGTCATATTTTCACCTCCAAACATTCAGTCAGGCTGTTCCTTTGGGTTGAATTCCATTTGTGTAACTCCACTTCTATACCACCATTTAACAAAGCTCTACTGTCATTCAAAAGCCTGTACATGAGACAAAACATTTACGTACTTTTCCCAATGTCCTGAAATTTGTGTCCCTTAACATCATGACAAAATTTTGTGCCCTTAACCTAACATTTCTCACATTCTGTCTAGCATCACTGCCTTCTATGCACTTGTCCTCTCATGTGCACTTTAGTATAAGAGAAAGACTTTAGCCCAACATTAAAAACATTGCCAGAGTGATTTCTCAATAACAGTCTTTATGCATTAATGTCAACGCAGAGTACACTTTTCTAAATATTTCTGCATCAGTAAGGGGAATATATTTCAGGTTTCATAAATGTACTAAGTAAATGTGAACTTGGCCTGATTCAGGATTCACTGAGAAATACATCCTATCTAATAATAGACAAACATTGTAATTGACCATATCTTCACTACGCCTCCCATTGGCTAATCAGCAAGATATGCTAATTAACCGCCAACAAAGATGGCAGTTAATTTGCATACGTAGGTGCAAAGTGGCAGAGCGAAGGCTTGAAGGCGGCTCCGGCTGGAGCAAAGGCCTGGGTCCCAGGTGCCGGAGGAAAACCAGTGTCGGCAGCCAGGGGAAGGGAAGGCCTATTGCACGAATCTTTTTGTGCTACAGGCCTCTAGTTTAAGAATAAAAAACTATACTATGAAAGTCAGAAGATAAAAATTAGCACTTTAATGAGTATTGTTATTTCACAAATTACTTTTAAAAATGTCTGCAGCTAGTACCCAGATCTGACCTAATGAATGTCTGCAAATGGTTGATCCACTCAGGTTCTGAGTGGCTGCTACTTGAGAAGCCTGGACATCCTGGGTCATAACAGAACAATCCTGAATTTCATAGAAGACCCCCTAGAGTAAACCCACTCCCCAAACCACCTCCCTCTCAATAAGAGAGCATATAACATATCTTTAGAAATTTTATTTCTGGGGTTACTGTTCCAGTAAGTGCCTACCATATGACAAATAATCATATTAAAAGAGACTCTGAATATCTTGAGCAAATACCCAGATGAATAAGATAAATTTTCTCAAAGGAAAGTGAAGTACTTTATAGAAAGCAAAATAATGAAATAGATAATTTTCATAAATAGGCAATGAATGTAAATGCAGTTCATAGCCTCTAGTTTTCAAAATTAAACCAAGGATTTTAGTTAAAAGTAGACAGATATGATCATCAGTGAAGAGTATAATAAAGATGGTGATGCATAGAGATGTCCAGACATCAGGTGCCTGAAAAAAAGAGAAGGACTCCTACATCTCAGGCAAACTTTGGTGTACATAATTATTCCACATCTGAAAAATGATGGAATCACTGGTTGAATTTTCGGTGTGACTTTCGCACTATGGAATGTTCTGACCATATTAAATCTCCAGATTCTGGTACGGTTGAATCATGTCCTGGCTTCATTTTTGAGGGCTGAAACAAAACTTGATGTCTTTGAAACATTAGAGTTACTTTTGTTTTAGCAGTACTTTTCTATGCTGTAGTCATGGCTTAGGATAAATTCAGAGCCATTCTGTTACAGAAGTAATTATTTTTGGCACACATTCAGAAACCAAGTGCAAATGCTGTTCCTCATTTCCAGTTCAGGAAGTTCTGTGTTGGTGCTAATTGGATGGTTAAGCACTTAAACAGATATAGGTAATAAAGTCTAAAATGCTCATCCTCATAATCTCCCCAAATTATATTATTAGTAATTCTTTAATATTAAAGGACCTGATAAAATTTAAGGTCTATATTGCACAAAGATTATGCTATAATGACAGAAATTAGACTAGTTTTTAAAAGATATCATTGTGGATCAACCAAAAAAAATAATATTTTAGGAAAATCTAACCAAAATGCACTTTAATATTCAAATATTGTATCCAAATATTTAATATTAAAAATATTGTAAGCACCTAATAGCTTAAAATATAACAAAAACACACTAAAGATATATTTTATATAATATCTAAAAATTAGGTAAGGGAAAACAAAGATTCTAATTATAATAATATTCAAAGTTAAATAAAACTAGTCTATATTATAATCAGACAGAAGACATATAAATGTATATTAAAGAATGGAGATATAACCACTCTTTGTAATTTAAATAAAAATTAAATTACTTTCTGAGAATGATGTTTAAGATATTATTATTGAGACAATAATTAGATGTTCTAAGATACCACCTGTTTTTTAAGATGTATATCACATACACTGTGTTTTCACTGAATACCATACAAGAGGCCAATATTTATAAATATTTGGGATGTGATATTACTATTTGATCATTTTAATCAGAAGAAAGGTCTATATGAAGGTAACTCAGCAGTTTATTGAATTATAAAAACAACTATCATTTTTGAGGATTACTGAGTGCCAAGCTTATTTCCAAGCTCCTTGGAAGCATTCAAATATTTAAATTTTATTATAATTTTAGGAGTATTATTATAATTTTAGGTTGAATATGAGATTGCAAACCCATGTCAATACAATAGTCATCTCCATTCTGATGCCAAAAGAGCTGCTTTTGTTTATTAGCAAAAATTTCAAAGTAGTAGATGAGCCCATTGTTTATTCTCCAGTTATCTGTGAAAGCCAAATGCTTGCATGGTGTGCTTCACAACTAGAGAAACATAATTCATAAATCTGAGTGGGCCCACTGCATTACCAACCTATGGGGGAAAAATATGGGGCCCCTTCCTCTTCATAGAAATTCACATCCCAAGAGATCTCTTTCTAAAAATTCTTCTCAAAATATTTTCTTTTCTCATTACTCTGAACCAGTTTTGTGACTTAGATCTTTTAGGCAGGGCCTACAAATACTTGAACCCATTTTGACATTTCCTTTGTAAATTCTACATGTAAAGATTTTCTCCACACTTTATCAAATAACAATGTATTACATGTTACATAATACAGATATTTTACATGTGTTTTTCAAGTAATGTTTTATTACTAAAGATGAAATTCGAAATAAACTAGGGTAAGAATCATTCTTAAATGGCTGCAATGTAGATTGATTTCTAGCTTGTCTTAGCTCCTTTCTTAGTAAACTAATGTAGCATAAGTCCCTAAAGAGGATCTTGTTTGTTAGAGGATTTTTCTGCTAGAGAACACAACTTAGTTCCTTTTGAGTTTCAAGGTATATTTTTGAATATGTTTCAGTATTTGCTTTTGTGGGGTTTTAAGAGATTTGTCTCATTAGGTTGATTTCATTATTGTTACATAAAAAATGACATGTAGTTCTAGTTATTTTTCTAAATTAATAGATTATATAATTAATATTTATTTAATAATACTAATTATTTTTTCTTTAAAATGAAACGTTTCCAGAATTAATGAACTCATATTGATTGACAATCCCAGGTTTGTGAAAATCAGGTGGGAAATTCCTAACAAAATCAAACAATCAATCATTCAATCAGGGTATCAACTGTTTAGTTTCACTAACCACTGTCATAATCATTAAATAGTTTTAAAGTTGTTGTTTTTTTGTTCTTACTCTTACTTTGGTTTTTTTTATGACTATAGCGGACTACTATTAAAACCAGGAGCCACAAAACACACTGCTGTAGAAATATGACAAGATAATGAGGAACATTGAAAGTGATAATTATGCAAAGGCACTTGATTTCCACCCAATGTATAAAATGCATCTTCTGATAAGATTTCTTTGCTATTACATCAAAATGCCCTAGTAATGGAAAACTAATGTAAAAGTGATAAAATACTTTATAACAATTTACATTTCAGTCACTGAAATCTAAATACTCCCCTTTCACCAAAGCTATATTGAGGCAAATACAAACAGCAACTAGGAACCTTCTTACCTCAGCCATTATTTGGAATAGAAGCTTCATAAACTTTAAAAAAAACTTAATATTTTCAAAGTATGAAGTATAAGAATTCTAAAATCTAAGCCTATCTCTGTTACTTCTGTTTTTTTAGATGAAGAAAGTTCTCATTTTAAGATGCAGTTTGGGTTTGTTTTTCTGCTGCGCCCTCTACAATAGTCTAGTTTAGTTGATTTCAGTACTGGTTTCCCAAAATAATTTAATCAGAGCTAACAACTAGAGGTTATCACTTCCCTTTTTTTATTATTAAGGAGGAATGGCTTGGCCAGATATGCCATATTTCTTAGCCTAATATAATATAATAGCATCCAAAATCTAATACTTATTATTTATGATAACTGTTGCCCTCAAAATTCTAAGATATAGCTATTAAATTATTAAAGAAAAATGTAGATTTATAATATTAAATATCTCAAAGTTATATTTTAAATAATAAAAACTTAAATTAGTGATTAAAAACACTGGAGCAAATTCAGTACATAGATTTCTATATAACTGGGCATGTATTTTGCAAATAGAAAGTTTCCTCTATTCTCTGCCTCAATAAAATAGTACAAATAAATAATTAAAGTTTTATAATTGTACCTTATTTTTCAAAATGAAATTCTATAATTAAATTAAACACCCCCCAAAAAATTATGCTTAGCATCCCTGAGTTAAAAAAAATATTTCCCAATAACTACATATATATCATCAGTGCTTTCTGGTTGCCTGACTTTTGCAAAGTGAAATGTTTCCTTTGATGCTTTTTAATTTCTTTCTGTAAATGTTTGGGCTTTAGAAACTATATATACTCATCTATCAGTTAACCTTTTATAAATGAGCAGCTTAAAAATGGGACTTTAGATCTATTCCATAAACACTGCCCTGCTTCACCACCCAACATTTTTGTATATGTTCAAAAGTACAGAATTCAGTCACCTTGCATATAATTTTGCTTATTATTAATAGCTACACTTCATATGAACAGGTGGCAAAATCTAGAACAATAAAGAATACAAAAGATTATTTTGAAGGAATCTTAGAAAAATTTCATTGATACACACATGAATACAATAACTTTATGCACACAAAAGTGGCACAACCCTTTTAACTTCAAAATACAAGGACCACTTAGGCATACTTTAAAAGAAATACAGATATTGAGTATAGTCATAGTCGTTGCTTTTGACAGGAAGGATACTATTCTGGGAAGGTATGGCCAATGTTTTCACTAAAATGAGGGTGACTAAAATGGGATGCTCTTTACAAAGCTGTTCTATTTCAAGCAATTGCTGTAACTTGAGAGAGTTCTCCAATATACTTGATAGTCTTAGGCTAATTGTGCAAGTAATCATTTAATTTGTAGAAAAATAAGGAAAGAAGAGATAAGAAATGCAAAGAATCTGTTCTAGGCACTTATATTTATTTTTTTACAAATAGTATCTCAAATAATTTATTCAACAACTTTGCAAGACATATATTATAATTCACCATTTTAAGAGAAAATAAATTTTAATCAAAGTTTATATAGCTAGTAGTGATAGAACCTGGATTTGTACTGGAAGCCATATGCTTTTAAAGGCTATCATTTTTTTTTCCATACAGATTGCATTTACCAAATTATGTGGAGCATAATCTAAAGATGCATAAATAATGTATTTAAGCCCTACCCAATTTGTCTTAGTGGATAGAGCATCGGCCTGCAGACTGAAGGGTCATGGGTTCGATTCTGGTCAAGGACACGTACCTTGGTTGCAGGTTCTTCCCTGGCTCAGGCCCTGATCAGGGCAATATTTCCCTCTCTCTTTCACTCTCTCTAAAAATCAATGGGAAAATATCCTCGGGTGAGGATTTTTAAAAAAAATATCTTCCAAATGTAGTTTTTAGGGAAAAAATGGGTATAAATAATTACTGTATACATAAATATCCAATGAGCTATGGATGTTCATGAGAGAGACCTGCTTCTTATGAGGCAGGTCAGATTTCTCCAGATTTGGATTTTACACTGAGAAGAGGACTCGGGGGCTGGGAAATGGAATTCTAGCCAGAGAGGAGACAGGTAAGCAAGGACAAGGAATGGACAGCACAGAATGCTAGGGTGATGAAAAGTGGCCAATTTTGCCCATACAAAGAATCATGCTGAAAAGCATGTTGGGATGAGAGGACAGAGGATAGCGTGGATTTCAGTTTAAGTGGACACTAAAATGGTCAGTTTTGAGCTAGAATCCTAGCACAGGTGCAATGTAGTACATAGGACAGGATCCTAGCACAACCTGTCTGAATGCTTAAAGTGCTTTCTTGCTCCAATTAGAAATCAAGTTTTGAAATCAAGCTTGATTCCTACTTGGCTTTCAGACCACATCTCTGTTTCATAATTATCTAAAGTACCTGCCTCTTTTCTTTGAAGGAAGAGTTGCAGCCCGGATTTGCCCTGTATCCATGGACCTGAGCCAGACCATCCTTGAGAAGTACAGCCCACTGCCCACCAGCCTGCAGTGACATCATCCCGTCAACCTGCAGGACCAGCCCATGTCTCCCATGTGCCAGGTATGTTACAGCCGGCTCTTAGTCTTCCTGTCTTTTGCAAAGGATATGCATGGGTACAATTTGACACTGTGCAGGTGAAAGAAGCTATAATTTCCCTGGGATAAAAATGAAAGGTAAGTGAGGACTCTGAGAATTTCCCACTTAATTCAAATTCTCTAACTTTTGAGCTGTATTTTGAGCACTACCTTCTTTTACCACTTAGCTAATTAAGTGTTTCTTCTTATTTGATTCTCTAGATAATAAGGTAAACTCAGGAAGTAGTCTGAAGAATCTATAACATATTTGAAAAATAAGTGTAGCATTGAACAGAATTTAGTATTATCTACATATGAGGAGCTTCTTGGAAAAACACAATCATCCTATCTAATAAAAGAGAAACATGGTAATTGGGGTACGAACGCTACCCTTCCCATTGGCTAATCAGGGCAATATGCAAATTAATTGTCAGCCAAGATGGCGGCTGGCAGCCAGGCAGCTTGAAACTAACATGAGGCTTGCTTGCTTCAGTGACGGAGGACTCCAATGTTCCCCGCCTGCGCTGCAGGCCTCTGAGCTGCAAGCAACTATGTAACAAACATAGAAGCTAAACAAAACCCCAGAAACCTGCCGGGCTTCAGCCAGCATGATCGCAACATTGTAAGCAAAGGCCAGAAACCTACTTTCAGCAGTGGAGGCCTAAGAGCTGGAGCCAAGCCTCAAAGCTAAAGATGGCCCAGAATAAAAAAAAAAAGAAAGAAAGAAAAAAAGGAGCGGTTGGGAGCTTCAGTCACCCCCAGCCTGAAAACAGCCTTCAGCTCCTCATCCAGACTGGCCAGGCACCCCAGTGGGGACCCCCAACTTGAATGGTGTGTGACCAGCTGCAAACAGCCATCATCCCCTCACCCAGGCTGGCCAGGCACCCCAGTGGGGACCCCCACCCTGAAGGGTGTGTGACCAGCTGCAAACAGCCATCATCCCCTCACCCAGGCTGGCCAGGCATCCCAGTGGGGGCCCCCACCCTGATCCAGGACACCCTTCAGGGCAAACCAGCCAGCACCCACCCATGCACCAGGCCTCTACCATATATAGTAAAAGGGTAATATGCCTCCCAGCACCGGGATCAGCGGAGCCACGAGGCCTCCCGGCACCAGGATCAGTGTGACAGGGGGCAGCGCCCCAACCCCCTGATCGGCCCTGCTCTGTGTGTGACAGGGTGCGGCGCCCCAAACCCCCCCCGCCATGGGCCCTGCTCTGTGTGTGACGGGGTAGAGCCATAACCTCCCCATCAGCCCTGCCCTGAGTGTGAGAGTGTCGGCACCCCAACCCCATGATCGGCCCTGCTCTGTGGGTGATAGAGGGTGGCGCCCCAACTCCCTGATGGGCACTGCTCTGTGCGTGACAGGGGGCTGCGCCTCAACCCTCTGATTGGCCCTGCTCTGTGCCTGACAGAGTACAGAGCCCCAACCCCCCTGATGGGCCCTGCTCTGTGCGTTACAGGGGGAAATGCCCCAACCCCCTGATTGGCCCTGCTCTGTGCATGACAGGGGGCTGTGCCCCAACCCCCCTGATGGGCCCTGCTCTGCGAGTGACAGGGGAAATACCCCAACCCCCTGATTGGCCCTGCTCTGTGCGTGACAGGGGGTGGCGCCACAACCTCCCCATTGACCCTGCCTTGAGTGTCACAGGGGATGGTGCCCCAACCCCCCAATCGGCCCTACCCTGAGCGTGACTGAGAGTGCAATCACAACCTCCCAATCGCCCTGCTCTGTGTATAACAGGGGGCGGCGCCCCAACTCCCCAATAGGCCCTGCTCTGAGCCCGACAAGGGGCTGCACCTAGGGATTGGGCCTGCCCTCTGCCACCGGGGAGCAGGCCTAAGCCAGCAGGTGGTTATCTCCCAAGGGGTCCCAGACTGCAAGAGGGCACAGGCCGGGCTGAGGGGCCCCCCTCCCCCCCCCCGAGTGTACAAATTTTTGTGTACCGGGCCTCTAGTTGATTATAAAGTCTAAAAATGTGACTGTATACCATGACAGCAGAGAAATCATGATTATTACAATGTCATATATGCTAGTTTTAATTTTAAAAGTTTGAACATGGAATATGTGCTTTAGCAAAATTGTACCCTGTTATTAGGTTAAAGATTTCTCTCCTGACCCATGATCCTTTTAGGAGTCATGTGAATTATCAAGAGAAATACAGGTTCATTATCAATGGATTCTAGGGATTTAAATCTAATCCAAGAGTGTTGTTGTTTTTTGTTTTTTTCCAAGAGTGTTTTGATGCTCATGTCAGAAGGAGAATAATTCTAGATTGTTGCCATCAAGAACTGCTTTTGATTTTGTAAAGTTTTACACTGGTTTTGTTCTAAATAGAAGCATGAGCAAAATATTTTTATAGATGTGCAGTGATCCTTTAAGAAGAGGAAGTAAACATGAATAGTTTTCAATGATTATATTCCGGGGAGAAGGAAGCCTGCACGTAATTATTTTGCTTTGTTATTGTGACCCTGGTGCCCCTTAATTTGATAGATAATAGACAGAGGCCACAAACTGTGCAAATGAAAAACTTTATAGCAACACAGATAGGAAGAGATGCAGATTATCATGCAACAAGTCTGAACAAGTGACTATCACAAACTACATTAATTGTAAATGCATATTTCTTAAAACTTTATTTGTATATGTCTATGCATTACATTAAAATTTGCCACTCTGTCATTTTATTGCATGTTCTTTCCATTTGAATATTTATTGATTCTAGAAAGTAAGAGTACCAGGCTTAAATTCTTATGATTCTACCTTTGAAGTTCTTATTTTTAATCCACTTAGGGAAATATTGTGTGTTCACTCTGCCTACAAAGTTCTGTGGCTAGGTCTTATTTTTATAATTCCACTCCTCTGAAACTCTATTACTATACAAAGTTACATAAATATGTAGAGTCTATCTCAACAATGACCATTAAACAATGGATTCCAGCAATTTTGTATCAATATATTTTAATACCCCAAATGCTACTTGTGATATTACTATCCTGAGTGACTAGCTTCCCTTGTGCCAAGCACTAAGTACGTAATAGGAATTAAGTATTTAATCCTTATAACAACCCTGTGAGGTAGAAGCAATGGAATTACCATTTTACAGATGAAGAAGCAGGGGTGCTGCTTGTTTCTGAGCCAGGATTGGAATCTAGACATTCTAGCACTAGTCTCGTCAATTCTTTACCACTACATGATGCCACTATGATTACATTTATTTCTATGGAAGTCAAGCAACTCTTTTAAAAAATTTATTATTGAAATTAAAATGCTAATTGTTAGAATGATCTTTTGAAATGGGGATTTCCCATTTCGATTCCATCTCCTACTGATGCTGGGCTCTCCTCGTGCCTAGGGGCAGCCTGCAGGCCAATTCAGCTGAGACTTGAGTGCTGGTCCCCCATCGTGGTGTGTGAATCAGGCACTATGTTTTTATGTGTCTAAGCCTCAGTTTTTATGTCTGTTATGTGGGTATGACATTCACTGAACCCCGTTTTTGGGTTTGCTATGAGTTCATGAGACAAACCATGTGTCCGTGTGCTGGCATGTTATTAAAGGGGTAGCCACTCTCATGTGTAAATGATTGTAGCCAGCTTTAGAAAACAATGGGTCCACTTTTGGGTACATGTGACTGTGTTCTGACTTACCTATGACATTAGTTTACCCTAATTGCCATAATGAAATAAGCAATCAAGCGCATTTTAAGTTAAGAGAATGGCATTTCCACCTATTTTGGTAAAAATCAGATTCAATTATAGTACTTCCCACATTGATGCTTTCAACTTAACTCTGGTAAACATATTAGTAACTACGTTTAGGAGCGGCCACAGTATAAACAGTAGCAAGGTCATCAAAACATGAACGATGGGTGTTGGTGATGATCCCTGCAGTGACCAGAGCAGGCAGCAGCCCTGTTTAATTAGTTCGTCTCCAATATATTGCAGGAGGATGTTGTGAAATCAAATGTAATTATTATAAATGCATTTATCAATCTGAAATGTTTAGAGAATAATGAATATAAATGTTATGCATAAATGTATCTTACACATAAAAATCATATCTGTAAAGGGAGTGCTTAAGCTCACAAGTATTAAATAAAAGATAAATTTTTTATATAAATAGTCCTCTAGTGATACACGGGTCTTGAAATATGATTTGATTAGTTCTAATAGAGATTTTCCTCATTTTCAAAGTTAATTCAAGAAAAATATCATCCTGCAATCCTGAATCTCTTTGCTTTGCACCGATCAGGTTGCTTTAATCATGAGAGAAGGCCTTTGGAGACTGGTGAATTAATTATTCGTTTTATATTTTTTTTGCCATGCTCCTTAGTTGTAGAGGCATCCTAGATTTTTCCTTATTAGCCATATACTGTAGTTACCTATTTACAATAGTTTTCTGTGATACGCAAATCTCTGGTAAATAGCAACTACAGGCCTATGTTCTTCATTTTCATTCTTCATTCTCTTTAGTTTCATACTCAACATTGGTTTTATAATAAAGTGGATTACTTTCAGAATAATAGTCTAGAGAAAGTCACCACATGACCATATTAAGTTTAATTAGTTTAATTTAGGTTGAAAATAATCCTTATTGAGGTAACATTTTGTTATAATTGCCTCTTTCTAAGTCTGCTTATCCTAAAATCAGAATATTGACTTCTATTTGAATATACCCAGGCAAGATATCATTACATACATAGCAATACCTAGAAGGGTGCTCTAATCTGAGACTTCATTTTTAAAAAATATTTGTTTTTATTGATTTTAGAGAGGAAGGGAGAGAGGCAGAAAGATAGGAATAATGATGAGATAGACACATCCACTGCATCCTTCACACCCTGCACTGAGCAGGCAACCCAGGCATGTGCCCTGACAGGGAATCAAACTGGGGACTCTTGGTTCATGGGTCAATGCTCAACCATTGAGCCACACTGGCCAAGCCTGAGACTTTGTTAAGATAGCAACAACATCACTTTAAAATTATTGAACTCACATTATGCAATAAGAATTATTTATACTTTATAACATATTAGCTTAGTCACAGTATATTAAACAAAACACACCCCATTAATGTTTCTTCACTGACAAATGGTGGAAACCTTAAACTAAGGAGGCACAGCTTAGTGAAGGTTAAAGCATAGCATAGCTGAGTTCTTTAGTATATGAGTTAAGAACAGAAACTTGGAAGTAAAAGAGTAACAGATTTGTCCTCTCCCTCTGATAGGAATTATGAGTGAACCTATTGGGTATGTTACCATCTCAAACTCTGTTTCCTCATTTTTAAGGTGTAGATGAAAGCAATCTACTTATAGAAATGCAGTGAGAAACCGATCAGATAATATAAAAATAGAAATTAGTAGAGGGTTTGGATTAATCAGCATTCAATATACCACAAATGTTTTTACTTGGGATCTTGTCTCTGCAGGTCTGTTATAAATTTATTGTCTTCCAGGTTTTTGTTGATTTTTGTCTGACTCCCACAGTGATGTATTAATTGTACGCTGATATCCATTCCACCTCCACTATTAATTTCACTGGATTCCAAATCTCTATCTGTAATTGCTAAAAGTCCAGCTTTGCAGCAATCATCAGCTGATGTTTAAGAGTTTTTCTTTTTTCTAAAGTGCCCTGAAAAATTTCTGCCTCTGGTTTTACTTATAAAGTTAGTTTGGAGCCCTCTAACGTGAGGGCCCTGAGGTCCTGCCAACTCTGTCAATCTCCATCAAAAATCCTATGTCAGCCTTGCTCTTAGCAGTCTCTCCTGTATGGTGGTGACAGTTATGAGGAATGATGTTTTCTGTTGCTTATTGTTGTTGTTTTCTTTTATTTCATGCAAATATGAATTTAAAAAAGAAAAATCTTCATAGATGCATGGATTCCATATATTTCTTGTGAAATGTTATAGGACTTTTTTTTTTCTGGCTACAACCACTAATGTGGCTTTACCATTTTATAAAACCAAGAATGTCTTTAAGAAGGACAATAATGGAACTTGGTGTTTTGAATACTTGTCAATACCAAGTTTTTCCAATACAGTGACCATTAAAATGTACTTATTTTATCCAGCATTCTTTTTCTCATAATAATCTAATAGACTCTATTTGAACAAAAATGTTTTCTTCATTTTTAAACATTAATGGTGACAATACTACATTCTGTATCTTAATGACATTTTAGTTGCCATACTAAAATCACCTCTATTGAAAATGACCTCTGTTAAATTAAATGCAAAAATTGTTTGACAAAAAGCAATGCCCCATCAAATAAGAAAAGAGGAAAATAGACTTTATTAACCATAGTATGAAGTTAAAATTCTTACTGAAACTTTTAGAGACTGAGAACAATACTAAAACCATTTAAATAAAGAATTGAAAATATAATGATTTTGTAATGTATTTGTAAACATATAGTTAAATCTAAGAATCTATATATATAAAAGCCTAAATGACTGTTTTGACCAGTCAACTGAATGACCAGTCAACCAGTTGCTATGACGTGCACTGACCATCAGGGGACAGACGCTCAACACACAGGATCGGGCTCCCTCCTGTCTGGATCGGGGCTGTGGGGATCGGGCTGAAACTGGCTATCTGACATCCCCTGAGTGGTCCCAGATTGCAAGAGGGCACAGGCCAGGCAAAGGGACCCCACTGGTGCATGAATCCATGCATCGGGCCTCTAGTAAAATATAAAAATGGGAGAAATTTGATACAATATTCATGTAATTTAAATTTCAGAATAATTTGTAAGTGGAAATTTGATTCTACACATGTACATTAAAATGTATATCTATATTATGAATTTCCAATAATCATGCTAATAACTGACATATGTAATTTTAGCATGTGTCCATTATTCTTTCAATGGACTTTTGGGGAAAGTGCCGGGGTCCTGCCCCAGCGGGTCCAGGGGTTCCCCAAAGGTGTGGACGGAGTCGGCGAAGAAGGAATGACACGGAGACAGCGTTCAGTTGATCAGCAGCCTAGCCAGGATCTCTAGCCAGGATCTCCAGCCAAGTTCTGGTCTGGATCTCCAGAGAGGTTCTGCTCAGGTTCTCCAGTCAGGTTCAGTCACTAGGTTCTAGTCAGGCTCTCCTGCCAATCTCCACAGTCAGGTTCAGTCCAGGATCCCCTGCCATGCTCTCTCGCCAGGCTCCGCCTCCAGGCTCCGAGGCCAGTCCAGGTCCAGGGTCCTCCGGCATGCTCTCGCCAGCGAAGTTCTTCTGTCTCTAGAGAACGTTCTGTGTAGGTTCTGTGCCTAGGCTCTGTCTCTCTTGGTCCTGTCTTCCAAGCCCTGTGTTCTTAGTTCTGTGTTCTGAGTTCTGTCTGTTTTTGTCTTGTTGCATCTGTATTTATACCAGTTGATTCTAATCCTGTCAATTTCTATTACAAAGGTTAGGGCGTTTCTTATCTCCATTCCAGGGAGTAAAGATTATGTAGCTTAAGCATGATTGTTTGTAGTTAAATTGATTAACTACCCGCCTGGCACTTAGTTAAGGGGTTTCATCCCCTCCCTAACTTCAGGGGAAAATCCCTACCTGGGGATTCAACCTTTCTCAGAGAGGTGACCTTGGTTAAAACACAGCGCCAAGAAGGTGAGCAAACATATTAAGAACAGTATGCCATATATGCCAGGTCCCTTGAAACAGCAAGGATGGACCGGCTCCCGGCAGGAAAGTACACATTAAACTGTTCTGTGACTTAAACTTTGGTAAATATTTCTTATCAGTTTTAAGTGAATAATAAAATAAAACTATAAGGATTGAATCTTCATGCAATGCTAATGTAAAAACTTTTCTGGAGAAAAATGTGTAATTTAAAAATATTATATTAACTTGTCTACTTTAGTAAACACAACACAATTTGACCAAGGGACATCATGATAAATATCTATTTTGTTCTGTGGTACTGGCTATTATTTTGTTGAACTTATGGCTTACTAAGTATTTGCTCCAGGAGACAGGCAGAGCTTACTTTACTGAGAAAGTTTCTGATATCAAGTTTTTGTTTCCATTTACCTCTTTCTTACTGAGCTAAAATGGAATGTTCAGCTGTATGACCTCCTGGGCTCTGTGACACTTCTGTCTTTTACAAAAATTAATTAGTGTATCAGAGGCTGAATCAGCCTTCTTACAAGTAATTTTCTTGCTCTTCAGAAAGTTAACTTCTTTACTCTCTACTCTCATTATCAATGTCCTTTGCTTTGTCAGCAGGATGTAAAACATTATCCACTATTTCTGCATCACCAGCACAATGTCAGTGGGAGGTGGTGAGACCCTTTTTGTGGAGCTAGCCCAAGGGTAGGGTTAGTCGGAGTAGCAGAATCAGCCCAGCTGGTGTGGCTCAGTGGTTGAGTGTCAACCTATGAGCCCGGAGGTCACGGTTCAATTCCCCGTCAGAGCACATGTCTGGGTTGTGGGCTCGATCCCCAGACTATGCAGGAGGCAACCAATTGATGATCTTTCTCATCATTGATGTTTCTCTCTCTCTATCCCACTTCCTTCCTCTCTGAAATCAATAAAAATATATTTTTTAAAAAATGAATCAAAATGGCAGAATCAGGGTGTCAAACGATCCAAAAAGGAGTCAATCAGAAATGTGGGCTGAGTTATTAGGTGCTGATGGTAACAAAGAGATGGACAGTTGTCTGTAGAGCTGCACCATAGAGTGAATGACACCATGATACAGGATATCAAAACTGGGCTTCAAAAATTGTATCGTGATGAAACAATGAATATGTAGTAAGTTTGTTAAGATCCAAACAATTAGAAGCCTGTTTTAAGATCAAGATTAGGATCAGAACTTCAGTTCGGATTCACAGAAATGGACAAGGTGGCTCATGGGGACAGATGATGAAGTCGTGTTAGTCAGCCTATCCGTACTAGAGTTCCCCAGACATAACATCTGACTTACCCAGCCTCCTTGCCTTGTAATTGACGCACACCTGTTCTGTGCCACATCACACTGCATTGACTCACAGTGGAGTATTTGTTACTACTCTATACTCTTTCTCTACACCTCACATTTTAAAACTATTTTATTTCAAGTTGTTTTAAAGATGAAAGTTTTTTCTTAGCATTTTTTCCCAGGTAAATCTAGAAACTTAGTAGTAAGTGACAATTCTTAACTTTAACTTTTAAAAAGAATTAACACAAAAATATATAAAACTATATAAAATGATATTTTATTTATTGAACACATAAACATTGTGAATTCCAAGAATCTATACAACAAAATCTGGACTGTGATTGCCTTAAGGGGAGGGGAGGTATAAGATTTGAGAGAAAAACAGTGGCCATTGCAATATTTTAAAGAAGAAAATATATGAGACAAACATGAAAAATATTTTGCCTTCTTTGCATGTTTTCTGAGCTTTAAATTTAATAAGAATGTGTGTGAGAAAGAATGAGAGAAAAACAGAGTGTGAGAGGAAAATAGCCACTCTCTCCCCTGATATATATATATATATATTTTGTTAAATTAATCAAACACTGTATTGTGTCCCTGAAAATTTGGTTTTGGTTTTCCATCTGTCTTGGCTCTTGCCATCTGCTCACTACTGATTTGGGCTTCATTCTGCCACACTCTTTGAGGCTTGTCTCAACCTAGTCCCATAAATTATAGGTAAGAAAGTGACCTAGAACTAGAAGACACACAAAACCATGTGCCCAAGCATGGGACCTCTCAGGAAAGAAGGGCAGATGCAGGATTAGGTTAGATGACAGTTACCTTGCTCTTCCATGCTAACTATCTGAGAGATGGAGGGTAAGGATTGCTAAAGAGCCCACTGATTGCTTGGGATAGTGATATTCTTCTTGATGAAGAGTGGAGTCAGGAAAGAGTGAGGTATATTGGGGGGAAATGCAGACAGGAGATTTGGAGAGGAATTAGATGCACCTGTTTCAACTGGTACCTAGTTTGGGAAAGAGTAATTGAGACACACAGGAAGATAGATAGATGATAGATGATGGATGATGATGATAGATAGATAGATAGATAGATAGATAGACAGACAGATAATAGATAGATAGATAGATAGATAGATAGATAGATAGATGTATTTTGTATATAGAGATGTTATTTAAATGAGTGAATAGTGAGTTAATAAATTTACATGAACACATTCTCAAATAGATAAATCAAGTAAAAATTTAGCAGATCAAGGTAAATCATACTTTAAGTTGGTGCGTATTATTAAATAAGGAAGGTTTAAATCACTCTATGTACTACTCTCCCCACCATCCCCAACACACACACACACACACACACACACACACACACACACACACACACCCATGGTGGGGGAGATATCTGAATCTGGGCAGGGGCAGGGAAAGGAAATGTGAATTATAAATACACTCCCAAGGTGGTTCTAGGGGCCTGTCATTCGGCCTTCACCTTTTAGAATGGCTCCTCTTAAGATTATTTGCATGTGCAAAACTCAAAATTTTGTCTAAGGGACTGTTGCATGTAAGAGTAGTTAAACTGAACTTCCTTAAAAATTAGGAAGACAATCATGAAACAATACTAAGTCAGAACATGGTCGGTATCATAAGTAAACCAATCTTACTGGCATTGTAAAACTACTCAGGGTCTAGATTGTATTCAGAATTGAGTTTTCTGAAAAGGGCACAAAATTATTTTGCAGCTTCATGGTTTATTTATTCTTTTTGATAGCTTTTAGGTAACTTTCTAATGTCATGTCTCTTTTGAATGTAACACAATTGTACTTGGGGAAAATCATGGTTTGCTTATTCAATTGCATTTGCTCATAAAATTATTTGAAAATTCCAATTAAGATTGAGGCAGAGATGTGATAGTTTCTAAGCTCCTTCTTAAGTTTTATGCTTATGGAAAAATCAATATGATAATGCTTAATAATCTTATTTTCACAAATTTCAATCCATGTGTGATTATCTTTAATTATGTAGTAAAGCCTATATATTTCCTCCTCTGCTCCTCCCCAAATATCTCTTGGCTCATGGTGAGCAGATGTTTTAATATACATGTGTGGTAGATGTTGTTGTTTATCTCCCAAGTGCTAGTCTCATCTTCTACACTAGTACACTTCTTAGCTGGGAATGTGGACACCTTGAAAATAATGCTGTGATGTGCCATTGTCATTGAAGGTAGGGGAATATGTAAAAACTAAGGTTTTTCTAATTGTTCTGAAAACAAATGGCATGTGCAATGTCTAGGAAACATCTCTGAAAGCAGTGAGTGTATCTCATTCTTTCTCTTTCCTGCTACTTGCATTACAGACATGTTGACTGAAACTGAAAAAAAAAAAAGCACTTAAAAACCTAAGTTCTGAGTATGGTGAAGAAAAAGGTACAAGATGCTTGGATTTCTGAGAATAATGCAGATCATACCAGTCTTGGAATGCTGGTGTGGGCCTCTATGTGAGAAGGAAATAACTTTTAATCTTGATTAAACGAGAGTTTCTTTCACTTGCAGTTATATCTAATCCTAAACATATGTCTTAGAATACATTATATGCCATAGCTCACTCTATCCACCATTTCTGTTTAAGAGGTGGACCATAAAATTAAAGTAGTGGATAAATACTTCCTGTTTAGTCATTGGCGACATTATATGAAAAGCTGAATAGTTTAAAGCTATATAGACTGCTAGGGTATTTCATTTGATGAAATGTGATATCTCTAAAGTCCCTTTCACTCCCTCCAGATTTAGACTTCTCAATCTCCTCGCACTGCCTTTGTTTTCTGTAGATGCTTCTCTATTTTATGCTCCTTTTATTTCTAATCAAGTTATTTAAGTCATATCACATGTCAATGTTTTTCTTTCTTATTTCTTTACTTTTATTTTATTTATTTACTAGGGGCCCGGTGCACGAAATTCATGCACTGGGTGTGTGTGGGGAGGAGTGTCCCTCAGCCCAGCCTGCCCCCTCTCACATACTGGGAGCCCTCAGGCGTTGACCCCCATCACCCTCCAATCGCAGGCTCCACCCCTGCCCAGGCCTAATGCCTCTGGCCTAGGCATCCGGCCCGGGTAGTGGGGACCCACAGTTGCAGCGGCCCCGCGATCGTGGGCTTCACTTTAGGCCCAGGCAAGGGACCCCTAGCTCCTGGGACTGCCAGCTTCAATCGTGCCCAGCTCCCATCGCTGGCTCCACCCCTACTTCCTGCTATCACTGGCCAGGTCGGAAAAGGCACCTAATTCTCCAATCATGGCTGGGGGGCAGGGCAAAGGCGGCCCCAGGGCCGCCTTTGCCCTGCCCCCCAGCTCTTAGCTCCCCCCTGGGTTTCCGATCACTGTCAGTGGCAGGGGGCTTCTTCCTGCTTTCCCTTCCGCCTCCCTGCATTGTGCCTACATATGCAAATTAACCGCCATCTTGTTGGCAGTTAACTGCCAATCTTAGTTGGCAGTTAATTTGCATATAGCCCTGATTAGCCAATGAAAAGGGTAGCTCATACGCCAATTACCATTTTTCTCTTTTATTAGTGTTGATTTCTACTTTTCCATGATTTTTTTTTTGGGGGGGAGGGCATTATTCCTTTACAGTGAGAGTGGTTTTTATTTTTTGTTAAACAAAACCACCAATAACATCTTAATATCTCAACAGCTTCAATTAGTTATTCCTAATTCATTCCCAACAGTGACAGTGAGGCTCTCTCTTGGGGAGCAGTTAGGGGCATCAGGCTGACAGGGGAGCAGTTAGGGGCATCAGGCAGGCAGGCAGGTAAGCAGTTAGGAGCCAGTGGCTCCAGATTGCGAGAGGGATCCCAGATTGGAGAGGGTGCAGGCCGTGCTGAGGGACCTCCCCCCCACCCACCCTCACACACACACACACACATGCACGAATTCATGCACCGGGCCTCTAGTACAAGAATAAAGTATGTTTTTCATACTCACAACTGTAAACCTACTTTTGCCTCGCCCTGTATAGCTAAAAATATTTTATGAAAAATAAGAATGTCAGTAAAATTATCAATTATTTTAAATTCAACATGTTCTATAGCCTCGATATGAAGCATGCCTGAAATAAAATATAGTTCTCCAATAATACCCATGATCAACCCGAAATCAAAATAGGGGAAATACTGCTGCCAGCAATGGTTTTAACACATGATGCTGTTTTCTTATTTTATGTATTTTCCTGAAAATTCTTCTAAGTTATTTCTCTTGAGGAAAATTGAGTTAAGTCATCCCCAGAAAAGTGAGTCATAGTATCTAAACACACAGGAGTATCATTCCATGGATGAATAAATGAGAGTCGTTTTATTTCAAACATGCCAGATGCTATACATATTCTGGAAAGGATCAGGATTTCGGGTCTTTAGTGAGACTTCCCGCTAAGCTGAACATCTGTTCATAATATATTGTGCACTTGCTAGTAAGCTTAAGAACGCTAAGGCGATTAAAACATCTTGATTGTGTTTTCCAATAGTGTACAGACAAAAGGAGATGTCGAATTGGAGCATTGAGCAAGCAAGAAATCAACACGCAGCCACCATCCAAACATGTGCCGCCTTGACTCCCACTACTTTCATTTGTCAATTGTTAGAAATGTTCACAAAAGTATTATTGACCCTTTACCTCAAGAAAAGTATACAGCTTCATTCTTGAAATGAACAAATAGCTAATGATGAGGATGTTTGGACTGAAAGTAATTTTCACATAAGTAGTAACGAATCTACTCCTTTATGTATTTTAACTTTCCTTGGCCATTTTGTCTGGATAGTTTTTCTATACTACTGAAATTGTGAAGCAATAAATATAATTAGCATAATCTTATAGGACATATGGAATTAATTGCTTTGCGCAATTGATTTTCCATTTAAACATTTATCTTCATCCATTAGCTTATATTTGGTTATTTACCAAATTCTTTCTGACTTTTCCCTAACCAGTGACCTTGAATCTGTTACATTAAAAATTCATATATTCTATTGAGAATCTCCAAACAAGTATTGTAATGAGCATGAAAAGCAATCAAGACAATGTACATTATTTGCAATTTTTTTTAAAAAGCAAGTTTTTAACTACTGAATCATAGCCTCCTATTAAGCCCTCTAATTTACCAGGGATACGGATTCAGAATAATAAGAATGCAATTCTTCCCGTAGGCAGTACCCGATTAAGCAAATTTGACTCAATTAATTGAGGTGTATGTGAGGAAAATCTGTAAAAACCTGAATCTCCAGAAACATTTATAACATACTTGCATTTTGTAAGGAAACGATGGCTAAAATTATAGGTGGAGAAGAGACAACAAGAGCATTTTTCCAAGTACCATAATCATACCTAGGTCATTATTGTTTGGTTTTTCAGATTATCTCTGAAAATATGTTTCATATATTCATTTTGAGTTTCATTCAGAAAAATGGCATGATACTTCGCTAAAAGGTAGTGTTGGAAATGAGTTTTCAAGGTTTTTTTTTTAATATAATGAAGATCACATACTTAGGGTTCAAAATCAATACAACGCACAACTGGGAAATAAGTTTGCCAAAAACATGTTGCACTTTAGCTTCTCAGACTCAGAAAACTGAACGTTCTTTTAATAGTTCTCCCCGTATTCGATGTGTGAAACTTTTGTTGTAGCATTTATAAAATTGCAGGGACCCAGTGCTCAAGGGAAGAAGTGATTTGGTTGTGCAAATTCAGTCCTACATCTCAACATTCAGGGAGTTTAGTAAATTATTCCAGCCTATAGATGATATGAAAAGAAACAAAAATATAACTGTAAAAATATTATGTTATGGGGTATCTTATTTAAACTGATGAGTATCCTGAAATAAATTTAAGAAGCCATAGCAACTATACCAAATTACATGAGTGTATTGCATACATTTCCCCAAATGGCTCAATTCAGAAGAGAATATCTCAGAAATTAGCAGTAACCAAGAAGGAAATGTCCAAAGTGAATTACTGAGTTTAATGTAATATATTCACCAGGTTGTTTTGTAACAGGATTGTAACAGGTATGTCCTACAACACCAAGTACTGTTAACAAGATTCCTAATATAAGATCCAAGTCTATTTACACACCTAGGATTTGTATAAAATGTAAATTCAATTTGGTTATTTTTCAAAGCTGACCTAGATTTTTCCTGGCATTCTCATTTATTCCTGTGAAATAAATTATTGACAGTTTCCTTAAACATATGACTACAAAACCCTTCTGCACTTTTTAGTTCACTTTTAATGTTTTCTTTAGGATTTCTCTATTATACTTCAGTGAATATTTAAGTTACATGTAGTATTAAAAGGTGTGTATTTTTAGAGTATGGATTTAATTTTAGAAAAGAAGTAAATTCAGGTATTTGTTAGTGCTGAGGTGATCGAAAGGAAATTTAGCTCCTATAAATGAACTGATATCTCTTTTCCTGAGTAATTCATGTAAGAGAGAGACTTAAAGCTAATTCTGTTGACCTATGCCTCTGTTGAGTGCACATTAAGAATGGGAAAGAAGCTAGACTGCTGGAAACAGAGATATGTCCCAATGAAAAAAAAGAGAGCTCTGGGTGACTCAGTTGGTTGAGAGTCATCCCAGGCAAAAAAGGTCACCAATTATTAGGTTGTGAGATGTCATTCACAGGTATTTCAAGGATTTGTTGCAAAGCATTGTCAAAGCCTCTCATAATAAACTTGTGAAAACAAAATGGAGAATGTGACTTAGAAGACAATACTTGTAAGTGGAGTAAAAATGGAAAGCCCAGGCGTCTGAATGTGTCAGTGTCATTTTGGATAGAAATCTTAGCACTATCCTCTTCAAAAATTTTACCACTGGCGGCATTCTTAAATATGTTCAGATTCATACAGAGCTGAAGGGACTGCTGATATTCAAAGAGTAGAAGTGTCAGAAAAAAATTTTTTACAGGTTAGAGTATTAGGCCATCTCTAACAAAAGAAGTTTAGTAAAGATAAATGTCAATTCCTACTTAGGTTTCAAAATCTTCTAAAAAACTGTAGGAAAGGGAAAGTATAATTCCAACAGTGTGAGACCATCAGAGAGGGTATATAAAGCTTTGGATGGAGAATGAAATAAATTATTTTTCAGGTTTCTTCCACTTCTGAAGTTAAATATTTACATTGTACAGTGGGGCCTTGACTTACGAGTGTCCCAACTAACAAGTTTTTCGAGATATGAGCCGTCTCTCGGCAGATTTTTTGCTTTGAGTTGCGAGCAAAAATTTGGGTTACAAGCCAGCTTCAGATACCCCACCGCTAGTTGGCGCAGCGAACATCACAGTGAACGCCACAACATCAACCCAGCATCACGTGTCATTGTAGTGGTGAAAATTGATTTGACATACGAGTAATTTGAGTTACGAGCTCCGTCATGGAACAAATTAAACTCGTAAGTCAAGGCCCCACTGTATATTTATTCTACCATAGAAATTTGAGGATTCTTTTCTTAAACTATTTTAGTCCATCTCTGCAATTGTATTTTTTAATTTTTAATTACAGTTTACATTCAATATTATTTTGCATTAGTTTCAGGTGTATAGTGCAGTGGTTGGACCATCATATACTTTACAAAGTGTTTCCCTCAATATTTTCAGTACTCATCTGGCACCATACATACTTATTACAATATTATTGACTGTATTCCCTATGCAGTACTTTACAACCCCATACTATTTTGTACTAGTAACTTGTACTTCTTTTGTATTTTTTATTGATTTGAGAAAGAGAGAGAGACAGAGAGAATGAGAGAGAGAGAGAGAGAGAGAGAGAGAGAGAGAGAGAGAGAGAAAGGAAGAAAGAAAGAAAGAAAGAAAGAAAGAAAGAAAGAAAGAAAGAAAGAAAGAAAGAAAGAAAGAAAGAAAATAAAGAAACATCAATGGGTTGCTTCCCACATGCTCCCCAACCGGGGATTGAACCCACAACCTGGATATGTGCCCTGAAAGGGAATCTAACCAGCAACCCCTTGGTGCACAGGACAATGCTCCAACCAACTAAGCCATACTGTCCAGGGATCAATTTTTATTTCTTAGTCCTTCACCTTTTTGACCTAGTCCTCCAACCCTTCTCCCCTTTGGCATCAGTCTGTTGTCTGTATTTGAGTCTGTTCTGTTTTATTTGTTCATTTTTATTGTTCTTTAGATCCCACCTATAAATAAAATCATATGGTATTTGTCTTTCTCTTCCTGACTCATTTCACTGAGCATAATATCCTCTTAGTCCTTCCATGTGGTCACAAATAGTAAGATTTTTTATTCTTTTTTATGGCCAAGTAACATTCCATTGTGTATATGTACCACCACTTCTTTATCCACTGGTCTATTGATGGGCACTTGAGTTGCTTTGATGTATTTGCTATTGTAAATAATGTTGCAGTGAACATAGGATGATTATATTTTTTCAAATTAGTGTTTTCAGTTTCTTTGGATATACAGTATACCCAGAAGTGAAATCACTGGGACATAAGGCAAGATTATTTTAAAAGTATTTATGAGTAAAGCTCTTTATTTTTTTTTCCTTTTCAAGAGTTATTTTGTTTGTTTGTTTGATTAAAGTATTACAAATAGTAGTACATATGCCTCCTTTTTTCCCCCATTGACTTCCCCCCAGCCTCCCCTACCCCCTGGCACATGCCCCTCACACCCTCCCCAGTGTCTGTGTCCATGGGTTTTATATATAAAAGCTCTTTATAACTCTCTGAGGACCTGGGCAGATACAAATGTGTTTATCACAAAAAGATTACCTTTTGGTTTCTGATTCTCTTCAAAATGATCATGATATGTTTAACTTCCGTTGGGGGAAAGTTGTTCAAATTCTCCTGAAACTATTGTAAGCAGTTCATTCATTTTAGTGTTGGAGAAAGAATATGTCTGCTTTTACTTTTGTAGCAACTGGTTCTACTGCTGACATTATAAGAGATACATTGTTCTCCTTTTACTCAAATAGACAGAATAATTGAAATAATAATTTTAAATGCATACTAAATATAAGGGTACATTTTGGTACTAGAGGCCATTTTCAATTATTTTTAAAAATCTAATTTTTAATAAAGTAAGTTTCATGTTGGCAGTAAGGTCAGTTGGAAAAGAATTTATTACAAATGATGTTTTTCAAATAAAATTAGTGGTTACCTTTGGTGTAAAAAATCAAAATAATTATGACATGGCAATCATATTAATCTTAAAAGCACATTCCTCCCACAGAGAAACTAAGTTTAAACTTCTTAAATAACCCAATTAGGGACCGTTGTGAAAGAGAAGGGAAAAAAAATGTGGCCAAATGATGACTAATTAGAATGACAGGCATTCTCTGACTCATGGGGGAGTCACAGTACCTAAGCAGTAAAAATAGTGTCTCATTAGTCTTTTAAACATTATTCCCAGGTTTCCGTGAAATTGATATTTAATCACTTTCCCAGTGTACAGCAGGCACTTATTACACAGGGAAGACATGGGGAGTGAAAAGTTTATAAAATTTCTGTCAATCTCTTCTCAATTTGAAGAATGATTCATTATAATGGCCCACCAGTGGCAGAGGGACGCTGAATGGGAGCCTGTAATTAACTGCACTTCCTGCTTTATTGATGGCATTTGCTGGGTTCTGAGATTAGATGGTGTATCTGGGAGGATGTACCCTATGGATCATGCTGTACGATATTCTAAACTACATCGAAATCATACCTGCACACTTACCAGTCACAATTCTAAATACTGGTTTTCTAAAATTTGGGGCTACTTAAAAGTATTTGGGTATTAAGTTTGCTATTCAAAACAGACCATGTAGATAGAATTAGTATCTAAAGGATGAAAATTCATATCTAAAGTTGGGGGCAACTCTATACAGAATGCTAATTGACCTTAAATTGATATAGCAATTTAAATTGTCAATGCATTTAATCTCTGGTTTGTTCTTATGAAGTATGACTATTCTTTTAGAAGTGTTCAATACTATTTTACTCTTACTAGTTGATGAAGATAAAAGAATAGCTGTAAGAGCTACTTTATCTTTTATTAAATCCAAAATTTGGCTTTATGTGCATATATAAAACTCTAAGAAATAGCAATCCAGCAACTGTCCCATCTCCCATCAAAAGGAAAAAAAGGGGGGGGGAACCAAAGAATTTTTTTCCATTTAACTAAAGACAATAGAAAAGGATGAACACCCTAAGTTCCTTCATTCAATTACTCATTTAACAAACAGATTCTGTTTCATGAATGTAGAATGACACATTTCGTGGAAGGTCAGTCCATAAGATGATGGGATGATCACTCTCTGCTTTTATTTTCTAGCCTAATTTTTTAAAAAAATCTATATTTTATACTTTCAAAAGAGAAACATAATTTTGACTTATTTACCATACTTTATACTGCTGAGTTCATCTATTTTTGGTTTCCCATTCCTAGGCCACTTCTGGGAACACAGATTGATTCATTGGGATTGAAGGTTGGCAGGGAGCCCCGGGCATTTCCTGCTAAACTAGTACAAGGTTGTTGTCCTAACGGAGCTCATATTCTCATGGGGGTAAGGACACGGAAACTCTTATAAAACAATGCAGTGCATTGCACACTCTTCCATCAAGTGCAACAACTTCACTAGCAAGTGCTAGAAAGAGCATTCTGAGCAACTCTTCATCAGAAATGAGCAGTATTGATAAATATGTTAGAGTAATTCAATTTTCAGATAACTGTGTTAGTGTTGTTCAGCAGAATGCATTATTCTGGAAGTTAGGAAACAGGTTCTACCATAGTCACACTAAGCAAAATTGGGTAAATAATGACAAGAGGACTTAATTTTATAAAGTGGATAATAGAAAGGGATTTTTGCTTTGATTAAAAAATAAGAATTTATAAAATGTCCTTCTGAAAATTGCGGTTATCTTAAATACCCTCAAAAAACTTACAAAGGTTTTCTTACACAGTTAAAACATATATATATATACATATATATATATGTATATATATAATCATTTCAACATCTGTGGCTGAAACATAACATTATCAAAACCTTCTTTATGTCATATAGCCTTTACAAATCACATGCTAAAAGCAAGACCTAAATTTCACAATGTGCACTCCAATTTTCTATTAAGTAAGAACCCTCTAAAGACCACAAAAGGGCCAAATTATCTAAAATATTAAGGGCTTATTATATTTCTACTAAATTATCAATTTTGTAAAACAATTAAACAGGGAAAGCCAATTAGTATAAAAGTGGTCTTCAGAGTATAATCATTAGTTAGAAGCTCATTTGATAAGGTTAGGTCCAAATCTAATAAGTTAAAGCCCCAGCAGAACCATAATAGAGCCTTGGTGGCAGTTTTTTACAGCATCAGGCTCTAAATAGAAACCACGAGAAATTAAGGATATTGAAAAAAAAAAAAAAGGTTATTTTTGCCACAATCAACAAAATCTCTGTAGGGCTATGTCAATTACGAATCACATTTCTTAATTATGAACACTAGAATGTATTTGTACTATGTATCAAAATTATTATTAGCTCCAGTTGCTTCCAATAGAGTTCTAAGGGCTACAGGTTAAGAATTATGAGCAGAAGATGCAAAATATAAAATAAAGCAAACACTTTGTAACTTTGGGAAAAAATGAAACAACATTAATAGAGTGAGAGCACACAAATTTCATAAACATGATCATCATCACACTGCAACATTTTCAGCCTCTGTTAGCTACACCTCATTTATGTTCAGAAAATATGCTTCAAGTAAAAATTAAACAAATTAAAGAAGTCATTTGACTTATATAAATGTAAACTCACCTAGATATTAGAACAAAACTTCTGGATTACAAAAGCAGTTGTTTTTCATAAAGAATGGGACTATTTTCAGAAAAAGAGGATGTAGCCTAATAAATGCTAACTTATTGATCTATTTGAATAAAGGAAAACTTAATATATATGAAAATAATATAATAATGAATAAATAATAATACAAGAATAAAGTCTGTGTTTCATGTATTCACAACGATAAACCTACTTTTACCCATATATACATATAGTAGAGGCCCGGTGCACAAAATTCGTGCGCTGGAGGGAGGGAGGGTCCCTTCAGCCCAGCCTGCACCCTCTCCAATCCGGGACCCCTCGGGGGATGTCTGAGTGCCAGTTTAGGACATCCCTCTCACAATACAGGACCACTGGCTCCTAACTGCTCACCTGCCTGCCTGCCTGATTGCCCCTAACTGTCCCCCTGTCAGCCTGATCATCCCTAACTGCCTCTGCCTACCAACCTGATTGCCCCAACTGCCCCCCCTGCTGGCCTGGTCACCCCCTACTGTCCCTCCTGCCAATCTGGATGCCCCCCAACTTCCCCCCCTGCTGGCCTAGTCGCCCCTAACTGCCCCCTCCCCACCAGCATGGTCACCCCTTACTGCCACCCCCCCCCCCCGCCGGCCTAGTTGTCCCCAACTGCCCCTCTCTGCCGGCCTGTTCGCCCCTAACTGCCCCCCCTGCCAGCCTGGTTGCCCCAAACTTCCCCCCCTGCTGGCCCGGTTGCCCCACACAGCCTACTGTTCAGTCGTTTGGTCATCCCTCACTAATCCCCCTGCCGACCTGGTCACCCCACTCAGCCTGTTCAGTCGTCTGTTCAGTTGTTTCAGATGTGATGGCCCCTGGCTCTTTATACATATATAGATATGTTAAAATAAGGTCACCTTAATTATGTTTTTGCCTCAGATACATACATTTCACTTAACTATACCATGAATAGAAATAAATAAAAAATGATATATTAGAAAAATTAGAAAAAATAATGTTCTGTGTTTACCATTTCCTTTTATCTTTGTAAATTCTGTCTTTTGAATTCTAAAGGAAGTAGATAATTGACATGATTCTGGTCACCTACTCATCTCAGTACATCTACACTCAAAAAAGGACAGATTGGTCATTAGGGAACATTGGCAATGACAATGTCTCCTACACCACCCTGCACAAATATGTTCTGCAATTATGTAAGGGTTATAAACAAGTATCTGCCTCTTTCTTTCACGTCTCTATTTTGTCATGTGCATATATTTCATGATTCACTTTTAAATACTGCTATTATTTAATAACCTATTTTGACATTTATTTTGAAGTATCTAGCTTTGTTATGTTAAAGTATTTTGAGTGGCTATTTTGTCCTTTTCTGTAACAATATTCTGAGGCTACATCTTATCAATATAGTTGCATAAATAACCATGCCAGGTCCTTCAGGTAATTAAAAGTAAAGTAAAATGAGCATATGTTCATACAAATTTATACTGTGAGTGATAATATGAAGGTTAAAGGTTAACTTAGAAAAAATTGGACATGGTGCATGAACACAAAATGAATTATTACATGGCTATGTAATTTTATTGCTACCACTTAGTTAATTATGCTGTATATCAAACTAATGGTTAAATAGGCAAGCTCCTACTTCAGTGTCCTATTCATAAAACTATAAATTATTCCATGTATATAAAATCGTAAGTAGTCATAAATCTCATAGCAAGATATAATAACAAAATATAATTTGTCTCACTATTTGAAAACTTCACAAATGTACTTTTAAAATATATTTCAAAAGAAATTACATTAACTCTAGCAGTCACAGCTTAATAAATTGAAATTCCCCAGTATATAACGAAAAAATGTTTCCGTTATCTCTGGCTGTATAATAAATTTCCTCAAAACCTAGTGGCTAAAGTGACAACCTTTAACTTATTGGCTTGCAGTTCTGCAGTTCGGGTGGCAACAGCCCATCTGTTTTCCACATGGTGTCAGCAGGGCGGCTTTGCTGGGTTTGGACAATCCACTTCTCAGATGGCCTCTCTCACGTTTCTGGAAAGTTAGTGCAGGCCGCCAACTGGGAACTCGGCTGAGGCTGCTGTCCAGGGTCTTTGGTCTTTATGTGGTTTCTCCGTTTGGGTAAGTCGGACTCCTCGCAGCATGGGCAAGGAGGGCTCACAATAGTCAGACTTCTTCCAGGTTGGCTGGTTTGCCCCAGAGCGCAAAAGCATAATATGCCAGGCCTTCTTAAGGCTTTGATCCTCGACAGCGTGCCTTCAAGTCTTCTGCATTTGGTTAGTTCTGTTAAAGCAGGTCACCAGCCAACTCAGATTTAATTGGGTGAGGACTGCACCGGTATGAATACCGGGGCCTTAAAAGAGTCTACCTCAACAAACACTTTCCTATACAGTTTCCAAAAGTACAAACCAGTATGTTTCCAGTCAGTATCAATTTCATTTCAACTTATAAATACAAATATGTGCCCACATTTTCCAAAAAGTTAATGTCAAGATAGGTAAACGTAAATGCATTTTGTTAAAGAGCAATGAAAAGTCTTGTGGCAGAATTTTATGTATTTCATCCATATCCCCCATCTCATTTGGTTTTTAAGTCTACTCATTATTCTGTGGAATTAGCACAGTTGACAATAGAAGAAAGCTGATATACCCACTGAGTACTTGAGGAGATGTAATAATGCCGGTGTCTTCTCTAATATTCTTTGCCTAAAGTATACAATACTCTCTATATCCATCAAAAGCAATAGAAATGTTGAGATAAGTTATTCATTTTAAAGGTAAGTCCTTAGAATTTTATCCTCTAAAAATTGGTAACATGTATGTATAAACATTTATTTAATGACAACTTACTGGATGAAGTTAAAATGTTCCAACCACTTTTCAAAATGTAGAAACTTGGACAATTGTGGTACCTGTCATTTACTAGACCAAACAACACAGCTCGCACTTAGGCAAAGTCAGTGGCAAAATTAAACATTACCCTGGATGGGAGGTGTTAGAAAACAGAAGGAACATCTAAAATATGAGAACACTGAAGTTGGGGGAGGTGAAGTGAGATTTAGTACATATGAGAAAAGCTATAAAGAAGTCCATAACATCTAACATTTATTAAGTACATTGGATTAAGAAACAATGAGTTTGGGGTAACAGAGTAGCTAGTTCAAATATATGGCATAGGAACTAGTATAGAAACTGGGATCTAAAACTAGACAAGAGATGTTTGATTAGAGAAACACAGCATCAAAGACAAAACAAATCTCAAAGACAAAATCCTCTCACAAGGGAAGAAAGAAGGAAAGAACAAAACTACAAAGAGTCAGCATTGAGGAAAACAATTTTCAAGAGGAGGAGGAAAGAGGAATTACTAAACAATTGGAAAGAAACAAAACTATGAAAACATTCTTAAAAATAAGAAAATAACAAATGCTGTATAGTGTCATAAATAACACCAAGAAAATACAGAAATGTCACCGACAATATCAAACACAATTAGGACTGAGGGACAACAAACATTGCCTGTTTAATTTTCATTTTGTCATAATATCTTCTGAGCGATTCACTTAGATGTGTTTTTCCAATACATCTTTATGACAACAGCTCAGTTTGGTATTATCTGAATCCGTTATACTTCTCAGGGGATGGTTTCCATGATGTACTCTCTAATCGTAGCACTGTCCAATATACCATGGATGACTTAGCAAATTTCGTTTTAGTTTAATTGCACAATTAAAACACTCTCTGACAGTAATATAGTGACTACATATAATAATCTGTATTTGTTTACACTATATAAATAATCACCTGGATAGTAGTATTACATAATTAAAAACAAAGGGATGCAATTAAAAATGTTTCATTATTTTCTCTTAAAAGTTAGTTTTATGATTTTGATTTATGATATTTATTGGAACAAATTTGTATCAGAGATTAACTGCCATAAGAGAACTTTCATTGATAATCTACTATTTACATTCAAAAACAACTCTGTATTGGTATTGTCCTATACCAGTGGTTGACAAACTCATTAGTCAACAGAGCCAAATATCAACAGTACAACGATTGAAATTTCTTTTGAGAGCCAAATTTTTTAAACTTAAACTATATAGGTAGGTACATTGTTATTAACTTAATTAGGGTACTCCTAAGGCTTAGGAAGAGCGACACTCAAGGGGCCAAAGAGCCGCGTGTGGCTCGCGAGCCACAGTTTGCCGACTACGGTCCTATACTATTTAAAAATATTTGAAATATACATTTTTAAATAAATACTTTGGGTTTTCTTTAGGTTCTCAGAAAATCTAAGACAGTGACCATTTTATTGAACACATACTACATACCAGTTCTAAGATTTCTACATGTATTACCTTATTTTAATTATAAAAAAATCTCCAGTAAGATTATCTGCATTGTTTAGAATAAGAAACTGAGGCTCAGAAAAGTGAAGATTTGATTTTCTCAAGGATTCAGAACTAGAAATTTGTAGAATCAATATGCATATTCAGGCTATCTGTTAAGAATTGTATTCTTTACCACTCCTGGGTGATAAAAGACCAGGTAACAAAGTGAACTGGTTTCCTAATTGTCCTGTCAGAAAGTTTAGGGGAAAGTATAGCCCTGAGTTAAGTCATGTGATATGTAGTTACAAAAATACCTTGCTAGATCCCATGACAATTTTCTTGAATACATCGGGAAAGGTTCTTTAATACTCTTCAGAGAAACCATTAAGGAATTGGTTGTAATCTAGAAACCGAAGACTTCATCAGAACAGCTGCTCTCCAGGGAACTAACCACAGAGCTGAACTTCCTCTGCCTTTCCCTCTCCCTTGTCTGGTAGATCAGAACCTCAAAACCCTTTAAATGGCCTATGCCTTCAATCTATTGAATATTGACTTTATTAAGTACTCAGTAAACCTAAAGGCTTCACAAAAGACCAAAGAATAAATCAATAAAAGGAGTTATCAGAAAATATTTGTAGGAAACAATAAGCCTATGGTTGCCCTTTTTAAACACAACTAATCTTTACAAATCTCTAGTGCACAATGACCTCACTGAAACCCTCGTCCAATACTTTATCATTATCAGTTAATCCTGTAACTTACTCTGATCTGGCCTCAAACTGGCAAGGAAATTGTATTAAAATTATGAATAAATTAAATGGATCAACGCATAATATCTAACAATATTAAATGACTTTTATTCCCATAATTTTTATAAAATGGAAGCTCATTTCTTTTTACTTCTAATAAAACTAATATCCTTTTATTAATTGAAAATAAGTTTAGAAACTTTGAAACCTCTCATAAGCCTAATCTATAATTTGTCTCTAACTGCTAGAAAAAATTAATTTTGGCACATATTTTTGGACTTATAAACATACACACAATGCACACAAATTTAAGTGCTTATTTAACTAATGCCTACATTTAAAATATTTAGAATGGCTAAATAGTTTATTGTTGCCTTCATTTATTATATTTTTTTAAAAAATTAATGTATATTTAAAGCATAGATTATTTAAGCAACCTTGATGAGAATTTTTTTCTGCATATATATACTATTGTAAGTGATTATATATTAACATGTTTTGGTATACATATTTGCACATTTCTATTATCCTATTACTTAATATTTTACACATATTATTAAATTTTTCTTTTAAATTGACATAATTTACATTTCCACTAACATTTTTTTAAAGGAGCATATACTAATGCCTTTACAAACAATAGACATTATCTTTTCAAATGTTTTAGTATTTCATTGTTAACTTCAGTGGGATTTTGAAAGTCCTGGGAAGTAAAGAAATGGAACACTGCCATTGCCAAACTAGAACTCACAATAATTCGTTACAGTAATTTGAAATGCATTTTATAATTCTCATTCATTTTTTATTTAAATATATCACATTAAAAATTTTGTTAATATATAAAAAAATCAGTGAACTTCATTAAAGGACACACATTTCCTAAATATTTTCTCAATGTATAAAAAACACAAGATTTTTGTGTATACCTTTTTTACAACTTTTTTCAGGTTCCTGGTCCATGTTGCTCAGCGGTTGAGCATTGAACCAGGAACCACAGTTTCAAATTCTGGTCAGGGCATATGCCCAGGTTGTAGGCTGGATCACCTGTGGATGGCATGCAGGAGGCAGCGTATTAATGATGTTTCTCTCTCCTTGATGTTTCTATCTCTCTATCCCTTTCCCTTCCTCTCTCTCTAAAAAAAAAAATCAATAAAAAATATTTTTTAAAAGTTTTTCAGGCTTTTACAAATATTTTTAATAGGTAGATGATCAAAACCCTAGACATAAAAAGGAGAATTACATTCTAAACCTACATCTTTATTCATAAACAAAGCTTAGTATCTAGGGTCTGTAAACGTTAAATTAAGATGAAGTTGTTACATTGCATTGGTGGTGATGTAGTAATGCTGAGAGTTCGATTCTGTTAATTGAAGGCTAAAATACAAACATGCTCCAATTTCAGCAAAAGTCATTACAGCAACTTCTTGCCTAATATCTATATCACAAAAGGCCAGTGGTCGTGATGCGTGACGACCAACTACTGGACTCACCAGGAGGTGCATTGATGGGTCCCACAGTGGCCTTGGCGAGCAGGATTTCTGGAGCATCGTGGGGTGCCAGCAGTGTCCTCGGAGCATGCGAGGCTTCGCAGGGCGCCGGACAGGGCCCTGATGGCAGGTTAGGCCTAGGGGACCCTACACGCGCATGATTTAATTGTGCGCTAGGCCTCTAGTATAATATAAATGAATGAATATATATATATCCTATCTAATAAAAGAGAAACATGGTAATTGGCATACGAGCGCTACCCTTCCCATTGGCTAATCAGGGTGATATGCAAATTAACTGCCAGCCAAGACGGCGGCCTGCAGCCAGGCAGCTTAAACTGAACATGAGGATTGCTTGCTTCAGTGACGGAGGACTCCAACATTCCCCGCCTGCCTTGCAGGCCTCTGAGCTTGCAGTTTAAGAAACATTGTAACAAATATAGAAGCTAAACAAAACCCCAGAAACCAGCTTTCAGCCGCTGGGGTCTCAGAGCTGGAGTTGATTCAGAGTTTAAATTATAGAACCGAAACAAACCAGATACCTGCTTTCAGGAGCGGAGGCCTAAGAGCTGGAGCCTCAGAGCTAAAGGTGGCCCAGGATAAAAAAAAAAAAAAGAAAAAGAAAAAAAGGAGCAGTTGGGAGCTTCAGTCCCAGCCTGAAAACAGCCCTCAGCCCCTCACCCAGACTGGCCAGGCACCCCAGTGGGGACCCCCACCCTGAAGGGTGTGTGACCAGCTGCAAACAGCCATCATCCCCTCATCCAGGCTGGCAAGACACCCCAGTGGGGACCCCCACCCTGATCCAGGACACCCTTCAGGGCAAATCAGCCAGCCCCCACCCATGCACTAGGCCTCTATTCTATATAGTAACAGGGTAATATGCCTCCCAGCGCCGGGATCAGTGTGACGGGGCAGCGCTCAAACCCCCTGATCGCCCTGTGGCTCTGTGTGTGTGACAGGGGGCGGGGCCACAACCTCCCTATCCTCCCTGCTCTGTTCATGACAGGGAAAGGCGCCCCAACCCCCTGATCGGCCCTGCTTATGCCTGATAGGGGGGAGCTCCCCAACCCCCTGATCGCCCTGCGGCTCTGTATGTGACAGGGTGCGGCGCCCCAGCCCCCCCCACCCCACGGGCCCTGCTCTGTTTATGACGGGGTAGAGCCATAACCTCCCCATCGGCCCTGCCCTGAGTGTGACAGTGGCGGCGCCCCAACCCCCTGACCCAACCTGCTCTGTGTGTGATGGGGCAGTGCCCCAACTCCCCTATCAGCCCTACTCTGTGAGTGACAGGAAGGAGCTCCCCAACCCCCTGATTGGCCCTGCTCTGTGGGTGACAGGGTATGGAGCCCCAACCCCCCGATGGGCCCTGCTCTGTGCGTGACAGGGGGCAGCACCCCAACCCCCTGATTGGCCCTGCTCTGTGCGTGACAGGGGATGGCGCTCCAACCTCCCCATGGACCCTGCCTTGAGTGTGACAGGGGCCAGTGCCCCAACCCCCCCCAGTCAGCCCTACCCTGAGCGTGACTGAGGGTGGCATCGCAACCTCCCAATCCGCCCTGCTCTGTGCATGACGGGGCGGTGCCCCAACTCCCCAATCGGCCCTGCTCTGAGCCCAACCAGGGGCTGCACCTAGGGATTAGGCCTGCCCTCTGCCACTCGGGAGCAGGCCTAAGCCAGCAGGTCATTATCTCCTGAGGGGTCCCAGACTGCGAGAGGGCACAGGCCAGGCTGAGGGACCCCCCCCCCCCCCGAGTGCACAAATTTTTGTGCACTGGGCCTCTAGTATATATGAATAAATACATTATGTGTATATATTGATTGATTTATATGTGTATATATTTCAATTTTAGTGAGGTATAAGTGACAAATATAATTATATTTAAAGTGTACAATGGTGATTTTATATAAATATGGATAATTACCTATATTGAGATAATTAACACATCCAACTCACTTCTCTTGATTAACTTGTTTTCTGTAATGAGAATATTTAAGATCTACCTTCAGCAAATTTCAATATACAAAACTCTATTATTAACTATCATCACAATACTGGAAGTTTTACCCTTTGACCTATATCTCTCTATTTTCTCCTCCACCCACCTAATGGTAGCCATCATTCTATAATTTGATTCTATTAAATTAGCCCTTTTTAGACTTTACATATAAATGATACCATAAAATATGTGTCTCTATCTAGTTCATTTCACTTAGTATAATAATCTTCAGGTTCACCCATGTTGTTGCAAATAGCTGGATTTCTTTCTTTTTATGGCTAAGTAATATTCCATTGTGTGTATGAATATAGTTTCTTTATCCATTCATCCTTATAAGGACATACAGGTTTTTTCCATATCCTGGCTATTGTGAATAATGCTGCAATGAACATAGGAGAGTAGATAGATATCTCTTCAACCTACTGATTTTGTTTCTTTTTAATATATATCCAGGAGTAAGGTTGCTGGATGATATGGTAGTTCAAGTTTTAATTTTGAGGAAACTGCCATACTGTTTCTTATTATTGTTGTGTCAACTTACATTTCCACCAACAGGGTGCAAGGGTATCCCTTTTCTCCACATCCTCACCAATACTTACTTATTGCCTTTTTGATAATAGCCATCATAACAGGTGTGAGGTTATAGGTCACTGTGGTTTTGATTTGTATTTTTCTGATGACTGATAATGTTGAGCACCTTTTCAGGTACCTATTGGCCATTTGTATGTCTTCTTTGGAAAAAAATGTCTGTTCATTTTCTTTTACCATTTTTAATTGGATTATTTGCTTTTTTTGCTAGTAAGTTGCAGATGATATGAATAGAAAATCCTAAACACTGCCAGAAAAAAAACTGTTAGGACAAATGAATTCAGTAAAGTTGCAGGATAAAAAAACACAATATACAAAATCAGCTGCATTTCTGTATAGTAACAAACTATCAAAACAAATTAGGAAAGAAATATCCTTTTCAATAATATCAAAAACAATAAAGTGCTTAAGAACAAATTTAACCAAGTTGGCGAAAGATCTGTGTGCTAAAGACCACAAGACATTGATGAAATTGAAAACACAATTAAATGGAAAGATATTAAGTGTTCCTTGATCAGAAGAATGAACATTGTTTGAATATATATACTACCCAAAGCACTCTACACATTAAATGTAGTCTCTGTCAAAATTCAAATGGCATTTTTTACTAAAATAGAAAAAAAAAAATTCTAAAATTTGTATGGAATGACAAAGGGCCTCAAATACCCAAAGTAATCTTAAGAATAAACAAAACTGGAGGAATCACCAATCCTGACATTAAAGTATGTTACAAAATTATAGTAATTATTTTAGTTTAAAATCTGGCACATAGATCTAAAGAGAGCCCAAAACTAAATCCATGCACATATTGTTAAGTAATCTTTGGCAAGGGTGCCAAGAATACATAAAGCACAATGAGGAAAGGATAGTTTTCAGTAAGTGGTGTTGGGGAAAAATTATAAGAATGACACTACCTTAAATCACTACCTTAAACCACTCAAAAAATTAACTTGAAATTGATTAAAGACTGAAATATAAGGTCTAAAATAGTAAAACTCCTAGAAGAAAACATAAAGGAAAAGCTCCTTAACAATGTTGTTCCAGTGTTTTTTTGGATAAGACAGCAAGGCACAGACAATACAAAATAAACTAAAATAAACATGTGGGATTACATCAAACTAAAAATAGTCTACTAGTACACAGAAAAAGAAACAATCAGTTAACTGAAAAGGTAACTTTAAAAATGGGAGAAAATATTTGCAAATAACATATCTGATAAGGTGTTAATATAAAAATATAGGTATATATTTTGTGTTTATATATATATATATATATCTGTGTTTATGTATATATGTGTAATATATACATATATATACATACAGCATATATGATCAAAACTTTTACCTGTAAGTCTATATCACTGAAGAAATTTCTTCAAAATATGAATAGATCTGTAATTTTGTCTAAAATGTGATGATTATTGTATTATTTTTTTAAATGAAACTTTATTCTTGAAGAACAGAAAATAGAATGAGCACTGCTTTTGTCTCTTAGTATCAGATAGCTACCATCTGATAGCTCACACCCACTTAGCCAATCCTCCAAATAACTGCAGATTGCTTCAGTCAGACTAAAAAGAAAACCAGACCATAAACTATGCAATTTTAAATTTCAAAATGTTTATTTTGATTACATCATATAGACACACTAAATTTAATTAAACTATAATTGCATAGATAAGTATATTAAACTTTAGTTTTTGAAAGAACCACTATATCTTAGTACTAATGCATTTAACTGCTAACCGTATGCCCTTTCAAACCATTTTTGATTTAACTATTTGTTTTTATTGTCATGCACTCTGCTTTCAAAAATAATAAGAGCAAATCTTCCATTGGACCATCCTGATTTTTCTGCTTCAGCCCCGAAAAAGCAAGAAGATGAGACATATTTCCGTTTCCTTATTTATGGACATAGTATTAAGTAACCAGCCAGACGCATTGCTGTTAGAGATGGTATTGTTAGTTTTAGGAAGCCAGAAAACAAAACAAAAAACCAACCTCAATTAATGAAAAGCACTACTGGAAAAAGAGGAGAAAAGCTGTTCTCTGCAATTAGATATTGTAAACATAATAGCATCTTTCATAATTCCTTACCTAGATCACTAAAGAAATAAGTAATTTTCAGAAAATACATTAGAGTTTACGAAAATTTTAATAAATCTTAAGATGGTTTCAATATGGTTATTGCTCATAATAAACATTTTTACGAAGGTTCAAAAATTGGGGGTGCCTACTATCTTCAAATTAGTAAATTTTCTTCCTGACCATTCTTGTAAGCTATTCACCTTATTACCACCAAGTGTCCTGATCTAGGTCAGTGATGATGTAGCAGAATTGCTGTGGTCAGTGGACAGTAAACAAAAAGTAAGCAGGATGCTTGTCATACAAAGCTATAAATACCTTACGCGTTTCTTGTATATTAATGAAGAGCTATCCTCGTAGAACAGATTGGTCACAACTCTGCCTCCACACACAATGCACGTGTTCTGAAAGGACTGGGAACACTGGATTTGGAACACGCCAGAAAATACAATTACTTTAAAGTAGTGACCTGAGGGATTGGGTATGAATCAGAACACAGTATGAGAACTTATTTCTCTGTAGTAATGGTTTCAATAATACATTATACTCATTTCACCACTCACAACACCGAAGGAAACATGTATTCGTAAATAGTAACAAAGCAGCAACATGGTTAATATGTTTCCCTATTAACTTTATGTTGCATAATACTTACATAATGCTGTGAAAATGCTTACTTACAATGAAGGGTAATGACTACAGTAACACCTCATTCAATGCTCTAATTTTTCTCGTGAATCACCCGACCAATATAATTGCATTGTTAAGATGACACCATTGAATAAACAGGTCATGCACAAATGGAGTGAGTCGCCTTAACTGGGCCATGCTATGCTCTTCTATGAAAGGATCTTCTGAATAGTTTTATCTGAATATATCTTATTATCAGCTCTCTGAGGGAATGTACAATGAGTTTTGTGAACTCATATGTTATACTAAAAACTGTAAGACTGATTGTCCTATAAACCTAGAAGGGAATTGAGAGAGGGTTGCTGGTTTTAAAAGTACTACATTAATTGCTAGAAAATATTGATTCATATTGCATTAATATTTTAGGTTAAGACTAGAGGCCCAGTGCATGAATTCATGCACAGGTGGGGTCCCTCTGGGTGGCCTGCAGTCCAACACCACCGGCAGCTCCTACTGCCGTTCTCGCTCATCCCGGTCCCACTGTTCCTGCCGTGGGCTTGCGCTCAATCAGTCCTGATCAGGAGAGGCTCCTGTTGCCACAGCAGAGCTCATCAGCCATGAGCCATGCACCTGGCACCCTCCCAAGGGGAGTGGCCTGAGGCATTGGGCTGAAACCAGATCTCCAACATCCCCCAAGGGGTCCTGGATTTCAAGAGGGTGCAGGCCAGGCTGAGGGACCCCACTGGTGCACGATCAGGCTGGAGAGGGACCACTGGAGGGCTCCAGGATGTGTCTGGCCCATCTTGTTCAGTCCCTATCAGTCAGACCCCAGCAGCAAGCTAACCTACCAATCGGAGCACCTGCCCCCTAGTGGTCAGTGCACGTCATAGCAACTGGTTGACCAGTTGACTGTCTGCCCCCAGGTGGTCAGGGCATGTCATAGTGAGCAGTTGAGCAGCCTTAGCATATCATTAGCATATTACACTTTGATTAGTTGTTCAGTTCTGCTGTTCGGTCTATTTGCATATTATCCTTTTATCATATAGGATATGAGACAATTACATAGTAAGAGTGAGCTACATTTAGTCATATAAGAAGTTAATAAAAGACTCCATGTAAATTAATGTCTACATAGAAAGTTTTTTAAAGATCACTGGGGATTGTAATGATTATGCTATATATTTCACCAGTCATGCAATGAGACAATGTCCATTTGCACTACAGAGAAAGTGTAAGCAATTATCAATAATAATATAAAAACCTTTTTAAAATATCTAAAAGGGGAGCACCAAAGCCCCATTGAAGCAAGTTTTGCCCCGGAGGGGTGTCTCCAGCACAGATGTTCTCCCACTGCAGACACAGCTGATTCTCACAGCCAATTGGCCTGGAGGTCAATCCCTCTCAGAGTTGCCTACAACAATCAAGGCTTATCTACAACAAGACTGTGCACAAAGCCCACAAGGGGGTGCACCAAGAGTGTCTACCTCAGGTAATTGGGGAGGCTGAGCCACTGGGCCCTAAAGGACACCTAGCACAGAAAGCCACTCTATCAACACAGCGAAGCATAAAAAAATGCGGAGACAAAGAAACAAGACACAAATGACAGAAATGGAGGAAAGCAAACTACTGGACATAGAGTTCAAAACTACACTTTTAAGGTGTTTCAAGAATTTTCTAGAAACTGCCAATAAACTTAATGAGATGTACAAGAAATCTAATGAGACCCTCGAGGTTGTGACAAAGGGCCAACTAGAAATTAAGCATACACTGACTGAAATAAAGAATATTATACAGACACCCAACAGCAGACTAGAGGATCTCAAGAATCAAGTCAAAGATTTGAAATACGAAGAAGCAAAAAACACCCAACCGGAAAAGCAAAATGAAAAAAGAATCCAAAAATACGAAGATAGTGTAAGGAGCCTCTGGGACAGCTTCAAGCGTACCAACATCTGAATTATAGGGATTCCAGAAGAAGAGAGAGATAAAGATATTGAAAACTTATTTGAAGAAATAATGACAGAAAATTTCCCCTACCTGGTGAAAGAAATAGACTTACAAGTCCAGGAAGCACAGAGAGCCCCAAACAAAAGGAATCCAAAGAGGACCACACCAAGACACATCATAATTAAAATGCCAAGAGCAAAAGACAAAGAGAGAATCTTAAAAGCAGCAAGAGAAAGGCAGTCAGTTACCTACAAGGGAGTACCCATACGACTGTCAGCTGATTTCTCAACAGAAACTTTGCAGGCCAGAAGGGAGTGGCAAGAAATATTCAAAGTGATGAATGCCAAGAACCTACAACCAAGATTACTTTATCCAGCAAGGCTATCATTCAGAATTGAAGGTCAGAGAAAGAGCTTCACAGATAAGAAAAAGCTAAAGGAGTTCATCACCACTAAACCAGTATTATATTAAATGCTGAAAGGTATCCTTTAAGAAGAGGAAGAAGAAGAAAATGGTAAAGATACAAACTATGAACAACAAATACACATCTATCAACAAGTGAATCTAAGAATCAAGTAAATAAATAATCTGATGAACAGAATGAACTGGTGATTATAATAGAATCAGGGGCATAGAAAGGGAGTGGACTGACTATTCTTGGGGGGGGCGGGGGAAAGGGGTGTGGGGGATGCAGGAAGACACTGACCAAAAATCGTGAACCTATGGATGAGGACAGTGGGGGGGGGGGGGTGAGGGCAAAGGGTGGGGTGGGAACCGGGTGGAGGGGAGCTATGGGGGGGAAAAGAGGAACAACTGTAATAATCTGAACAATAAAGATTTAATTCAAAAAAAATAAAATATGTAAAAGGGATTTATTATGTTTAAAATGCAATCTAAACACAAGATAAAATATGCCCTACCTAAATTCCTGACAAAAATTTAGAAAACTTTCAAAAATCTACATTAAGAAAGCAACATAAGTGGAACTTTTATAGACTATGGCAAGAAATTTAAAAGTAGATTATCCAATAGGCAGAAAGTAAAAATAAACATATCCCCCCCCCCCCTAAATACCTGAGCCTTTCAGATTACAAAAATTTCACTGGTAGGATGATAACCCTAAGACTAGAATTAAGATGTCTGAGGACCTAGAATCGCTCCAGGGAAACTGCGAACCAAAGGGTATGAGGGAATAAAGTGTAGCATGTACATTTTGTGTGGTAATATGCAGCCATTAAAAATGAAGATGCTGTACAGCTGGTGTGGCTCAGTGATTGAGCATGGACCTCTGAACCAGGAGGTCATGGTTTGAATCCCTGTCAGGACACATGCCTGGGTTGCAAGCTTAATCCCAAGTGGAGGGTGTACAGGAGGAGCCAAACAATGATTCTCTCTCATCCTGGATGTTTCTGTCTCTCCCTCCCTCTCCCTTCCTCTCTCTAAAAGTCAATAAAAATATATTAAGATAAAACCAATCATCACATAAAATCAGACACCAAAGGATGACTAGAACAGAAGTAGTGGAAGGAGAAACTAAAATGTTAACAATGAATGGCTTTGGGTCATGAGAGAACTTGGGAATTTTTTTCTCTATTAGTAAATTTTGTTCTGTTTAGAAATGTATTTAATAATTATTAACTAGTTACATAATATAATACCATTATAATATCTTATAATTATATATTATCCTATATAATAAAAGGGTAAGATACAAATTGACCCTAACGGGGGAACTACCAGGAACAACCGGTGGCTATGACGTGCACTGACCACCAGGGGGTAGATGCTCAATGCAGGAGCTGCCTCCTAGTGATCAGTGCGCTCCCACAGGGGGAGCTCTGCTCAGCTAGAAGCCGGGCTGATGGCTGCGAGTGCAGTGGCAGTGGTGGGAGCCTCTCCTGCCTCTTCGGCAGCGCTAAGGCTGTTCAACTGACAGCTCTCGGGCTGCCAGAAGAAAGTCTGACTGCCACCTTAGGCCCGATCCCCTGGGAAGCAGGCCTAAGCCAGCAGGTGGACATCCCCCAAGGGGTCTTGGACTGCGAAAGGGCATAGGCCGGGTTGAGGGACCCCCCCCCCCCCGCTAGTGCATAAATTTTCATGTGCTGGGCCTCTAGTATATGATAAGGTATAACTTCATATATTATAATTATATTAGTAATTATTAAATACTATTAGATAGTACATACTTTATAGCTAAAAATTCTTAGTGTGGCTTCTGAAAATACAACAGGCTGCTCAGTTAGTCATAAAAAGGGAAAGAAATCAGCAATGACATTAGAAGAACATGTTAAAGTTTGAATCACGTGCCCTAGCCAGAAGCTGATGGACTGAAGGGTCCTGGGTTCTATTCCAGTCAAGGGCACATGCCCTGGTTTCTGGCCAGATCCCCAGTAGTGGACTTCCAGGAGACATCCAAGAAATGGTTCTCTCTCATCATTGATGTTTCTATCTCTCTCTCCCTCTCCCTTCCTCTATGATATCAATAAAGTTATATATATATATATATATATATATATATATATATATATATATATATATATATGTATAAACATATATATATTAATTTGAAATCACATGAAATTAGGTGGAGAACTTATTAGAGATCTAAGGCCCAGCCTGGAAAATAGGCATTCCATTAATCTGTTCAAGTAGCATAATTATTATTCTGAAAGGTGCAGTATTTAACACAAATCACACTTTTCTGGAAATTGAAGTCTTACAGTGGTATGGGAAAAAGGGGGTGGGGAATAGAACCAGGAGATGGGAACAGAGACAGGAGAGTAGGGGCACAGCTGTAGATAGATTTGTCTAGACCTCAATGGGATGATGAGTTTTAAACAAAGCTTTGAGAGAAGTGAGGGAGTTAGTCAAGTGGCTATTTGGCCGAAAGTATTTTAAATAAACTGACACATTGCTCACTTTTTGAAAGCTTCTGGAATTGGGGTAACATTAATGCAAACAACTGCTTGACTTCTTTGGAACATTTACACAAATGACCTCACAGCACTCATATTAAAATTTAGTTTCTATTCTGGGTTGCTAGCTGAAATTATTATTCTATTAGGATTTCATTCTATGTTATTATGTTATTAGCACTTTGGGAGTTACCCAGAGAAACTGCTCAATGATAACAGCCTCATTAATGCCTTTAGTGAAACACTTAAAAAGTTCTTTATTGAACTTGGTTCCAAATACATCAAAATGCTGTATTACAGTTTTGTTGAACTATTCACCCTACTGGCATTTTCAGGTGAATAAGCTCATTCCCAGTTCAAAAGTCATTGCTCTTGAGCTCCATGATGAATGAAGAAATAGCAAATGTGACCTACTTAGAAGATATAGGTTTACTTTATTCAAGTTTCTTATTCACTTTTTAATGTTTATTGAATTTATTGGGGTGACACTGGTTAATCACATTATATAAGTTTCAGGTGTACAATTTTATAATCCATCATCTGTATATTACATTGTGTGTTTACCTCCCAAAGTCAAGCCTCTTTCCATCATCATGTAAGTCCCCTTTAGGCTCTTCTACCTCTGCCCACCCCACTTTCTCTCTGGTAATAATCATACTGTTGTTGTTATTTTTTCTTAATCCCTTCACCTTTTTCACCCAGCTCCCCAACCCGTCTCTCTTCTAACAGCTATCAGTCTGTCTTCTGTATCAATGAGTTTGTTTCCATTTTGTTCATTAAATTCCTTATGTAATTGACATCATATGGTATTTGTCTTTCTCTGACTGGCTTATTTCACTTAGCATAATACTACCCAGGTATACAGTTTTTTGTTTTGTTTTTTAGAAATATATTTTATTGATTTTTTACAGAGAGGAAGGGAGAGGGATAGAGAGTTAGAAACATTGATGAGAGAGAAACATCAATCAGCCGCCTCCTGCACACCCCCTACTGGGGATGTGCCCGCAACCAAGGTATATGCCCCTGATTGGAATCGAACTCGGGACCCTTCACTACACAGGCCAACGCTCTATCCACTGAGCCAAACCGGTTATGGCTACACAGTTTTTTATCCACTCATCTACTGATGGACACTTGGGCTGCTTCAATGCCTTGGCTATTGTAAATAATGCTGCTATGAACATAGGGACATATTATTCTTTCAAATTGGCATTACAGGTTTCTATGGATATATTCTCAGAAGTGGAATCACTGGGTCATTAGGCAGTACCATTTTTTTATTTTTTTAGGAAACCCCATATTGTTTTCACAGTGGCTGCACCAATCTCCATTCCCAGGAGGGTTCTCTTTTCTCTACATCCTCTCCAAGAATTGTTTGTTGATTTATTGATGAAAGCCATTCTGACATGTGTGAGATCATATCTCATTTAATTTGCTTTTCTCTGATGATTAGTGAAGTTGAGCAGCTTTTCATATGTTGCCACCTGTAGTATATCCTCTATAAATATCTTATTGCTATCCATATAATTTTCTGGCTTCAGGAAGAGTAAGATAATCAACAGAAAATGAACTGAAGGTAGATACCATTAAATAATTTACAATGGTGTGCATAAATGAAGAATATATACCATGATAATGTTTTCATGATATGTGGTTAGGACAGTCACAGTGCCTAGGATTGTACTATATTAAGGCAAAAATATATTTACTTAAATATTTTGAATAATTTATAATTCAGCAAATTGGTTAAAATATATTCATACACATATTAACTGAATGTTGCTTTTTCTTTTCTAACGGAAATGTAAGCTCATACTTCTATGTGTTGTTCTCTTTCCTGTGACTGGAGAGTAAGCAGTTTGAATGGAGTGAGAACAGTTAACTTTGAGCCTGTGACCAAGGTTATTCCCTCATTCCTACTTCAATATGAAATAACCTATGTGAGTAAAATAAGACTTAAGTAACTAAAAATACTATGTTACATTAGGTTGGCAGAATGATAGAGAACTTCCATTCTTCAACATTTGTGGTTCCAAACTTTATCACTATCGAAATCAGGAAAGCACATTATATCCCAATTTTTTTTAAAAAAATGCTGTTTTCTTATTACCTACGCTGTTAGATCTGCCATGTGTTGAACAGATTTTTACACTTTTTACCTCAATTTTTTTTTATTTCTTACGCTTTAAAGATTGTTCCATTGACCTGTCCAAATTTTTGAGATGAAAATAGACTCATATTTTCAAAAGCTAGTTTAATTAGCCTGTCTCAATATTGTTTGCCAATATTTATTTTGGCAAAAGTAAATAAGCCTATATTATGCTGTTATGAATTATATTGAAAAATAATCTATAACAAGCTAGTAGTTGTTAAAAATCCACTCTTCACCTTTCTAAAACACCAACAACTTCAATTAAACTTTTACTTTGGGAGGCAGATCTGTGGACTAGAAAAAAAAAGTGTTCATGAATCAGAATGTGCCCCTCCTCTAAATTGATTACCTGGCTCTCAATAAAGATGTATAGTACACTAACTGCACATATTTCAATGCATTACTATAAAAGGGATTCATGGAAGATGACTAGATTCTTTATTATTAGTGTTCAAATTCATAGGAAAAAATTGAAGGTAAATTTAAAAATACATTTATCCCCAAAGTCTCTGTTATAAAACAGTAAAAACTCTCACTAAAAACAGAAAGTTTAAATTTTAACCATATGCTCAGGGTTCACATATGATCTTTTTTGTGCCAAATACTTTTATTTCTAAAAAGCTTTTCCCTTTTATTTTCTATATGAAAATAAAGTATTTTGATATATGACTAGAATTGAATAAGGCATACATGATTGCCATGCTGTGATTTTCCACTATCAAGACAATTTCTTGTGAAATTACAAAGCCTAGTGCTTTACTGCCCTCTATTGTCATAATCTGGGTATAACACTTCTGTTCATGAGGTAGTCTAATGTCATTTTGATTATTTTTCAATGAAGAAATTATCTGTAGTCTAAGATTTTAAAGATGCCACAGAAGAATCTGATTGCTCTCATATTATGAAAAGAAAACTAAGCAATTTGCTTGAAATAATGTGATATATATATATAATTGTCAGACAGCAGACATATATCTGTGAAGGAAAATAATTCACCTTCCCAGTTTTCTCAGTTAGTTTTGTAAATAAATGAGATATTGCTTGTTGTCCCATATCATATATATTTCTAGAATATAAACTAAACATAGCCTTAAATTATTAGTATTTTTCTGATGTGATGTTACTATCCATTCTGTAATGCTGAAGAGAGATTGTATGAATTGATCAATATATACTGCACTGAAATACACATGCAGGCCATAATAAATTAATTGGGAGTCCAGAGATCAATTCCTTATCTTCTCAGTATAGAGAGGTTAACAATTTAAATATCTGTTTTATCAAATTTTAATCATATAATTCAGTTTATCTAAGTAAAAACAAAGTAAGTCAAAGAAAGGTAAATTAAAATTTAATAACACACATTTGTTTCACTCAATGAACCCCAAGTATTATCTTTTCAACACATAACCTATATGAAAAACATTAATAAAATAATTTACATTTTTATGCAAAATTTTGAAATCCACTGTGTAGTTAACATTTACGCACACTTCAGTTCAGATCTGCCACAATTCAAGTGCATAGTAGCTACATGTAGCTTGTGGCTTCTGTACAAACACATAGGTCTAGATCTTCTACATTCAGTGAAAGATTCCTGAAATGCATAAGTACAGTGGTTTTTCCTTTCCAGTGGCCACTGCCTTGCAGCAGCTAAGTGGGAATCAGACACTGTACATAGGGGAAGTTAATATAAGAAGAGCTTATTCTTAGAGACAGTTCAGGACATGTCACGCATATCCATTCAGCAAATGTTTGAACACCTGTCATGGTTCTCTTCATCTGGAAACAAAATTAAGTAGAAATTATGAACGTGGACTGTGGTTGCTATCTACCTAGATTTGAATTTCATTTTCACATTTTATAAGCTCTAGGGTGTGGAGTGATTTATTTAACTTCAGTGCTTCAGTTTCTTATCTAGAAAATGAAGAACTTAAAAGTACATATATATATATATATATAAAAGGCCTATATGAAGTATGAGTGTAGTTGAAGAAGAAAGAAAAAAGGAAGAAATGAAGGAAGGAAAGAAGAATGAGGGATGGAGGGAAGGAAAGAAACATTTTCTCATTAATTTTAGATTCCTCATTTCAGAGATTATAAAATAAACTAGAGGCCCGGTGCACAAAAATTTGTGCATGCGGGGGTGGGGGGGTCCCTCATCCCGGCATGTGCCCTCACACAGTCTGGGACCCCACGGGGGATGTCCACCTGCTGGCTTAGGCCCTCTCCTCGGGGTATTGGGCCTAAGAAGTCAGACATTCCTCTGGCAGCCTGGGAGCCCTTGGAGGATGTCCACTTGCCAGCGGGGAGCAGGCCTAAGCTGCAATTGGACATCCTTAGTGCTGCTGAGGAGGTGGGAGAGGCTCCCACCACCACCGCTGTACTGGGAGCCATCAGCCTGGCTTGTGGCTGAGCAGAGCTCCCCCTGTGGGGGCACACTGACCACCAGGGGGCAGCTCCTGCATTGAGCATCTGCCCCCTGGTGGTCAGTGTGTGTCATAGTGACCAGTCATTACCAGTCTTTCTGCTGTTAGGGTCAATTTGGATATTACCCTTTTATTATATAGGATAGATGCCTGGAGCATGGGTGGGGGCTGGCTGGGGGCTGGCTGGTTTGCCCTGAAGGGTGTCCCGGATCAGAGTGGGGGGTCCTGCTGGGGTGCCTGGCCAGCCTGGGTGAGGGGCTGATGGCTGTTTGCAGGCTGGCCATAGCCCCTTCATGGTAGGGGTCCCCCCTGGGGTACCTGGCCAGCCTGGGTGAAGGGCTGATGGCTGTTTGCAGGCTGGCCAAACCCCCCAGCAGGGATCCTCACCCCATTATGGTCTGGCCATCCTGGATGAGGGGCTGATGTCTCTTTGCAGGCTGGCCACGGCCCCCAGTCACCCAAGCTCCCAGTGAAGGCTGGCTGGAAGCAGGTATCTTGGATTTATTTATCTTCTATAATTGAAACTTTGTTGCCTGGAGCAGAGGCCACAGCCCAGCCAGGGCAGGCGGGAAGCTTGGCTTCCTCCATCGCTGGGTCAACCAAGCCTCCTGCTTGCTCCAGATCCGTGGCCGCCTGCCGCCATCTTGGTTGGGTTAATTTGCATATAGTCACTCTGATTGGCTGGTGGGCATGGCTTGGGACGTAGCGGAGGTGCTGTCAATTTGCATGTTTCTCTTTTATTAGATTAGATAAGCAAGGTACTTAATGTGTGATAGCCATTGATGATAGCCAGGGAAAATGCTAGGGGAAAGAATGAAAAGGGAACAGGAATAGGCAGTTTGAAGGTTGAGGGGATATTTGCAAATTTAAAAGCTTGATCAGAGAGGCTCTTCTAGAGATATTAATATTTTTACAAAGATTTGGAAGTGTCAAAGTGAGCCATATGTAAAGATAAGGGGAAGAGATTTCCAGATAGAAGGAATAGCAAATGAAGAATACCTGAGTCAGATGTATGCCTAGAGTTACTGAGGAAGAGTCAGGGGACCTCTGAGATTTAGACAGAGTGAGTGACTAGAATAGCAATAGTAGATGTGGGCAGAGAGGAATTGGGCGGTCAGTTTGTAGAGGGTCTTGTAGACATCTATAAAGACTTTATTAATATATGAAGTAGAAAGTCTCTGAAACAATCTTATGTGTGGCTGCTGTGCTCGGAATAAACAATACAAAACAAATGGGGCAGTGTAAAGATTAGAGAATGTGTGCACTACCTAGGTAAGAGATAATGATCTATTTTTCTAAGAAGGTGGTATTGATATTATAGTCATATTCTAGGTATAGTCTTTGAGTGGAGCCAACAGAATTTGATGACAGATTAAACCAGTGATGGCGAATCTATGACACACATGTCAGAAGTGACACGTGAACTCATTTTTTGTTGATTTTTCTTTGTTAAATGGCATTTAAATATATAAAATAAATATCAAAAATATAAGTCTTTGTTTTACTATGGTTGCAAATATCACAAAATTTCTATATGTGACATGGCACCAGAGTTAAGTTAGGGTTTTTCAAAATGCTGACATGCCGAGCTCAAAAGGTTCGCCATCACTGGATTAAACAGACGGTATGAGAGAAAGCACAGATTTAAGGATGACATTAAGATTTATTTAGTAATTGGAAAAATGAATTTGCCACATATTAAGACTGAAAGAGGATCAGGTTTAGAAATGCAAAGGAGTTCTATTTGAGGCATGTTAATTTTAAGATATATATTTAGATGTTGAGAACTAGAGGACTGTAAGGTAAAGAAAAAAGGGGGGAGGGGGAGATTGTTGTTATACAAGCCAGGGGAAAGAAAGAGGAAGTAAATAATTATATTAAACTAGAGACCCGGTGAATGTATCTGTGCATGGGTGGGGTCCCTTAGCCTGGCCTGTGACCTCTCATAATCTGGGACCCCTTAGGGCAGTGATGGCAAACCTTTTGAGCTCGGAGTGTCAGCATTTTGAATATGTCATAGGTTTGCCATCACTGCCTTAGGGGATATTGGGCTGCCGGTTTCAGGCCTGGCCTGTGAGGATCAGGCCAAAACCAGCAGTCCGACATCCCCTGAGTGATGTAACAGTGCCAAAGTGGCAGGTGGCCAGGGAGGAGCCCGAGCCGGGGCCAGGCACCATGCCACTGCTCATCCTGGCCCCACTTTGCACCTGCCACCGCTGCTCAGTAGCGCTGCCGTGGAAGCGGGGGACGCTCCTGCTGCCACAGCTGCACTGGCCAGCCATGAGCCGGGCTTCTGGCTGAGTGGCGCTCTCCCTGTGGGAGCACACTGACCACCAGGAGGCAGCTCCTACATTGAGCGTCTGCCCCCTGGTGGTTAGTGCACATCATAGCGACTGGTCATTCAGGCCATAAGGGTCATAAAGGTCGCTTAGGCGGGTATATAGATGCTGTCAATGGGTCAAATGAATGAAGACAGATTTGACTATTGCATTAAATACCAGAATCAAGAGAAATGTTCTTTTAGAATACAAAAAAATAAGAGTGGATGTGGCCCGGCTCACATGACTCAATGGTTGAGCATTGGCCTATGAGCCAGGAGGTCGAGGTCTGATTCCTGGTTAAGACACATGCCTGAGTTGTGGACTTCATCCCTAGTGGGAGGCATCGGGGATGTTTGATAGCTGATTCTCTCTCATCATTGATGTTTCTGTCTCTCTCTTCCTCTCCTTACTGAAATTAATAATAACACATTTTTTGAAAAAGAATGGATGTGAATAATCCAGCAGAATAGAAAAAAACGTAATTTTGGAAAAAGATAAAATTTCTGGAATGATGGGATAATGTAGGGAAAAGAGGATGGATTCTAGTACATAAGCAGAGGCCATGACCTTGCTAAGATCACTGATAATTCATCCAGAGCAACAGAAAGATAAGAATATTTGCACATATGCATGTAGATTATAGACAGGATGGTGACTGTGTGGAAGTTCTACTTGAATTGCATCCATTTACTCAGTGAGTAAGGGTGGGGGTGCATGTTGATGATTAAAGAGAAGAGCGAGTGTGAACTAGTCATATGGAAGAGTGGATTGTGGAGAGTAGCTTGATTGCCGTATTGCACAAAGCATCTATTTATTTGAGATTAGGAATAAAAGAGTATGCTGGGATCAGTGCCTCCTTTGACAAATCTCTTTGTAGGATCATGGCTTCTCCACATGTGTGACCTAAAACACTCCATCTCTCTAGTTGGGACATTATATGAGACTGTGATTAAAAAAAAAAGAGAGAGAGAGAGAGAAAGAATGAAAAAAAGAAAGAAAGAAAGAAAGAAAGAAAGAAAGAAAGAAAGAAAGAAAGAAAGAAAGAAAGAAAGAAGAAAGAAAGAAAGAAAGAAAGAAAGAAAGAAAGAAAGAAAGAAAGAAAGAAAGAAAGAAAGAAAGAAAGAAAGAAAGAAGAAAGGTTTGGCTTTGGCTCTATGTAACCTCAATTGAGTTCCAGCCCAGAGAAAACATTGTGATTGGAAAATTTTCAGTGATTTTTAAATATATTCCATTCTAGTTATTAACTGAAGTTTTCTCTCATGTAAGTACAATTAGGATCCATGCTCATGACATTATCCCAAAAGAAAATTGTCACTTCTTTGGTTACAGAAGATATTCTGGAAAGTTGTCTATGCTTCTAAAACTTTAGTGATTTGTATAGCACCTTCAAGATTTTCTTCTTGCCCTAGCCAGTTTTGCTCAGTGGATAGAGCATGGGCCCACGGACTGAAGGGTCCCAGGTTTTATTTCAGTCAAGAGCACATACCTCAGTTTCAGGCTCAATCCCTGACCCTAGTCAGGGCCAAGGCAGGAAGCAACCAATCTATGTGTCTCTTTCACCAGTGTTTCTCTCTCTATCCCTCTCCCACTCCCTTCCACTCTTTCTAAAAATCAATGGAAAAATATCCTCGGGAGATTAACAAAAAAAAAATTTTTTTTTCTTCTCATATGATTGTGTTGAATGGACCCAAGCCAATTTGGCTGTTCAGAAGTTGTTGAGTACTTTGGGTAAATATTGGTAACCTCTGGAAGTTAGAGGTAGGTAGGAGCTATGCATCTTCTCTCCCGGGATCTCCATACCAGCTGGTATGTTACAATAACTGTAAGACTTATTCCAAATCCTGATAAAGATATGAACAGTTTCTAGGAAGCCAACATAGAACAGCCAAGCAATCTGTTCACATAGGCTTAGTGAAGATCTCACTCCCTGTCTTGACACATTCTAAGGAGCACCTTGGTACTCTGAGGTATAAGGAACAGTATTCTGATGGCAAGAGCAGCCACACTTCTAGTCAAATTGGTAGGAAGGATGTCCATATGGTGGGGGATCCCTATTTAGAATTGCTAGTTTCTTACATGTTGTTCATGCAAGGGTGAAGAAAAGGTAAAATGTTTTCATTCAAACACCACTCATCTCATCAATAAAAAATACTGCAAACATCCCTAATGACAATTAATAACTTCTGCCCTTATATTTCAACTAGAGGCCCACTGTAAGAAATTCATGCATGCGGTGAGGTGTCCCCTCAGCCCAGCCTGCACCCTCTCCAATTGGTCATCTGACTCCTGGTGGTCAGTGTGTGTCATAGCAGCTGGTTGGATGGTCAGCCAAATGGTCGGACACTTAGGGGATGTGCCCGCAACCAAGGTACATGCCCTTGACCAGAATCAAACCTGGGACCCTTCAGTCCGCAGGCCGAGGCTCTATCCACTGAGCCAAACCAGTTAGGGTTATTCTTTCACTTTTATTGGCATATCATGTTCTTTTATTTCTTGACCAGTTTAGCTCTATTCCCTTGCTTATTAAACCTGCTACCTATACCAGTGGTCGGCAAACTGTGGCTCGGCAAACTGCGGCTGATATGCTAAGTGTGTGACCGATTGGTCAACCATTCGGTCAACCACTCAACCAGTCGCTATGACATACAGTCACTACCAGGGGGCAGATGCTCAGACCGGTAGGTTAGCTTGCTGCTGGAATCAGGACTGGGTGAGATGGGCTGGACACGCCCTGGGGCCCTCCCCCGGTCCCTTCCTGGCACCAATCTTGCACAAGTGGGGTCCCTCAACCTGGACTGCAGCCTCTCACAATCTGGAGAGAGCCGGTTTTGGCCTGATCCCCACTGGCCAGGCTGAGGGACCCCACTGGTGCATGAACCCATGCAAACTTGTGTGCGCATAATTACAGACCCACAATGCACATAGCAAAAAGTGTCAGAGTTAATGGGAAATATAAGCCGCTCAACAGTAAGTTGTTGAGATATAGACAACTCAACAACTCCAACTCATTGGAGCCATCAATACCTTTTAATAGAGGATAGAACAATTAGAAAGAATATCAGCATAGAAAGAGCAGACTTGAACAAAATATAAACTGTCTCAATCTAATATACATCTATGCAACATTTCACCTAACCACAGCATAATACACATTCTTCTCAAGTGCACTGAAACATTATACCAGACAGAATATGTGTTAGTCTTTAAAAACAAGCTGCAATTTACAGATTGAAATCATACAAAGTATATTTTCCAACCAAACTTGAATTAAATTATAAATCAATAACAGAAGTATATCGGGGAATCCTACAAACATGTGGAAATTAAACACCTCATTCCTTAAGAGCATTTTGGTGAAAAAAATTACGAAGAAAAGTTGGAAATATTTTTGGATAAATGAATCACAACATACTAACATCAGAGGGAAATTTATAGTTGCAAAAGCCTATATAAAAAAGGAGAAAGATTAAAAATCAATAACTTAGAACCAACTTAAGAAACTAGTAAAAGAAGCACAAAGAAATCCAGAAGAAAGAGAATAATAAAAACCAGAATGGAAATAAACAAGACAAGAAAAACAATAAGAAAATGATTTAAATGGAGACTTCCTTCTTTGCTCTGAATAACAGTTTCAAAATACAGAGCACAAACTAAAAGAAAAGATGTACATAAATCCACAATAACAGTCACAGTAAGTAAAAGGATGGCGATACTAAAAAGTAAAATAAATCAAGGAAACAGTAGACTAACAAGCAGTAAAATAAATTCAACAAAGCTGAAAGTTGGTTTTTTAAGATGATCATCAAAATTTTAAGCACTGAGCCCTAGCCAGTTTGACTCAGTGGATAGAGCGTGGGTCTGCAGATTGAAGGGTCCTGGGTTCGATTCCAGTCAAGGAAACATGTTGGGTTGCCGGCTTGATCCCCAGTAGGGGGCGTGCAGGAGGCAGCCAATCAATGACTCTGTCTCGTCATTGATCTCTCTCTCTCTCTCTCTCTCTCTCTCTCTCTCTCTCTCTCTCTCTCTCTTTCTCTCTCTCCCCCTTCCTATCTGAAATCAATAAAAATATATTTCAAAAAATTTAAGCACTGAGACAATTTATTGGTATAGGACTCCTTGGTCGGCAAACCGCAGCTCACGAGCCACATGCAGCTCTTTGGCCCCTTGAGTGTGGCTCTTCCACAAAATACCATGTGTGGGCGTGCATGTACAGTGCGATTGAAACTTCGTGGCCTATGCGCAGAAGTTGGTATTTTGTGGAAGAGCCACACTCAAGGGGCCAAAGAGCCTCATGTGGCTCGCGTGCCGCAGTTTGCCGAGCCGCAGTTTGCCAACCACTGGGAGGTAACAGGTTTAATAAGCAAGGGATTGGAGCTAAACTGGTCAAGAAATAAAAGAACATGATATGCCAATAAAAGTGAAAGAATAACCCTAACTGGTTTGGCTCAGTGGATAGAGCGTCGGCCTGAGGACTGAAGGGTCCCAGGTTTGATTCTGGTCAAGGGCATGTACCTTGGTTGCGGGCACATCCCCAGTAAGGGGTGTGCAGGAGGCAGCTGATCCATGTTTCTCTCATCGGTGTTTCTAACTCTCTATCCCTCTCTCTTCCTCTCTGTAACAAAAACAAACAAACAATAAAATATATATATTTTTAAAGTGAAAGAATAATTATCACTTCATATTCTACAGACTTTAAGACAATAAAGAGAATTTATGGGCAATAATATGCCAAAATATTTAACACCTTAGTTGAAATAAATTCCTTGAAAGAGGATTCATGGGTGACCAATTAGCACATAAAAATGAGCTCAAAATCATTAGTCACTGGATATATGTAAATGAAAACACAAAATACTGCTACGCATTCATTAAAATGGCAAAAATTACAGACAATGATAATACAATGGGTTAGCAAGAATGCTGTGGGTTGCCACCTCTTGACAGCTTCTGGGGTATAATCTGAAACCAGGCCGATCAGGCCACATTGGTATAGGTGGCAAGTTTAATAAGCAAGGGGACTTGCTTACAAGTCTTGTCTTGGGGGATCACAAGAGCTGATTTCAGTACCTGCCTGCCTGAATCTTAACAGTTTACAGAGTTCTTAACTGGGTCAGTCACGTACCCAGGTGTGAAGTCCAGATACTCTCAACACCACATTGTCATCTCAAGGCAACTTCTCAAAGCAGGAAAGGCAGGCAGACCGCACACTCCAAAGCACAGGAGAGGTAGTGGGAGCCTCCAACTGCACAGGTTCAGCTAATGGGTTAAAACCAAGGTTACATCTTCTTCTTGACCTTTCCCAACAAATAGGGAACCTTTAAAAATATCTTCTTATGAGGTGTTTGGAGGTTTCTTAAAATTTATACCTATCCCTACCATGTGAACCAGACATTTTACTCCTAGATATTTAACAAAGAAAAGTGAAAACTAAAATTCTTTAAAATGGAAACTAATTAATAGTAAAAGACTGCAAAGGGACACAAGAAAATTTGGGGGGTGTGATGGACATATCCTGTGCTTCAGATATGGTGATAGTTGCACAGGTATGTGCAGCCATCAAAATGCATCTAAAATTTTTCTTTAATTGGATGCAATATTTGTCTCTGAATTTATCTAAATAAGTTGATAAGGACATAAAGGAAACAAAATTACTTAAAATAGTTCCTGCATACTAAACAGTGTTAACTTTAACTTTACTTCTAAAATTTTTTAGGAACTCCCGTATGGTCAAAGCTTTATTATTTTTTTTATTAGATCAGTCATGTGACTCTGGGGAAAATATGGGCTTATTAATAAATACTATTACTCTAAACACAGGATTAGAAAAACGATTGATTATTTTATATGTATTTCAACAAGGGAAGGAACGTGAAAAGTTTAAAAAACACACTGAAAAACAAGATTTCAAATAAATTGAGCCTCTAATATGCAACACAACCAAATTTGAATAATACATCAATAAGCTTAATGTATTTTATATTCTCAAACTAACACTTGATTTCCCATGTGCTTTTTGAAAGTGCTTAAGAATTATACAGTTTAAATTAGACTCTCCTCTAAAGTGAATAACACAATGTGAAGGGTCTAATATGTAAAATTGATTATTTTCCTTTGTCCCTCTACATTTAAATAAATATTTTTCAGCCATACTTTTATATATTCATTACATTTTCACTTATTTGTATGTAGACAATTTTAAAACATAATATGATGACAAAGGTTAAAATTAGTACAATAGTCTCTGTCTTATTAACATAGGTTTCTTTGTACACTTGATCCAGCAATAGATTGCATATGCCACTAAGGATGACTTCCTATCAATTGCCAATACTCATATTTTTAGTAGAACTGTTCACAAGTGAAATAAATAATGAAACCCCAAATCTTGTTTTAACTTATAGTAAATATTCTATGTTTATTTAGCATATATTTTATCTCCCTGGCTGGCCTGGCTCAGTGGTTGAACATTGACCTATGAACCAGGTTGTCACTGTTTACAGTCAGGTCACATGCCACAGTTGCAGGCTTGATTCCCAGTAGTGCGTGGGCAGGAAGCAGCCAATCAATGATTCTCTCTCATCATGGATGTTTCTCTCTCTTTCTCTCCCTCTCCCTCCCTCTCTGAAATAAATAAAAATATATTAGAAATAATAAAACATATTTGGTTTAAAAATGTGATTTGTGGCATCTATAATAATGATATTTTTAATATACATTTCAGAGGACCTGACATAGCTTACATATGATATTTGTATTTTTATCATCTACTTCTAAAGATAATAAAAAGAGAAATCATTTTGAAAATTATTACCTTCCATTAAATTATTTTTCTGAATTTATATGTGGCCTGGAACCACTAGAGGGCAAGCTTTACTTTATAATGAAACAAGAATTTACTATGAAATCTATTTAAAATATTTAAAATTACTGTTTTAAGAGACTTATCACAATATAATTATTTTTTGTCATAAATTAAACTAAAATAATATTTTACATATATTCCTTATTTTAACTACTCAAATGTAGTAATTTTTAAATTTTTGACATGACAATTTTCTTAGAATGAGTGCTAGACATACAAATCATATGCAATTCTACATCTCCATAAATGTATGTTCAGTACAAAATAAATGCTATTTTCTAGTCATTAATTACAATATAAATTGCTGATTGATCCACTCAGTATGCTCTCTTGGTACTGTTACTAAGATAAGGCAATAGAGTTCAATCTGAAATCTTAGCAGTTAGGGTGGTCAAAATTTCTTTGTATGGCACATAGTTCTTTAGTAGTCACAAAATTCTTTGAAAACAAACATTCATAGTCCATGCCATAAGATGCTATAAAAACCTTGTAGTTAGCTTAAATGATAGTCACTATAATTTTTGTACCAGTATGTATGTACGTATGTATGTATATATATGTATGTAGATATAGATAGATATAGGTATAGATATAGATATAGATATAGGTATATTCCTATATTAACACATATTCTACAGTTCTTTCTCCATTGCGTGGATGCTCTGTAGTGCTCAGGAGAAATGGATCACGAAACAATCATATTGAATACTAGAGGCCTGGTGCACAAAATTTGTGCACTGGGGGAGGGTGTCCTTCAGCCCAGCCTGCACCCTCTCCAATCTGGGGCCCCTTGGGAGATGTCCACAGGGATCGGGCCTAAACCGTCAGTCAGGCATCCTTTTCACAATCCAGGACTGCTGGCTCCTAACCGCTCACCTGCCTGCCTGCCTGATTGCCCCAAACTGTTTCTGCCTGCCAGCCTGATCGACACCTAGCCACTCCCCTGCCAACCTGATCAACGCCTAACTGCTCCCCTGCGGCCCGACTGCCCTCAACTGCCCTCCCCTGCCGGCCCAGTCACCCCTAATTGCCCTCTCCTGCAGGCCTGGTCCCCCCCCCCTCCAACTGCCCTCCCTCCCCAGCAGGCCCAGTCATCCACAACTGCCCTCCCCTGCTGGCCTGATCACCCCCAACTGCCCTCCCCTTCCATCCATCTTGTGGCAGCCATCTTGTGATGACATGGGCGTGGCCATCTTGTGTGAGGGTGTGACAGTCAATTTGCATATTAACTCTTTATTATAAAGGATCCTATACTTAGTAATTTTCAACCTTTTTCATCTCATGGCACACATAAACTAATGACTAAAATTCTGTAGCACACCAAAATAAATACCTTTTGCTCCTCTGACAAAAAAAAAAAAAAGGTTTAATTTCACCCTAGCCTGTTTGGCTCAGTGTATTAAGCGTCAGCCCATGGACTGAAGGGTCCCGGGTTCGATTCTGATCAAGGGCACATAAATTGGTTGCAGAAACCCTGGCCCTGGTTTGGGTGTGCAGAAGGGCACCTATCAATGTGTGTCTCTCACATCAATGTTTCTCTCTGTCTCTTCCTCTCTCTTCCACTCTTTCTAAAAATCAATGGAAAAATATCCTTGGGTGAGGATTAACAAAAACAATAAAACAACAAAATAGATATTATTTTTATTGATTCACACAAAAATCTAATAATAGTAATTACCTAGCCTTTTTACTTCACAGTGACTTTTTAAAAAATCAGGTGCCTATTCATGTATATGAAGATTTCTGGTACCAAGACTTAACCAATGAGACATAACCTTATTATGCAATATGTCCAATAAAATGTTACTCTATTATATGACATATATTATATGACCTAAATAGCATTCACACATGACAGCTATTTTTGTGTTGGCTGTTGTCATTTTTATTTGACAATCAAAGGGAAAAGGCATCTGTGCCCCTGGCTAATTGGTCAGGTATTGCATGTTTTAAATATACTTGCTGCACACCAGTGTGTCACAGCACACAGGTTGAAAATCACTGCTATATTTTATAATTTGTATTGGGTATTGAGCACTTAACATTTTAAATTATATGACTGTTCAAAGGCATACAGTTGATGAGTGGTTGAATCTGTATTACTATGGACACCTGCCAATAAATATCAGAAGAGATTTACTTGAAATCTTTACTCAAAGGTCCAAATAATAGCTAATAAAGAAGGTGAAGGTATTTGAATCATTAGATTTATAGTCAAAGGAAGGATGACTTCAGACTAAGGAGTGGTCCAGCCAAAATCAAGTTACAATTTGAACTCTTGAAAGACTATCACTTAGAACCTCTCTCGGTAACTTGAAAGATATAAGATATACCTAAGTATAGTTTAAGGGTGTGTTGTTGTTGTTTTTTTAATCTACTTACATTGTGTGAGCTACAACAATAAGAAAGAAATACAAGTTCCTTTAGATTCATGAGTTAAGTAAATACTTTTTTTAATTTGAATTCTAAGGTATGGGAAAATTTTGTTTTCTGTAGTATTTAAAAACACCCAAACTACTTTAAAAGGTAAGGAATATGATTGGAACCAAATATTGATTAAAATGAGAAAGAAAAGAAGAAAGAAGAGGAGAAGGAGAAGTTTTGTCACCAGCATTTACCTTTCTCAAAATGCTTTTACAAAATGTACCCTCTCATTTAAGTCAAAGCAACCACACATGGTAGTCTACAAAAATCTCTCTATATAAAACCCTGATATGCAAATAGAATGAACAGCAGAACAACTGCACAAACGGTTGTTATGACATGCATTGACCACCAGGGGGTGTGCGTGGAACATGGTGAGCATCAGCTGTGGTGGGATGGTGGAGCAGATGAGCAGGGGTGCCAGACCAAGGGGGGGGCACTGATCGCTGTCATCAGGGAGAGCCTCTGGTGGTTACTGAAAATCCTTTGCTCCTGCACACCACGGTCCTGCCTAATGCTCACACCTGCTGCTGGCGCCAGCCCCGCTCTCACCCACTGCCAGCACCGAAGCTGCCGCTCGCACCCACCGCTGGTGCCAGCCCCAGTCGTTCCGCGCTGTCAGCAGGTGTGAGCAGGGCCAGCACCATCAGCATGTGGGAGTGGCAGCAGCGGGAGCAGGGCTGCTGGAAGACAGGGTACTGGGGGACATGGCGGGAGGGGCCAAGCGGGGTGCTGAGGATGGGCCGAGACCTGCCCCTGTGCCCACCACAGCCTCGTGGCCCACAGTTCCTTTCAAGGTGCACAAATTCATGCACTGGGCCCCTAGTACAGATATAATCTAAGTCCTACAGCTGAAAATTAGGAGCTCAGCCAGTGTTGTTCAATGGTTGAGCATCGACCTATGAACCAGGAGGTCACAGTTCGATGCCCAGTCAGGACACATGCCTGGGTTGCGGGTTCGATCCCCAGTGTGGGGTGTGCAAGAGGCAGCTGATCAGTGATTCTCTCTCATTATTGATGTTTCTATCATTCTCTCTTTCTCCCTTCCTCTCTGAAATCAATAAAAATATATTTAAAAATAAATAAAGAAGTACATATATACATATATATAAAAGCCTAAGTGACCGTTACGAACAAACGCCCAGAACAACCCATTGACCAGTTGCTATGACATGCATTGACCACCAGGGGGCAGATGCTTGATTCAGGAGCTGTCCCCTGGTGGTCAGTGTGCCTCCACAGCCAACCTCCCGTGGCCGGTGGTGGCCAACCTCCCCCACTCCCTCCCCCCGGCCAGTTTCTCCCCCTGGCTAAGGCTCTGGGCACCCAAGAATCTGGGTCCAAGAACCTGTAGAAGGAGAGTGACCCCAACACTGATCGAGACAGAGTAGTAGCTCGGAGGGGGCAGAAGGGGCAAGGCAGCACCTTAAACGCAAAGAGGTAAAGTAAGCACCACCACCATCTTACCTCTGCCACCGCACTGCGCTGCTCGCCCTTCTGCCCCTGTCAGCCACTTCTAGCTTGGCCATATGACTTTCCAGGCTCCCTGCAGCTGACTACCTAGCACAGCTATGGCAGTGTGCCACCATTGGCTGAGGTCAGCTACCTATCATGCTTGGGGGAGGAGCCCCAAGAAAATGTGTGGCTGAGGTAGGAGAGATGACCCATCTGTCAGCAACTCCACCCCAGGGAGAGTGAGGCAGCCCCAGCATGACAGCAAATTGGAGCTGTATTTCCACCTCAGAGCGTAGCTGGTGTTCAGGCCATTTTGGGGTGCTCTGTCTGTGGTCTTTTCTTGCTGTTACCTCAGCACATCTACACAACTATATCAAGGCCTGCTGGCCAACCTCCTGTGGTCCCCCCACCCCCCGTGCACGAATTCATGCACTGGGCCTCTAGTAAATAAATAAAACTGAGGGGTCTTGGAACTAGGTGTGAATCCTACTAATAATGAAGTTTATAACTTTCTAAATCATAATATTAAGAAAAATATAAAATTAAGGCTTTACAGAGTACAGTGTTATCCTATATAATAAAGAGGCAATATGCAAATTAACCCTCACAAGATAGCTGCCTACAACCAGGCCAGCAGGGGGGTTAGTGAGGGATGACCAAACAACTGAGCAAGCAGGCTGCGTGGGGTGACCAGGCCGGTGAGGGAGCCATGAGGGTTCACCAGGCTGGCAGAGGGGGCAGGCAAGCAGGCAGGCAGGCAGGTGAGCAATTAGGAGCCAGCGGTCCAGGATTGTGAGAGGGATGTCCACCTGCCAGTTTAGCCCTGATCCCCAGGACATCCCCCAAATGTCCCAGATTGGAGAGAGTGCAGGCTGGGCTGAGGGGGATCCTCCCTCCATGTGTGAATTTCATGCACCGGGCCTCTAGTATTAAATGTATGACCTATGAGATTTATAGGAAAGTTTATGCTTCAGCTGAATGTGTTTTCAGAGGAATGTTTGCCTGTTAGAAATAATGCAATCATCACACAATAGCAGAAACAGAGAAATATTGTATCAGCTTTGCTTTGAAAGCCTATGTAAATAGTATCAAGAGTGTTTGAAAAATGTAATGTTATAACAAAAATTTTGATTTTAATAACATTTCCTAAAAAATTTAAGGCTAATGTGTTTGTTTTTTTCAAGTCTTTTCTACAACTATTTTCATCAGGAATGTCAATTCCAAGCATGAGAGAAGAAGTAAAATACCAAGGTATACAGCAGAGCACCACAACAGGACATTTCATCTAGTTCTCACCATTTGACCTACCAATTGGAATATTACATTTCATAAATGGGCATTGCAAAATATAACTAATGGCATTTTCCTCGTTTTTTCACAAAGTACTTGCCTCTTTGATAAATGTCTCTTCTAAAGAACCACTCAGGTTCATGCTGATATTTAATTAATCACACAAAGCAATGCTATTGAATAGGGATAAAATAAAAATAAACAGGTGAAATTAATTTTAATAATATATTTTATTTAACACAATACATCTAAAATACGATTTTGAATTGTAACAACAAATATTTCTTAATTAGACATTTTACATTCTATTTTCATACTCAAATTTTAAAAATCTAATGTGTATTGTATATTTGTTTCATATCTCAATTCAAACTAGCCACAGTTAGGTGCTCAATAACCATATGTTGTCAGTAGCTACCCTACCCTATAGGACATCTCCGCTCTAAAGAGAAGAAGTGAAAAAGAAAAAAGTTTATTGGCGTCACTTGTAAATAAGGGAGTTGTAAAAGAATTGGAGGAAATATCCTAATTGCTTTTAGGGATGCATCCCAGAGTTACTGAATTAAAAATCTGCATTTGTAAGACCTAGAAATTGTAATTTTAAAAAGTTATCCATATGACCATGGTCTTCAGTACAGGTTTGGGGAATTATTGACAATGCGTTGAAGTGGCTATAAATTGGGACTTGTTAACAGAGTAGCAAAGGTTCAAGGGTTATAGAGCATTCAGGTTATAAACTCATAGAAGCCTTGTTTGAAAGCACACTCTTTGATTATTGTCAGGAAAACATGATCAAGTTGCTTTACCTTTCTTCCTGAGCCTTGTTCTTTGGTGAGGTTAAAAATATAACCTCATAAAATAATTAATGGGACTAAGTAAGACAATGTATTTGGATAAAGAGTCTTGAAAGTTGTGGTTTATGTTTCCTTGTAAATTCTCTCTAGTCTTTTTTTGGAGGATGAAGGAAATTAACCCTGGGCATTTTATAGTTCCAGAGTGGTTATTTGTTTTTCTCATACATATCACATGGTTTTTATACATTTAGCTAGCAAATGCCACTTAATTTTAAAATGGTTATGAAAATCAGATTGATCCTTTCTCCTTTAACATTTGTTCAACATTCATTAAATATTTATTGATCCTTTACTTTGTGGTAGACATTGTTCTTGGAAAATATCTGTTGAAAGGAAGATAATAATTGAATTGCTTGAATTTTGGTTTATATTTTCTCCTCTTTATTTACTCAGTCTTTAGGTTATGGTTCAAAAAAAGTAAATAAATTTGTAAGCCCCATGGTTCTGATAGGATAATGTCAGCCACCTAAATCTAAATTTATCTACGTATCCTCCAAAGGAGTATGTATCGCACAGGTAAATACCTTTCCAATCCACACCTATGGAATAACTATAGTCATAGAATGCTGCCTACTTAATTTTAAAGAGGATACTTAAAGTAGGATATCAGTTAAAGAGCAGACAGAGACACTGTGGAAATTATAGATGCCAAAAGTTGCCTAGTGGTTTGATGGAACACAGGGAGGAAAAACAAACACAAAAAAGAAAGTCTGACTTTGGATGGAGAAATACTGATAAGAGGTCTGAGACCCAGTGTGTTCCTGCACTGGGAATCAAAAAGAAAGGGTGAAAAGTCCACAGAATTAGGGAAGCAGACTTAAAATTCAAATTAAAAGAAAGATTTTAGAACGCCATCAATGGTCAATCACAATTTTTCTATATAGCTTTACTGACCAATGTAAGAAAACTCTTTTGTTAGCTCCTATGCAGATGTGTTATGAGTTAAACTATTGATATAATATTTATGGAGTAGAAAATATTCATTGATACACACTAAGAATTCTGAATCAGTAACTGAGTTACTTTCAGGAATACTAAAGGAAGTTATTGTTGTTTTTCAATTCTTTATTGTTTAAAGTGTTATATAAGTCTCCTTTTTCCTTCATTGACCTCACCCCAGCCGCTCCCACCACCTGGCATATGCCCTCGCCCTCCTACTCTCTGTGTCCATTGCTTATGCTCATATGCATGCATACACATCCTTTGGCTGCTCTCTTACCCCTGTTTTCCCTCTTAGGTTGGACAGTCTGTTTGATGCTTCTGTGACTCTGGCTCTATTTTTGTTCATCAATTTATGTTGTTCATTATATTCCGCAAATGAGTGAGATCATGTGATGTTTATCTTTCTCTGACTGGCTTATTTCGCTTAGCATAATGCTCTCCAGGTCCATCCGTGCTGTTGCAAATGGTAAGAGTTCCTTCTATTTTACAGCAGCATAGTATTCCATTGTGTAGATGTACCACAGTTTTCTAATCTACTAATCCGCTGATGGGCTGTTTCCAAATCTTAGTTATTGTAAATTGTGCTGCTATGAACATAGGGGTGCATATATCCTTTCTGATTGGTGTTTCTGGTTTCCTGGGATATATTCCTAGAAGTGGGATCACTGGGTCAAATGGGAGTTCCATTCTTAATTTTTTGAGGAAACTCCATACTCTTCTTCACAGTAGCTGCACTAGTCTGCATTCCCATCAGCAGTGTACGAGGGTTCCTTTTTCTCTGCATCCTCACCAGCACTTGTCATTTGTTGATTTGATGATGATAGCCAATCTGACAGGTTTGAGATGGTACCTCATTGTCATTTTGATTTGCATCTCTTGGATGATTAGTGACTTTGAGCATGTTTTCATATGTCTCTTGGCCTTTTGTATGTCCTATTTTGAAAAGTGTCTGTTTAGGTCCTTTGCCCATTTTTTTATTGGATTGTTTATCTTCCTTTTGTTAAGTTGTATGAGTTCCTTGTAAATTTTGCAGATTAAACCCTTAGTTTTTAATGATCAAATCATTTATACTTTATAAGAAATTACCTGTGACCTGTCTCATTGTGTGAAAGTCCCTGTGTCTTTCTCTCTGATTAATAACTCAAGGGGACGGGGGATGTATTTGTTAAGAATCAAACCACTTTACAATATCTGGATATTTAAATTGTATTCTTTCTGAATGTAAGCTAATATGCTAATTTTTCTGCTTTTATAAAGCTCTTTCAACTTTATATGTGGGAACTCATGTCATGCACACATTTAGAAAGCAATTTCTTTTAAAAAGCTAATGAATTCACAATTTTCTACCTGAACTCACTGGCAAATATTTTGTGTATTTTAAAGATCTCCTATTACAAGGTCCCAGCTCTGACTATAACAAAATTAGATAAAAATGTTTGCCCTTTTTTAAATGTCTCTGAAGCATGACTAGCAACACCCCCACCTTCTTGCTTTCAGCTGGAGGTCACTTTGTAATTCTATAAAATTTATTTGGGTTAGTGCAACAATAATAGATGCTAACAAGATGATTGATGAGAGACTAAAATATATTTCTTCAGCTTAAAATTTACTTTCAAAGAGAAATCTATACCTATTCTCACCTGGACATTTATTTTTTAAACTTTTAAAAGAAAATAATTGCCATATGTTTACATTTCTGGCCAGAAATATCTAAAAATTATAGTAATATCAATGTGATCTTTTTAAAATTCAGATTTGTTAAGCCAGCTGAATTCTGTTCTTTAGATTCTTTATGGCGGAAATATGAGCTTATCTCTTGTATAAATAAGATTCTTTTTAGACCAAAAGATTTAATTGGAATTTTTTTGGGGTGTAAAAGAAAAATGGTCTGGGTTCCTGTTGCACTTTGAAATTGCACTTAAAACTAAATCTGAATAGCAACATGACATTCAGGAAGCAGAAAAGCAGCTGCCTCCTGACAAGTAAAATTTGCTTTTATGGTTCAGAAATTAACACTGAAACAATACGGCAGCAGGAAAAATGTATCTGTTACAAAAAGCTCTTTGCAAAATGTGTTTTCTAATCCTGAGTTATGATGAACCAACAACAAAAACAATTGCCTATTTGTGTAATGATAAGTTTTTTAATTTTGAGAAAATTTTATGGAACGTATTACTCATTATGTGTAATATAATGGTAGAAAAATATCACTGAAAACCAAGCATTAATGATAAATGCAGATTGCTTTTTTGTTCAATGTGTCCTTTAAAACTGAGCGATATTTACATTTGAACTTCTAATGCCCTTTAACCAAAGACTGCCAGAAACACATCTGTAATTAAACACATTTGCATTGATTGACTCATTGCAATGTCATAGAAAGCACACTATAGGAAAATGTTAATGTTAAACAAGTAAACACCACAGCTCTGCTGTGAGTGTGCAGCAGAATCTTTCTGGCAGGGTCTGCTTTTTTCTTTGTTATAATAAAAAAATTGCTTCATTAAGAAGACTCATAAATTTTCCAAGTGATATGTTTGGCAATTAAAGATGTGGTCAAAATCATCACTTAACATCTTTCTATTATCAAACTCATTTGTAATTTCTTTTGCATGATTTATATAATATTAAGATTTATAAATATTAATTACAAAATTTACTAATAAAGAGGCATGTATCTCGGCCAGTGTGGTTCAGTGGTTGAGCATGGTTCCATGCATCAAAAGGTCACTGAGTCAGTTCTCTGTCAGGGCACATGCCTGGGTGGTAAGCTCGATCCCCTGGTTGGGGGCGTGCAGGAGACAGCCAATTAATCATTCTTTCTCATCAATGTTTTTATCTCTCTCCCTCTCCTTCTTCTCTAAAAAGCAATAAAAACATACTTTTAAAAAGCATGTGCATGCTATAAAATATTAACAGCTTTATTGAGGAATAATTGGCATACAATAAAGTCCACATATTTAATATATTATTGTATAAATTTTGACATATATATGTATATATCTGTAAAATTATCTTCACATATACACATCAGCCACATAAGTATAACATAATGTTATAATATTTTCTTAACAAAAAAGTATTCTGCTAATAAATATTACTATGTTAATTTTACTTCTTCTATCTTCTATTTATGTAATTTCTTAAGTTTAATTTTTCTTCAACAAGATGCACTAGCAGAAATATAGCCCTGAATATGAAAATCACTGGAGAGAGAAGTCAGCTGTATGAGCTGATAGTAGAAATTCACTCAGCCAGCCAGAATACGGTGTACCTCTTAAGCCAAGTTGAGAAGAAAAAAATCAGTTTATCTTAGTTCCAACAGTCAAAAACTGCCTTTGACTGATTTAAGCAGAATAGGCTTTTTGATAGTTCACAAAATAGCCCGGAGGGCTGGAAAACCAGGATCAGAAACTGATTGGAACCAGGGAGACTAAACAGTGGTCAAGTGTGTTGAAACACATTGTAGAAAAAAAATGGGAGCCTAATGAAACATTATGTCCTGCTGCTGAGGCCTGGGTGATACTGAGCACACAAGGACCCCACTGTCATTGCTTCTGGATGATTCAAGCCCCACTGAAAAATTTAAATGCTGGGCCTGGATAGTCAGTGTTGCTAACAACTAAGTCATCACCCACCACCACCTTGCTTCTGTCCACCAAGGGCTGGTGCACCTGAGTTGACAAACCTATGTTGGGCGGTGATCTGGATTCAAAGGTGCAGAAGGAAAAGTAAGCAGTCAACATTTTCAGCTTTCAGAGTAGCTAGTACATTCTGCTTTCCACAAAAACATAAGGTGATTTCTCCCCCAAGAAATAGGGAATGGGGAGCAGGTTATGGATTGCAAATAATAAATGGTAATTTTCCACCAGAGTTTAAGATGAAGTAATTTATAGAGTAAGTGGAAGTAGCCATTTTAGAAGGGAAAGCAAGAAGCAGTCTGCTTGTAGTTGGTGGTTTCTTGGCAAATCCTCACTACTCAGGGATGGACTAACAAGAGTAATCCATGATTTTAGTCTCTGTATAAGGACAAAACAAAAACCCAGTAATGCATATCTACAAATCTGATGGTAGAACTCAAAGTAATTGCTAGGTGGACTGTTGGCAGCTGATAGTCAGCAATCTAGTAAGGGAAATAGGAAAATGGACCAGGGTCTCAGCAGGGCCTGTGGCTCATCCCATTCTCTGTGCCAGCTCAACGGGTACTCAACATTTTCCACTTTGTTTCCCATCCCTTTGGCCCAGAGATGCGTTCCCTGTCTACCCACCCCTCACTCCCAGATCACAAGAATCCTTTGTAGCCCATGTGTCCCAAACAATGAATCTGCAACATCAACTTCATTACTCAGTTGCTTCAGAGTGCTGTCACCACAAGGAAAACTGCATTCCAGACATAATGGCACTACACTAAGACCTTATATCTACCTTCAAGAAGAAAGAGGCTTGCCTGGCCGGTGTGCCCCAGTGGTTGAGCATCAACCTATGAATCAAGAGGTCATGGTTTGATTCCAGGTCAGAGCATAGGCCCAGTTGTGGACTTGATCCCCCGTAAGGGGCATGCAGGAGGCAGCCTGTCAGTGACTCTCTCTCATCATTGATGTTTCTCTCTCTCTCTCTCTCTCTCTCTCTCTCTCTCTCTCTCTCTCTCTCTCTCTCTCCCTTCCTCTCTAAGATAAATTTTTAAAAAATATTTTTTAAAGTTTAACAAAAAGGAAGAGAGGGGCTTAATTATTAAATGTCCCACTCCATCATGCCTAAGTATACTATTGGATTTCTTCTGAATTGCCCAGTGAATTTGAGCAAGGCTAACTCTGAAGGTAAGATAAAGAGTGAGCCCAGCTGTGAGCACTGGAGAGGGTAAGAGTATGTTGAAAGTAGCAAAGCATGCCATGTTCTAAAGGAGTCACCAGCAATTGAAACTAGCAACCTCTACTAGGTCTAATTAAAGATGCCAGAATTCACATCCACCAGATCACCACCCTAACCTTGTGAGAAGTGCAATGTTTGTGGACAAAAAATGTTTTCTTGTTTTTACAATGAGCAGGAGAGGGAATATCCCCTTTCTCCTATTTAAAGAGAAGTTGGAAAGGGACTTGAAGAAAAACTCTCATTGATATTGGGACTTTCTTCAAAAGAGAAGGACAAAAATTATACTCTCTATTAGGTTGTCTGCTTAGGCAGCAGAATTTTTAAATTATCTGTGCTACATTTAGCACAGAAGAAAAGAGAGAACTGGAATCAGTTGGCCCTGTGGGGAACTGCCAAATAGAAAGAGAGGACCACACTCTTCAGTTCCCGTCTTCCAGCTCCCAGGGAGTATGGAATGCGGGACATTCTCCATCAAGTATAGAAGAAATCAAGTACCAAGACTACACTTCATGGCAAACAAGGATACGTATATTTTAGGGGGTGTTGTGATGTCACTATCTGGAGTAGGGAGAGACAGCCAGTTTCCTCAGGGGGGAGGTTGCATGGAAACAAGCTACTCATCAATGGAGCAGATGGGAGCCATCTGCATTTCATGGCCAAACAAAATGAACTACAATAGCAGTTAAAGTCAACCAACAAAAGATGTTCCTAATTTTTTCTATCTCCTGAAACAAAACACAAGAGAAGCTAGTCCCCAAAAGACAACACAATCTTGGGCAGTGAGTAAAGAGCACAGAGACAGTTTACAGAAAGCTGTGTTATCCAAGCAGAATTGAAGTTTTTAAAGGGTATAGAGAATGAGGTAACAGGTTGCAGATGCCCGGCCTTAGAGCCATCGTCACCCACCCATTGTCAACCCCATCATGTTCTTCTGAGCCCTTGGGGCAGCCAGATCTCCTTTGAGCTGTTTGCAGACAAAGTTCCAAAGATAACAAAAAATGTTTATGCTCTGAGGACTGGGAAGAAAGGATTTGGTTACAAAAGTTCCTGCTTTTGCATAATTATTGTGGAACTTGTATATCAGGGTGGTGATGTTGTGTGTCATAATGGCACGGGAAGCAAGACCATCTATGTGGAGAGTTTTGATGATGAGAGTTTTATCCTTAAGTATACAGGTCCTAGAATCTTGTCCAGGGCAAATCTGGACCCAGCACAAATGGTTCCCAGTTTTTCATCTGCACTGACAAAAGTGAGAGTTGGATGGCAAGCATGTGGTGTTTGGCAACGTGAAAGAGGGCATGATATTGTGGAAACCATGGAGTTTTGGGTCCAGGAATTGCAAGACCAGCAGGAAGATAACCGTTGCTGACTGTGAATAACTTTAATAAATTTGACTTATGTTTTATCTTAACTACCAGATCAGTCCTTCTGTAGTCCAGGAGAGTACTCCCTCACTCGCATTTGCTCATAATATCCTATCATCTTTGTGTTCTCACATCAGTTCTTGGGTTCCATAATTTTTTATCCCCCTGCAAGTCTAGCTGTATCGCAGAGTTAAGTTTATGATTATGAAACAAAACTAAACAACAACAACAAAATGAGGTAACATTTAAAGAGCTACTATTGAGACCACTTGTGCAGTTCACACTAGTTACTGAAGGAGAGCTGTAATGAGCCCAAAGCCTGAATGCATACTCTTTGCCACTAGTGCAGTATATGTGTGCCCTGGCCCTTGGCAGTCTTCACAAACTCTAGTCATCCTCTCGTTTTCCTCTAGGATACCTGCCAATTAGAGAGTCTCTATTATTTTTAGAAGTTTTCTTTCTATCCTTTTATACATTTTTGTGTGTCATAAATCCCTTTGCAGATATGATTATTTTGTTAAAACTTATGTTCAGATAAAGACTCCTGCACACAGACATTTAGGATACAATGTGGGGAAGTCCACAGACCCATTGAGACCATGTAGGGTATTTATGAATTCTCAAACCACAGGTCATGAAGATCAGGTCTATTTCTTTTCTTGGTGCTGTGAATACATGCTGTTATTCAGCATGGAAGGAAAAATAGAAAAATGATTGACCTGTGTTTTTTTATTATTAATATATTTTTATTGACTTCAGAGAGGAAGGGACAGGGAGGGAGAGAGATAGAAACAACAATGATGAGAATCATTGATCGTCTGCCTCCTGCACTCCCCCTACTAGGGATCGAGTCTGCAACCTAGGCATGTGTCCTTGACCGGAATCAAACCTGGGACCCTTCAGTCTACAGCCCAATGCTCTAGCCACTGAGCCAAACTGGTGAGGCCTGACCTGTTTTTTTATATCAGGATCTGTACAAAGCTTTGTCTTTATCCAGAATACTTTGCCTAACTCTCCGTACCTAAGAACCTCCTACTAATCCCTCAGGATTCTGCTCAGCATCCTTACTACCAAAAGCCTTATAAGGCCTTCATCTCTGGGATTAATTAGCTCAGAGGTTAATGCCAAAAATTCTCTATTTCCCTTTGGATGGTGTGATGTGTTATAGGAAAGCTGAAATACCTGCAGTCATTTTGCTACCTCATTTGAAGAAATTAGAGCATTTGGTGGGTGGCCAAAGACAGAGAGCCTAAACAAAAATAGATGCAGAGACAGAGAAGCATCGAACAGACTGTCAAACTTCAGCGGGAAGGTGGGGGAGGGTTGGGGGGAGAGGGGAGGAGATCAACTAAAGGACTTGTTTGCATGCATATAAGCATAACCAATGGACACAGACACTAGGGGGGTGAGGGCATGTGCCGAGGGGTGGGGAGGCTGGGGAGAGGTCAATGGGGAAAAAAGGAGACATATGTACTACTATTTGTAATATTTTAAACAATAATAAAATAATGTAACTAGATATGGTTTCTATTTTTGCTCGGGTTTGAAAAATATCCTTTATTATATCCTTTATTATTTAATCCCACTTGAGGCCTTTATTATTTCTGTAGTACTTTTGTCCTTTATTATCAAAGGAATCCAAAACAAAAGACTAGTATCAAACTAAAGATTTTATATCTCAGGTAAATAATACGTCTAGAGTTCAGATCTCAGAGGAAAAGACAATAGACAATTAGAGAAAGGAAATAAGATAAATAATGATAAAAATATAGGCTTTACTAAATCTCGATTATATTTGAATAAAACCTCAAGTTCAATAGCAGTTCATCAATGTGATCCCCAGTGAAGAAAGCTTAGTATGTGAGAAATCAGAGAAGTGAATCAAGTCTTAAAGTTTATGAAATGGAATAATTGCCACTGTGTTGGTATTGCCGCATTAACCAGGGCATTCATTAGGATCCCAGTTTAGGTAATGGGCACTAAGGAGCTTTAACAAAAAAAAGTGGATTTTGCCCAACCAGAGTGGCTCAGGTGGTTGAGCGTCAGCCTGTGAACTGAAAGGTTGCCGGTTTGATTCCCCATCAGGGCACATGCCCGGGTTGTGACAGGTTCAGTCCCTGTTGGTTGCGTATAGAAAGCAACCGATTGTATTTCTCTCTGACATCCATGTTTCCCTCTCCCTCACCCTCTAAGCATGTCTGCTGGTGAGGATTTTTTTTTAAAGGAAGTATTTATTTAATAGAGCCTAAAGTATCACGAGATCCCAAGGTGATATATATGCAGCTGAGCAGGAACTTATTAGAATTCTGCTCCATTATCTTTACATTTCTCTGTATGGCTGCTGTCTTCCTATTCTTCGCTCTGCAGGATAGTATACTTTGCCTCTCTCTCCTTTGTTCCTAAAGCCAAATCCTTGCCAACAGGATTTTGGTTGACCCAGCTAAGGCCTGAAGCTCAAGCTGAACCAATTAACTGATGCCATGGCATGGAATGTCCACTGGAGAGTGAAGATGTTGGTGTCTTGGCACTTTCATGAAAAGCGGGGGAGTGAATTCAGCACAACTTGTGTCCACTAGGATTAGGTAGGAATAGTCTAGTATGGGCACCATGGACTATAGGACTACGTTGCGAGGGGCTTTTCTGTTTTTACTAAACCCTGATAGCTAATCATTGGCTTTCACTTCTGCTCCCATCATGCAGCTTTCCTCTCTTGTCACTCTAGTCAGAGATATAAGGATTCACAAAGTTTTTTTTTAATCTTATTTTATTTTATTTTATTTATTTTATCGATGTGTTTTTTTTCTCATTTAATGCTGGAATATAAGCTAAGAGTCAACACTTTAAGATGGCATGCAAACCTCTGTGGTAGTATATTGACAACTATCACAGAATACAAAGCTCTTTATTCCTACATTTGGCAGATACTAATATTTATTTTATATAACCTACTTCCCCAAAGCTTAACACTGTATTTCACACTATATCAGCTTCTTATTAAACAAGAAATAACTTATTAAGTGCATAGTATGTATAACAACAAGGCTTTAAAAAAAGGATGATTTTCTTCATTTTCAGTTGGCTACTCCTATTAATCTTAAACTGAAATCCTGGTTATTTTCTCCCTTTTACAGCCATGTATTTGGAACATCTAGTGCATAATCCATATAAGACCTTAAACTGGAGACTTCTCTCTCCCCTCCTTTTACAAGGTTAAGGCCTAACTTAGTTAACCTCCTTTCATTCTTTCATACAACTTTGCTGTTCATGCTGCTGCTCAAAAATAAAAATGGTACAATCTGTTGCTGAGCTCAGTCTTGACAAACTGTTTTTTTTCAAGCCCCAGCAAGTCTTAATGGTCAAATCATAAACACCAGAAAAGAGGAGTTTAAAATAGAAATGCTGACAAGCCCTTAACTACAGCACAATGAATGATGCAGTCATAATGCACTATATTAGATGTACTCCTTAGAGCTTATTGCCAGGGGTGGGTCTATAAATTCCTGAATTAAACTGCAACTGCACACAGCTTACACCTTTAAATTAAATTTCATACTTCATGCTCTCCTTAGAGAATCTGAGCTACAGCAGCTGGTGTACACAGGCAAATAAAAACAGGATAAACTGGAATATTTACATCAGGTCTGAAGTATATTTTCTATCATGCTGCTGCTACATAAAATGGTGTGTTCAGCTTACCCAATATCATCTTTGCGTGCTTCATATTAAGTAATTGTGGAAATTCCTAATAAATAAAAGAACAGCAGGAAGACTGCTGAACAATGTCCTACAAAACTGAGACTAGATGACACATAAATTTTGAAAGCATCTGTTTATTTTTAAATATTAAAACTGTTTTAATACATTATGATTTCCCCCACTGTTTCACATGTGAAATTATGAGGACAGTTTTCCATTTTTGTATTCAAATTAGTACCAGTTTGCTCCTATAAATGTATCAGATTCAATTCGGTTTTAGAATCCACACAACTTGTTGCTAAAATAGTCATTTAGAGAGTCTGACTTTCACTTAGTTGGTCTTGACATGTTAATAGGTAATCTTTGTTTAATCAGATGAAGATGGTTAGTTCACATTATTGCTTAGGGATTCTGAATGTAATGATCTGAGAGTATGAACAGCATCTGGAATGGATTCTTTTTTTTTAATATATTTTATTGATTTTTTACAGAGAGGAAGGGAGAGAGATAGAGAGTTAGAAACATCGATGAGAGAGAAACATCGATCAGCTGCCTCCTGCACATCTCCCACTGGGGATGTGCCCGCAACCCAGGTACATGCCCTTGACCGGAATCGAACCTGGGACCTTTCAGTCCCCAGGCCGACGCTCTATCCACTGAGCCAAACCGGTTTCGGCTGGAATGGATTCTTTACGTAAGATTTATTCAGTTTTCATTTTCATATGTTTTATAACTTCAACCAGAATTTCATTTTGAAACACATCTCTAGACCTCAGAAATTTCAGGATTGAATTGCATGAAAATAAATTTCATTAACTTATTTATATAAGTCTCTTAGAGACACATACTTTTTTTTTTCATTTATCTATTGTCTTATGCAAATATTAAAAACAAATTATGTTGAACATACCAAGATGCATAGATAAAAGCAAATTGCTTGAATATTTAAGGAAAAGGATTTAAATATTTTATGATCAAAAGATCTGAAGAAAATAAAAACTAAAATCACTTACTCAAATCATGCCAGCTTTTTCCCTATTAATAAAATGGATAAGGTATTTCTTACTGTCTCATTTACTTTTACGTATAAGACATTCAAATAAAAGTCATTCAAATAAAAACACTTTCAAATAAAAACCAAACATGAAAAGAGAATGAAACTAATAAATCACCAAATCAGATGATTTTGTTTCTTTAAATTGATTTATTTTATTTTTCAGTTACAGTTTCCATTCAGTATTATATTGTATTTGTTTCAGGTGTACAGCATAGTGGTTAGGCAATCATATACCCCCAATATTTTAAGTACCCACCTGGCACCGTACATAGGTATTGTAATGCTATTGACTATATTCTTTATAATGTACTTTACATTCCCATGTAAGTTTTGTAACCAAAAATTTGTAGTTCTTAATTCATTCACCTTTTCTTATCTGGAATTTAGGCTATAAGATAATTTTTATTTGTTTTAAATTATTAAATTAATGGGGTTACTTTGCTTTAAAAGCTTATATAGATGTCAAGTACATTTCTATGATTCATGATCTGTATATTGCATCGTGTGCCCAACACCTAGGGTCAAATCATCCTCAGTCACCATATATTTGACCCCATATGTTTTGGTAATTTAAAAAAAATCAGAATAATACTTATGTTGGAGCAGATATCCCAATGAATATGAATTCTTTAAAGGCAACATTCTCAGCCAAAGTTTGGACACAAACATGAAATCTATGGGGCTTTGAAGCCAAAATGCCATCATCAAGAGTGTTTTCTGGAGAACACATCATGGTATTAGGCAAGATGTCTCTCTTAAGCAATTTATTCCTTGAATTCAATGAGAAAGTTGTAGAGACAGTATCAGATGTAAAGTCATGGAGGGATTATCCATGTGTGAAATAGTTAATTCAATGATGTGAAATTATGAGAATTTTCTTTTACAATTAAGCTTCTGTCTTCCAAGTTGGAGATAATATGATTAAACTAAATATTAAATAAAGAGGTAAATTGAAAGCATGATCACCCAAACTGATCTGTTCATCATTTCACTTTTTCAATGAAGCCTTAAGATGTACAGCACCATATTAAACTGTATCCCTATCTATCTTTTTATGTATTTTTATTAGGGCAATAAATGTATTGTGATAATTTGAGAATCTATGCCCATAAATTTTTGACTAACACAGCCTTACCAATTTCAGTTTCAGGAAATCTCTGGAATTTTACATTTGTGAATTTCCTTCTGTGGCTAGAAAATGTTCAGCATCTTTAGACAGGCTAAATAGTGAAAATAGTTGGGCATCTTCCATTTCTTGGATGCAGAGGGAGCAGGAATTGGTAAAAGGATACACTTTGATCTATATTATCTTTTCAGTAGACTGCTTTGGTGAACCCGATGTCCCTTCTCTATAAATGTGGAAGTACTGATATCCCCAAAATGGAAGAACAAACCTTATATGTAGACATTTCCTATATAGGCTCAGGCCTCTTGAGTTTTCTTTTCATATTATCTTCCTAATTCAATACATTTATTCCTCTAGTCCAGAGATCAGAAAACTTTTTCTGTAAAAAGCCCAAAACTAATATTACAGATTTCCTGAGCCATATGTTTCTATCACAACTCCTCAACCCTGCCACTATAGCATGACAATAACCATCTACACTAATAAAAGAGAAAAATGGTAATTGGCGTACGACGCTACCCTTTTCATTGGCTAATCAGGGCTATATGCAAATTAACTGCCAACTATGATTGGCAGTTAACTGCCAACAAGATGGCGGTTAATTTGCATACGTAGGCACAATGCAGGGAGGCGAAAGGGAAAGCAGGAAGAAGCCCCCTGCCACTGACAGTGATCAGAAACCCAGGGGGGAGCTAAGAGCTGTCCCCCAGCCATGATCGGAGAATCAGGTGCCTTTTCTGCCCTGGCCAGTGATAGCAGGAAGTAGGGGTGGAGCCAGCGATGGGAGCTGGGCACGGTCGAAGCTGGCAGTCCCGGGAGTTAGGGGTCCCTTGCCTGGGCCTAAAGCGAAGCCCACGATCACGGGGCCGCTGCAGCTGCAGGTCCCCGCTGCCTAGGCCGGATGCCTAGGCCAGAGGCGTTAGGCCTGGGCAGGGGCGGAGCCTGCAACCGCGGGGAGCTGGGGGTCCCCTGCCCAGGCCTGACACCACTGCCGGAGGCCTCAGGCCTGGTCAAAGGGCCAATCCGGTGATTGGTGATCAGAGGGTGATGAGGGTCAACTCCTCTGGCCGATGCCTCAGGCCTGGGCGGGGATTAGAGCCAGTGATCGGGGAGAGATGGGGGTCCCCTGTCCACGCCTGACACCTCTGGCGGAGGCGTCAGGCCTGGGTAAGGGGCCGATCAGGCGATCAGAGGGTGATGGGGGTCTACGCCTCTGTCAGAGGCGTCAGGCCTGGGCAAGGGGCCGATCCTGCGATTGGAGGGTGATGGGGGTCAATGCCTGAGGGCTCCCAGTATGTGAGAGGGGGCAGGCTGGGCTGAGGGACACTCCCCCCCCCCACCCAGTGCACGAATTTCGTGCACCGGGCCCCTAGTCTATATATATAAAACCCTAATATGCAAATAGACCGAATGGCAGAATAACCAAACAACTGGTCGCTATGATGTGTGCTGACCACCACGGGGCATGTGCGGAACATGGCGGACGTTGAGAGCAGGCAGCAGAGTGCAGAACATGGCGGGCGTTGGCTGAGGTGCGATGGTGGAGCAGGTGAGGAGGGCACTAGACCAAAGTGGGGTGCCAGTCGCTGTCATCAGGGTGAGGTTCTGGTGGTTACTGAAAATTCTTTGCTCCCACGTGTCACGGTCCCACCCAGCACTCGCACCCCCTGCTGGTCCCGCTCACACCCGCAGCCCATGCTGGAGCTGCCACTCACACCTGTTGCTGGTGCCTGGCACTGATCCTGATCGCTCAGTGCTGTCAGTGGGTGTGAGTGGGGCCAGCGCCTTCAGCACGTGGGAGCAGCGGCAGCAGGAGCAGGGCTGCCGGCAGACAGGGGTCCGGGGGCTGCAGCAGGAGGGGCCAGGCAGGGGCACGGAGGATGGGCTAAGACCCACCCCAGTGCCCACCACAGCCTTGCACCCCACAGTTCCTTTCAAGGTGCACAAATTTGTGCACTGGGCCCCTAGTCTATATATATATATAAAAGCTTAAGCAACCATTACAACCAAACCACCGTAACAACCACAACGACCAGTCAGCCAGTTGCTATGATGCGCACTGACCATCACGGGGCAGACGCTCAACACAGGAGCTGCGCCCTAGTGGTCAGTGCACTCCCACAGCCAACCCCCTGTGGACCCTGCTTCTGGCCAGCTGGCCCCCATCAGCCGCTAGTGCTAAACCATTTGTAGAGACCTGCTTCTGGGTTGGGGTTTCATACGTAGCAGAGCAGCTCCCTTGCTGTAATCTATTGAAAGTCAACCCTCAACACAAGGGTTTGTCTCACTCCCATCCTCTCCCTTCCCTGGGGGCCGCCTGCCTAACACAGGGCGTCACAGTGGAGAGGGAAGGAGGAGGGAGGGGAGGCGGGGAACCGCACGGTGGTGGGGCGCCAATGGAGGCATCTCACGTCCATTCTTTCTGCACCTGGCCCAGTGACCATCACCTCCTATCCCAACCCCGCTAAGGCCTTGGGCCCGGACTGGGGTGGGAAACCGGGGGTGGGTGGTAGTGGACGCAGCCCCTTTCCCAGGGGGTGGTGAGGGCTGGCTTCCTCCTCAGGGCTGGCGGCCAACCTCCTGTGGTCCCTCCCCCATCCCTCCCCCTGCCTATGCATGAATTCATGCACCAGGCCTCTAGTTAATAATCTTACAAGAATAGGTATAGCTGTGTTCCAATAAAATGTTATTTACAAAACAGGTGACAGAGTGCTGTGCTGATCTCTGTTCTAGTTCATAGCTTTAATTGAGACTCTAGCCCCCGTTCTAAATCTAGTGTGAGCATTAGTGCCACCAGCAGTAACTTCCTAATATTTTATTAGGTCTTGTTCTCTTTTTTGTTACCTCATCTTCTTGAATAAAAAATATTCTGTCCACTGGATTAATTTCTTTATTCCAGATATCTTACACATGCCTGTGTGAGGCCTTTCTACTAGCCCCTAGAGTCCAAGACCCATTCCCTCTGCCCATACCCCATTGAGAGGAATACCCTCTTATCTGGGATCCTCTGCTCTGGTACTTTTATCAGTCTGCATAGTCTCCATCACACCCTTGGGAAAAAACTTGGCTTTAAACTCTGCAAGTCATACTTTTCTCCTGTTCATTCTTTTGTTTCTTTACTTCCTATACAGTTAGTTGTCACACACTGTTAACTTTCAGAGGATATTGGCATTTTTATGCCAACTTTAAAAGTCTATGGCTTTTAATCTTCCCCTACTAATGGCTGTGTAGCCTACAAAAAGATGGGCTTTGTTCTGTTTCTCCTCAACAGAGTTTTAGACAATCTCTTCTTAATTCAGAGACCCTGATTTTCTGTACATATTTCATACAGTTTCCATTTCCTGTTAAAATAATTTTAGTTCACAATTTGCAAGGCCAAAATAATTAGCATACCCGAGTTCCCTCCCTAGTTCAGTCACTAGCTCGATCTATACCCCAAGGTTCTCTGAATGGCTTATTCAGATCTCTCATGTACCTACTATAACTCATGCTTTAACTCTGTGGGGTTCTTTTAATTGTTATTTTAGATAGCCCAAATAAAATGGCATTAAGATCCATATACATACTTACACGAACTGGAGAAAAAGGGTCAATTCAGAGACCCTTGTTTCAAATTATACATGTTCAGTAAATATTTAATTTGAATTAAAGCAACATGAGGGGGCTTCCAGTTTATTTACATGCCAGACTTAGAACACAAGTTTTATCTTCAAATGATTCTTGGCCAATTTTAGCTGCTCCTAGTCTAAAATTATTCAGAGAATAATGACTGGCTCTGGTGATTGAAAAAGACTTTGCTACTTCCTAGATATGTTGTAGTATTTACATTATAATTAGAAGAATGGATATACATGTCCCTTTTCTTTAAATCTAAAATTTAATTATATTAATATTACTCTGTTTAATCAGGAATTGTATTCTGTTTATACAACTGAATTAATGCTTATAAAAAGAATCATCTCAGCATGATGCTGCATGATAAGTATGAACATTCCTATCATCCCTCCAAACTCAAAACAACCTCTATGACAGTGGTTCTCAACCTTCTGGCCCTTTAAATACAGTTCTTCATGTTGTGACACAACCATAAAATTATTTTCATTGTTACTTCATAACTGTAATGTCGCTACTGTTATGAATCATAATGTAAATATCTGGTATGCAGGATGGTCTTAGGCGACCCCTGTGAAAGGGTCGTTCAACTGCCAAAGGGGTTGCGACACACAGGTTGAGAACCACTGCACTAAGATGAAATATGGTCACAAGTTTTTTTCTCTCATTATTTCCATGCTGGCAATTATTTGTACATTCCGTTGAAGAAGATACAGAGCCACTTTGACGTTTAACCAACAAAACAAAGATGCATTTAACTGGAATCAATAGAGAAAAATGTAAAATGAGAGAAATAGGTCACCCATGTTGTTTCATAATTATATTATGGATTTTCTTTCCAATAAATTACTCTACTAACACATCTAGCATAAATGTAAATTCTTCACAGAGGACTTTACAGATGATCCATTGTGACATTATTATATAGCTCAGCTGAGACACATTATGCTAAAACAGGAACCCAGTTCCAAAAGGTTAAAAATTGAATCAATAACAGGCTGAAGGAAAATTTATCAGAGAGGATCTGCAGTAATTTTATGCAGAAATAAGGGAGGCCTATATTAAACAAGGCAGCTAAAATTAATATTTGATTTCTGCTTTGGGAAAACATTAAACTGATATCAGTGAAACTCTATGCCATTGGGTAATACTTGCTTTTGTTTTTCTAGATTAAGTCAACCCAGAACAGTATAGTGATTAAGCAATGATCTATAAATAAACTCCATATATAACAATTGGGAAAATTCAAACTCCAAGGTGAGCATTAGACAGACTTGCTGCTTTTCCCTACTCAAAGCTTTCCATGGTGACTCCCTCAAGGTGGGCGGGGAATCTTGAATAAACAGAACACAAATTCCAGGCTCAATACTTTTTTTTTCCCTCAATATTCTGAACATAGTTCTCATTCAGTTTCACATATTTAGAATTTCAGGACCTCAACATTTGACAGAGCATAAGTCGTAAATTCATGTACATAAACCCACGCAAATGTCATTGTTATCTGTACATCCTATACTACCAATCAAAGAAAGGGTAAAGAAATGAGGAATTTTTTTATTTTCCCAACTTCTTTTTCCCAGCCAAAATCATGTTCTTAAAGACTTTAAATAATACCAGTTGCATGGAATATAGTTTTCCATACCTTCACTTTCAGCCTGTATGTGTCCTTGAATCCAAAGTTAGTTAATTTTGTTTCTCAGAGCACATTTTATTAAAACGTAAGTAAAATATATCAAACTTTATTTTTATAGCAGAATATTAATTCTGGACACTACAATGTGTGTTTATTAACACATCTGTACTTATTTTTGCAATACTTTCAGTTACTAAATAACTTTATGACCCAGGGAATTCCATTTATTAATCAAAGAAAAGTCAAATTATTGTTGTTATCCATTTAGAGTTGTCTTTTTCATCACATTATAATCCTTTAGAAATTTATAATTTTATGCTGGTGTGATATACTGACTGTTTCTTGACCAGACTATTGAATTTCTATGAAATCCATTCCCTTAACATTCCAGAGAGCAATGTGTTGCTTTTACAATATTCTGCCTAAATATAGCTGTAGAAAGTATTAGTTTTGTGTCACACAGATTTATTCTACACATACCTCATTGATGAGAGAAATAAAACAAATGAAATCTAGATTCCAAAGCAGTTGGAACTAAGGGTGCTGATTTTCAGTTGAGAGCTGACAATTGGGCTGCATTTGTTAAAGCACATAACTAAATGTAAGATGGTTCTGTCACAGACAAAACTATTCTGGAGCAATTTCTTTTCTAATTATGAGTCCTGATAGAATATGGTTATAAATAACCTATAATAGAACACAATCTCCTCGGAAATAAGGCAACCAAGATATTAAAATCACATTTTTAAGTTAGAAGTCAGGAATAATTCCTGTCTGAAATATCTAGATATATATAAAAGCCTATTATGCAAAGTGTCCTCTCAGGAGTTCGACCAACCAGGAGTTTGATAGCTTGCTATGATGTGAGCTGACCACCAGGGGGCAGCATAGAATGAAGGGAGGCCATGGCCAGCAGCCAGCAGCCACTAGGGACCCTACCCTGCTGGGGTCCAACCCCAGCAGGTCCAGGGGTCCCCAAAGGTGTGGACGGAGTCGGCAAAGAAGAAATGACACGGAGACAGCGTTCAGTTGATCAGCAGCCTAGCCAGGATCTCTAGCCAGGATCTCCAGCCAAGTTCTGGTCTGGATCTCCAGCAAAGTTCTGTTTAGGATCTCCAGCCAGGTTCTGTATCCATGTTCTCTTGCTAGGTTCTCCAGGTTCTCCAGCCAGGTTCTGTAGCCATGTTCCCTCGCTAGGTTCTCCAGCCAGGTTCTGTCCAGGTTCTCCAGCCAGGTTCAGTCACCAGGTTCTAGTCAGGTTCTCTTGCCAATTTCTGTAGTCAGGTTCAGTCCAGGATCTTTTGCCATGTTCTGTCTCTAGGTTCTGTGTAGGTTCTGGTCTAGGTTCTGTGCCTCTTGGTTCTGTCTTCTAAGTTCTGTCTCTTTCTGTCTTGTTACATCTGTATTTATGCCAGTTGATTCCAATCCTATCAATCTCTATTCCAAAGGTTAGGGCGTTTCTTATCTCCATTCCAGGGAGTAAAGATTATGTAGCTTAAGCATGATTGTTCGTAGTTAAAGTGATTAATTACCTGCCTGGCACTTAGTTGAGGGGTTTTATTCCCTCCCTAACTTCAGGGGAAAATCCCTACCTGGGGAAACAACCTTTCTCAGAGAGGAGACCTTGGTTAAAACACATAGTGCCAAGAAGGTGAGCAAACATTTTAAGAACAGTATGCCATATATGCCAGGTCCTTTGAAACAGCAAGGATGGACTGGCTCCCGGCACTACCCATGCACAAATTTTGTGCACTGGACCTCTAGTATTTTATTATAATTATGAATGAGTTATTTGCCCAAAAAACCCCAGAAACCCACAATCATCTATAGGAGGAGATTAACTGTATTTTCCAAGATCCTGGCTTGGAGAGAGGAATGAAATATTCTGATATACATGTAGCTGTAGATATGCAAATAAAGGAAGATGTGGTAGAAATAGAGACAGGGACAGAGACAGAAATGGAGGCCAAGATGGAGATTGAGCAACTCCTATTCAAAGATTTATGAATACTTTCATAGACTCTGGCCAAAATTCTCCTAGTTAACTGCAGTTCTCTGAAAACATCATTAACTTTATCATGTCACTAAAGTGATGAATTTGATTGTCATGAATTAAATGATTGTTTCAATAATGATCAAGTTATTCCATGTGGGAAGCTTATACACTTCAGCAAAACTGGCTCAGTGTATTTATCATTGGATCAGCTTACATAAAATTCATTTAGATCTAAATTATATACACTTACTGTTGTGATTGCTGAATAGAATTAAGTCTAGACTGCTTACATATTTTTTCTAGATTCATAATTTTTTTCTCTTGTCCATGTGCAAGAAATATAACCCAAATAATGCCAAATAAGTAGAATTAAAAATGCATAAAATTGTCTCTAATATGACACATAATGCTTAGCTTTTAAGGCCAATCAGAATTGCAGTGTGGTTGGAATTTGATGGAGTCTCCTGACTACAGGACTCTGCCCAGACACTAAACATGATATTGGCTGCTTCTTAAGAAATGAATTTGGAATTTTGCTTGTTAAATTCATAAAGTCATTCATTCAAAAATATCTCATGCATGTTTATTTCAGTTTCTTGTGTTTTCTCTTTTTTAAATGTTATTCTTTTATTAAAAATTTTTATATGTTGACATTATTGCAGGTGTTCCTCTTTCTCCCCCCCAACCTTTGCCCATCTGCACCCACCCTTTTCTCCCCGTCCCTTAGCCTTCACCAAACTGTTGACCCTATTCATGGGGTATGCATATATATTCTTTAGCTAATCCCTTCACCTTCTTTTTCTCTTAAATACAATGCAGTTATAGTTATGAAAGAAGTTAGAACATCAGTGCCAGTTAAATTTTGAAATATAAACCAAACCCATTTGTGAATACTTCAAGATGTATCAATATTCTTGAATCATTGTTCAATTAACAAGTGCTTCCCAAAGTAGTTACATCCCTAAAGGAAATCTTTGTTGCCTGGTTTGAGAAAGTTCACTGAAGCATTTCCCAAATTTTTGAGACTCAGAGAAGCACAATTCCTGTGAGATGCCCCATGAAAGAAAAAAGTTCAATATGTAAATGCAGTCTTCAAACTCTCTGTGCTTATTTCCTTTCTTGGAAAATCAAAACACATACCAGAATATCAAACACTCTGAGAAATCCATGTTCAAGAGAAAGCTGTTTATAATTGACTAGAGTCCCAGTGCACGGAAATTCCTGCACTGGGAGGAGGGAGGCGGGTCCCTTAGCCCGGCCTGTGCCCTCTCACAGTCCGGGAGCCCTCAGGGGATGTCTGACTGATGGCTTAGGCCTGCTTGAGGAGAGGGCCTAAGCCTCTGCAGGAGGCAACCGGGTGGACTAATCAGGGGCTGGCGCCAGCCGGCAAGTGGCCAGGGCTCCCTCCCCCCGCATCGCCCTGCCGCCAGTTCTGGCTGGCCATTCGGCCATTCAGTCAATTTGCATATTACTCTTTTATTATGTAGGGTAGATAACTTTTGTTTAATTCAGCATTTCTTAAAAGCTTATTTGACAATGAAGACAAGAAAATACTTTTAGTGTAACATATTTTAATACTTAATAAAGCTATTTATTTACAGAACACATTTTGAGAATGCAGGCTTATTCAAATATGTTGTTTTTATTATACATAAGATATCATTTAATTGTGACTGTTTAATGTTAAATCAAAGTTCACAACTTGTAATGCCAATCTGTACCTAGGGTCCATGAGCCTTATGGACTTAGTAAACTCTTGTAAATTGTACATAAAAATGTAGGTATATATTAAAATTTTTCCTAGGGAGAGAGAAAATAACCTTCATCGGATTACCAATGTACTCATTGTCTAAACATTAAGTATCCTTAATCTAGTAATGCTAAAATCTATTTTAAAAATGAGAATTTTAAGAATGCATTAATAAATATTTAAATGCTTATGAGAGAAAGCAGTGGCATATATAGTCATCTCTGTGCCTTGAATAGGTGATATTATGAACAGAGAGTAAGTTTCACATCAATCATCTCCAGGTATTGTAGAAAACATCCATAATTGCACCTGCTTCCCGCTTCTGATATCACCTCAGCTCATGCTTCAAAAGAACCCTGGAAACTTCACTGAATCTCTCTTGTTCTCCTGCTGTGACTAATTTTCTTCTACTATGTTACACAGACAAATTCACTTTCTATGTTTATCAAGGAAGGGCCTCCCTCTGGAATTGAACTGAGGAGTACTTCCTGTACCCCACCCCTCACTTTATAAAATGGATGAGAATTGCCTGTGTAGCGGTCAGTGAGAAAAAGTAGTAAATAATTACTGGTAGGAAATATGATTATTTCAAGTGTTTTACCTATTCTCATGGTAATTAATAAAAAGTGCCTGAAAAAAAATAATCTAAAAATGAAAACTAGAATCTTTATAGAGTTCTCCATCCCACATTCTAGTTTAAAGAGATCCTATTCAAAGGGCAGAGATGAAGACCCATGGCATTTCTTATTTGTTTCTCTTACACCTTGACACAAAGTCAGGAGTTGTTATCATGTCTGTGTTTGCCTTGATTAGATTGTGAAAGGGGAAGGGCCAGACAATAGCATCACCTCTGATTTTATATGTCTTAACCTATATTTAAGAGGAATATTAGGTTATTTGGTGCTTAATTATTTTAAAATGTCTATTGTTCTTTTCTCTTTGGTCAGAAAGCAGTGCATGCCTTTTGGTGAGTAAGGGTTAGGTGGTCCTGGTTGGGTTGGAATAGACCTTATGCTCTTCTAGAAACAGGAGAGGATCCTTTGAAATTTGACAAACATACAAATGGGGTAGGTCAGTGGTTGGCAAACTGCGGCTCGCAAGCCACATGTGGCTCTTTGGCCCCTTGAGTGTGGCTCTTCCACAAAATACCGACTTATGCGCATGGGCCACGAAGTTTCAATCGTACTGTACGTGCGCTCCTGCACGTGGTATTTTGTGGAAGAGCCACACTCAAGGGGCCAAAGAGCTGCATGTGTCTCGCAAGCTGCAGTTTGCCGACCACGGGGATAGGTGATTAAGAATATGAACATGACTACTAAGGAAGTCTTAGGTGCTTACCTTAGTTACAAATAGATAAAAAATAACTTATTTAGGCTTCCCAAAATAGCGAGCCTGGTATAATAATCTATATATATAAACAGCCAGTGTCCGTGACGACCATGATGACCAAACGACCGGTCACCATGAGGTGTATTGAGCACCTCTCGGTCCCTACCCGCTGACTCATGAGTGGGGAAGGGTGGGACTGGGGACTGGCGAGCCGGCTAAATGGCTGACTTCTTGGTCCCTGCCCCCAGCACACAGGCTCCGATGGATCAGCGATGGTGAACAGGGAATCTGGGTGGGTGGTTGGAGGACTGACTGGCTGTCAGGCTGTTGGGATCACCAGCTCATCCCCGGCTGCTTGGGGGCTCAGGCCTGCGGGAAAGCAGGCGCTGGTGACTTCACCTCCATACACGTGTGCCGGGCTGGCCGTTGATGGAATGCGCTGCCCGCTCGGGGCTGCTCACACTCGGGCAGGTAGGTCGCAGGTGTGCCCCACAGCTTCCGTCTGCCCCTCAAGCCCCAGCAGCAGCGGCAGCAGCAGCAGCGGTGGTGGCGGTGGCGCCCACGTGAGCGGCCCCAAGCGGGCAGCATGTTCCATCAGTGGCTGGCCCAGCACACGAGCATGGAGGTGAAGTCGCCAGTGCCTGCTTTCCCGCAGACCTGAGCCCCCGAGCAGCCGGGGATGCGCTGGTGATCCCAACGGCCTGACAGCCTGGCAACGGAGGTGGCATTCAGCCTGGGGACTGGCAAACGGGCAGAAGATGGCCCTGATTGCAGGAGGCTAGGCCTAGAGACCCTACCCGCACGATTTCATTGACTGGGCCTCTACTATCCTATATAATAAAAGAGAAAAATGGTAATTGGCATACGACGATACCCTTTTCATTGGCTAATCAGGGCTATATGCAAATTAACTGCCAGCTAAGATTGGCAGTTAACTGCCAACAAGATGGCGATTAATTTGCATATGTAGGCACAATGCAGGGAGGCAAAAGGGAAAGCAGGAAGAAGCCCCCTGCCACTGACAGTGATCAGAAACCCAGGGGGGAGCTAAGAGCTGGGGGGCAGGGCAAAGGCGGCCCTGGGGCCGCCTTTGCCCTGCCCCCCAGCCATGATCGGAGAATCAGGTGCCTTTTCCGCCCTGGCCAGTGATAGCAGCAAGTAGGGGTGGAGCCAGGGATGGGAGCTGGGCACGGTCGAAGCTGGCAGTCCCAGGAGCTAGGGGCCCCTTGCCTGGGCCTAAAGCGAAGCCCACGATCGTGGGGCCACTGCAGCTGTGGGTCCCCACTGCCTGGGCCGGACGCCTAGGCCAGAGGCATCCTGCAGGGGCAGGGGTGGAGCCCGCGCGATCACGGCGCCCCCTGCTGCCACTGCAGGTCCCCGCTGCCCGGGCCGGATGCCTAGGCCAGAGGCGTCAGGCCTGGGCAAGGGGCCGATCCTGCGATTGGAGGGTGATGGGGGTCAACGCCTGAGGGCTCCCAGTATGTGAGAGGGGGCAGGCTGGGCTGAGGGACACTCCCCCGCCCACACACACCCAGTGCACGAATTTTGTGCACCGGGCCCCTAATATTATAATAAAAGCCTTCCAGATGTCCTTTCTTCTGGACAAAGCCGCAGCAGGCAGGGCACTTACAGAGGCAGCAGAGGCCCCTGGCCATGGCCACGGTGGGCAGGGCTGCGGTGGTGGTGGGCGGGGGCCGGGGCCAAATCCCTTGCAGGAATTTCGGGCATCGGGCCTCTAGTAAATAATAAAATTATACATATTAAAATATTTGTTTTCTTAAATAAAGTGATTAAGGTGGAGGAATGATTACAACATGGCTTACACATACACATGAATATATATATATATATATACTAGAGGCCCAGTGCATGAAATTCGTGCATGAGGGGGGAGTCCCCTCAGCCTGGCCTGCACCCTCTCCAATCCGGGACCCCAGGAATCGGGCCTAAACCAGCAGTTGGACATCCCTCTCACAATCCAGGACTGCTGGCTCCCAACCGCTTGCCTGCCTGCCTGCCTGATTTCCCCTAACCACGTCTGCCTTCCAGCCTGATCGCCCTCTAACCACTCCCCTACCAGCCTGATTGACGCCTAACTGCTCCCCTACCAGCCCGATCACCCCCAACTGCCCTTCCCTGCTGGCCATCTTGTGGTGGCCATCTTTTGACCACATAGGGTAGCTATCTTTGACCACATGGAGGTGACCATCTTGTGTGAGGGTCAATTAGCATATTTCCTCCTTATTGGCTGTGGGTGCCACTATCTTTGAGAGTGGGGCAGTCAATTAGCATATCCCCTCCTTATTGCCTGTGGGCACCACCATCTTTGCAATGGTGTGAGTGTCAATTAGCATATTCCCTCTTTATTAGATAGGATTTATATAAATATATATATATCCACAAACAACAGTTATGGTTTTCCTTTAATCTAATTACAGTATTTTAATCATTGCAATCAAGATACAGTGATTTTCCAAAATGTTAACTACTAATTTATAATGTGATACCAATTCGGAATCAATGATTAATATGCTGAGAATTCAGTGTGCAGTAAGTGACATGCTTATGCTTGTCTATTTTAACAATGCCTTCTTAGAGGTACTGAGATATTCTTCAACATTGAAAGCATGTCATATTTTACATAGTGTTGCCATTTGCCATGAAATATCATTAGAAGAAAGTCTGTGATTGATACACATATTAATAATAATCAAGGCCTAGCAGGCTTTAGGAGATAAATATAGACAGTCTCATAATCAAACAACTTGGGTGAGTGTAAAAATTCTGAGTTTGGGACTGCCCTTTAAGGTATAGTAGGTAAACCTAGGACCTTTTCTATGGACTAATAATATTTGGGAAATTGACAAATAGTGAGAGGAATTATGGATTATTTTATTAATAATTTCTTATAGTTTATCAGATAAAAATGTATTTCCTTTTCACAACATGTAAAATAATTTCTTACCAAATATTTAAAATCTATTAAGTGTAGCTATTTTAAAAACTTAACTGATTTTTTTTCATTTTAATAGCTTTATTCTCTTTCAGATGTGACATAATCAGATGGAGCTATCAGATACCTATATGGGCTGTATGATTTGAGGAGGCTGGGTAGTTCACTCCTTATTATCTCCTTGATTTGATTGAAATCCAATTGTTAGAGACTTGGTCTTAATGTTTTGATTTAATACCCTTATGAGTCTCTCACTAACTCTTTATAAAAAAGTTTAGTAATCTACTTCCTCCTGTGATAGTATTTAAAAATGTCTGTCCCAGATATTTTAAAAGGAAATACCAAAAAGAAACAAATACTACCAACCAGGAAAAGGGGATCAAAATGAATACAAACTTTGCCCAATTCAGAACTGTGTCTAAACCTAAAAGAAATGTTGCCATCAATAGCTTATTTTTTTAAAATATATTTCACTGATTTCTTACAGAGAGGGAGGGAGAGAGATAGTCAGAAACATCGATCAGCTGCCTCCTGCACACCCCCCACTGGGGATGTGCCAGCAACCAAGGTACATGCCCTTGACCAGAACCGAACCTGGGACCCTTCAGTCCGCAGGCTGACGCTCCATCCACTGAGCCAAACCAGTCAGGGCAATCATCAATAGCTTATTATCTCCGTTCTACAATAAGCTACAAGCAGGAAAAAGCTAACAATGATATAATTATATGGACAATATGAAATGTATATATATGTGCACATATATACAAATACATATATCTACATACATATAATATGCACATGTGTATATATAATTTATATATAATATATAACATCATGTTATAAATTATTAATGCAATATTAGAATGACTATTGAGATGGCATGTATGTGTGTATATAAAAGAAAATGTTTCCTCTGAAAATGTACACATACACATAGACTGATCATTAAGCTAGTCTTTAGGTATATAGAGTAATGTAGTAAGTAAAGTAAATTTTCTGATATTTTTTGCTATATATATTCATAAAAATATATGATCACTAATTTTGAGCTCCCACAATAACATTATTCCAATCTGTATAACAAAGTAAGATGATACATTTCATACGGGGATATCACCTCAGAATCATAAAAAGTTTTGGGTAGGAGGGACCATAGTGATTCTTTCATTATAGATGAGCAAAGATTGGGGACACAGTGGCCTGTCCAAATCATCTATATAGTCAGGCTAAACTAGGTATACTTCCGGCCTCCAAGAATATTCCAGTGGCAGATACCAGTGAGGGCAGAAGGCTAGTATAAAAAGAGATTCCTTGGGCAAGTGTGGGGTTCTCCCAGTGCTCTAGGGTTAAACTAGAATTGCTCTTAAGACTCTAATTTATTGGAAAATGAATCAAAATTACTAAGCTTTTTTTCTCTCCATGTCCAGAAAGACCATTTCTTTATATCACTATGATGTCAGAGCCACTTGAGACTATTGCAACCAACCCTTATTTCCCTAGATCCTTGGGAAGAGGGAGAACATAACTATTTTTTAAAATATACTTTTATTGATTTCAGAGAGGAATAGAGAGGGAGAGATAGAAACATTAATGATAAGAGAAAATCATTGATTCGCTGCCTCCCGCGCGCTCCTCACTGGGTATCGAGCCCACAACCCAGAGGCATGTGCCCTGACTGGGAATCTAATCGTGACTTCCTGGTTCATAGGTCCATGCTCAACTACTGAGCAACACCGGCCTGGAGAGAACATAACTATTTATACAATTAAATATCTGTTAGGTGCACACTGCATTAGATCCTATTCAATTTCAATTTAAAGGCATGAACTACGGACAAAGATAGAATTTTAGGCAGTTGAATTTTAGACCAGAATTAAGAACTAAGAGGAGTAGGGGACAATTTACATATATTACCTCATTCTGAATATAGCCATATGACACAAATATTGTATTTCCAATTTATATATGTGTAAAATTCCTATTAGGTGACTAAAATGGATTTCAAGCTGCTTCTAAAATATTTAAATCCCCGTAGTATTTAGTCTATCAGTTATGCTCAAGAGTTTTATTACATTTAGATGGAATGGATCAGAAGATCCAAAGCCAATTTCCCTCACCCTACACATGCTTTCTTTCCAAACAAAATAAATATAGATTGAGGATAACAAATACTTGAGGATTACAAAGCAAAGTCATTAAAATATATTTATTGTTAGCTATAGATATGAGTTGCTTATTAACGTCTTAAGATATGATATGACCATTTTATATGAATGTTATTATAAAATAATATGCTATAACAATAATTTATTAAATGTGTTACTTTTATGTATTATTATATTGTGAGATATTTAAATAGCATAAGTGCATAGGTAGAAGATAGCTAATGAAGCTGTCAATATGTTAGTGAATATCTCTGTATATGCTTTGGTAATAGGAGTATGCATATTTCATCTTTGAATTTCAATACTCACATCTTAAAGTCCATTAACTGGAAAATTGTAAATCAAAATTCATATATTCACTACAAATTGGAGAGGTCAGTAAATAATCCCAAGCTAACTAAACTGATAAAGATGAAGGTAAATTACAGTATCCCATAATTTAAAAGCAAGAAAATCAGCAGTTGTAAATCACCCTGGTTAAGGCGCACAATTGATGCAATAGTGGCAAAACACACTTGCCCTCAGATTCTGGGAGTTGATATTCTTTTCTGTGTACAGAAAGCAATTGGAGTTTTATAGTGTTGTCTTCCAGTCAGACTGCATGGTTTAATAGTGATTTATAGTTCTCAGGAGATGCAAGCACTAATGAGAATAAATGAGTATAAAATTTATTAACTTGTAATTTGTTTTATACATCACTAACAAGTTGCTTTTAGATAAAAGAAAGTACATATTCAATCTAATTACCGAAGAGTTAATAATCAGAGGGAGAATTCCCAGGGAAATTGGAGAATCTATTATTTAGATGAAAGGAAGGGCATCCATGTTATTTGTGAGGGGGAAAATGAATAGAGAGTGAGAAAATCATGGGGAAAAGAAGTTAGGCCTGAGAAATCTTCTATATTTGTTTGGCCACACAATGAGAGAGTTTAATGAAATATTATTGATTTCCAGGGAAGACCAAAACTGTTTACGTGGCTACTCCCAGCTACTTATAGAAATGGTTATCCTCCCCATGCTAACAGCACTATATAATAATACCTTGAACAAATATGGAACTGAAGTAAACATTAGTAAGAAGCTGAGCTTTCCTGGGTCCACCTGTACCTGGGAGTAATCTGCAGAGAAGTTTGGAAGTAGGTTGTGGCATTCTAAGGCTGAGGACAGAAGTTAAGAAATTTTAATGGAAGTTGAAAGAAGTGACTCAAGCCTCACAATTCAGAGGAACTTTTGGGTATCATAGACCTGCCATTTCTTTTGAATGGCCTCATTGGGTAGGTTTTAAAACATTGATTTCCATATCCAGGTTATCTTGCTCCTTCTATCCACTTGCCTGTAAAATTATTTCCAAGTCTGAGAAGGGCTGAAACTCATTCTCCTGATTCTTATATAAACTGGTTAAGGAATTGCACCAGCTTACTGTTGTCCTGCTAACCAGGGAGTTGAGCCCAGCCTTGCACTCCAAGGAAAGTGCAGATTTCTCTAAGAGAAAGAGTATAAATTGTTTTTGAAAGAAGGCGCTGTTCCATAGGTCAAGTAGTATGATAACTAAACAAGAGAGATAATGGAAAAAACAATAGCTTTATAAATTCCCTCTAAAAACAAACAAAACCAGTTGCACATTGCAGTTTGTTTTATACAAGGTATGGCAACTTCCCAGAATATCAAACACAACCACAATAAAATGTTCCTATACAAACACACTTTATGGAAAAAACACATACACAAACAACAACAAAATATTATTATTTCATCATGTCACTATGCCACTGTTTCCTTTCATTAAAATATGTAATTAGAATTCATTACCAATGCTGGATATAATAAATCTTAAATCATATTAAAAGTGTAACTTGTTCTATTTAGACCTGAAATTCCTATGATCTAGATATTTAGAACAATTAAATGAATGTCGAAAGTAAGCTAGGGCATGTGCAACATTAGGTCTCCTATCTCAGATTCATGTTAAATTGCAAGTCTCTCTAATCTGCTATAAAATTAAAAAAAAATTAAAAAAATGTTACTGGCAATACCTCTTACATATATGTGAATGTCCAGCTGCATTAAATTACCAAAAGCATTTTGTATAGATTAGATAACTAAGCATTTATTAGCATTATGGGTCTTGATTATTTGTAATAGCGGAGAACATACTTTTCTTGTGATAATGTGCAATGGACACCAGGTCTCCATGGCATAAAATACATCAGAGAACTGACAGCCATCAAGAGATTCATGTAATGAAATACTCTAAAAAATAAGTGTTTTTTTAATTAACTGGACTATAGAAGAAAAATAAGAAAGCAATTTTGTTTTCCCTTAAATATTTGGATAATTATGGATATATATATACTTGTCTTTAAGGCCTATTTGTTCTGATTTTTAAAATTACATACATAAAGAGGGTTGGAATGAGCAGTCATGCTAGATATGTTTGAATCAAAATTGGTTGACTCTTAACATAGTCAATAATATTCAGAAATAACTGTTTCCTCTTTCACATCTTTGCTGAAGGTCATCACTATTTCAGTAAGGCAGTTGGGTTCACTTTCAACACTGTTAACCATGGCAATATATGCCTACTATGTATGGTTATGCTCACAGAATGTTTAGTATAACTTAATTATGGCCAAGACATTGTATGACACTGGGATTTCAAAGTGAAAAAGTTTCCACTGGGTAGTTACTCAAAAATAAAATGTTCATTAAATAGCTATAATTTGTTATGAAGGGGTACTAAATATTATTTTAGTCTTTTTATTTTTTATTTATGTATTTTTTAAAATCTTTAAAGTTGAAAGTATCAGTATTACATATGCCCCTTTTTTTCTCCAGTTGATCCCTTATAGCCCATGCTGACCCCCCACCCCACGTCTCCATCACCCTATTGTCTCTGTCCATGGGTTATACATATGTGCATACAAGTTCTTTGGTTGATCTCTTGCCACTCACCCACCCACCCTCACCTTCCCTCTGAAATTTGACAGTCTGTTTCATTCTTGTATGTTTTAAATTGATGTATTGAGGTGACATTGGTTAATAAAATTATACATTTCAGGTATACAATGCTATAACACATCATCTGTGTAATATGTTGTATATTTACCACCCCAAATTCAGTAAGGGGTACTGAATTTACTAGAAAGATGGAAGGAAATTTGATTTTAGGCCAACCACAAACCTATATTTGACCCATTCTGGACATAGTGCTTACAGATAGTTCTTTGGTCATCACAATTGAAATATATAAATTTTAAATGTTCCCAGCTATTAATTGGGTTTCATATTACACACAGCCAAAAACGTTTTTAAGTGATACAACTTCTTAGAAATGCAAGTCTTCCTGCAATTTAACATCTAATACATTTAGTGTTACACTGATGATAATTGTTCAAATTATCAATGTTACCAAAAATAAAATAAAACTTGGTTCAGTATAATTAACCGCTAGTAAAGATGTCTAAACCATATAATTATTTTTGAAAGAAAATTAAATTTTCACTACAATTAAATGTGCTTAGCAGCCCAATTGGAATTAAGAGTCTCAAGGAATATGTGGTAGTGGACTCATCATTACTTTTGATGTAAAAGTAGAAAACAGCTCCACAATACAGCAAAACTATATTTTTTATTCTATCAAAAACTGTTTTCTTATCCCAGTGATGGCAAACCTTTTGAGCTCGGCATGTCAGCATTTTGAAAAACCCTAACTTAACTCTGGTGCCATATCACATATAGAAATTTTTTGATATTTGCAACCATAGTAAAACAAAGATTTATATTTTTGATATTTATTTTATATATTTAAATGCCGTTTAACAAAGAAAAATCAACCAAAAAAATGAGTTCGCGTGTCACCTCTGACATGCGTGTCATAGGTTCGCCATCACTGTGACATCCAGAGGACACAAAAAGATAGATTTATTAATGGGAAAAGACTACTAAATAAATAGCAATGATAGACCCCAGTGTCATACAATGTCTTGGCCATACTTAAGATAGATAATAAGAAGAACATATACATAAGAAAATACTAATAATCAGGGGTAGTGTGGTAGCTAGAGTAAATATTCATGAAGTTCAAAACTCAGACTTCATCAAAGTATCTTTTTAAAAAAACACAAGTTAAAACAGAATTTTGATGAAATACCTAGAGATACAGATACTATTATTTTATTTCTACTTAAGCAGCACTTTAAGAAAAGCCTTTTTATAAATTTGGTATTGTTTGTATTTGTTATAATTTGTTTATACAAAAAACCCAGCAGTTTCTATGATATATATTTTTTAAAAAAAAAACATTTTCTCCATACTTTAGTTTAAGCAATGCATAATACATTTTTCCTAACTTTCTTGGTCAAGTAGTATTATTTTACAAAGTTAATACAAAGGGAAAAATATTATATTATATTCAAAAGTTCTTTAATTTCTAATTCATGAGAACTAATTAAATGAGATTTCCTTCTATATACATAAGAATCTTAGAGTGTTACTTGAACAGAGGTAGAATTATTTCTCATTTACTTCTACTGCCAATTCAAACAAACCTATTTTTTCTAAGTTTACTCAAATAAGCCATATGCATAGAAAAAAAGTCAGTTCAAATAAAATATTCCTTTCCATAATAAATTTCAATATTCCGAGACTTAGTACACCTTGCACTGTTGTGTGGAGGGGAGAGGGAAGAGTGAAGATATAAGAGCTAGCAAAATAAATAGCAAATTTCTGATTTTACATTCTCATGAATTCATTTACAAGAAAGTATGAGGTTCTGTTCACAAACAAAGTGACTCTAAAAGACATCTACCGGTGGCCTTGCTTTAGCTTATTACTTTTTTCATATGAGGAAACTGAGGCTTTGGGAAGAAATGTGATTTGCTCAAACTTGCCTGCCCACAGAGCTGGGACTTGAGCGTGAGGTCCGGCTTTTCAGACTTGCGCTTCTGTGATGATGTGGCTAAGTTTGGCTTGGCTTTGTGTTAGTTCAGACCCAAATTTTACTCTTATCCTTGTTACTTTAGAATTAGTCACAGTTAGAATGCTTGCTTGCTGCTTTTCCTTGGTCTTGATTTCCACTCATATTTCCATTTAGTTAGATTTGTTAAATAGATTTTTTAAAATTTCTTCAAAACTTTTGCAAAAAGAGTCATAATATATACACATATGCAAAATAAAAGGCTTGGAAACTTCCACAATATGTGTTCACAATTTAAGATTTTCTAGTAAGGTTTGGTGTCTTTCAATAGTCTTACATAAAGTCACCAATATAGTATAGCAAAGCCTAGAATATTTTTTCTAACTAATAAGTAGTCATTATTTATAAGATAAAAAATACAGCAATGTTGTTGTTTTACTTTTCCTTCACATGAATGCAGTAGTTTGAAGTGTATGTAATATTTAGGACCTAATGAAAGTATATATTCAGTATTAAACACCTGTACCAGTATTACATTTCCAAATTGAGGAAAATATTGCCTATTTTAAATTTATAAGTCTACATCTAATGTGCCTACTACTAGTTAAAGTGTCTGGGAAGGAGACAGAGACAGAGAGAAAGAGAGAGAGAGAGAGAGAGAGAGAGAGAGAGAGAGAGAGAGAGAGAGAGACCTGCATCTGAAAACCACTTCTATTTGCTAGTTATATAAATAATGTACTGAGTGTTAGAACATAAGAACAGTGTGATAAAGGATCAGTTGCCTGAAATGATGAAATTGGGATATGAGAAAACATAGTAATGGTTGAATCTGAGTGTTGATACAGCACTTGGGAAACGCCTTCACATTGAGGCTCCTCGGAGGGTCAGAGAGAAACAGAGCTATCACACAGGAGGCAACTCTCTTGCTATCCATTGTAGGTGGTGCTATAGGCAAAGGACAACTTGACAAATTTAGAAAGAAGCAATAAAATTTACTGAAGCAGCTAAATTGTCTCCTACAAAACACTGGGCACTGCCTAAAATGAGGCTGTAAAATGGAAATACATCCTAAATCACCTTGCAGAAGAGTTCGAAATAAACATTTTTACAAAGCTCCCCTGCACCCTTATAATTTTCAGCACATCATTCTTCAGATACTAAGGCTAGCATTCAGCTTTCCTAGGCCACATATTTTTGTGTGTGGGTTTGTTGTTGTTTTGCCTCTATACAGAAATTATTTCCAAAAAGTGTGGTCTATTGTACTGCCTTTGAACATTGACTTTCAGAGAATGGGATATTAAAAGGAATTTTCTATATTGAATATATAAGTCAACTTTTAATGGCTCTCTTTCTAAAGAAGGGTAAAATATGGTGCTATGATATTATTATGATTAGAGTTTATTTGGTAAATTGAGACAAATATACTAATGTATTAGGTAGCTGCTGTAAAGGTAAACTCAAAAGTCTCTGTGGCTTAACCCAATAGTTTTATTCCTTTTTCACATGATCTTTTGGGGACCCAGGTCTCCATTTGTGCCTCTGCCTTTTTCTAGGACCTTGGAATTCTTTGTTCAACTAATAGATGGGCAAGGGACAATGCGAAACACATGCACACATACTCACTGCTTAGGCATTTCTAGATGGCCTGAAAATAACACACATCACTACCCTCACCATCCAGTGGCAGGAGCTAGCTATACATCACCACTTAGATGTAAGGAGAAGGTTATGGGGCAGAGAAATAGCAGTCACTTTCTAGAAAACTATTTAATGAAAGGGGAGCACAGATATGAAATAGCTAGTAATTAGTGCCACACCTGACAATCAATTTTATAAGAAAATATTCATTTAATATTTATTAAATATATTTATATTTCACAATTTTTCCTTTATTCACATATGGACCAACCATGAGGTTTTTGTCCATGATCCAAGAATATAAAAGCCACACCATTTTTCCTAAATCCAAGCAATTCTCTTCACAGATCACAATATTGTATGGTGCATCACCCCCACCCACTCCAGAAAGATTCCCTACATTGGACTTTTGACCCCTTCTCAGGGTAATTAAGTATATCCTAACCACTGTTGACATTTTTCCCAAATATATAAAGAATGTATGCAACAGCTTTCTAATCGGAACCACTAACACTGGCCATACCACTGTAGTTTTAAAACTAATATATGTCTCATTTACAGCTTTTATAACTGTAACCCACAAAGATATCTTCTAATGCAAACTCCACCCAACAATGGCGTGATGATCTGGTGCTGTTGAGCATTGGAACAGTCTCCTCAAACTAGACACAAAACAGTTGTGACTCTGTCTTCCTTATCACCTCTTGGTCCACAATCCTTTCTAAGATACTTGATCATTGAATGTGACTATTCCCAGAATGAGATTATCTTATCTTGGCTGCTGGATGAGTGATTATTGAGACAAAGGAGATGGATGATTATATAGATTTATTTTGAATATTTAGGATTCTGCCCTATTTCTGGGCTTGATGATAATTTATTAATGGCAACTATATGCAACACTGAAAGGTATACTTGTTTGTTCCTGGTTGGGTCCAAGATCCTGGGGTACAGGTCAGGTCAATTCTACAAGTACACCTCTTACTGCTCCTCAATGTCCTATTGCTTATAGTTTTAAGTAAAAGCTATAGGAGATAAACTGAACAGACTGTCACAACTCCTGCCAGAAAGATGAACCAAAAGTGGCCAACAGAGTAATATATGTGTGGGAAATTTTTCCAGGACCTAAGATGGTGTTTTAAAAAAGCTTTTGCACAGCAAAAGAAACCATCAACAAAATGAAAAGGGATCACACAGCATGGGAGAACATATTCACCAATGATACATCTGATAAGGGTTAATTTCCAAAATATATAAAGAATGTATGCAACTCAACAGCAGGGACACAGATAAATCAGTTAAAAATGGGCAAAAGACCTGAATAGACACTATTCAAAAAAGGACATACAGTTAGCCAATAGATACATGAAAAAAATGCCCAATGTCAGTAATCATTGGAGAGATGCAAATGAAAACAACAACAAGGCATCTCCTCACACCTGCCAGAATGGCTGCCATTCATAAATCAACAAACATGTGTTGGCGAGGGTGTACAGAAAAAGGAACCCTCGTGCACTCTTGGTAGAAATGCAGACTAGTGCAGCCACTGTGGAAAATAGTATGGAGTTTCCTCAAAAAATTAAAAATGGAACTGGCTTTTGAACTAGCAATCTCACTTCTGGAAATATATCCTAAGAAATCCAAAACACTAATTCAAAAGAATATATGCACCCCTATATTTCATTGCAGTTATAGCCAAGGTCTGGAAATAGCCCAAGTACCCATCAGTAGATAAGTGAATAGAAAAGTTGTTGTATATTTACACAATGAAATACTACTTGACTACAAAAAAAAAAAAATCTTACCCTTTGCGACAGCTTGGATGGACCTGGAAATTATTTTACTAAGTGAAATAAGCCAGTCAGAGAAAGACAAATACCATATGATCTCACTTACATATGGAATCTAATGAACAAAATAAACTGACAAACAAAATAGAAACAAAGATATCGACACAGAGAACAGACTGACAGCTCTCAGAGGGAGGTGGGTTGGGGACTGAGTGAAAATAGTTGAAGAATTACACACACACACACACACACACACACACACACTCACACACACACACACAATCACAAAGACAGACGACAGAGTGGTGATAGCCAGAGGAAAAGGGTGGTGGGGGTAGGTGTATGTGGGCTAAGTGGGGGAAAATGGGGACAGAAAAAGACTTTCCTTGGGGCAATGGGTGCAAGATGCAGTGTGCAGAAGATGTTTTATTGAGTTATACACTTAAAACCTGAATAGTTTGCCCTAACCGGTTTGGCTCAGTGGATAGAGCATTGGCCTGCAGACTGAAGGGTCCCAGGTTTGATTCCGGTCAAGGGCATGTACCTTGGTTGTGGGCACATAACCAGTAGGGGGTGTGCAGGAGGCAGCTGATCAATGTTTCTCTCCCATCGCTGTTTCTAACTCTCCCTCTCCCTTCCTCTCTGTAAAAAAATCAATAAAATAAAAACCTGAATAGTTTTGTGAAACAATGTCACCCCTATTAATTCCATTTTTTAAAAAGGGTCGGTGTTGGTGATAATTGGTTCATAATTCTTCCTATGTCTCTTGAATTTTTGCCTATCTTATGAGCATAGCAATGACTATTTTTTCCAAGTTACCATTTCTAGGTAGTTGTATAGGTAATAACAGTCTTTGAGGGTAGAGATTTCTCCTTGGAGACCAAAAGGCAAGTTTTCTCACAGCCCTAGCAAATAGAGATATTCTGTCCATCTGGAATAAAGAGCAAGCATGCTTATTGCCCATTATGAAAGATGTGTTTCCTTAACTGAGGAAAATGCAGCTAACTGTTGTAGAGATGTTATCTTGACCTCTTTATGCCATTCTGGGGAGATGGGCTTAGGGAACTAGCCAAAATATGCTTATATTCTGGAAAATGCTATTTTTTGTAGGTGATAAACTGTCCTTTGTCTCTAACTTCTACCAGCATCTGTGAAACTTGAGCAGGCTACATTGTTGGTTTGAACATTAGGTAAGATCTCAGACCCTTCAGTGTTCTTGACAGTAAGTGCGATTCTAGGAATCCAGCTAGATGCTCTGCCTCCTGAGCCATGCTCATTCCCTCAGAATGTTTTACCTTTTGATTCAATTCTTTAAGTGGAATTTTATTATGACTTGAGAGTTTACATATTCTGAGTTACATTATCAGATCTTTTAATGTATTTATGACTTTAATAAAATTACTTTAGTTTGCTGGCTTTGCTTCTATATGTATGTGTGAAAGTTCTGTAGTGTCCTAAAAAGTGCTGAAATACAACAGTACCAGTGATGTTGGAAGATCAAACACAACAGCCATCTTCATTCTACCAGAATGATGACAAATGCATCCTCTAATGACCCCTGGGCACTGCAGATAAAAAGAATGAAAAGAAACTAAGGTTGAACATACACAGACCCTATGTTCCAATAATCCCTTTCCCTGCTATATCAAACACAGATTAGTACATCCATGCATGAAGTGATACATGCAAGACTGTTCTTAGCAGCTTTGAGCATAAGAATAAGATTCTGGAAACAATATTAAAAACTATCATAGTTGCATAGACATTCATATGTTTATACAGTGCCATAAAATACAGTATAAAAGGAAAAAAAGGTGCAAAAAGAATGAGTGGTACATGCAACAACTTAGGTAAAACTCACAGGCTTATGTTGAATGAAAGATCAAACAGAAAATACATACTACATAATTCCATTTATATATGCAGCTCAAAAACAGAAAGAAAAAAAACAATCTATGATGATAGAAGGAAAAATAATGAGAATAATGCTTTTACTTGTGGGACAAGGTTAATGATGGGGAGAAGGAGTAAGGAAGAGTCGGGATTCCAGTAATGTCTACATTTTGATCTGGGTGGTAGTTACTTAGCTATATCCTCCTCGAAAAATAAAATAAATTTCAATGAGCTATATACTTCATGTATGTGTAAGTACAATTATTATAGGTAATTCATGTCATAATAAATTAGGTATCACACTAGAGGTTTCTTATGATGCTATATATATCTTATAAAATAACAAGAAGCATACCAAAATTATTCAAGTAAAAATTGATAAGCAGGCAGATACATTTATACTATTATGTAAACATGCATGTGTAACATATTTCTTTTTTTCCTATAAGAGAAAATGTAGGATTGCTGGCAACTTGAATTATGAAGCATAACTTATAAAGGAAAACATAGATAATTTTCAAAACACAGACTTAATTAATGACCCCAGTGGATGACACTGGATTATTAATCAAGTGAAAAGATTAATTAAAAGAGAATAAATGTGATTATTACAAAACTATTGTTTTCTGTTACATAGCATTTTTTAATACTTCAATTTTTCATTTTAAAGAATAAGCATGTTTTTTATTTGCCAAAAAATAGGATGAAAAATATACCTAGTCATCTTATTCCTAAATCATGCTGTGAGTTTTTAAAATATTTTATAACTGTTATTTTCAACACTTAACCAACCATTTTAGGAGCAAGGTGAATTTGAAGTATTTTATTACAGTGCAATCATGATGACAGTTTGGACATAATGTCATTCCCCTGTTCAAAATCTTCAGTTACTACCTTCATTACATAATTAATGATACCAATGTTATTTAATAACCTGATATTTATTTTCTCTTTAATATCACATGGAAATATTCTTCCTTCCTTGTCACTCACCACTTCCTTCCTAACTTGTAACCCCTGATTTAGCTAAATTCAACCCTTCAGTGTTCCTCACACCACCCCCAATTTCCTTTACCTCTTGTTTTTTTCTGGTTGTTCCTTTGAATGGAAAAACTGCATTCCTATCTGTTGAAATCATACCTGTTTTTAAAAATTCAAGTGAAATACCCCTTTCTATGGAGTTTTTTGTGACTTTTGAGACATACATCTCCTTCCTGGGAATTCCATGATACTTCATAAATCAAGCTGTGGCTGTGTAACCAGCTATTAATTGGAACTTCCAGGTCATCACATATGTTTCACTTATATCTAAGCCCCACCAAGCAGAGGAAGATCAGGGTCTCTCCTCAGAGCCATAGCTTATGTCAGGGAGACCTCTGAGCAAAAAAGGAATGATCTACTTAGTGCCACACTCAGCATCTCTACTCATCAAGATTTCACTTCTGAATGCTGAGTACTTTCCCAAATGCAAACAGATTCCTCCATATGTTGCCTCCTGTTCCCCCTCATTTGAACTAGTTTCACTGACAAGGTAAATTCGAGCAGCCCTCTGTTCCTTCATAGAGCCAAATACTTTCCAGTTAGACTCCGTAGTAAATCAGTTGTGCATTTGCTTGCTTCTTCTAGACTTGCACAAACTGCTTCATAAGATTTTCTGGTCATGGCTTCTTGAACAAAATTCTCAACTTTTAACACATACATAGAAACATATTGCCCTCATCAATATATGTTCCAAATTTTGCTTTACATTTATTCAAATATCTAAAATTTCTGTGTTTTCCTGTTTGTTTGTTTGTTTTGTTTTGTTTTTGTGTTGTTGTTTTTTTTGTGCCTACACCAAATCAAGTGAGCCTGTCATTTGCACAACTCAGGATCCTTCATCATTTTTGTTTACCCACCATGCTCTATGTCCCTTCCCCAAACCCCAGTCCTGCCATATGACCTTCTCCACCACAGCCGCCAGCCTAAGATGTGCAGCCCAGCTCCTTGGAGGGGCATCTTCACTTGCAGTGAGTAGCCTACTAAGGCACCTGCTTTTACAAATCTCTAAGGACTCTAATGATTGGCATTGTTCTGCATCCTTTATATTCATGTTAATGTTTAAGTGCAGAGATACTAAGCCAGATTGCCTGGGTTTAAACCCCACTTATGAGCTGTGTGACCTGAACAAATTATTTAACCTCTCTGTTTTTCAGTTCCCCCACTTGTGAAAAAGTGATAGTAACAGTAGCTACTTCAGAGGGTAGACACCTGACCGAACCTTAACCTTAGGACTCTTTTCCCAGGTTTCTAGACCTGAGTTTATGAGAGTCTTCTTGGCTAAAACTGTAAACTGCTGAACTCAAGGGCTCTGTGAGGCATATTCTGGCCCATAGAGCAATATGCACCACACTGAAGTAGAATCAAACAAATGTTTTGAAAGAAGCAGAGAAAAGGGACCGGAAAGTCACATGGGCATGAAGGCCCCTAACTCCACATATGCCTGGTCCCAGCATTCTCCTTGCTGTTCTTCAATATCGGTGCTCAACTGTTCCTAGATCCCCACGTTAAAATATTCCAGCAGTGGGTCAAACTAGATTAAATTGAATTGCTGTTTTTTGTTTGTTAAATATCCCAAATTTGCCCTGGTCAGTGTGACTCAGTTGATTGGAGTACTGTTTTGCGCTCTGAAGGGTTGTGGGTTTGATTCCTGGTCAAGCATGTACCCAGATTGCAGGTTGATCCAAAGTCAGAGTGCATGCTGGGGGCAAACAATCTTTGTTTCTTTCTCATATCACTGTTCTCTCTCTCTCTCTCTCTCTCTCTCTCTCTCTCTCTCTCTCTCCCTCTCTCTTTCTCTCTCTCCCTCTCTCTATCTCTCCCCCTCTCTCCGTCTCCCTTCCCCTCATTCCCTCACTCTGAAACAAAGAAAAATAATAAAAAATTCAAGTAATCACTATCAAGTAATATTTTTACTATTTTATTATAAACATAAATAAATTATTTCACCATAAAATTAAACATATAAGCTACTTAATTATTTCCAAAATCACTACCATCCCAGACAATGAATCTTCTAGATCTTAAGTAAATATTTCAGAATAAACATTACATAGATTTATTTTAAAAATAGGCTTCTGTTACATAAGACTGCCTTCTCTATAATAATAAATAATATAAATGTTATTTATTTAAGTATTGAAGATATAGTGACTTAATAATGCTCTTTATATAATTTACTAGGGGCCCGGTGCACGAAATTCGTGCACTGGGTGTGTGTGGGGGGGGGAGTGTCCCTCAGCCCAGCCTGCCCCCTCTCACATACTGGGAGCCCTCAGGCGTTGACCCCCATCACCCTCCAATCGCAGGATCGGCCCCTTGCCCAGGCCTGACGCCTCTGGCTGAGGCTTTCGGCCCGGGCAGCGGGGACCCGCAGCTGCAGCGGCCCCGCGATCGTGGGCTTCGCTTTAGGCCCAGGCAAGGGACCCCTAACTCCCGGGACTGCCAGCTTCGACCGTGCCCAGCTCCCATCGCTGGCTCCACCCCTACTTCCTGCTATCACTGGCTAGGGTGGAAAAGGCACCTGATTCTCCGATCATGGCTGGGGGGCAGGGCAAAGGCGGCCCCAGGGCTGCCTTTGCCCTGCCCCCCAGCTCTTAGCTCCCCCCTGGGTTTCTGATCACTGTCAGTGGCAGGGGGCTTCTTCCTGCTTTCCCTTTCTCCTCCCTGCATTGTGCCTACATATGCAAATTAACCGCCATCTTGTTGGCAGTTAACTGCCAATCTTAGTTGGCAGTTAATTTGCATATAGCCCTGATTAGCCAATGAAAAGGGTAGCGTCGTACACCAATTACCATTTTTCTCTTTTATTAGTGTTGATAACCAGCCTCTCTAAAAGCATATTTAACATATCACAGGATTAAGAGTAGTTGTATAAAAGTATTGTTTAAATCTTTCTTTTCTAAAGGTCTTTTTTAAGTGTCTTTAATGTGGTAATGAAAGCTGAACCTTCAAGATGAGCCTATTGAATACAATGTTTTCCCAAATTTACTCTAACTTTTTTTTTTTTGCATCAGATTAGTGTCTCATGGAACTAGTGTTGAAACAAAGTTGATACATAGAGGTGATACATAGAGTTGGAATATAGATTTATATAGAAAAAGCACTGTAACAAAGTAGAAGAATACATATATAAGGGATATAACTTTAGAGAGATTTAGAGGCCCCAAAATTCAAACTTCTCTACCTCTCAAATGGTCTTATCTGAAATAATGATAACTAGAAGCATAACAATTACAATATTTATTGAGTGATTATTTAATGCCAGGCTCTGAACCTGGGGGGGGAACCTATCCTTACAGTGGGAGTTGAAATTATAAGCTAGTTTAACCAAATATATAATCCAAAAAATGTAAAACACACACACAAAAAAAACCCCACAAAGCAGACAAGAAATTATGTCTTAATTTAAATTCATTTTGAATTTTATTAGATCTAACAACAAAGTTAGTTGAAAATGAGGAACAGAGAACATCGAACAATGTGGCTGATATAGCTGAGAAAAGTGAAAAAAAAGACACGTATGTGGGCACAGAGCATTGCCAACAAACCAGCGGTTGTAGGATGAGGTCACTGTTCTCTGCTGGGGGCCTGGTGAGGAGAAGGATAATCTTTCAAAGATTATTTTTTCTGATGTCACAGTTTCTTAGCATCCACCCCAGTGATGAGGATAAAATTTAGTGGAAGAGACATGAAGACTTTGAAATCATGAATTGGTCATTATAAATATTTTATCATTTCCTCCTCCTCACAGCTGGTCCCTAGCGGCCCAGTGCTGGACAGGGCCCAAGATTATGGGAAGCTGTGATAAATGCTCTTTGGTTTGAACACAATTGAATTGAATGGATGTGAACTGAATTCATTTGAATCAAATTAAACAGAGTCTAATTGGATAAACTATATCTATTTTAGATCATTTTAAAAGGAGTCTGGAAATTTGCCTAATCTAATGTCCTCTGATAAAAGGTGAAGAATCCAATGCCCATCAGAATGAAACTCAAGAGCATGCATACTTTTATAATCTGAGAATAATTATTTTAATGTTATAAATGAAGATACAGATATATTAAAGGGAAATATCTAGATAATGGGCTCATTGTCATTTATTGAATTTTCATCACCTTGCGTTACTAGTGCCAAGTTTTTTACAGAATCACTCTAATGAAATCAGCCACGATAATGTAATTTAATTCATCATCCTCATTATTCAGGTTCAATACAAGCAGTCTAAAAATCAATCAAGATAATGTAAAAAACAAATTTGAAGATATGAGTTTGTAATAACAGTAGGCAACATCCTGAATTTGCAGTAGTGGAGATTAAATGTTTAAATTGTTAGAGAAGAGTTATGATCATGAACATAACTTTATCTTTCTACTATTTAATCTTGATACTTTAGACATACCTTATGAAGAAAAATCCGTAAGATAGTGTAAGTCAGAAAAGGCTTGTTTATTAAATGTACTTAAAAGGTTCTCCCAGAAGAAGATACCATCTTTTACAAATGTTCTTATAACATGAGTGGATATTTCTACATATTATTATATGTGAGAAAAATTTGTATGAAAAATTAGATGAAGACATATTTGCCAAAACTAATCATTTGTCAAATTTCATTGATTTCTAATCTGTCCACTGTGAGGCAGCACGCTCCATGAAAATGAAAATCATATCTTAAAAGTACACAGTGTGATAATAAGCTGCTTTATAATGTGCTCATCACAGTTTGCAAGGAGGGTGGTGCCAAACAGCTGGGTATGACTGGCTTATGTTCAAATGGTTAAAGTAACATACCATCGTTATAATTGAACTTTAAAAGTTATATCAGGACCCAAGACATATCTCTAATTGTAAATATGTGTTGTTTTGTTTTCCGCCCAATTGAATGATTTTCAAAACATAAATCTTTAAATATTGTGCACCTAATTTAAAGGATGCTTGACCCTAACAGCAGGACTGGGAATAACTGGTCACTATGACACACACTGACCACCAGGGGACAGACGCTCAATGCAGGAGCTGCCCCCTGGTGGTCAGTGCACTCTCACAGGAGGAGCTCTGCTCAGCCACAAGCCGGGTTGATGGCTGCCAGAACAGCAGTGGTGGTGGGAGCCTCTCCCGCCTCCTCAGCAGCACTAAGGATGTCCGACTGCAGCTTAGGTCTGCTCCCTGCTCGTAAGTGGACATCCCCCAAGGGCTGCAGGGCTGTCAGAGGGATGTCTGACTGCCAGCTTGGGCCCGATCCCCCAGGGAGTGGGCATAAGCCAGCAAGTGGACATCCTCTGAGGGGTCCCAGACTGCAAGAGGGCATAGGCCGGGCTGAGGGACATCCCCCCCCCCCCCCCCGCATGCACAATTTTTTGTGCACCGGGCCTCTAGTATAATATAACATAATATAATATATAAATAAATAGGAAGGGTGGAAACTTTAGGGCAGTGATGGCGAACCTTTTGAGCTTGGCGTGTCAGCATTATGAAAAACCCTAACTTAACTCTGGTGCCATGTCACATATAGAAATTTTTTGATATTTGCAACCATAGTAAAACAAAGACTTATATTTTTGATATTTATTTCATATATTTAAATGTCATTTAACAAAGAAAAATCAACCAAAAAAATGAGTTTGAGTATCACCTCTGACATGCGTGTCAGTTTCGCCATCACTGCTTTAGGGGGTGAAGAATATGTTTATGATATAGATTGTGGTAATGGTTTCATGGGTGTATACTCATTACTTATGTCCAAACTCATTAAGCTGGAGTTTTCTAATGTGTTAAGTATTCATAACCTCTTATATATGTTGTTCATTTGGACAATTCTCTGAGCAAGTGTACTCTTCAAATCCATTTCTGTTGTTATATATTTTCATAGCAGCTCTCCATTTTTTCTGGCCTTTCATTGTTGCTCTCTATTTCATCTAGCTAGACCTTAAGTCTCTGTCTGTGATAATCATGTAAGCTGCCATTTCTGATCCATCTCAGTCCCAGAACTGAACCTGAATCAGTTCTTGCTCCCCTATGACCTATCCCTTCTATGTCTGACCTACCTCAGTTCCTGTATATCTGTCTTTCTGGCCAGTACCAACAGATAGTCCATTATATTTTTCATGAATTTTAATATGTATGACATTCCTTAATAAATAGACAATCCCAAAATCCATGTTGAACTGTTGTTATGAAGCCAAAATATCCCTGATACCAAAGACAACAAAGACAGAGAAAGAATTAAAAAGAACATGTGCTAACCAATCTCGATTACAAAGATTAAAAAGTTATTTAATAAAACATTAGTAAGTAGAATGCAACAATATGTTAAGCACACTAAGGAAAAAAAAAGTAGTTACTCCAGAAATGCAGGTTTTAATATTAGAAAAACATGATAAAATTCTATATTAAATCAAAGGCAGTATCATGCATAGTTGAAAACATGTAATACATATCCCTTTAAGTCAAGGACAAGACAGCAGAATATCTTGTCATTATTTATCATTGTTCTTATATATTAGCCAAGAAAGGACATGGAAAAAATATCATTAATGTTAAAAAACAATATGACATTTACCAACAAACCCAAAAGAATCAATCAAAAAACTATTAAAATTTAATCAACAATTATTCAATATTTCAACATGAGTCAGATAAAATTTAACATAAAGCTTTTTAATGATAACAGTAAATGTCAACTTTTGATGAATTAACCCAACAAGAAACTTTAACATCAAACTTTACTAATAAATGTAAATTAACATATCAGCAATTAAAAAGAAAATAATGTATTTTCATATTGACCATGTCAATTAAAGTCACCATAAAATTTTTCAAAACAGGTTCTACATAGTTTATTAAGCCATAACTTGACAATAAAGCAAAGGACATATTTAAATAGAAATTATAATGAGTGCCTTTTTTTTACCAAAATATTAAAATTTATCAGATATAAGTAATATCATTCTGGCACTAAAATATACAAATAGATAATGAAATGGTTGTGAAAGCCTCAAAACAGACTTAATTATGTAGAAGTGTTTTATAGTATTTTAAGGAGCTCATTTGCATAAAAATAAGCAAAAAGAAAAATTAATGTGATCAGATAGTATCTCTAGAGATATTCATTATATCATTGTGTATCTTGGCAAACATGAGAAAACCTAAATATTCAACGGCATAGCAACTATATTTTTTTATCGAAAGGAAAAAATGGTGATTGTTAAATGAGATGAAAGGTACTTAAGAAAAAATAAATTTATGAAAGAATGTATTTAATATTATTCCATTTTTAAAAATAAAATGAGATATAAGGCATAATTCTAAAGTGTGTGCATGAAATAGAGCTAAGACCCATCTCTGCATATTTGGATTATTAATCATCTAATTCCCTTTAAGTTTTTCTATATTTTTTAAAATTTTTACAGTGAGCATATATTACTCATGTAATCAGAAAAAAATATTATTTATATGTATTAAACATTAAAACACTTTCAAATAACAAGACATATGTGATGATACATAAAAATCCACTGAGATTAAACACAATTTTTCTCACCCCAACATATACAAAGTAGACCTGACTCTCATGGCATACTCTTCAATGAGTTTTATAAATACTAAAATAGGTACATTTAAGGAACTGTTCCTCCTGTTATCAAGCTGATCATATAATGCTGCATCTTTTCTGTAATCAATTCACTGGGTGGCAGCAAACCTGATCCCAAGTGCCAGAGTTTCTTCTCCACAATAAGATTCCTCTCTTACTCTCTATTAAAAAAAAAAAAAAGTTTTAAATCCAAACCATATCAGAAAGATTACACTAGATAATAAACAATCCTTAACTGCCTGTGCTACAGAAAAGCAAATGTTCTATTTCAGTCACTCTCTGTGTCCAAAGCAGACTGGCCGGTGCCTGTGCTCTGGCCACTGAGGGATCAAAGCTGTGGTGGTCTCCATGTTGAGACTTGGTCCACATTACTGAGGAAGAGCTGCATTTAAGCACAGTGTCGGAGCTTGGAGGTGACACATGCCACTTCTGCTCTAGAGTCATTGACCAGAACTAGCCACGTGGTTCCACCAAGCTACAAGAGAACAGAAATTTTCGCCTTCACGTTGCCCAGAAAGGAGAGAGCAGCCCTATGACGACTACACTAACAGTTTGCTTCCTATTCCTCCTCCACTGGCCTCTCACACTCTCTAAGTCAAAAAACTTCACTCTTTATTTTAGACAGTAGTTGAAATCAGGAAGTGTGAATGCCCTCAAATATCTAATGCCAGCTAAACTAGTTAAATTATCTATAGCAATACTCACCTTCCCCTGCTTCCCCTAGTGACCTAGTCTCAGAAAAAGAATTGGCCTTGAGAAAGGCTACTCTTCTACCTGAGCTGAGGTTTACTTCATCCATAATTTCATTTTGACTATATTTTCAATCTCATCCTCACTCTGTACCTCCATTTCAGCCAAGAAACTCAATAATCGCATCCTTATAAAAACTACTCCCAGCATTATAACTTCCTCTCTCAAAACTTGAAAAACAAGTTTAAAATTTGTTTTTCATCCTTTTTTTCTCTTTATTTTTTAATTCACAAGAATATCATATATGATTACATATTAATAATATACTATTACAATTTTAAAAGGGTTCATTATATGTGTGTGCATATATATATGTATATATATATACATATATATATACATATATGTGTATGTTTGTATCTATCATTTTTCTTGACTAAATGCATTGTTGAGGACTACTAATAAAATTCCAAATAAAATTTATTAAGGATGATTTTAATATTATATAAATTCTGAAAGTACTAGTATTATTATTAGTTTGTAGAGGGTTTCCATCAAGTTAAGAGAGTTGTCTTAAATTTCTGTATCAATCATGGAAGTCCAGAATATGAGGTGAAGATAAGTTATCATTAAGAGCAATTACTGATAAAAGTATCTTTCAGTATTATTGGACAAATACAAATATCTCTTTTATATAGTCCCTCTATATTGTCTTTAGATACTTATGGAAATCAGACTTTATGAAATGATGTCACTGTGATTATGGTTTTTTTGAAAAATGGGTTTTTTAGTATGCCTTTTGAAAGATTCTTCATTTTTTTATCCAGTACCACAGAAACAGTATGATAAACTTTTAAAATAATCACACATTATTTTAACATCTTAATTAAATTAAAAGCCTTACAGTTCCACGGATAGTCAATAAGCACTTAACTAATTAAGCACTTCACTATGTGCTCAGAATTAATGTGCTTGCTGCATATTTAGCAAAAAAGGCATAATCATTTGACTATAAAGGCATAATTTTCCTAAAAATATAATTGAATGTTTTATAGAGGATTTCTCAGTCATAATTCTAGTAGGTAAAAGATAGAACAATCAAACTGAGTAATAAGAGCTTAAAAAGACAATTTACAGAATATATACAGGGCTCAAGTAAACTAAAGTGTGAAATGCAGGATTCTCTGACTAGTCACAATGAGACTCTCACCATGCCTAAACCTGAAGGGACAAGAGGGAGAGTGGTTATTAGAAAATGGAGCAGGTGATAGTGTGGAGAGATCACCTAAAGGCACTCTGGTCTTTATAGAGAGACACAGAAAACTCACAGTAATTTGGCAGGAGAGAGCCAGGGTAACCAATCTTGTAATTACTTTTTTATTTTGTTCTCTCAAAAAAATATATACCTTTTAAAATTTAACTATCTGCAGTAAAACTTAAAGCACATCACAAATTGTCAATATTAGGATTTCATTGAAGGTTTCAGCATTATTATTTTTAAGAAGTTAATGTTCACATCTATAATAATAAAAGGGTAATGTGCTAATTAGACCGTACATCCTTCCTGACGAAGCCGGGGCCTGAGGGAAGCCAGCGTGGGTCCCGGGCAGCTGGAGGAGGGAAGCCCGGGTCCCGGGTGCCAGAGGGAAGCAGGTGCTGGGGGAAGGAAGGCCTACTCTGGCACGAACTTTCATGCATCGGGCCTCTAGTTAAAAATAAAATGTCATGACTTCATTTGAGCCCTGACCTCACTCTTTTTTACCATATTAATTCCTGCCCTCATTAGTCCTGCCCTAGAGAGGGCTAAAGGCAAGTGAGCCTATTGATAACTATGTGTTTAGTCATAATGGAAAAGAGTAAAAGGTAGATCTAGAAGGGCAAACAGGAGACATCTAGTTAAGAAGAGCAGCTCTGTATAATGATAACTCAAGCAATTCTAGATTAGATGCCTCCGTGTGACTCTTAGCTCTTCTAGTAACTGGTTTCATGACCTGGGGAAATGGCCTAACCTCCCTATATCTCACTTACCCTGTTCATAAGAACAGGTGATAGTGTGAATGATGTTATGACACTGTGCAAGGGATAAATGAGGGAACATATAAAACACTTAGAACATACCTATCACATAACATGCACTTAATAAGTAATGTCTAGTCTGGCCAGTATGACTCAGTGGTTGAGCATCCACCTATGAACCAGGAGGTCACAATTCGATTTCTGGTCAGGGTACATGACTGGGGTGCAGGCTTGGTCCCCAGTAGGGGGCATGTAGGAGGCAGCCTATCAATGATCCCCATCATTGATGTTTCTATCTCTCCCTCTCCTTTCCTCTCTGAAATCAATAAAATATATATTTTTAAAAAGAAGTAATGGCTATGACATAACTAACAAAGCTTTATGGTTTGCTTCTCTCAGGTACTGCCTATCCCTACTTCCATGGCCTACAAGAAGCAAATCTAACAGGTGGAAATTTTCATTGTTTGTTCATTATCCATTAGACTTCTATTTCTAATAATATTAAATTTATCATCAATCTAATACCTTCATATACAAATTAAAACCTGTTCTTAGCAAAGACTCAACAAAATCAATTCACACCAGTTACCGGAAAAAAAAAAAGATTTATTTATTATTGCATTTGTTCAAACAAATGATTTTTTGGTGTAGACCAAAGGACAGATACTATGTTAACTTATTAATTAACAAATCAAATGTGGACATTTTTGAAGGAGCAAGAAACATGTGTTATATATAGCAACATATAAACTAGTTCTAATTATGCACCCATGCACTTATTTATTTATTCCATACATGTACATTGAGTACCTACTGTATGAGAAATATAAAACTAAGTGCTGGTAATTAAATGGTAAAATGATAAAAATTGTCTGCAGTTGGAGAGAGAAATATTTTCAAAGTGAAGATATAGAGAAGAAAGTACAAGTATATTAAAATGTCAAAAGTTCATTTGTGCAAATGACAAATCTTTTTGCTTCAGGTGAGAAATTTTTCAGAAAAGAGATAGCATTAATCTTGAAAGATGACTGATTTTTGGAATATTAAATAACTCCCATGTTGAGAAATAGTTAAACTTCTTACAAAAAGACTCTTCTTTTTCGTGTATTAGATTTAGTCATATTCAACTGCCATATTTGTATATCTATAATGATCAAAAATTAGCTATATTATAAAACTTCAAGCTAATACATAATGTATAGTAGCACTATTCTAAGATGTTTTTCTTTTATAAAGACCTGTTTACTACCTAATCTAAAAATCAAATATACATGCATTGAAAAGTTTTTCCTTTTTAAGTTTAAGGGGGGGAAAATTTTGCAACCAAATAATTAAAGAGACCAGGAAATTATATATAGGACTTACCTAATAATAACAATATCTAACTCTTCCTGCGAACTTACTATGTTAGTAACCTAATACAGTATATGCAGGGTGGAGCAAAGCAGGCTTACAGTTGTTAGTACATGAAACACAGAGTTCATACTTGTATTATTATTTATTATTTATTGTATTTTCCATTTGAACGACTGTAAACTACCCTGATTTTTTAACCTCAGCCTAATCTATGAGGTAAGCATTATTTATTCACATTTCAAAAATGAAGAAACTAAAGAACAAAAAGCTATGTTTTTTTACTCAAATTCAAACAGAAAGGAGCAGAATTGTATTCTAAATGTAGGGCAGCAAAGAAAGCAGATTTAATCATATGAGAGATAAACTTGAAATTTAGTTTAAAAAATGTATAGGACTAATGAAGGTCACAGTGGTGCTAAAATTTATATGAAGCTTAAAATGTAGACATTAAATTTAAAAATCAAAATATTCTGGAACTAATTCAACTCTGGAATTTTCATTCTACAGATTTATTTGTAGTGTTTGAAAATATCTACTTACTCTTGAATTACTTTGGGATTCAGTTCATATTTCTTGTTAATATCTCCTATAGTTTAGAACTATGCACAATTCCTACTTTGTTTTCCAGCATTGAATGTTGCTAGATGTAAATCTATAGCCAGGTTAGGAGTCCCTACTTCAAAGTGGAGGAAACTCTTTCTACCTAGAAGTTTGCAGATTTCTTTTCTATCTTGATATTTATTAATTGAGCCAGAATACTTACCATTGAACATTTTAAGTTTTATTTTCTTGTGTTATTTTTTCACATGTGTATTAGGGTCTATTTTTATGTTAGGAATTTTTTGCCAATAAAATCCAATAACTCTGAAAAATGTTCTAAAATTCTCTGAATGAGCTGATCACTGCTTATCTTTTCAAAATCATTTCAAGTCATTCTGTTGCTAGTCCAGCCAAAAGGACCTTCTGTCTCTTCTTCAAAGACCCAGGGCCTTTGCACAGAAGCTTAATTGCTGTGTCCCATCTCGTGGTTAACTTCTCTTTCAGGGTAAGCGGCACTGCTCAGGGAGGTATTAACTGATCTTCTAAACCACTGTGCATATTAAATTTCACTGCCAATTCTTTCTCCCTGCATCCTGTCCTTGGCATTTATAGCATATATTGCAACTGTAACTATTTGGTTACATGAGATTATTTCTTTAATTTATTCCTCTAAACACTGTATAATTAATGAGACAGAACCATATCAGTTTTGTTTATGCAGAATCCCTAGCATCTTTCCATCTCACAAAGGGTTTTTGTTGAATGGGTGGAGGCATGCATGCAGAGATAAATGAAACCAAGAAGTCACTAAATATTGTTTTTAATCTGTCCAGTTTTAAAGCCTGAAATCTCATTTTATCACTCTTGTTGCCTTTTTACAGTTATTTTTACTTGGTTACTTAGAGATCATTAATTTCTTCACACTGACCAACTTGTCTTCCTATGTACTTTGCTTGACCCTTTTATTTTTTAAGTCAGAGTGCCCCACCCTTGCATTCTGGACCAAGTGTACTATAAAGCCAAGCCTTCTTCCATTTACTTCTGTTCAGCTCTCTCACTCCATGCCTGTTTCTAGCTCATGCACATTCTGCTGGGCCCATTTCACCCCTGTGCACTTCAGGATCTGAATATTGATACCTGCCTGCTTGGTCAGCTCTTTAATTAGGGTTAAGCTTCTGAATTTTGCCACCTTATGGAATAATTCAGAAACTTGAAGGTAAAATTGTTATCTCCTTGTTCCAGAGTTGTCTCTCATTCAAACAGGTCTGTGAACTCTATTTTCCTTTAGTTCTTAATGTAAATTACTTTCCCTTATATAGTTGCTGTCTTCATGAAAAAAAAAAAAGGGCTGACTACATAATGAGACAGCCTAACCATTTAAATGCCTGAGTGACTACATTCATACTGTTGACTCACATCTTCTCATAGTTCTGGGTCTGAAATAAAGGTAAACTCACAGCTGTCAGGCCAGAGAAATCATGCCAGATCATTTATCTTTCTTCAATCTTAAAACTAAGTGGGTGTTTTTTAAAACTAGGACAATTTTGGTGAAAATGCAGCTTTTGGATAATGTTTTATTAAAATATATTTTTATTGATTTCAGAGAGGAAGGGCAAGGGGGAGTTAGCTAGCAACATCAGTGATGACAGAGAATCATCGATCAGCTGCTTCCTGCATACTGCCTACTGGGGATTGGGCCCACAGCCCAGGCATATACCCTGAGCAGGAATTGAACCATGATCTCCTGATTCATAGGTCGACATTCAACAATTGAGCCACACCAGCCAGGCTGGAATAATGTTTTGATGACACTAATACAATGTCTTTTAGACCTTGCATAAAATCAAATATTAAAAAAAAAAATGATAGTTTTCTCTACCAGTTTCACCTACAAACCATGTATCTGCTGATTCAATAACAATTTCATTTGTACTGGGCTAGCTGTTACTCCAATCAGAGTATTTCATTATGTTTGTTTAATTCAAAATGGCAAATGGTCATTTGTCTTCCCAAGTACCTTCTAACTTGGTTTCTATGCAGATATCAAGACTCTATGGCTTCTATCAGATTGGCATGCGGGCTACTGTCTCATGTGTCTTGCAAACTGCGCAAATAACTGCTTATGGTACGTGTAAAAATAAAACCCAGCTTGGCAAATGACTTTCTAATACTCACAGTGGCATTATAGTGTAATCACAAGTGTAGGCTCTGGAGTCCAAGTTGACTTGCCTATATCCTCACTGCGTATTTACTATCTACCCAACCTTAGGCCAGCAACTTCTATATTTTCTTGGGAAATGGCAATGAAAATAATACTGAATTGTGAAGATTTGATTTTCTGTGAGCATTACTTGAAATTAAATGAGAGTTCTAGCCTATTAGGAAGTCCACAATAAGAGATTGTCATTACTTCTATTGAATATAATGCCTTGACTGAATTATCCCAGTCTACCTTAGGAAAAATTAAATTATATATACTTGAACCAGTCAATCTTATTTTCTTTTTACTTTTTCTCAGGATAACAGTGTTCTTAAAAAAAAAAAAAGTGGAAAGAAGAAAAAACTCATCTAGAGCTTATTTTTAATGTTGTCCTCTCTTCTCTCTCTCAAAGTAAAAGGAGGTGTTGGTAACAAAGGGGAAAACACGGAGATATCATAGTTTCCCTAAGTTCTGGGCCCAACATATCTTCAAGGTCTTTTTAATCAGCATGACTGATGATCTTTTAGAATTACAGGAAAAACAGCAAAACTTACAGTGGTTATTCTTGATCTTGGTCATTTTCATATAATATAAGAACCTCTTAATACATAGTGTGCAATATATAAAATATGAAGAGAAATGTTATATAATATTTCATCCTATATAATAAAGACATAGTAACAGACATAATATGCAAATTAACCCTCATGCCCTCACAAGATGGCTGCCTACAACCAGGCCGGCGGGGGCTTAGTGAGGGTGACCAAATGACTGGACAAGCAGGTTGCGTGGGGTGACCACGCCGGCAGTGGGGTTAGTTAGGGATGACCAAACAACTGAACAGAAGACTGCATGGGGCAACCAGGCTGGTGGGGGGGCCATGAGGGGTGACCAGGCCAGCAGGGGGGGGGGGGTTGGGGGCAATTAGGCTGGCAGGGGGGGCAGTGAGGGGTGACCAGGCTGGTGGGGGGGGCAGTTAGGAGCAACTAGGCCAGCAGGGAGGGGGCAGTTGGGGGCAACCTGGCTGGCAGTGGAGGGCAGTTAGGGGCAACCAGGCCAGCAGGGGTGGGGGGGGCAGTTAGGGGCAATCAGGCTGGCACGCAGAGGCAGTGGGGGGCTATCAGGCTGACGGCGGGGGGGGCAGTTAGGGACAACCAGGCAGGCAGGCAGATGAGCAATTAGGAGCCAGCAGTCCAGGATTGTGAGAGGGATGTCCGACTGCCGGTTTAGGCCCCATCCCAGGCCCCAGGGATGGGGCCTAAACCGGCAGTCGGACACCCCCCAAGGGGGTCCCAGATTGGAGAGGGTGCAGGCTGGGCTGAGGGGACCTCTCTCTCCTGTGCACAAATTTCATGCACCAGGCCTCTAGTTAATATATAAAGTCTTATGAAAATAAAACTTTGTTGATAATGCCAGATCCACAGTCTAAAATAAACATTATACCAATCAAATCTAGGATGATTCTGAATCCACAAGTCTAAATCAAATTAAGCCACCAATTTTTTTAAATGGGAACATTAATTTTTAAAAATAATTTTGAAACCTATAGTGAACTCCCTGATTTTGAGAATTTTTGAGAGTTTTAAAGTGTCACTGCAGACAGCTGAATTTTAGATGGCACATTTGAATGAAAAACCAATTACTAGCATATATTCTATCAAACTTTATTATCAGGGAGAACTATATCATAGAACATGTATGAGAAAGCAAGTAAAAGTGAATTAGAGTTAAAAATAGCAAGAGAGCAAGCAAATCATTGCATTCCAATGAAAGAAGATAATTCCCAATGAACAGGAATATTTCAATACTTTAGGCTATAGAGCCACGAGTGTGCGGCAATACTGTGACCGTTATGGGTCAGAGTGTACCAGCCCAAGCAATCCATCACAGATTTTATTACCAGAGTCATCTCTGCAGCAGAATTTGATGGACCGAAGGCAGTGAACAGAAGATAAAGCAGCAGGAACTTCCCAGCATACGTTGAAATATACTTTGTCACTCATCGATTATTCTCCATAATGATCCTCCAAAGTAGCTCAACATCCAATTTAGGACACCATAATCTAACATCGATGTGTTTTAACGTTTAATAAAATAAAGTGGAACCAGTGCAGAATTTAGTCAGACATCTGGGGTTAGCTCCCTGCCACAATTTATGATCCATTTTTAAAAATCTGCTCATCCACATTCAAGGAAGTTACTTAACCTTTATTAAACTAATTGTTCCCGAATTGTAAAATGAAAATAAGCTTCATGCAGTTAATGTGAGAATGTAATTGATTTCATGCCTCACAGGAAGTGTATACTTTTCCCATTTGAAGCACATTTAGGCAACACAAACTGAGGTACCCACAAATGGGCATAAGCATCAACACTCAGGCTGTTTATTTTGGGCTTTATTTTTCATAAAATATTGGACATATTATATGATGAAATCTAGACTATAGGAAAAAGAGCTATTACAAAATCAAAGTTTGCTGTCCTTATTGATTTGAATAATATCCCAGGGACACCAAGTCAATGAATAGATCCCAAGTTAGACTAGTTAGCGATTTGCAATATGTTTCACAATTACAAATGTCACCTTGCCTAATTCTGGCTAGAAAGAGAATTGAACTGATCAAAATCTGACCAGTTACATTGCTGGGGAAATAAGAGTTAGCCCAAAGTTGTGCTTTGCCAAATGGTGATAAGTAAATAAATAAATGAACAAATGAATCAATGAATAAATAAAACCAACACTATGCTATTCTTCACATGATAAAGAGATGCTTTTACTGAAAGATATTTGAAACAAATTTAAAACAGTTAGATACAATTGCTCATGGTGCCATACATAGGAAGTATAGCCCTCCTCAAAATATCTCTTTTTAAAAATCCTTTTAAAAATAAATCAAATCTGTTTTAAATGTTTTTTAGAACTTACATTGCCACCTTCAGCTTCACGTCCACCCTGCATGTTCCTTCTCTAGAAATAGCCACTGTTCTGCAGTTGATATATATATTTTCAGAATGAGCTTTTGAATTTTTATTGCATACATAAGTATCTCTGAAAATATAATTTATTTTGAGTAAAAGGTACAAAACTTGGCTAATACTATAAAAAAATTAAAAATAAAATTTTGCCATTCAAAGTTTTGCAGTTTTACAAAAATTATCTCTAGATAATAACATTTTTGCTATTATGAACTTTGTCTTTTAAAAAACTTCATATTCTCACAATTTATCCCAATTCAGACATACAATTAATTTTTAGGTATGGGTTATTTCAAACATCAAAAAGAAGGGCAGTATGACCTCATTAATTATTCATCTAATTTCTTTTCTTTTTTAGTCCTACATTTTATTTATCTTGATTTATTTCACTATCTTCAATATCATGCCCCCCATAAACATTAGCAAGACTTTCTGTCATGTTACATAATTAAATCAATTGTTTCAAACCTCAGTTGCTTCCATAAAGTATGATGTTAAAAGAGCTATAGAAATAGAAACTGGACAAGAGGAGAGAGAGAGAGAGAGAGAGAGAGAGAGAGAGAGAGAGAGAGGAAGAAAGAGAGAGAGAGAGCCTTTACATCCTAGTTTACAAAAGCTTTGTTTTTCTTTTTTCTAAATTACAAATAAAGTATGAATATTTTCAATTGCTTTTTGAAATTATTGAATCATTGCAGTTAAGTTGATTATATTACTTTCTTATTTAATATTTAAATTTATATTAATGGATTTTCTATTGCTTACAACTAAATCTAGTTGTGTATCTTGTTAAAGATATTCCTGAATTCCTTTTGTCAATAAGTTTATAGAATTTTGCATTAATATGAAGGGTGATATTAGCCTATAATTTATTCCCAGTTTGATCTCTTTCTTGTTTCAAAGTTTGTACTACACTCAGAAAATGAGTTTATGAATCTTACACATTTTCTATTATTTAGAGATCTTATAAATTTAAGGCTCAGAAATTATTTGATAAGGCATTGTCTATGAAAACAACTGTGTTTGGAATTTCAGGTAAAGAAAATTTTAATCAGGAATGTCTTTGTTCATTTTTTAATTTCTTTTTTACATTGAATTTTTTGGAGTGACATTGGTTCAGAAAACCACATAGGTTTCAAGAGTACAACTCAAGGAAACATAATCTGCGCACTGCACCATGCACCCACCATAACAAGCAAAGTCTCTTTAATCCCTATTTTCTTCCTCTTTTGCCCATCTCCGTCTACTTCCCATCCACCTTTCCCTCTGGCTATCACCACACTGTTGTCTGGGTCTAAGGGTTATATATATGTTGTTGTGGTGGTGGTTTTTTTGTTTTTGCTTTTGTTTTGTTTTTTGCTTAATCCCTTCACCTTCTTTCATCCAGTCCCCCAAAACCTCTTGCCTCTGACAGCTGTCAGTCTGTTCCATGTATCCATGCCTCTGGTTCTATTTTGTTTATTTTGTTCATTAGAGTCCAGATATAAGTGAGATAACTTGGTATTTACCTTTCTTTGACTTACTTATTCACTTAGCATAATAATCTTCAGGTCCACCCACACTGTCACAAAAGGTAAGATAACCTTTTTTATGGTCACATGGTATTCCATTGTGTAAATGTACCACACTTTTTTATCCACTCATCTGTGAATAGCACTTGGGCTGTTTCCAGATCTTGGCCAGCACTTGTTCTTTGTTGATTTATTGATGATAGACGTTCTGGCAGTTTTGAGGTGATATCTCATTATGGTTTTAATTCACACCTCTCTGATGATTAGTGACATTGAGCATTTTTTCATATGTCTGTTAGCCATCAGCATGTCCTCTTCAATGAAGCGTCTATTCAGGTCCTTTGCCCATTTCTTAATTGGGTTGTTTGTCTTCCTGGTGTTGAGTTGTATATGTTCCTTATATATTTTGGAAATTAAACCCTTACCAGATGTATCATTGTCAAACATGTTCTCCCATGTAGTAGATTCCCTTTTCATTTTGTTGATTTCTTTAAATGTTTGAAAACTTTTTAGTTTGATGTACTTCCAATTTGTCTATTTTTTCTTGTTTCCCTTGCCCTAGGACAGTGATGGCGAACCTTTTGAGCTCGGCGTGTCAGCATTTTGAAAAACCCTAACTTAACTCTGGTGCCGTGTCACATATAGAAAGTTTTTGATATTTGCAACCATAGTAAAACAAAGACTTATATTTTTGATATTTATTTTATATATTTAAATGCCACTTAACAAAGAAAAATCAATCAAAAAATGAGTTTGCGTGTCACCTCTGACACGCATGTCATAGGTTCGCCATTACTGCCCTAGGAGATATATCAGCAAAATTATTGCTATGAAAAATGTTTGAGATTTTACTGCCTATGTTTTCGTCTAGGACTTTTATAGTTTTAACACTTACATTAAAATATTTTATCCATTTTGAGTTTATTCTTATGTATGTTGTAACTTATTGGTCTAGTATCATTTTTTAATGTACTTGTCCAATTTTCCCAATATCATTTATTGAAGAGACTCTTTATTATATGTTCTTGCCTCATTTGTCAAATATTAATTGACCATAACAGTGTGGGTTTATTTCTGGGCTCTCTGTACTGTTCCATTGATCTCATATCTGTTTTTATAGTAATATCAGGCTGTTTTGATTACAACGGCCTTTTAGTATAGTTTGATATCAGATAGGATACCTCCAACTTTGTTCTTTTTCCAAGATTACTTAGGCTACTCGGGGTCCTTTTTGGTTTTGTACATCCTCCTATTGTAGTTGAGTCTTAAAGAGTCTCCCATTGAGTGTGATGCTGACCACACTGTAAGGATAAGACTCAATCACTGTGTATGAGTCACTGTGCAGGGGTTGTCTGCTGATGCAGAGTTGTTCCCAGTAGGGTCTGGTGTCTGACAGGATCTCCCTTTTGGTGTGCTGTTTATGTGGCTAGTTGGGTTGAGCTCTGGTGTGGTCTGAGGCCCCACTGGTTGTGTTGGTTCTGGGTCCACTTGGGTAGGGTTCAGTTACAGGTCGATGTCAGACATTGCTTGTAATTGGCCTTGGGCTCCCTGTCTGGAGCTACCATGCTAGTCACTGTTTGTGGCTGTGTCTACTGGGCCTTGATATGTGCGGGAGAGGCCAATCTGTGTACAAGGGTCATCTTCCCCCAGCTCAGATCTAGAGGCAGATCTGTAAAAGGTCCGGGTCTCCCTGAGGTCCACCGCCACCTTTCAGCTACTCCACCTATCCCTGAGATGGCCCGGTTTTCCTACAGAGCCTTCCAAAAAAAGACTAGAAAAGTCCCAGAGCTCAGTAGTTTGGGGTGATCAGGGTTAGGAGGATGGTGCTAGTGAGTCCTCTACTTGGAGGCCATGTGGTCAGGCACTCAATGAGAGGAAAGTGGCCCCTACTTGATTCAAACCACTCAGCCTCTGCCAGAGTCTCCAACTCTAGCTCTCCCAAGAGGGTTGCACTGCAGGTTGTGGTCGGGTGAAGCCAGCCAGCCCCTCTGCAAGGGCAAGCTCAGCCTGGTGGAGTTACCAGACTTGGAAGGTCAGATCAAGAGTCTACCATTGGGTGTGATGCTGACCAAGCCCGCAGGAGGGGGCCAAGCACTTTGTCCCATCCGCAAACAATAGCCTCTGAGGGACACACACTCCAAATGTCCCAGCTCCCAGCAGCTCTCCCTCTCCCAGCAGACTTGGAAGGGCAGATCCAAATAATCTCCTGTTGGGGGTGGTGCCCACAAACCTGTAAGAGGAAGGCAGGTGGGCACTTCTTCCCTTCCCAGGATAGCGCTGACAGAGCTGGCAGATGAGGTAGGAGTGCCCCCCCCTCCACCCCACGAAGTAGCCACACAATCCTGCACGTGTTTATCTGATTCCCAGACAAAAGCCTCCCTGGGAGACATGCTCCAGAAGTCACAGCTCCGTGGGGCACCCTGATCCCCCTGCATGACTGAACCCAACCAGCAAGGGATTCAGCAGGTGGGGCGGGGTGCCAGCTGAGTGCTGGAGGTGAGGAAGCAGGGTCCTCTATCCAAAGCCACACAGTTCAGTCACTATCTGAGTCTCTGCCAAGGGCTTCCCTAGGAAAAGGGTACCCCAAAGGGCTCTGCTGGGTGCAGCCAGCGGATCCTTCTGCGGGACCTGAGCATGACGGAGTGGCCTCAGCAGTATGCAGAGGGCCCAGCAGTGCACTCTGCAGGCTGCTACTGCAACAACAGGAGCTCTCTTTATTAATATTGCATTTAATTTGTTTATTTTATTAGTCTTTCAAAAAACCAGCTTTTGAATTTAATAATTTCTTCCATTTGATGCTCTTGTCTTTTTTAAAAAATATATTTTATTGATTTTTTACAGAGAGGAAGGGAGAGGGATAGAGAGTTAGAAACATCGATGAGAGAGAAACATTGATCAGCTGCCTTTTGCACACTCCCCATTGGGGATGTTCCCGCAACCAAGGTACATGCCCTTGACCGGAATCGAACCCGGGACCCTTGAGTCTGCAGGCCGATGCTCTATCCACTGAGCCAAACCGGTTAGGGCAATGCTCTTGTCTTTTTGATAATTTTTTTTGTTATATTAACTTCTGTTATTATCTTTCTTTATTCTTTTTTAGTTCTTCCTTCTTTAGGTTAAACCAAGATTTGCTTTTTCTAACATATATGACACATTTTTAAGAAATCCAAAATGCAGAAAAGACTGTACCAACTATCTCCATTATAAAACAAGATCCCACAGTTAGCAAATGTACAACAAAGCATTTTTCCTCTTGTCATTGCCAATGCACAGAAACTCATTTGGAATTTTTTAGCTCATACGGTTAAATGTAGTGTGCATTTTCTCATTTGGAGTTTTGTGACGTGTGAGATTAAATGTACTGGGTAGTTTATTGACCAAGTTTTCATCATATTTTACAAACTTAATATATAGTTTTTAAGTCTATTTTTAGTATTTTCATTAATGCAGAACATATAGCTCTGTATTTTTTCCCATAATGACAGCTTTCATTACTTATTATAGTTGCTCAGTTTACTTATAAATAAATAAATAAATAAATAAATGAATAAATAGAGTATGGGATTGAAAGTTGGTATGATTTTCTAAGGTCACTGAATAAGTTTCATTTGAATATAAAATCAAATATATTCAGAAAAGAACCCAATAATCAAGGTTTCAAATATTGTTGATGAGTTTTTTAAACTATAAGAGAGTAAAAATTATCTATGGAAAAACAAATATGATTTTTTAAACTCCTTATGATTCAGAGATTCAAAATACATACTAGTATATCAATGGCTTTGAGAATTCCTATTGTAGGTTAAGTAAATAATAAAATTAAACTCTTTTTCATCTTTGTTCAACTCAATGTTTTCCAAATATATTTAAATATAGAACAACTTTTCTGAGAAACATCTCAAAAAGTGTTTGCTGAGCCCTAGCCGGTTTGGCTCAATGGATAAGCATCTGCCTACGGACTGAAGGGTCCAGGGCACATGCCAGGTTGCAGGCTCTATCCCCAATAGGGGGAGTGCAGGAGGTAGCTGATCAATGATTCTCTCTTATCATTGATGTTTCTATCTCTCTCTCCCTCTCCCTTCCTCTCTGAAATCAATAAAAATATATTTTAAAAATTAATTAATTAAAACAGAAATGCCTGGCCAAAGTTTAGGAAGCACTGGGCTAAGTCAATGATCATATCTCTTTTTTGTTCTCACTGGTTCTTGGATCTTTAGGATGACCAAATAAATAATACCTGCTATAACTGTTATGAGTATTTTAATAAATTGAGAAACAAGACAAATGGCTATGCTAACTGAATCCTAGATTTAATCAGACATACCCACCCAATTACAACAGTGCTGGACTAAGACAGGCTTCTCACCACATGGAGAGAACTGTCCTTAGGGGGGGGGGGAAATGAAGCTCTCTCTGAGCAGGTGGGCCACCAATGACTTTAGAAGGTTTAAGTTGAGTCAAACCCTTCAGTCATTCTTCTAAAATATACTATCCAGATAAATCACTCCACCTGGAGAAGTCTTTATTATTCCCCAGCTTGCAGTTTTCCTAACTTCTTGGGCTAATCACTATTCCTATATTATCTTGGTGTGTACTCAACTTCCTTAGGAGAGTGAACCCATATTTCAGAAACCATGGTTCACTGCTTCCTTGGGGGCCTTCCTGGCTCTGCTTGTTTAGATATTAAACTCCAGATTTCAGAATAACACATTCAATCCAAGGCCATTTAGTCAAGAATGAAAAATATTTTCTTATTCTACTTTTCATCCCAAATTATGTCCAACTATATTCACTAATATATCTGAGTCCATTCAACTATATTAAATGGCATTTAATACCCTAACTGAAAAATGCACAAAGATATTCATCTCTTCTCAAAGGGTGGCATTTTGCAGATGGCAACACTAGTCAAAATATTTTTCTTGCTCCTGTGGTAGTCTAATAATGATCCCTAAAGATATTCACATCCTAATCTCTGGGCTGATAAATTTATTACTTGCGTGGCAAAGGGGACTTTCAAATTAGATTAAGTTTGAGCAAGAAAAAAGAGGAAGACTTCATGGACACAGACAACAGTGTGGTGATTGTGGGGGTAATGGCGGTGGAAGACGGTATGGGGGTTAAATGGTGATGGGAAAACATAAAATACAGGGAAATAAAGAATGTTGAGCTCAAATGCAGGACAGAGGTTAGGGAACCTAATTTTACACAGTCAGGCTCAGCTCAACATTAACAAAATAAAGCTAGAACCTCACTGTTTTGTAGTGAATGGGAATACAGCTCCTGGACATTTAAATCCCTCACTCACAGTTCTGCCTAAGGAACTCATTAAAAGCCCCCTCATGTTTATCTTTAAATGTTTCCCCTTTCATCTAGCTTTATCCTTAATCACGAATCAATGAACAGATAGCATAATCACAATCACCCACAAAAGAATAAATATTGGGTGGCCATATTAACGCTCACAACTAAAAATTCCCACCCAGCCTACAATCAGTATTGACAAGCTGCTAAGATCACAGTTTGTTGTTCATACCAGGAAGCCCAAAGCCACACACAACTAAACCTCTCTTTCATTCCTTGGTTTTCTCAGAATATTTTTAATTTATTTTTATTTTTATTGAATTTATAGGGATGACATTGGTTAATAAAATTCTGTAGTTTTCAGGGGTACAATTCTACAATACATCACCTGCACATTGTATTGTGTGTTCACCACCCCAAGTCAAATCTCCTTCCATCACCATTTCTTTTTTTTTTCTTTTTTTTATTGCTTAAAGTATTACAAAGGGTATTACATATGTATCCATTTTATCCCCCCGCCCTAGACAGTCCCCTAGCCTCCCCTATCACCCAGTGTCTTATGTCCATTGGTTATGCTTATATGCATGCATACAAGTCCTTTAGTTGGTCTCTTACCCCCCTACCTCCTGCCCCCCAACCCTCCCCGGCCTTCCCGCTGCAGTTTGACAATCTGTTTGAGGCAGCTCTGCCTCTGTATCTATTATTGTTCAAAAGTTTATAATGGTCTCTATTGTCCATGAATGAGTGAGATCATGTGGTATTTTTCCTTCATTGACTGGCTTATTTCACTTAGCATAATGCTCTCCAGTTCCATCCATGACGTTGCAAATGGTAAGAGTTCCTTCCTTTTTACAGCAGCATAGTATTCCATCGTATAGATGTACCACAGTTTTCTAATCCATTCATCTACTGATGGGCACTTAGGCTGTTTCCAGATCTTAGCTATGGTGAATTGTGCTGCTATGAACATAGGGGTGCATATATCCTTTCTGATTGGTGTTTCTGGTTTCTTGGGATATATTCCTAGAAGTGGGATCACAGGGTCAAATGGGAGTTCCATTTTCAGTTTTTTAAGGAAACTCCATACTGTCTTCCATAGTGGCTGCACCAGTCTGCATTCCCACCAGCAGTGCACAAGTGTTCCTTTTTCTCCACATCCTCTCCAGCACTTGTCGTTTGTTGATTTGTTGATGATAGCCAGTCTGACAGGTGTGAGATGGTACGTCATTGCTGTTTTGATTTGCATCTCTCGGATGATTAGTGACTTTGAGCATGTTTTCATATGTCTCTTGGCTTTCTGGATGTCCTCTTTTGAAAGGTGTCTATTTAGGTCCTTTGCCCATTTTTTGATTGGATTGTTTATCTTCCTTTTGTTAAGTTGTATGAGTTCCCTATAAATTTTGGAGATTAGGCCCTTATCAGATATGTCATTGGCAAATATGTTTTCCCACACAGTGGGTTTTCTCGTTGTTTTGTTGATGGTTTCTTTTGCTGTGCAGAAGCTTTTTATTTTGATGTAGTCCCATTTGTTCATTTTTTCTTTAGTTTCAAGTGCCCTAGGAGCTGTATCAGTGAAGAAATTGCTTCGGCATATGTCTGAGATTTTCTTGCCTTTGGATTCTTCTAGAATTTTTATGGTATCCTGTCGTACATTTAAGTCCTTTATCCATTTTGAGTTTATTTTTGTGTATGGTGTAAGTTGGTGGTCTAGTTTCATTTTCTTGCATATATCTGTCCAATTTTCCCAACACCATTTATTGAAGAGACTATCTTGGCTCCATTGTATGTTCTTGCCTCCTTTGTCAAATATTAATTGAGCATATTGGTTCGGGCCGATTTCTGGGCTCTCTATTCTATTCCATTGATCTATATGCCTATTCTTGTGCCAGTACCAGGCAGTTTTGAGAACAGTGGCTTTGTAATACAACTTGATATCTGGTATTGAGATCCCACCTACTTTGTTCTTTTTCAGGATTGCTGCAGCTATTCGGGGTCTTTTTTTATTCCAGATGAATTTTTGGAGAGTTCGTTCTAGATCTCTGAAGTATGCCGTTGGTATTTTAATGGGAAGTGCGTTGAATTTATACATTGCTTTGGGTAGTATGGACATTTTAATGATGTTGATTCTACCAATCCATGAACACGGTATGTTCTTCCATCTGTTTATGTCTTCCTCTATATCTTTTTTCAACGTCCTGTAGTTTTCTGAGTAGAGGTCTTTTACCTCTTTAGTTAAGTTTATTCCTAGGTAGCTTAATTTTTTTGGTGCAATGGTAAACGGGATTGTTTTTATAATCTCTCTTTCTGAAAGTTCACTATTGGTGTATAGAAATGCCTCAGATTTCTTGGGGTTAATTTTGTATCCTGCTACATTGCCAAATTCATGTATTAAGTCTAGTAGCCTTTTGATGGAATCTCTAGGGTTTTGTATGTATAATATCATGTCGTCTGCAAATAAGGACAGTTTTACTTCCTCTTTTCCAATTTGGATGCCTTTTATTTCTTCTTCTTGCCGAATTGCAATGGCTAACACTTCCAGTACTATGTTGAACAGGAGTGGTGAGAGGGGGCATCCCTGTCTTGTTCCTGTTCTTAGGGGAAATGGCGTTAGTTTTTGTCCATTGAGTATGATGTTGGCTGTGGGCCTGTCATATATGGCTTTTATTATGTTGAGGTATGATCCTTCTACTCCCACCTTGCTGAGAGTTTTTATCAAAAATGGGTGTTGAATTTTGTCAAATGCTTTTTCTGCATCAATTGATATGACCATGTGGTTTTTTTCTTTCAATTTGTTTATGTGATGTATCACGTTTATTGATTTGCGGATATTGTACCATCCTTGCATCCCTGGGATAAATCCTACTTGGTCATGGTCCATCACCATTTCTTACCCATTTATCTGTACATACCTCCTGGTAGCCCCCTTCCCCTCTGATAATTACCATACTTTTGTCTTTCTATGAGGGTATTTTATTTGTTTGTTTTGTGGGAGTTTTTTTTAGCTTAAACCCTTCACTTTTCTCACCTACTCCCTCATAATATACCTCCAAATTTGAGGGCTTTGAAAAATAAGATAAATACCATCTGTATTACCCTTTCAATTTCTGGACCAAGAGAGAAAAGAGGTAAGTATTATAATATATGAGCTGAAATATCACTTGTATTGCTGATAAAGTCTAGTTTGGGACACAGAGTTTCATAGAAGATTGACATGGATCTGATGCCTGAGCCCAGAATAGACAGTCAAATGCTTCCAGTGGCAGCAGGATTGGCATCCTGCAGGAAGCCAGCCCCTAGAACAGAATAAGAGAAAGTGTGCTTTCCGCAGGCTCACTGGCTCCCTAAGTGGGAAGACAGACAGTGCCAATTGCAGCAGACACAGATTCTTCTCAAATCCACCACCTCTTTGTCAGTCCTCCCCAGGGGCAGTGAGGGGGAGGATGAAGTGAAGGGGTATGGTGCTAACGTGAGTTTCCATTGCAAAAGAAATATCAGCGGAGTCGCAGAACCTGTCCTCCTAACAGTTGCTAACAATGTAAAGACAGACCAACATTATAAGAAAACATAAAAGAGAACACGCAGTTTCGTGTCCCATGTCTGCCACTATGCTGCTCATCTTCGATGTACCTGGTAATTTTTATTGGGTAGTCATTCTGAGAAGCAGTCCAAATAAATATGTTTTTGGTTATGATAATAGCGTTTCTAAAAATGAGGCCTACAACCAGCAGCTTTCAATCCATATGTGTCAAATATGCAGCTAATCATAAACTTGAAGCCATAAGTGTTTACTGAAGGACTAAGGGGTCTGTGCCTGAGAATCTGCAAGTCTCCTAGGAAGTTTTACTCCTTGGAGCTGCCGCTGCTCTGCAACACTTAAGTTTTGAAGTAAAAAACAACCCCTACCCCATCAACTACTGGTTGTTTGATATTTGACAAATTATATAACCTCCCTGTGCCTTCGTTTCCCAAATGTTAAAAGGTTATAATACTTCACAGAATCATGGTGAAGATGCCATGTTATAACAGAGTCAGCATCTGAGCTCAAGGTCCTCATAAATAACATTTGCTTCATTTCTCTGCCATTATTCACCCTTGACTTAGTGCAAATGCAGCTGCACACACCTACCTCCCACTACTCATAATGCCCCATGCTCTGCACCACAAAGGGCACTTAGTTCACTTCACAGTGTCCTAAAGACCACATGCAAAGGGTGAAATGAAGGCCTGAGCCTGTGGTTTTATAGCCTCCTACATTGTACAGTCCATGAATATTTTTACTGCCTGCTCTACATAACCTTGGAAGGCCCTGTCTCACTAATTGCCAAATGGACTGAATCTTTTTCTAGAGTAGGGATGTTAAGGATAACCTGCCTCAACCAACTTTTAAGTGAAACCTGCAGGAAGATAGCAAATAGTAAAAAGAGCATTATACTCCCCCCTTTAAAAAAAAAACTAATTAACAAAAACCTGCTTTAAGATTTCAGGGCACATATTTCAAAGAATTAAAAGCAGTTTCTAGTCATGAATGCACTATGGGTGATCATCTAGTTAAAACAAATGTGAACATATCAAACTCAGGGTAGTTATAAAAATTCTCTATAATGAGTACCTTCAAAGGAACACATATTATGACATCTAAGAATTTCACCTCTATTCCTGTATTTTTACCACATTATTATGTCTTGATACTTTTTTAAATTCTACTTATGTAGTTAAAATAAACAGCCAATTTTTAAAAAGAAGCTTATCTTCTATTTACATATTTTCACTAATTTTCTCCATAAATTTTGTAGTAGATTCTATATTTTCACTTCACATAGCCATTCTATCTTTGGTTGTCTCCAAGAATCCAAGATTTTATCTTGCAACACATCATCAGTTTTGTAGTAGTAAAGAGCAGGATCTTGGCCTCAGGCACCATCAAGGTTTGAGTCCCAACTGTGCGCTCAACCTCAGAGTCATCAGTTTCCTGTTTCTTAAAATCAGGGCCACAACTCTCATAAAGATTATTGTGAGGTTTAACAAAATAATGAATATGAAGTTCTTATTACTGTCAGTATACAATAATGTTAGCCTGTTTCAACTTGTTAAAAATATAGGTATAAAGTTTAACTTAATTAATTAATTAAATAAATATAGGTATACAGTTTAACTTAATTATAATAGACTATATTTTATAAATATCAAAATAATTTATATATGAAATATTATCAAAATATCATTGTTAGGAGAGACAGTATATCGTGATGATCAGGTAAAGTAGACTTTCAGGGATGAATCCACAGTTTACTCTTAGACTAGCTTGGACACCTTGTACAAGTTAGTAAGCCTTTCTGTGCATCAGTTGCCTGATCTGTGAAAAAGAGTGTTTAAAATAAGTAATTCATAGGTTCATTGTGAGTATTCAATTTAGAAATGTACTTGGCAAATAATAAGCATTCAAAAGCAATTCAAATCATTCCTTTCAATGAAAGAGTGTTGTATTTGTTATTATAAAATTGAAGACATGCCGAAACCCGGTTTGGCTCAGTGGATAGAGCGTCGGCCTGCGGGCTGAGGGGGTCCCAGGTTCGATTCCGGTCAGGGGCATGTACCTGGGTTGCGGGCATGTACCTGGGTTGTGGGCACATCCCCAGTGGGGGATGTGCAAGAGGTGGCTGATCGATGTTTCTCTCTCATCGATGTTTCTGACTTTCTATCTCTCTCCCTTCCTCTCTGTAAAGTATCAATGGAATTTATTTAAAAAAAAAATTGAAGACAATCTTTATATTCTTAAATTCATAATTGTACATCAAATTCAGCAAATGCTACATTTCTAAACTTGAACACTGTAATAAGATATTTTAAGGAATTTCAACATTATCTCAGAGTCCAGAAGATTATATGTAATAAATGGTATCAACATTTGAAAGTTGTCATTAAAATAATACTTGTAATATCAGCAATGTATGCTTTAAAGTCTTCTCAAGAGAGTGTGGTATAAAGGTTAGGGGAAATATTGCAAGATTTATTCTACTCTTCTACAAAATCAGTTTCTCTATTAAGAGATGAAATGGCAATCTATACTAATAAAAGGGTAATATTTTAATTAGACTGGACATCTTCCAGACGTCCTTCCAGACCAGCCGTGGGCAAACTACAGCCCGCGGGCCGGATCCAGCCCATTCGGCTGTTCTATCTGGCCCGCGGAGCCGAAAGAGCGGAGGGTTCTCTTGCTCTCCCCTTCGCTCCTTCACCAGCAGCAGTGTTAACATGTGTTAGTTCACACAAACACTCCATCCACGCTTTTGTTCTGGCCCTCCGGTCCAGTTTAAGAACCCACTGTGGCCCTCGAGTCAAAAAGTTTGCCCACCCGTTCCAGACAGAGCCGCTACAGCTGTGAGGGCCAAGGGCCGGTGGCGCGGGAAAGGCGGGGTGGCCCTGGTGGACCTGGACCAGTCCCACCTGAGCCCCGTGGCCCCTCTGTCCACAGAGTTGGGCGCTGGGAGAGGCGGGGCAGCACCAGTCACAGTCCCTCCTTCTGCAGAGGCAACGCTAGGAGAGCCAGGGAGGCCCATGGCTGGATGGGGTGTGACCTTAGTGCCTCAACCGCCCACAGTCCCTCCCCCAGCTGGTCTGGCCCCAGATTGCCCCCCACACACACACACACACACAAGTGGGTGGGGGGCAGAGCCAGTGCTAAGAAGCGAGGGCCAAGAGTCAGCAGCCCTGACAGCTGGCTTTGGCAGCAGCAGCGGGGTGATGGGGGTGGCTCCTTCCCCTGATCCTCCCAGTTGCCTCCTGCAGAGGGAGGCCAGACTGTGGCTTAAGCTGTCAGTAGGACATCCCCTGAAGGCTCCCAGACTGTGAGAGGGGGCAGGCCAGGCTGAGGGAACACCCCCACACACACACACCAGTGCATGAATTTTTGTGCACTGGGCCTGTATTCTACTCTAATATCCTCTATGTATTATTCATTGTATGATATATTGTATGATGATGAAAAATATGTCTTATGATATATCTGGTATTAAGTATTTTAAATTTTGGGTCAAACACTCTCTAGATGGATAAGGGAAACAACATGTTTACTTATTTGTTAATAATTCCAACACCACCATAAACAGACATATCTCTAGTCCAGATCTTTCTTTTAAACACTACAGCTCACACACAATGTATTTTCTCATTTTGTATTTGTAATTGAATTGAGAAAGCTTAAGGAGTGTAGAATAATACTGTCCAATAGAAATTAAGTGAACCAAAAATGCAAATCATATATATGTAGTTTTAAATTTTCTAGTAAACACATGAAATAGGCAAAAGAAAACATATGAAATTCATTTTAATATTTTGTTGCAACACAATCAATGCAAAATATCTTAACATTTAATCAAATTTAATAAACATTAAAATATTTAACTAATTCATTAGATATTACATTTATATACTAATTAATTTAATTTATTAAATCAAATGAATATCCAATACAACTACTAATGAGGTACTTGATATTCTTTGTTTCATACCAAGTCTTCAATATCTGGTGTGTATTGTACAGTTGGAGTCCATTTCAATTGGGATTAGCCACAATGCTAGTTCTCAATAATCACCTATACTTGGAGGCTGACAAGTTGGATAGCATAGATTAGAAAAAAAGTTTCTACAGAGAAGCATAGATGTAAAGCCCTCCAAATAATCATAAGCTCTTCTGCTTCAATCCCTACTCCCTCTGTGGCTCAGAAAGAAATTTCATTGAGGTTCTCGATTTACTCTCCCAATTCCCAACATTCTGTCTGTGCAAACAAAATCTCTAGGGCTAAAATTTGAAGAAATATATATATATGAAAAGCCAAATCTAAAGATGGTATAATATCTAACAGGGTTATACAAAACATATACAAGACTTATCCAGTATCCTTCAGAAATTCTTAAAGATACACAAAGACAAATTATCCCAAATATAATAGTTTACACTAATGCTTTCCAACAGTCCTAAACTATGTTTTAAGATATAATTGAGATTCATCTATCCATTTGTCCTTCAGTGTCACTGTGGGTATTTCATAATCCCAAATATATCAAACTGTAATATTGAATGTTTTCATTATCTACGAACCCTTAATGTAACTTTCAGACCTGGGAATTAACTACAACTAGCTCTGCTGACAGCAGTGCAAAGAACACAAGACTTTTCAGGTGGTTCATTGTGAGTTTGGAAATAAAGGCAACTTAGAAATTCTTGATATTGAAAATTTTTCTAAGATCTCCAATAAAACCCAAATCAGTTTGTTAACTGCTTTTCTTGGGCCCTAAGATACTCCTCTCATGGTATTTAAATCCCTTTCATACTGAGGCTTTTCCCAGGAATCTTTCTTAATTAGCTCCTCTTGAAAGGGTAGAAACTTCAAACACCTATTTAATTCTCACACTTAAGACAATTAAGGACAGAGCCAGACCCAGAGAATCTTAGACCATTCTTCCTAAAACTCACATTTCACCTGCAAAGCAAAATGCACAGCGAGCCTTTTAAGCCTTCACTTTGGATATTAGGCTAAAGACGACTATCTTTTCCACATCCATATAATCTTGAGAAAACTCACCTATTCTCTTAAAATAACATAATACTCAGGGGTTCAAGACTCAACAAATACATATCTCTAGTCCAGATCTTCCTTTTAAACTCTAGAACTCAGTAGTTTGCTCACTGTCTGGACAGATTTTCCCCAAGCACCTCAAAGCTGGGATGACTAATCACCCAGTTTTCAAGGGACTGTTCCATTTTTGTCACTAAAATTTCTATATCCCAGAAAACTTCATAGTTCCAGGAAACTGGGACAGATGATAATTCATAAAATGTCCAAACTTGAATATATCATCTTCAAACCAATTCCTAAGTCTTTGTAGGTCAACAAATCCACAGTCATACATGTTGTAGAAGCAATCCTAAATGTTTTCCTGCTACTTGCTTTTATTCTTTTATTTATTCAAGTCATACTTTTTGACTATCAACTAGGGATGTATCAATTTTTAAAAAACAACAAAAAGCTCTGCTTTTATGGCGTTTACATTTCATTGTGGGGGGGGAAACTAATAGAAAAATAAAATATTATATAAGATCTCATAACTAGTGATATAAAACAGAGCAGGGGGGAGGTAAGTGCAGTGGAGAGTATTATGCTAAGTGAAATAAGCCAGTCAAAGAAAGATAAGCATCATATAATCTCACTCATATGTGGACTGTAATGAACCAAATAATCTGATGAACAAAAGTAGGCCCAGAGACATAAAAGCATGAACAAACTGTTGAACTTCAAGAGGGAAGGCAGGGGAGGGTGGGTGGGAAGAGATCAACCAATGAACTTGTATGCATATATGCATAACCTGTGGAGGGCCTGCGGGGATGAGAGTGAGCTGGAAGAGGTTAATGGGGGGAGAGGGGGAGAGGAGAACCTATGTAATACTTTCAACAATAAAGATTAAAAAAACAACAACATTAAAAAAAGAGATAGGCAAAATTCATTCTTTTTATTGTTGCTTTCTTTTTCCTTTATTGATTAAGGTATTACAAATGTGTCCTTATCCTCCCATTGTCCCCCCATCCCCCCACTCATGCCCTCACCCCCCTATGTCTGTATCCATGGGTCATGCTTATATGCATGCATGCAAGTCCTTTGGTTGATCTATTGCATGCAGAAAAAAAGCACTAATCATAAAGAAAGTTATTGATAAATTAGATTATTCATCAAAATAAAACACTAAAGAATGAAAAAGTAAACCATAGAGTTATATAAGGTTTTTACAATACACATAAACAAAGAAGTTATATCTAAGAGATATAAATAACACTTAAAAATCTAAAAATCATTAAAAATAAAATAGATAATGTAAAAGAAAAATGGCAGGAGACTTGGACTGGTAATTTGCAAAAGAAGATTTTTAAATGGCCAATAACTGTATGACAAGAGGCTCAATCTCATCAGTAATCAGGAAATGCTAATTAAAACCACAAGGATTTTCCATTTCATACCCAATTAAGTTTTCCACAAAATGAAGTTAAAAATAAGTTAAGTTGTTACTGAAAATTACATATTGTCCTCAATTTAGTTTGAGAATTCAGTTTAGATATATGATAATATGTCTTTAATATTTTAGTGCCCTTCATTTTCCTTTTTAAAAATGCCCATTGAAAAAAATAGTGTCTTATTGGAGAGATCCTCTCTGACTTTTCTACATTATCAGATATATTATTATGTTTAGTTCTTTCATGTTCTTTATTCTATAAAGTTTATTCCATTTAATTTTGAATCTCATAGTTTTATGGCTGTAATATTTTCTTAAGTCTGTGTACATTGCTTTATTATTCCTTCTTTTTTTTCTTTTTTTTCCCCTTTACCTTCTTTCTCCCAAGTCTCTCTTTTTTTTTTGCAAGGTCAGATTTTCTGTGGATCCATCATGGTCTTTCTCTTTCAGAATTCCTTTTTTTTTCTCGATTCATACTTTGGGTTACTGGGAAAGCAGACTCTGAAACAGAGTTCAGCAAGCAAATTATTTAAGGGGGACCTTTGGGGACCAATACTAATAGAAGAGATGGGAAGAAAGCAGGCTTGAGCAGAGGAAAAATTAGATCTGAATGAAGTGCAGGCTCAAAGACCCCCTCCAGTCACCCTACAGAAAACTCTGAAACTAGAATGATTGTTTAGAATGTCTCCAGATGGATGCAGATGGTCAGATATATACCCTCACATCCATATGAGTCATCCCCAGGAAAAGATGTGACTTTTAGTAAGATACTCTGCGCTGAGGCAATCACTGAAGAGGCTGGCAGCTAAAGTACATCAGCCCACAACCCTCCCAGCACCCGAGGCCACACAGCTTTCATTGAAGGAGGAGTGTCTGGGAGATTCTCCACAGTATCTTCCACATCCCACAGATCCAGTGACCTGTTGTTTTGCACATGTATGTATGTATGTATGTATGTGTGTGTGCCGTGCCAGCACAGCCAAGGGCGAATCTGAGGAGGGGCGGTGAAGGATTGAAGAAAAGACAGACAAGAGAATACAGCTGGGTCTCGGTGGACCTCCCGTGCCTGGATGAGGACACAAAAGACCCAGCCTGCAAGCCGATGCTTTATTTTATAGTCTGATTAAAACAGGGGTAGATTAACATGCATACAGATGTTCTTGTTTTGGCAACACTTGCTGCACCTCCTACAGCCCATTAGCTACTTAGGAAGGAATTAGGGAGGGCTACAAGGTCAGGCTTAATTATGCTCGGAGAGCTCTGCCCTCCAGGCTGAGACTTGTTTGTGGCCCTGCCACAGGTCAGCCCGAGGCTTGACCCTAGACCCGCTCCCTACATGTATGTATGTATGAATGTATTTGTTAAGCCTCACCTGAGGATATTTTTCCATTGCTTTTCTGAGAGAGAGTGGAAGGGAAGGATAGAGGGGGAGAGAGAGAGAAACATTGATGTAAGAGAGACATATTGATTGGTTGCCTCCTGCACATGCCCTAGCCTGGGCATGGGGTTGAACCTGTAACCCAGGTACATGCTCTTGATGGGGAATTGAACCCTTGACCCTTCAGTGTGAGGGTGAATGTGAAAGATGTGACAGCCATGTCCTGCATGGCTTGGGTTCAGGATCTGGAGAAGGGCCATGCACAAATGAGGAGACTAGACAAGAAATATGAATTTGGAAACAGGGGGCCAGGCAGAGAGCCCAACTCTAGTGGGAGGGCTTCACTGGTGCCCAGGCCCTGCCAGCCTTTTATTCAATTTTAGATACACATATTGCCCTTAATCAGGCAAGCAATTCCGGTAGCAGACAGACTATCTTAAAGGTCAGTAAATATTAGTAAAGATTACTTTGAGACTATTAGGTCAGGAAATTGCTTGAGCCACCATTGTCTCGACTAGACAGTCGGTGCATAGCTTTGGCCCTTGCCAAAGCTCAAGGTCCATCAGCCTTCTGGGTTCCTTGTTTACACTTTCCTGATAGTGTAGACAATGGGTAGCTTCCAGCATGTGAACACTTTAACTATTGATCCATGCCAGCCAGGGCTTACTCTTATATTTAAAAGTCCAGTCATTTATTCTACACAAGGCATTATCAAATTATAACCCAAGGGCTAAACCTAACCCATTGTCTGTTTTTGTAATAAAAATATATTCAATCAAAACCATGCCCATTCATTTATGTATTGCCTGTGGCTTCTTTTATTCCATAGACAGAATTAGTTCATTGCAACAGAGACCTTATGGTACACAAAGCCAAAAATATTTGCCATTTGATTCCTTACAGAAGAAGTTTGCTAAATCCTATTGTAGAAAGTTGGTGTACTTTCTATATGGTTGTGCAATTCAGGCTATTTCATTTAGACATCTTCCTGGGTGGGAATTTATAACAATAACAATAGCTGAGTTAATGGAGTACTTAACATTTAGAACCTTTTACAATTTTAAGTGTATTTTTACTCCCTAAGCCCCATTGAACCTCAGGCACTCTGGCCTCAGAATCCTGCCCCTCAATCACTGAAAGGTAGTTGAAGAATAGCTTTCCATTTCTCAGCAAAAGAGTCCATCAGGCTTTGGGCCCCGCACATGCCAGAATCTAGAAGCCTAATCATGTAAACTGGAATCAATTTCTTTGGAGAAGTGCCCTGGGATTTCAGGTCCTGGAATAAATGTCCAGCTCCCTTTTGCTATGCACATATGTAAGGATAGGGTGAGCATAGGTGGGTTGGAAAACAGCTAAAGATGTTCTGTATATATCTGGCTTGGGCCCTTCTCAGTCCAGGCTACTCTGCATCCAATTTCTAGTTTGGGATCCCCTAAAGCACCCTCATACCTTGCTTTCTCCACCCTATTTTAATACTTGTCACATATTTTGACTAGCCTTCTTCTTGCAGAGAAGCCCTGTCCTCTGATATTCTTCTTACTAGTACACTATTATATTCTCATTCACCTTTTCCAATTCAATGTGGATAGTCACCTTGGGAGGTGAATGCCTGTGCTTAATCTGCCATTTTGATCTGATAGGAACAACAATGTTTTAAATTGTTTTTAAATATACAAACACTTGAGAAAAAAGGTTAACTTGATTTCAATGTTTTTATTTTGGGTTTTTAATGAGTTCTTAGTTATTTACATTGCAGGAATATTAAATCTATGTAATGAGTGTCTGACACCAGAGCTATGGGAGCCTGAGGCAAAAGACAAATTCAGTAATATTGATCTTGTTTTTATTTAAAAGCTTGAATATTTTATCATGGATGTTTTTGCATTAGTGTTATTTTAATGTCACATTGAAATATTTTTTATCTTCATTACTGAGTTTCTGGGTGTGCCTCTAAATTTAGTGCCTAAACCAAGTGTCTCACTAGCTTCAACAATCCATGCTCCAACCCTGCTTGATTGGGCTCTCAAAGCTCTTGATTATATGGTATTCTCATTACAGGATAAATATGATCATATAACTGTCAGTACTGGTAAAAGAAGAATATATATATATTAAGGGTCCATCTGAGTAATGACATCACATAGCAATGCCTAGCTTCCTCTCCCTAGCAACTAGCCTCCTTACAGTTTCTTTAGCCCAGGAACATGACTTGCTTTATAGTCAGGTGGGAACATTTTACACTTTAACCAAATGTCTGTGAAGCATTTTCCCATGCCTCATCTCATTTTATCCTCACAGAAGTCCTGGAGTAGGTAGATAAGAGACTTGGTGGAATCCTATTTTCTTTTCATTAGCCAGAAAACAGAGATTTAAAAAGCTTAGAAACTTGATCCGACTGAAAAGAAGTAAGAAATGGTGGACCTTGAAAATGACTTCAGGTTTTCTTACTGCGCAGAATATAGTAAAAAACTGCTGCAGTTAAATATTTCACTCTTTGTTCTCCCTATGTGATCTACAATAACAATCTGCTTCGTGTTGATATTTACTGCTGTGTTGATAACAATTACCTGAAAGAGAAGTTGGGGTCCTTCACTGGGCTGGAAAAAGTTTAGCTAAATCAGAAAGCAGGTCTAATTAAGCAAGTTTATTCTACATATATAAAAGGCTAAGTTGACTTGCACATGTACGATACATATAAAGCTCTCGCTGGCGCCAATTGCACGCTTGTGTTTTGATCTGTCATTGTCGATCATGAATTTGGTTGACACTTCTATTATAGAGAAAGGGCGAATATGGATATTAAAATATTTCTTCTAATTAATTTCCTTTCAAGGTGCATGAATTCGTGCACTGGGCCACTAGTATTATATGAACACCTATACCCAAAATGTTTATGACACACTTTTTATCTTAGCACATTTTTTTGTGTGTGTGTATTGATATGTTGTTTATTACAGAATTTTCCAAATTGGTAAAAACAAACAAATTAATTAAATACTTTCAATGTCTAACTATAGGAGATTACTTAAATAAATTATAGTCTATCCCCTGGATGAACTATTATGCTGTTGGGGTCCAGCCCCAGCAGGTCCAGGGGTTCCCAAAGGTGTGGATGGAGTTGGCGAAGAATGAAGGACTCGGAGACAGCATTCAGTTGATCAGCAGCCTAGCCAGATTCTCTAGCCAGGTTCTAGCCAGGTTCTCTATCTTAGCACATTTAGATATTTGTTCTTGTATTCCCATTTCAAGAGTCCTGTGTTAAAAGGCAGAGCTACCGCCCTAGCTGGTTTGGCTCAGTGGATGGAGCGTCGGCCTGCGGACTGAAGGGTCCCAGGTTCGATTCCAGTCAAGGGCATGTACCTGGGTTGCAGGCATATCCCCAGTAGGGGGTGTGCAGGAGGCAGCTGATTGATGTTTCTCTCTCATCAATGTTTCTAACTCTCTATCCCTCTCCCTTCCTCTGTAAAAAACCAATAAAATATTTTTTTAAAAAAAAGGCAGAGCTACCATACAAGCTATAGGAAAAGATAATTCATTAAAGCATCAGTAATTTGTATTATCTGAACTTTTCTGATATGAAAATTAATTCGTTGGGATTAGAAGAGAAGAGCTAAGCTTTACCATGGAGCAGATGCGAAAGGAACCTTATAATGTGATGCTCGATGCCAACAGTCCACATGTGATCTGGGATTGGCTTTAGACAGAGCAATATGAAAGTCTTGAAAAATAAGATGTGAGAATAATAAGTCAATTTTCTACATTTGCCTGAGCTAATTTTCCTCACTCTAATTATGCACAAGGCATCAAATGCCTTCTCCTCCCCCATACAAAAAGAGTCTCTGTAAATGAAGAGTCTCTAGTAAATGAAGCACTTAAAATGATTGGTGTATTTTGCTCACTTATATTTTAAACTTAACTTTTCTGACTATGTTCCAAAAATTATGTAAAAATAGAATGCTACTGCATTAATAAAATCAATTGTAATAATCATAATAAATATATATTGAATAGTAAGAAACGCTAAACTCATAGGCATCTTTATTTGGGATAAATGTTGGCAAGATCTAAGCACTACATTTACTAATAGAACCATACAATCATGAAGCATTTCATGCATACATATCCAAAATAAAATTATCATTTCCCAGGAATGAAAACACTTCAAAATTAGAGTGTGTACAGCTCTAAATTGATTCTATAAATGGGTTCCAGAAAATCATTTACCAGATGGTTATATTTAAGATGCCACTCAAGCTTCCTGTGTACTTCAAAATGGAGTCACCTGTGTGTAAAACTGTTGATAATAGGAAAAACAAAAGGCTTACATTTTCAAGGATGACTAAATGCTTGGTATAACAAAAGACAAATAAAAAAATAGAGACAGTTTCCAGGTAGATAGTACTGACACACAGAAGGCAAATTAATGTCTTAATTACTAATCATGCTCAATTTCATGTAAGCAGCTCTCAGTCATCATAATCTAAAAACTATTAATATATATCCTGATTGCAATTTTGATTGTTGTCAGTTCACTTACTTCACCCAGTTTCTCAACATAGTTAAGAGTACAGATCATGGAGTCAGACCGCCTGCACTGAGAATGTAGATTTGGGACTTTAGGCCAGGTACTTAACCTCTTTGGTCTCTGTTTCCTCATCAATACTCACCTATAAAATGAATCAAGAATGACAATTATAATTGTATAAGGGTTTTTACAATTAAATGTGATAATGCAGTGCCTGACATATAGAAATTGCTTAATAGGTGTTAGTTACAGAACAAATGCTAAAAGTATTTAATCAAATCAGAGAATTGACTTTTAGGAAAATATTGTTAGCATGTGCAATAGAATATTTCATAGGCAACACAATAGAAGTTACTGTAAAATGTGTGTATGCATATTTTATGCTCTCCAGTCTTCATATTATCTACATGACCTCATAGCTGGAGGCCGGTACATACCACATGTCTTTTCCTCGGGAAGCGGTTTTCACTTAAATTCAGCTGCTCTATGATAGTCCATGGGAGCCAGTGCTCCTAAGGATGCAGTTAGGAGGAAAAATACATGCCAGTGCCAAAATCTGGAAGATGCTGAAACTTAAAGGTGTCGTCCCATTTGTGATTACACCAAAGACCTAGAGTGATGGTGGTTTCTACCATCTGTTCAGGTGAAAAGTAGTTTAGTAATAGTTGCTTTTCCCCTAACATTTTGAATAGGGTACAGCATTACAAAGTGGCAAGTCATAATGTCACATCAAAGATATAGAATTGTTCCATTATAGACAAAAATATAGAATTGTTTCATTGTAGAAGCATATTCCTTATACTGAGAAAGAAATACTCAAAGATTCTAAAACAGATTTCAAGGAATGCAGCACAGCCTTTTACCAGAACACAGAAGAATCAAATAGGCTATCTTTGATACTGTACACCAAAATGAGCAAATTAAAGATACCATTCAACTACTCCATGTTTTTTCCTCCTATGCTTATGCTCATGCTGAATTTCCGGTGTTTAAAAATGAAACTTAAGCTATTACCCAAACATTTATAAGAAAATACAGATTAAAGTATTTTCTCAGTGAAATATGTGTTTGCACATCTCAATTACACATATTTTAAGGCATGAAATTGAAAAAGAATTTCTTTTTATTGTGCATAAAAAACAAACAACCCCCCCAAAAAACATAATTCCCTTAGGACTCAAAGTTCATTTAAAGTTGTGTTTCTGAATAGCTACTATCTTTTTATTTACAGTCTCCAAGCTCTAAGAAGTCCTAGGCAGGAGACAAAAAGGGGTGAAAAGAGGTGTTTGGGTTTGTTTGTTTTTGTTTGTTTGTTTGTTTGTTTTGTGTATATTTTTTAAACAATTCCAAAGGAACATAACTAAAGGTATTGTCGGAAAACATTAAAATTCTCTGAAAGGCGAACTGTAAATCCAAAAGCAAGAGAAATAAAAAGTGATACCCAGAGGAATACTGACTGGTTTGAAGCAGAAGTTTTCTCTTTATATGGAAAACAGTTTTCACCCTGCAGCTCCCAGGCTGGGTGAGGAAGCACTATTCAAGAATGGAGACAAGAAAAGAGAAAGGGTTACATAGTCTCTGACACCACATTTCTATTCCATAGGCTTCACATTTCCCAAATATTTCCTATTGTTAGGGAATTGTTAGTGCACTTTTCACAGTGGCTTCAGCTTGCATTTTCCCACATTCCACTGTAAAACCCATTTACAGAGTCCTCCCAGCGTCTTGAAGAAAAGTGTCTAGTTTTTTGTTTGTTTGTTTGTAATCAGATGTTATACTTATAGATGTTATTATGTCTAGACCTTATTAAAATATACAAACATTTCTGAAAGAAAGACTGAATTTTACTTTTTATACAGGTGTTCGCAGCCATTCTACAAATCCACAAGGGAAGATAATATTTAAAACCATTCTTGCCCCAACAACTGTATGCGAAATGTGACCGACTCAACAATATTTTCATGTGTCTCAGTTCTGTTATGATCGTGATGTCTTTTTTTATTGTTTCTGCTTGTTGTCCAAGGAGCGACAGTTTAATAGTCAGGCAAAGTAAATTATGATGGCTAAGAAAGAAATTTTTAATGTTGTTTCTCCAAATATATGTAACCTCATTTTAGGATACAAACCTTCTTTGACATTGTTCCTAAGCTCAGAGGGTTTTCAGTCTATCTTGGAAGCCATGGAGGCAATAACAGGGCACACAAGCAGGTTGTTAGAATACAAGGAGAATATGAAAGGACAGGGGGTGCTCAGTGATGCCTTGTTTATTTTTTAAATTATGAAATATTTTAAGCCTAAATAAATATAGAGAGAATAATATAACAAAGGCCCTGTTCCACCTTTAATTTAGTTTATAAAATTTTTGTAACTTAAACTTGGATCATTCAAAATAATAAGAATACATTACAGATACATATTAAATCAGTTCTGCTGGTGTCTCCAATCCCTTTTCTTTTCTTCCTTACTTAAAAGTGACAACCATCCTGCCTGGCTGGTGTGGTTCAGTGATTGAGCATTGACCTATGAGCCAGGAGATCATGGTTTGATTCCCCGTCAGGGCACATGGTACATGCCCGGGTTGAGGGCTCAATCCCCAGTAAGGTTCATGCAGAAGGCAGCTAATTGATTATTCTCTCTCATCACTGATGTTTCTATCTCCCTCTTGCTTCCTCTCAGAAAAATAAAAAAAATATATTTTTTAAAAGTATCAACCATCCTAAATTTTGTCTGTATCATCTCAAAGCATGCTTTATAGTTTTATTATATGGGTGTATATACACAAAAAAACACTACAAACATGCACACACATTATATTATGTAAAGTGCATATGTATTTACTAGTCTATGCATACTATATATATATATCTATATACAATTATAAAGATATATTTATGAACCTTGTAACAACATATCATACTATACATCTTTATGCAACTCACATTTTTCACTTAAAATTTTGTTTAGTCCTTGTCCATGTCTATAAACTATACATAAAGATTTGACTCAATAATTTTTACTGCTATGTGGCATTCTAATTGATGACTAATATATAATACTAGAAGCCCAGTGCACAAAAGTTTGTGCACTGGCAGGGGCAGGGGGGAAAGGGCGTGGGGGTTGTCCCTCAGCTGGGCCTGTGCCCTCTCACAGTCTGGGACCCCTCAGGAAATAACCACCTGCTGGCTTAGGCCAGCTCCCTGGGTGGCAGATGGCAGGACCGGATCCCGCGCTGGGTCACAGATGACAGGCCCTCTGCTGCGCTGCCCCGCCCCGCTGCCCACTGCACAGGGCTGGCCAGGCGGGCGGTGGGACGGGGCGGGCAGATCAGGATCGGCCGGGTGGGCGGCAGGTCGGGGAGGGGCGTGGGGGCAGGCGGAACATGAACCGCCGCACCCCGCCCCACCAGCTGCCAGGCCACACACACGGACTGCAGGCCCCGCCAGCCACCAGGCCGCACACATGGAATGCAGGCCCCGCCAGCCACCAGGCCGCACACATGGACTGCAGGCCCTGCCGGCCACCAGGCCGCGCACAGGGACTGCAGGCCCCGCCGGCCACCAGGCCGCGCACACGGACTGCAGTCCCCGCTGGCCACCAGGCCGCGCACACGGAATGCAGGCCCCGCCGGCTCGCCAGGCCACGCATGTGAACAGCAGGCCTGGTGGGCGATGGGGCAGGCAGCGGGGCAGGCGGATCGCACTGTCCCGCCCTGCCTGCAGTATGCAAATTAGCTGCCATCTTTGTTGGTGGTAAATTTGCATATCACACTGATTAGCCGATGGGAGGTGTAGCGAAGGTACTGTCAATTACCATGTTTGTCTATAATTAGATAGGATATTTAGTAATTTTCCTTTTGATGTATATTTAGGCATTTTTCTCATTTTTCCCTATTTCAAACAAAATTAAAATAAACGTCCTTATACATGTTGTCCTGTGCACATGTGTGAGTTTCTCTAGAGTATTGAGGAAAGTGCTGAGTCGTACTACATGTTATTCAATATTGGAAATTATTTTTCAAGGTAGTTATATCAATTTATAATTCCACCATTAATATGTAAATTCTATTTTTAAATTAAACATTATTGAAATTAAGAATTTAGAGAACATACACCAGTGTAAATGTGAAAAAGTGGTTAAAAAAATAAAGTGCAGAAATTAATAAAATAAAAAGCATGAAAATAATATACATTAATAAATCTTTGTAGTGTCAGTTTTTATATGTGTTAACTAAATGGTAATGAGCATTATTCAATTGATGCTAATCAACTTATTAGTTAATGGCATCATTTGATATTCTATAGCTTATTTCTCTACCTATTTTATCTATTAAATATTGAAAGAGGTATTTAAAAATTTTAAAGTCATTGTGGGTCATTTTTTTTTTGTAATTTCATTCATTGTTACCTTTAAGCATGATAACATAAGAAAAACCTGGGGTAAGACAACAGTAGATCTTTTATCTATGGAAATCAAAACTAGGAATATGATTAGCATTTTGGGATTCTTTAAAACACTGGCCTATGTAAGCACATAGAGATGGTACATAAGCAACGAGGTAGCAATAAAGTGTTCTGTGGTCTTGCGCTCTGCTAGTCATGTGTTCCAGTGCTGGCGGTTGTGTCTTCAAGAGGTAGGAAAAGAAAAGCACAATGACATTTCAAAGGTGTGTTATCCTAGATGCATAAGAACAATGAATAGAGCTCACTTGTGGTATAGATCTACCTTTGCTAAGAAAGCTGTAGGCCTGGGACAGGCCTACCCACTATGACCTGCCCAGTTAGTAATTTGTGATCAGATAAATTATTGAATAATCAGCAAAATATAAGCATTATACATTTTGAAATGTGAAAAGTGCTTGGATATGATTATTATCATGGGTTTTGAAGGGGTTGGGAAAACTTTATCCTTAGTCCTTTAGTTCCGACTGTTGAATAAGTCCAAGGACATATAGTAGCAGATTAGCATGAAAAAATAAAATTTTAATAGATGCACACAGGGAATTTATATAAACATGACAATCCCAAATACAGTGAAGCAAAATTTGGTATATAAGTCATTTTGGATAAAGAAGAAAATTGAAGAACGGGGTCTTAGATTTCCAAAGTGAATATGGGCAATACAGAGGTAGCCCTGAGAGTGGGAATTCCTGGGACATGGGGGAATCTAGCTAACTGGCCCTGCTTGGATCCTTCCTGTCTCATGCTAAGTTGAAAATACTTAAGGTTTCCTTCCTGAAGCAGGATTTTCTATCTGAATCTCTTTAAGAAGAAAAGGGGAGGTAAAACTCTTCCAAGGTTTGTTGGTCTTTAATAGATATAAGTTTGAAATAATCTGCTTCCAATGTTACATATTCCTGGGACACTCTCCCAACCCCCACAAAATGAACTATTTCTTCAAGAATATTCAACAGTAAAGTGAATCAAACATCTCAGATTTTATTTTTTATTTCTACCAAAAGTTTGTCTCCACCAATCCACCTGGCACATCATTCTAAACTAACCTTCTCATTAACAGACCATCCTGTGTGGTTACTTTTGATTACTGAACTTGTCACACCTGCCATGTGGGCCGTCTGAGCTTGTCAAGTTTATTGCATAGCCCCTTTTTTGTTCACAATAGCACAGTCATAAATAGAAATATCTAAATAATATTCAATATAAAATAACTAATATAAAATTAACTATTTTGTCAAAATATAATAAAGTTATATCTCTTATAATTAAGAAATTTGAAGTTAATATTACTGATTTATGGCATTAATTCAGATAAATTTAGTGTTTGATTTTAACAAACAAAACTGCTATTGAAATATCAGTGATATTTTAGAACATGGGCTAGAGATAACTAGTACTGCAAAAGGAGTTCCCAAATCGTTAAAAGCAAGCTTTCTATCAGTTATCCTATATAATAAAGAGGGAATATGCAAATTGACTGTCACTCTGCCACAAAGATGGCAGCACCCACAGCAGAGGCAGGGTTTCCATAACACAAGATGGCTGCACCCACAGCAGAAGCCAAGTTCCCGTAATGAGCCTTAACGAGCAGTCAGCAGGAATATGAGTCTGAGACCCCCCACCGTGGGGCTTGATAGGGGACCTTGGGCCACGCCCCCCACCCAGCAGGGCTTGATGGGAGACCTCAGGCTGTGCCCCCACTCAGCACCAAGCCAGAAGACCTGAGGCTGTGACCCTGCCCGGCGGGGCTTGACAAGGGTGGGACCAGCTGGATCTGGATCTAGCCCAATGGGGTTGGGGGGGGCTGGCCAGGTCTGGGTCTTGCATGATTTTGAGGTGCACGTGGGTGGGCGGGGACTTGACTCTGGGTCCTGTGGTGTGCCCCAGACTGACAGGAGGAAGATTTTCATATACATTTTACCAATTTTCTTTCATCTCTGACACTTCTATTATAGAGAAAGGGCAAATAGCAATATTAAAGTATTTCCTCTAATTAATCCCCTTTTAATGTGCACAAATTTTGTGCACCCAGCCACTAGTCTACATATATAAAAGCCTAAGTGACTGTTCTACCATTCAACTGGTAGCTATGACATACACTGACCACCAAGGGGCAGAAGATCCAACCTGTAGGTTAGCTTGCTGCTGGGGTCCAGCTGATCAGGACTGGGCGAGATGGGCCAGACATGCCCTGGAGCCCTCCCATGGCCCCTCCCCAGCCCCGATCATGCACCAGTGGGGTCCTTTGGCCTGGCCTGCACCCTCTTGTAATCCGGGACCCCTTGGGAGATGTCAGAGAGCTGCAGGCCAGGCCAAGGGACCCCACTCATGCATGAATCCGTGCACTGGGCCTCTAGTATATGATATTCAGCTTTGTTCACAGAATTAGTACATTTTATTTAGTTAGAAGATTATTTTTATAAGTTTTGCTATATTTTCAAAGCAATGAAATAAAAATAAATTTAAAGACTAAATTGAAAATTTCAGAGGAAGATTATAAACATTTGTCTGATGTGTGATAGTCTCAATATATTACATTAATTAAGGACATATTAGTCAATTCTTGGTTTAACAAAATCAAGGATTAATAGAAAAATAAAAAGAGAGTTCATTTTTCCTGAAACAATTTGAAGGAAAAATAAAATTAGGAACACTATAAAATGGAAGATTTGCATTAAATACAATGCTATCTTAAAATAAGAGTTACAAGGTCAACAATGTGATAGTTTGGTGTAAACAAGATCATTGATGTTGCCCTTTCCAGGTTACATCCCTTCCTACCCCACAGGGTAGAGCATTGTCCTAAGAATTTAGAAAAGCCCAGGGCAGCAGAGGCCATGCTGCTGGGAATGGCTGCACGTAAGGAAGGGCTGGTGTTTCACATGCCAGTTTAGATCAGTTGGTAATGCTCACCTAGGTGGCTGTGTAAAAGATTCTTAAGCTACGTCATGGTTCCCTGGGACAAACACCAGGATAAGTTGGTGATGTCAGCTCCGAGTTCCAGAGAGGAATTTGTTGCACACATACTGTGTATTTACTGCTATTTGCCTAAGGTCTCTTTTTTTAAGGTTCCAATACTTTTCTTTATGAAGTTTAGTGGGATATACAAAAGTTTGAGGAGGTCATCAATTTTCAGGGCTTTTCTTTATGAGCAAGGCAGAGCGATCATGTCTATACCTGATATAGAGGCAGTCTTCAGGTGTGGAGAAGAAACGGCTGGCAGGATGATTAGTCTGAAACCGAGGGACTCTGAACAAACCCTGATGTGTGGTGGCATTGGAAACTGATGAATCCACTTGCACACAAGTGAGTGTGCCAGCTTCAGTCATCCATTGCTAATGATCGGGCCTCCTCAAAACTTGGTAGATTAAAACAACCACTTATTAGCTAGATATTTTATAGAATAATGACTAGACCTGAGCTCAGGTGGCTAGTTGTTCTGAATCCAACTAAGATCACTATGCAGCTGGAGTTATCTGATGGCTCCCCTGCCCATTGAATGGGCAAGGTGGCCTCACTCACTCTGGCAGTGCATGCTCAAAGCTCGCACGCTTCAGCTTTCTTCCACACATCCTCCTATTCTCCTGTAAGCCAAGTTGGATTTCCTACATGACAATCTTAGCACAATGTCTGAAAACAGCAAATGTAGAAACTGCAATTTTGAAGTCTAACCTCCATAACGCATTCAACTGTCACTTCTGGAATATTGAGTTGGCCAAATGAAGACCCTAAGGCCAACTGAAATTCAATGGGTGGGAGAAAAGGTTCCACCCGATGATTGGACAAACTACAAAATTCTGTGGTCACTGTAATCTACCACAGAGGCTATCATATTGTTGGCAACCATTAGACAAAAAGAAAACTTTCAAAAATAATTTTCATGAGACTAGAGAGGAAAATCATTGGTCAACGTATGAAGAAAATTAAGAAAAACCTGGGGGCACGTTTCTTTCTTCTATATGCAAATTTAATTCTAGGATTCATGTCTTATTCATATTTTCACAGAGCAGGTGAGAAGTAAAGATTAGGTGTATTAATAATAAAAGGTTTTGAAATATGTAAAGTTGTTTATGAATTTAAAAATATAATTTTTTCTATGCCTCTAGGTCTAAGAAACAACTTGGCTATAAAATGTTAGGATATACATTTGAATTGAGCAGTTTGGAATCTAAATATGATGATGTATTAATCCAATGAGCCAGGTACCCTTGTGGACATCCAATGTGCTACCAACGTTAAATGCAGAGAGATGCAAATTAGATAAAAATTGATGAAGTATATACTTGCCATTTTTATAGCAGCACACACATTAGCACAGAAAAGGAGAAGGAATTTATAATCCATTTGCATTTCTATGTAAAATGTCTCATAATGATCATATATTTATGGCTAAGCACATTTTAAACTTACAGAACTTTTAAATGAGATGCAAGTTCTACAAATATTTCTAATGGGAGTTTGCTACTTTCCAATGCAAATATTGCAAACGTAAAGGCTCATTATATGTGGAAAGAATTGTAGCTGTGTATTTACCACCTTGACAGAATAATTATGAATGATGAGAAAAAAATCAAGTGCACAAATTAATGACCATTTCAATATATTTGAGGGAAATATAATTAGTTTATTTTCAGGAAACTTTTAAAATATCATTGTCAGACAAAATTACAGCTTGTAGTTTGTCAGTCATGATGAAGATTTAGTTTAATGTACCTTCAGGATTTTAAATGAGTTTATCACATTATCAGGAAATTACAGGGGTCTATAAGCTAATTAGAAATATGGTTAATATAAAAATAAAGATGAAACCGTGCATCACTGATTTAAAGAAACTTAGAAATCAATAAAGCCTAGTTAATTGAATATGCTAAACTGTATAATTTGAATAATGTGCAGAAAAAATTTTTCAAGTGCTCCAATAAAGTGCAATCAACCCTCCTTGAAATTAAGGCATCATCTACAATATCATGAATTAGCTGTAAAATTCATAAGTCTATGCTCTTATGCAAACACTATTGTTTAACATAAATACTCATTATTTTTATAGATTTTCTATAGCATATTAAAGTTAATAGAAAAATTGTTTTTTACATTTTCCCCAAACAACCTGTATTACCAAGAAAATGAAGAAAGTGGCCACATTTGCCCCTAGGATTCAGTGGTATTAATACAATGTTTCTTTAAAGCATCCTTTCTTATTATCTCAAGAATGACGATTCCTATACTGCACCAGATAAATTTTTTGCATCCCTCCTAACATTAAACACATCTATCTTTCAACTGCAGTCACTGCACAGCCTCTGCTCAGGCTTCGTTCTCCTGCTCCTCCTTCTGCTTGTCCAATTTCTCTTCCCTCAGAGCTGCACAGAGAAGCATCCACATTTGTGGTACCCACTAGGAGATGGGTAACTCATACAGAGGTTGTCACCTCTGAGCGTTGCCAAGGGTATCAGTCCTCCAGCTGCATTGTTGCATTCTGTGCAGAGTGGCAATCATCACGCTCTTCCTCAATTATGTACCATACTAGTTTCCTCATTCCCGATGCACTTCTGATTTTGCCCAAAATAGTTTCACATGTTTCTGCCTTTAACTCCTCCCTCAATCAGGGCTCAGAAGCAGGACATGTAGGAAAACAGAATGCACCATAGCACTGTTGTCTGATCTCACCTCTCTCCTTTCCCTATGAAAAAGAAAACTTTTCAGTGGATTCAAGCCAACACCATGAGGAGGTGAGAGTGCTATGCTGGAGGTGTTGATTGTGGTAGCTATGAAAAAAAAACCAGCCTTGTTACAATCAAAAATTAGGAAAATAGTCTTCATGGCTGAGTGTTTTTCCCATTAAAATAGCTGTTTACCTCTTCTTGTTTTTACACATGCTGCTTGTATAAGTACCTTAGGGCAATTTCCTAACCTTTCATCAATTAATTTAGATTTTTAAAACACTCAAAATAATAACACTCGTGGAGATCATTTCAATTTAGGACACATTCTGAATAAAAACCTGCCCACAAACTCCATGTTTATAGACCTAAGATGGTCATAACAACTGAAATTACTCATTTCACCCAGCCTACTAAATATCATTTTAATACCTGAGGCAATTATTGTCATCTCAACCCCATGGCAGCTGAACATCTCAGACATATATCTATTTTACATATATCATAGAATAAATTGAAATAAAGGAAAATGTCCCTTTTCTCCTATTACAATAGAAAAGACTTAAAATATGATAATACAAAGGTATGCAAATGTGCAAGACACATACTCAAATGCATTGTAACCAGCAGAATTCCTTTGGAAGCAATTGAGCAATTCCTACACAGGTTTTCTAAAAATGTCTATAATTTTGACCCATATTACAATGTTAAGAAACCTATTTTAAGGATATTGTCCAACATATGAAAAAACTGCATTCACAAGTATATTTATCCCCCAAACAATACAGAGATCATCAATAATAGAACAATTAACTAATCTCTTCCCAAACTGTGTTCCACAAACAGTATGTTAATTAATGTTATTTGTATTAAGGGTTCGGTGACCATGATAATTCAATAGATTATTTTAAACAGGAATCTTTACTCTAAGCTTTCTCAGAACATTAAATGCTAATATGCAGTATAAGTTCCCAAGAGGCACATTTCCTCAAAAGCTTTATCCATAAGGCATTAAAAGATACTATATATATATATATATATATATATATATGAAGAGTTATTAATTCTGTGGAAATTGCTTAAAAATTATCTTATCTTGAGAAACAAATGATGAGGGGCTGAGAAGAGCAGATTTTGTAGCTAGAACAGGAATGTTGTTTTTATGGCAAGGTAAAATTTTTTCTGTTTTTCAAATTTTCTGTAGTGTGTTTATAAAACTTTTCCTCAAAGAAAGCAATAAGTAAAAATAAATTAAAATGAGCTTTTATTAATTTTAATATAAAACCATGATAATTACCTAAAATAGTCCCTGGATATAAACTTACTTCTGGAAGTGGCTAAAAGAAAATACCAAAATAAACAATGTTAACTTGCACTATTTTCTGCATATTTGTGTGTGGATATCCATCAAGTGATATACATGTATGTGTGCAAGAGACAGAGGTTAAATATATCCATATACATACATCAGCTAGGTAAAAAGATGAGTTTTCTGATCCTGATATATCAACTATTTTGACTCCTCTGAGTAGAAAACATTTAAATTTTACTAAGATCTTCAATGCACTATAATAAAAATAACTTGATACTTCTTTAGTATCAAGATGTATAACATTCAACATAATTTAGTCCCCTCTGGGAGAGATGTAAGACATTTTACATTTAAATAGATGCAAAGAACCATATGTTCTGAAAGTGAATGTGAAATAAACTGATTCTTAAATTACTCCTGAATCCATACTCATTATTTGTCAGTCATGCTTTCATATTGTAATAACGATGTACCCTTAGTTTTATCTTTTTCTTTTTGTTTCAATTATAAACCCACTTTGTCTCTGGTTGGGGAGGAGATAAGGGATAAGGGATATATCAAACCATAAAGATTTCTCCTTCATCTATCCTTTAATAGTTGCAGTAGAAAGGCTGATATATCATTCAAACACATTAAAATCAATAAATTAATTACTACATTAATGTAGCATTAATTAAATAAGTTATTAATGATTTGTTTAATTTATCATTAACTAAATAAGTTAAATTAACCACTGCAGCACACATTAAAATCAAATGGGTTTCCAAAACTAGATAAAGACAGCACAGTGAAAGAGAATTACAGGCCAACATCCCTCATGAACATAGATGCCAAAATCCTCAACAAAACTCTAGCAAATCGGATCCAGCAGTAAGTACATCAGAAAGATCATACACCATCACCAAGTAGGATTTATCCCAGGGATGCAAGGATAGTACAATATCCACAAATCAATAAATGTGATACATCACATAAACAAATTGAGAGATAAAAATCACATAGTCATATCAATTGATGCAGAAAAAGCATTTGACAAAATCCAACACCCTTTCTTGGTAAAAATGCTCAGCAAGGTGGGAATAGATCATACCTCAACATAATAAAAGCCTTATATGACAAATCCACAGCCAACATCATACTCAATGGGTAAAAACTAAAACCATTTCCCTTAAGAACAGGAATAAGACAGGGATGCTCACTCTCACCACTCCTGTTTGACATAGTACTGGAAGTACTAGCCATTGCAAACAGACAAGAAGAAATAAAAGGCATCCAAATTGGAAAAGAAGTAAAGCTGTCCTTATTCACAGAGGTATGATACTGTACATAGAAAACCCTAAAGACTCCATCAAAAAATTATTAGACTTAATAAATGAATTTGGCAATGTAACAGGATACAAAATTGACGCCAAGAAATCTATGGCATTTCTATACACCAATAATGAACTTACAGAAAGAGAGACTAAAAAAACAATCCCATTTACCATCACACCAAAAAAATTAAGATACCTAGGAATAAGCTTGACTAAAGAGGTAAAAGACCTATACGCAGAAAACTACAGAACACTGAAAAAGGAGATAGAGGAAGACATAAACAGATGGAAGAACATACTGTGTTCATGGATTGGTAGAATCAACATCATCAAGATGTCCATACTACCCATCTATAGATTCAATGCACTCACCATTAAAATACCAACAGCATATTTCACAGACCTAGAACCAACTTTCCAAACATTCATCTGGAATTAAAAAAAGACCCCGAATAGCTGCAGCAATCCTGAGAAAGAAGAACAAAGTAGGTGGGATCTCAATACCAGATATCAAGCTGTATTACAAAGCCACTGTTCTCAAAACTGCTTAGTACTGGCACAAGAACAGACATATAGACCAATGGAATAGAATAGAGAACCCAGAAATCAACCTAAACCACTATGCTCGATTAATATTCAACAAAGGAGGCATGAACATACAATGGAGTCAAGACAGCCTCTTCAATAAATGGTGTTGGGAAAATTGGACAGATACGTGCAAAAAAATGAAACTAGACCACCAACTTACACCACACACAAAAACAAAGTCAAAATGGATAAAGGACTTAAACATAAGACAGGAAACCATAAAAATACTAGAGGAATCCACAGGCAGCAAAATCTCAGATGTATGCCAAAGCAATTTCTTCACTGATATTGCTCCTAGGGCAATGGAAACTAAAGAGAAAATAAACAAATGGGACTACATCAAAATAAAAAGCTTTTGCACAGCAAAGGAAACCATCAACAAAACAACAAGAAAGCCCACTGTATGGGAACATATTTGCAAATGTTATCACCGATAAGGGTTTAATCTCCAACATTTACAGGGAACTCATACAACTTAACAAAAGGAAGATAAACAACCCAATCAAAAAATGGGCAATGGACCTAAATAGATACTTTTCGAAAGAAGACAGAAGAAAGGTCAAAAGACATATGAAAACATGTTCAAAGTCACTAATCATCTGAGAGATGCAAATCAAAACAACAATGCAGTACCATCTCACACCTGTCAGAATGGCTATCATCAATGAATCAACAAATGACAAGTGCTGGCGAGGATGCAGAGAAAAAAGAATCCTCATGCACTGCTGGTGGGAATGCAGACTGGTGCAGCCACTGTGGAAAACAGTATGGAGTTTCCTCAAAAAACTAAAAATGGAACTCCCATTTGACCCAGTGATCCCACTTCTAGGAATATATCCCAAGAAACCAGAAACACCAATCAGAAAGGATATATGCATCCCTATGTTCATAGAAGCACAATTCACCATAGCTAAGATTTGGAAACAGCCTAAGTGCCCATCAGCAGATGAGTGGATTAAAAAACTGTGGTACATCTACACAATGGAATACTATGCTGCAGTAAAAAAGAAGGAGTTCTTACCATTTGCAACAACATGGATGGAGCTGGAGAGCATTATGCTAAGTGAAATAAACCAGTCAGAGAAAGATAATATCACATGATCTCACTCATTTGTGGAATATAATGAACAACATAAACTGATGAACAAAAACAGATCCAGAGACAGAGAAGCATCAATCAGACCATCAAACCTCAGAGGGAAGTTAGGGGAGGGTGGGGGTAAGGGCGAGAGATCAACCAAAGGACTTATATTCAAGCATATAGGCCTAACCAATGGACATAGGCAACAGGGGGGTGAGGGCATGAGTGGGGGGGATGGGGGGATAATGTGGGGATAAGGACACAAATGTAATAACTTAATCAATAAAAAAATTAAAAAAAATAAATTAAAATAATAAAATCTAACCAAAAAAAAAAGTTCAAATGGGTTTCTTTTGAGGTGATAAAATCTATATATATAAAAGCCAAGTAACTGAAACGACTGGAATGACTGGTCGCTATGACACGCACTGCGGCCGGCCAACTGGCCTGATCAGGATTGGGGCCTGCTAGCCAACCTCCCATGGCCCCTCCCTCTGGCTGGCTGGCCCCAATGGCCTGATCGGGTTGGAGAACCAGGGGTGGGTGGTGGTGGAGGTGGATGTGACCCTTTTCCCAGGGGGGCCGAGGGCCGGCTCCCTCCTTGGGGCCAGCAGCCAATTTCCTATGGCCCCTTCCCCCAGCTGGCAAACCTCCCATGGTCCTTACTCCTATCCCTCCCCTGGCTGGAAGGCCCCTGTGGTGGTGCAGTGGCAAGGGAAGGAGGAGGGGGGCAGGCAGGGAACTGCGTGGTGGTGGGGTGCCAAGGGCAGCATCGGCATCTGGCATCCATTCCTTCCGCGCCCGGCCAGGCAACCATTGCCTCCTCTCCTGACCCCACCAGGGCCTTCAGGCCCTATTGGCCCTGATCGCCAGCCAGGCCTAGGGACCCCACCCATGCATGATTTCATGCACCAGGCCTCTAGTTGTTTTATAATTGACTGTGGTTGTGTTGCACCTATCTGTGAATATACTAAAATCCATTCAATAGTACACTGGAAATGGATGAGTTCTATGCTATGTGAATTTTATCTCAAAAAAGTTGTTTAGAAATACAACATGATGAGAGGACTGGATCTTGTAAAGCATTCCTGGAATTTTATAAATAGAAAAATTTCAACCTTGGAAACCAAGGTGCTGCAACATTAAGACCACTCATTTCATTCATAGCTTCACAGAGAAGCTAACTCTTATATCATACACTGACAAGACTTCTGCTCTTGTCTTAAAGGGTTTTGTCCATTGTGTTGGTCTTTTATTTGAAACCATGTAGGTATATGTAGGCAATATTTACATAAAACTTTGTCTCTTCTCAGCATACTAAAGTAACTTTATTATACTAAGATATGATATACTTTGAAAATGGCTTTTAATGGAGATTATTTAAAACTAGAAGCCCATTGCACGAAGATTTGCACAATAGGCTTTCCTTCCCCTGGCTGTTGGCACCGGTTTTCCTCCGGCACCCGGGACCCAGGCCTTTGGTCCAGCCGCTGCAGCCGCAGCAAGGCTTGGCTTCTCCACTGTGGCCGCAGAGGAGAAGCCAAGACTCTTTAATCTTCAATCTTCAGTCTTCAGTCTTCACACTGGCCGGAGCCTTCAGTCTTCGCTTCATGCCTGCATATGCAAATTAACCACCATCTTTGTTGGGTTAATTAACATAGTCGCTCTGATTGGATGGTGGGTGTAGTGGAGTGACACCAATTTGCATGTGTCTCTTTTATTAGTGTAGATGTTATAATTGGCCTACAACACCATACTTCTCTGATGATTTTTCTCCTATATCACATATCTAAAAGGCTCCAAACTGTTTTGTGTTCTCATTAAGCTCATTTTATGTACAACTTGCCCACCCAATATTGTAAGAAGCTATTAGGTTATTATTTCTCTGTTGTACTGAATTTATACCAATTTTTAACCTGTGTCTTTAGAATTTTATCATTCAGCAATTATATTCTTTATTAAGAGGAATACAACATTTTATCTGTGGAAGAACTACATTCTAAAATAAAAACATATTTTATGATTTTTTTTTAAATATATATTCTATTGATTTTTTACAGAGAGGAAGGGAGAGAGATAGAGAGTTAGAAACATCGATGAGAGAGAAACATCGATCAGCTGCCTCCTGCACATCTCCTACTGGGGATGTGCCCGCAACCCAGGTACATGCCCTTGACCGGAATCGAACCTGGGACCCTTCAGTCCGCAGGCCGATGCTCTATCCACTGAGCCAAACCGGTTTCGGCTATATTTTATGATTTAAATATACGAATCATATTTCATGGTATTTTGAGAGTCTAACTTTTCAAATCCACTTAGTAGAAACAGTAGACAGAAAATATGCAAAACTAAGATAAGTATTTTGGTGAGAAGACAGCTTGTCTTCTCTAAATATGCCCTCTGTAACCTACATTTTATGAAATAACTACATAAAATCCTGAATTTCAGAGTAACCAAACAATCATTCTTTAACTCTTTGTCAAAAGTAAACCAGTCTTTAATTATTAATAACTAGACTCCCAAGTTTAGCTGCACTTTAAACTTTTAGAAGTCAAATCAATCATAGGACAACAACAATGTATGAACATATGATTGATGATGTAGCTCTTTTTTCTTAAAGGAATATATTCTTAAATCTTAGCTAACATAAGAAAATATAATTATAGGCTGAATTAGAGTTTTAAAATTACAGGGATGTGTGCTTTATTGATAGTAAAATGATTTTACATTCAGAAAAATGTCCAGCTGTCTTAATAATGGCAGTTTCTTTCAACAAAGAAAGCTTCAGGCCTCCCAAATCCTAAGGAGTCATGATAGATCTATCTCATGGTTCTTTAAATGATTGTATAAATTAAGCTTGTTCACCACTAGACTTGATTTGTGTGTTCCAGACCCAGGTCATCCATCCTGTTTGTGTCTACATTCTTAGGTTATCTTCAGCCAGACCCAGAATGTTATGCATGCTTACAAGCAATCCAATCTTTTAGCAAAATGTATTCTGCACCTGTGATGGATAATTTTATGAGTCCACTTGACTGGACTAAGGGATGCTCAGATTGCTTGTAAAACATTATTTCTGGCTATATCTGTTCCGTGAAAATGTTTCTGACAGAGAGGAGCATTTGAATGGGATGGGGGTGAGATGGGAGTGGGCTGGAAGAGGTTATTGGGGGTGAAAGAAGGACCTATGTTATACTTTCAACCATAAAATTTTTTAAAATCAACCTCATTAGTGTGATTGGGCACCATCCAAATTTGCTGATAGCCTCAATAGAACAAAAGGTGAAGGAAGAGAAAATTTGTTCTCCTTGCTTGAGCTGGGGCACCCATCTTCTCCTGTCCTCAGACATCAGCACTCCAGGTTTTCGAGCTTTCACTCAGACTGGGACTCACAGGACTGGTTTCCCTGGTTCTCAGGCCTTTGGGTTGGGATTGGAACTATGCTGCCAATTTTTGTGGCTTTCCAGTTTTCAGATGGTAGGTTGTGGGACTTCTCAGCCCATGTACTCTCAGCCTTCCATAATTGTGAGAGCCAGTTCCTCATAATAAATCTTTATATACATCCTTATTGATTCTATTTCTCTGGAGAACCCTGGCTAATACAGCATCTAATAGGTACAAGGTACAAGCAGTATATGTGACCAATAGTGCATAATAGAGCTTGCATTCTAAGCTGGTGGCTAAAGGTGGACAGAAACACATATTCAACAATGCATCAGGTAGTGATAAGCATGGTGAAGAAAACTTGAGGGAGTCAGTGTAATGAGAGTGAGGAGGGTTACTTCAGCCAGGTTGTCTGCCTAGGCATGTGTGAATGAAGTAAAAGCGTAAGCTAAGCAAGTCTGAGAGAATTGCATTCCAGGTAAGATGAGAAATGGCAAAAACCTTCAGGTAGCATTTTTCAGAAACAAGAATTGCAGTCCAGACAGAGGGTGGTGAGCCAAATAGACAGGGTTTAGGGAATGGGGTCAGGTATGAGATGAATTGTCCTCCCCCAAATTCATGGTTTAAAGTCCCTAACCCCTAATACCTCAAAATATAGCTGTTTGGGGTTTTATAGTTTTAAAAGGGTAATTAAATAAAAATGAGGAAGGGAGGAAGGAAAAAGGAAAGGAGGGAGGGAAGAAGGAAGGAAATGGCAAACAATAAAAGCATCACCTTCACACATATTTAGTGTGTATCTTTTTAAGGCATGTCTATTAAAGCTTAAATGATCCTAAACTAGGTAACCATCTACTGAGCAGATAATAAGCATTTTAAATTACTAGAGAAATATGAATAATCTTTATGAAATATAATTTTATTTAAACCTTTTAAATATCATTTTATGGAATTAGATGCATTTTGTTTACAAACATGTTTAATGAGCATAAAGAAATGCAAAATAAAATTTGATGTTATTTAACACGAGCTTTCATCAATAGGCAAATTTCTCAAAAAATTGCATGAAATTGGAACTTCTTTATTGAAGAAAGTAAAATCACACTGGGTAAGATGAGCAGACAAAAATTGATTTTATTTCAATACATTGATATTAAAAGAAGCTAGAGTTCAGGTCAAGTTTGAATAGCTATTTTGTGCAGAGACAAAGAGCAGAAGGGTTTTTAGCACTGGGTGAGCTAGTAGAAAACAGGACAGGGGATATTAGATGGGAGATTGATAAACAGCATATGTTGACTGCATAGAGTTATTTTTGAGTTTGTGAATCTTTTCCTTTGGAAGTAGGCAATCTCTAATTAGTACTCATGGAAATTAGGTTTCATCCCTCTCACAGAGACTGGGAGATAGGGGGTGGGGGCGGGGTTTCCTTAATGATTATATTTCAAATGGATGGCTCCTAGGTCCTTGAGGAAGATGATCCTGTATTATAAAACTGACTAGAGGCTGGGATAGGATTCATATACATTTACAAAGGGCCCAGAAAGAGTTTACAATTGCAAGTTTTCTAAAGTCAATGCTCAAAGAAAAGAGAGATCTGAGCCTACAATCAATAAGAAACTTGTCTGAAGTTTAGTCAAGTTGAGGGGAATATTAAAGCCATTTTGGACAACTATATCACAGTCAGCTTAAGCAGTTTCATTGAACTTATTTTATAAAAGTTATATATTTAATATATTATAACTGTATAATTTAAGCTTTAATATGCGATTTTCTTAAATTTTGGTACATCTGATAGCCCTATACACTTGTCAGTTCTTCTGTAGTAGTATTCAGAAGGAGGTGTCTTCAGATAAGGGATGCATGGGCTTCAGAGCTCACCCTGTTTGTGCCACAAATCTGACATTCCATAGCTGTGTGAACTTACATGAATGACAGATTTTTCTTGTAAAATAGAGATAGGAATAGCCACCTTCCACAGTCTTCAGCTAGATCTGACAAGATATTATTGTAAAACACCTAACACAGTGACTAGGACATAGAAGACTGCCATCAAATTCCAGTCCATCCTCTTACTGCCCATAAAACTGTTGTAAATAAAGGTTATATCAGAGAATATAACAAATTTTCTGATAGGGGAAAATTTCTGTTTCTCCCTATCATTTTTTCCTTTCAAACACACATAATTATATCTCGTATGATGAATGCTTAGAGCAAGGGCCTTGAAGTCGTCAGTTTGGGAGTTCCATGTCTTAGTGTACCAGTGACTTCTGTGACCTTAATTGGACTTCTGGGCCAGAGCTGCTCCATTTGTCAAATAGATATAATAATGGAAAATATCTCTCCCACGCGAGAGTGCTTTTAGCATTACTGGGGGGAAAAAAGGAATCTTTTTAAAGCACACGTGATGAAAGTACCTCTGTTATTAAATATATAATGAATTATTGCTAATTCATAGTCTGTGATGTTGTAAGATTCAATACCTTTGGAAGCAAAGGCTCTCTTGAGAGTCTTGGCCAGGAGAAATGTGTAATAGCAATTGAATTACCTGTTAAATTAGAAAAATCACTGAGAAAAATCAGTATCCCTATGGAGAAAGAAGAAGCCATTATATTATACCTCAGTAGAATACCTATAACACTGGAAGGAAAGTTAGATGTGATCTCATTTCTTGGTCATATCTGTAAGAGGCAAGTATTTTGCTAGGACATAGCCAAGACATTTCTTTTTTAAAGGCAATATTCTATATCTATATATCTATATCTATATCTATATCTATATCTATATCTATAGATATAGATATAGATATAGATGATATAGATATATATATTGAGTGGCCAGACTATTATGACCACCCCATCAGTACTTCGTTGGGCCACCTTTTTTCTTCAATACTGTGGCGATTCTTCTTGGCATTGACTCCACGAGATGTTGAAAGGTGATGCGAGGAATCTGACACCATGCCTGATGAATAGCACTGTCCAGTTCTGTGAGATTTGATGGTTGTGGAACCAGCTGCCTGATGGCTCTTTTAACTTTTTCCCACAAATGCTCAATTGAATTGAGATATGGTGATCTGGGCCACCTAAGCAAGGTAAAGTCTCCCTCATGTTCTTGAAACCACATCTGCACAATATGAGCACTGTGGCATGGCACATTGTCCTGTTGGAAGAAGCCATCTCCATTGGGATATGCCATCAACATGATAGGATGAACTTGATCAGCAACGATACTTAGGTATGTTGTGCTATTCAGACGTTGTTCCACATGAATTAAAGGGCCCAAATCATTCCAGGAAAACATGCCCCAAACCATAACACTGTCCCCACCAGTTTGAAGGGTTGTACTCATGCATGTGGGGTGCATGCTTTCATGCTGTTTCTGCCAAATTCTCACTCTGCCATCTGCATGATGCAACTGGAAACGTGATTCATCGGACCACATGACTTTTTTTCCAGTGCTCGACTCTCCAATCCTTGTGTTCCTGTGTAAATTGGAGACGTTTTATTTTGGTAACTGCAGACAGCAAAGGAGTTTGAACAGGCCTTCGACTTCCATATCCCATAGGATGCAGTGTAAAACATCCGGTGGTCATAACAATATGGCCACTCAATATTATATATATATATACTCTAGAGGCCCAGTGCATGAAATTCATGCATGGGTAGGGTCCCTAGGCCTGGCCAGTGATCAGGGCCTATTAGGGCCTATCTGCTGCCAACCAGGGCCTTCCTTCATTCCGTGCTACCCCCTGGTGGTCAGTGCACGTCATAGCGAGCGATCAAACTCCAGGTCTCCTGGTTGAACTCCTGAGGGGACACTTTGCATATTAGCTTTTTATACATATAGATGTATTAAAGCATTAAATCTAGTATTTGGAAAGTCAGCCCCTATACCCACATTAAGAAATTAAGACATGCTAATTAATTTGCCACATACTTATTTTATACTAGAGGCATGGGCACAAAATTCGTGCATGGTGGGGGTTACCCTCAGCCTGGCCTGCACCCCCTCACAATCTGGGACCCCTTGGGGGATGTCCAACTGCCGGCTTAGGCACAATTCCACAGGGATCGTGCCTCAGCCGGCAGTTGGACATTCCTCTAGCAATCCAGGACTGCTGGGACTGCTGGCTCTTAACTGCTCACCTGCCTGCCTGCCTGATCGCCTCTAACCACTCTACATACCTGCCTGATCTCCCCTAACTACTCGCCTGCATGCCTGATTTCCCCTAACCATTCTGTCTGCCTGCCTGATCGCCCCTAACTGCCTGCCTGCCTGATCACCCCTAACCGCTTGCCTGCCTTCCTGATCACCCCTAAGCACTCTACCTACCTGCCTTTTCACCCGTAACCACTCTGCCTGCCTACCTGATTTCTCCTAACTGCTTGCCTGACTGCCTGATCACCCCTAACCACCTCTGCCTCGTCCCCCGCCAACGCAGCTTCGTTCATCTAGAATGACGTCGTCTGGAAGGTCATTTGGCTGTCTAATTAGCATATTATGCTTTTATTATTATAGATATTGATAAAGTATACAGTCAAGAAATGTTTTCAAATATACAAATGGTCAAATGAATACTGAATAAAAGCTTCCCAACATTTACAGGGTTTCTTTGCAAGTTATAAAATTTCAGTTTTAGTTTTGTCTAAGATGAAGCAAGTTTTGATAAGAAAATTAATGTTTTAAGTAAGATCAATACTTACTGGAAAGAAAATTAAGTTGTTAAGCTTTGTAGCAGGTTGTAGTTAAAATTCTGAATGCATTAATTATAAATGATTCTTAAAAATTCTTCATGTCAAAAGTTATAAAGAAGTTGAATACTAGTTAAAAATTGTAAGAACAGAATTTAATGAATAATACTATTTCAATAGAAAAAAGATTCTGTGTGAAATAAACTCAAGTTCTATTTGTATAGCGGTGACAGGGTGTTCTAAAGGGAGAAAGAGAGAATAAGAAGGGGGTTGAAGAAACTCAGTAGAGTTGGCTAAGTAAAAAATTTCAAAAATGGGAAGGGAGAGTTGGCCCATGTAAAACTCTTGTGGGTTTTGCTAACTGACATTTATCCAAGTTAGGCTTCTATTCTCCCACAAAGAAGATAGGGGCCCCATCTTCAAATATTGGCTGGAACAGACGGAAGCAATTTATTTTGGCAGCCTATATTTTTCTCAGGCAGTCACTTTAAAAGGGACTAGCAGGGGTGGGCAAACTTGTTGACTCGAGGGCCACAATGGGTTCTTAAACTGGACCGGAGAGCCGGAACAAAAGCATGGGTGGAGTGTTTGTGTGAACTAATATAAATTCAAAGTAAACATCATTACATAAAAGGGTACGGTCTTTTTTTTTTTTTTAGTTTGATTCATTTCAAACGGGCCGGATCCAGCCCGCGGGCCGTAGTTTGCCCACGGCTGGACTAGAGCCATCTTAGGGATGCAGCTTTGAGATCTAGAAATTATGTTAGTGTTTGTTCAAGTTTTTATGGGCCAAAGTTGGAACACAGTTGAGAAGAGGGCTCAGCGGAACCTGCTTACAGTTTGCTCAGTAAGGGAATCTTTGTCAGTGGAAACCGGAAATTGGAATTATAGCCATAAATAATCTCTCTCCGAATTAGACAAGAGACAGTGAGATGTCTAGTGGATAATAGAATCCATAACTAAAGGGATAACTGCTGTTACTTGGCAAGTCACTCTTAACTTCCTTGTTGTGCCTTTGAAATGCTAGAAGTCTGTAGAATCACTCTTGAAATTATTAGATTATATTAACTACTACTTAGCTGTTTATTTAGTCATATTTCTTTTTTATGTTTTTTTAAGTTTTATATTTTATTATCTGTATAGTTATTTAAACAGTCATTTATAGTCTCACACAGAACAATGGTCTGACACAGAACAATATGCTTGCATGTCCCAGTAAATACACTGCATTAAAAAGTAAATAAATATTGCTACTGTGGAAATCAGTATGGAGTTTCCTCTAAAAATTAAAAATGGAACTCCCATTTGACCCAGTAACCCCACTTTTAGGAATATATCCCAAGAAATCAGAAACACCAGTCAGAAAGGATATGTGCACCCCTATGTTCATAGCAGCACAATTTACAATAGCTAAGATTTGGAAACAGACTAAGTGCCCATCTGTAGATGAATGGATTAGAAAACTGTGGTACATCTACACAATGGAATACTACGCTGCTATAAAAAAGAAGGAATTCTTACCATTTGCAACAGCATGGACGGACCTGGAGAGCATTATGCTAAGTGAAATAAGCCAGCCGGACAAAGATAAATATCACATGATGTCACTCATTTGTGGAATATAATGAACAACATAAACTGGTGGACAAAAATAGATCCAGAGACAGAGAAGCATCTAACAGACCATAAAACCTCAGAGGGAAGGCAGAGGAAAGCGGGGGGGGGGAGGATAAGAGATCGATCAAAGGACTTGTATGCATGCATATAAGCATAACCAATGGACACAGACACTAGGGGGGTAAAGGTATGTGCTGAGGGTGGGAGTGGCTGGGAGAAGTCAATGGGGGGGGGGAAGGAGACATATGTAATACTTTAATCAATAAAAAAGAGTCATAAAAATAATAAAATTCTTGGTTGACATACTATATCTCTAACTCACTTTATGGAGAAAGCTGGTATTTGACTAATTATGAACCAGTAAGTTTGGCCAGTCAGACTAACGGAAGCCAACACCAGAAGTATTTCCTTAGCACATAGGACTCACACAATGTCTTCACTTCTGAGCACAATTTCTGGTTGCCCATGCACTGAAGCTTCCCTTTCTACTAAGGACTTAATTTGCAAGATTGTTTTATGCCCTTACTAACTCAAGTTCTATAAGAAAAGAGAGAGCTCAAAATATATTATGGCTTTATTGGATGCTTTTGCTGATCCAGGCACTCTCTCAACAACATGCATTATTTTACTTAATTCCTACCCCCATGCTATGACGAAGGTGCTGTCATTCTCATCCCCAGTTTACAGATGAGGAAACAAGCACAGATTCAAGTGTCAGCTCACATGGGCATTAAGATAGGTGTAAAATACGAATTCAGATTTCCATGTGGGAACAATAATTAAATTTTGTATATATTTGTATTATTTTAAAAGAATATTTTAGAGCAGTTTCAGGTTTACAAGAATATTGAGGGGAAGGTACAAAGATTTTCCATATACTCTGTTTCCCCTCCCCTATGTATAGAGTCCCCATTATCAACAGCCCCCACTGGAGTGGTACACTTGTTACCATTGATGGACCTACACTGACACATAATAACCCAAAGTGTATAGTTTACTTAAGAGTTCACTCTTGGTGTTAGACCTCCTAAAGGTGTGGACAAAGGTAATGTTGTATATCCACCATTAGTATCATTCTTAGTTCCAAAGTGCTAAAATCCTCTGTGCTGCCCCTCTTCATCCTTCCCCGCGCCAGTCCTGACAACCACCGATCTTTTTACTGTCTTCATAGTTTTTCTGCCTTTCCTAAAATGTCATATAGTTGGAATCATATACTGGGTAGCCTTTTCAGATTGCATTTTTTTTTTACTTAATAACATGCATTTAAATTTTCTTCATGTGTTTTCATGGCTTGATAACTCATTTATTTTTAATGATGAATAATAATCCACTGTCTGGATGTACAACAGTTTATGTATCCATTCACCTATTGAAGGACAACTTGATTGCTCCCATGTTTTGGCAATTATGAATAATAATAATAAAGCTGCTCTAAACATCTGTGTGCAGGTTTTTGAATGGACATAAATTTTCAATCCCTTTGGGGAAACATCAAGAAGTGTGATTGCTGGATTGAATGGTTAGAGTATGTTTACTTTTGTAAAAAACTGCCAAATTGTCTTCTAAAGTGGCTGTACCATTTTGTATTTCCACCAGCAATAAATGAGAGTTCCTGTTGCTATACATCCTCACCAACATTTGCTGTTGTCATTGTTCTGAATTTTGACCAATAGGTGTGCCATAGTATGTCTTTTTAATTTGCATTTTCCTGATGACATATTTTGTCTAGCATCTTTTCACATGCTTATTTGAAATCTGTATAGCTTCTTTGATGAGGGGTCTGTTAAGGTCTTTTGGTTCATATGTTAATGGGGCTGTTCGTTTTCTTATGGTTAAGTTTTAAGAGTTCTTTGTATATTTTATCAGATATGTCTTTTGCAAATATTTTCTCCCTGTCTGTACCTTATCTTCTCATTCTCTTCTTATTCATTTTAAGCATCAACTATGTTACCTATTTGCAAAGCTCTCTTTGACTTACATTAATTAGATAAAAGTATTACTAATTTTATTTTAGATAAAATATTATTATTACTGTGGAGAGATAGATTAATAAAAATATAAGTTGATTCTTGCAGTTAAAGGGAGATGGCATTCAAAAGGTAGCCTTACTACCTGCAGTGCTTTCGTATCAACGATGTAGTCCTTAAGTTTTTGGATGAAATAAACTTGGATTTCTCAGTCCCTTCACATTTATAAGGTCCTTGGATACTGATTGACACTAACAAAGCCATGAAACACTGATGTTAACCTTGGAATGTTAATACATGGACCCTGATACATCAGCTTGGTCACCAGAATTCTAATGCCCACCATCTGCATTTGTCCTTTATTACATCAAGGTCCTTAGGAGAAAGATTTGAAAAAAATATGGAAGATAATTAGAAGATTGTATGGTCACCATAATATTAGATCAAAGAAGCTGAGGGTTTGGGGGTATAATTCATCCATGCCATGATAAAGCCTGAATAATTACTTCTGCCTTATAGCAAAGAACATCTTTTAAGATTGAGGTGACCAGGGGTGGGGTAAGGTTTACAGTCAAATGGGTGATTGTAAACAAAGAGGAATGTGTTGCATATGGTCAGAGATAAGATCAATTATTGCTTGGAAATACAAGTATTTTAAAGTATTTATCTATCTACTTGTGGATTTATATGTAGGTATACAGAGATTATAAATAAGGGCTACAAATTCGGGTGAAGCATGTCCATATAATGGACGGATGTTGCACGGAAGAGCCTGGCTGGGTTTTTTTTTGAAAGCATTAATAGGATTAATGTTGATTTAGCCTTATGATAGGCTATGAGCCAGGAAACAAAACATAGCAGCTCCACCTCATCTTCCTCTTAGCAAATCCCCAGAACTTCAGTTCCTTTGTCTTTCTCACGCATGGACATTTGGGTTACATAAATGAGAGCAAGGTGTGTGGGGGTCACCTTGACACATAGCAGCTCCCAGCTGTATTTTCTACAGATCCTTTATACGTTCAAGTCAATAGCCCTCACATCCGCGGCCACCCGGCAGCTCTCCCAACCCCATGCTGACTTTACACAATGAGCAGAAACACCATTTTTCATTTTTCTGAGCTCCCACTCCTTCCAAGGAAAGAGGGCTGTGGGAAACAGAGGTCATTCTCTGAGAGGCTGAATCAGACCAGGCGGATGTTAAATTATTTCTCACAGTTCGCCCTCATGACCACAAGCCAGTATTTTCACAAGACATATTCCTTCAGTGTTCTGTGATTTTTTTTTTCTCTGACGGACACAATTCTAATATTTTACAGGCAGGAAAAGGCAAGCTAGCACAGCTGCAATCACCAATATCTGTACCACCCAATGAAGTGTAGGTTTTTTTTTTCTAAAAGATGTTAATCATGACCAGAATGCTTCTTGAGTCTTTTGATATTTTCTTATCAATTGCACAAGTCTCACTTTCATTCACTATCACTTCTATCTTTTAAAAAGTTATTAGAGCCATTTATGTGTGTTTAGTTTCTTTCAAGCCAAATTTACCATTTCGTCTGGACGATCAGTTTCTATGGAGTTAATACTAATTGGGGGTTTTAAATGAGTTTCCAAAAATATATTTTCATCCTGGGGTCATCATGAGAGTACATTTCATTTTCTTTAATTTCCGTATGTAAGCCCATAAAATGTTTTATTATGGGCTTCGATGAAACATTAAAGCAATGCCTAGCACACAGACCACTTGTTTATGTTACACAAATAGCAGTAGATACTACAGTAATACCTAGTACACCAAACATTTGTGCTTATTTCAGTGTAATTGCCCCATCCTTCCCAACAGAGTCATCTCTTACCTACATACTATATATTTTCAGTGACAAGATGGTCACTAGAGTGTTCAGTAAATTCTGGATTCCTGCTGGCCTGGACTCCTAATCCCTCCCAGCTACGAAGAAATAGGTTTTTACTGACACTGGTTCCCACATGTTAATGCAGAGCACAACCTATTTATTCTATAGAGAGGACACAGTGTTGGTTTTTTATCTGCTCAATGCTCGCTAACTGTATAACAAGAAATAGCACCTTCTTTTAAATTCATGGCACGCATGCAACAGGGACTGATAAGGACCACGTGTTTCAGTGATATTCTGCAATCAGTCAAATGGTCCTTAGCATTTGTAACCTGGCTTCTAAAACACCCAGTCATGCCTTTAAACACAACAGCAATCAAGCTCAGAGGAGAGCCTTTCCTGGGTGAAGATACAGCACCTTCTCAGAGTTGTTGCCAGGCAGAATGTTCTAAATAGCTTTTCATTTCCTCCTGGCAGCAGTAGAGTCCCGCCATTCAGTACAAGAACTCCCATTGGCTAGTCAGCCAGGTGTTTTGCCTCCGCGGGCTTGAGACTCCTTGACATGGAGTGGGTAGCTCTGCAGGTGTTCCACTGTAGAGGCAGAGATGCTCTCTACATGAATACGATGCACTCCCCCAGAGCAGACCTCGTAGCATGCTCCCAAACATATCATTTATATTTGATCAAGGAACTTGGACAGCTCTTTCTTTATTGGAATCTCTTTCTGATATTACACGTGACATCATAGGTAACTCAAGCCTCAATATAATCTGATGCTCTTCCGGGATGGGGGCTGTTTCTGTTGGAGCCGAATAGTGTGTCAATGCCTGTCTCTCACATGGGCTGGTCTTAGACATAGTGTCAGGGAGTTTTTTTGTCCAGAAGTCTAGCAGTTGTCTTTAAAGAGCATGCGAAGGCTTCTGGCCGAGTCTTGAGCTTGTAGGTGAGCGGTGGACATCTCTAAAAGCACTGCTTATGTCGGGTTATAGAGTCCCCAGGCATCAGCTTGTGCTACATTCTGCCCTGGACCACATTCAAACCCATTTTTTTTCCTATTCCCTTTGTATGTGGGGACCAACAGGATTCCCATATATGGTACATGTGTCCTCCAGAATCCAAACAGCCCTTTCAAGCTTTGTGCCTCTTTCTTACTAATACAGAACCAGAGGAATTGCAGTTTGCTCTTTTTTTTTTTTAATATATTTTATTGATTTTTTACAGAGAGGAAGGGAGAGAGATAGAGAGTCAGAAACATCGATGAGAGAGAAACATCGACCAGCTGCCTCCTGCACACCCCCTACTGGAGATGTGCCTGCAACCCAGGTACATGCCCTTGACCGGAATCGAACCCGGGACCTTTCAGTCCGCAGGCCGACGCTCTATCCACTGAGCCAAACCGGTTTCGGCTGCAGTTTGCTCTTTACTGTGTGTGAAATGCCTTGAGTGGCCCTCGCCCAGATTATTTCCGGTAAAGGATTGACTGGGCTGGGTTCTGAATCTTAGGCAGATTACTTAATCTTACTGGGCTATTCCTATTACAGCCACAGCTTTTAAACTCCTCCTCCCTCCAGCCACAGTTTTCTTTCTGAGAGGGAAAGTTTCATTATCGTCTCAGCTACATAAATCAACAGACAGGACAGAAACTGGTACCTGGAGAATGTGAGTAACCTTAAAGTGAGACAGGAAGAGTATAAATCATGGGATTTTTCTGCTGCAGATACACAAAGTGCTTGACACTTGCTTGAGATTCCAAGTCTATGACAACATAGCGTCACCATCAGCAACTAAAATTCCTGATGGTTTTTATCACAGCCAGCACAACAGAAGCTTTGGGGAGAATTGTTTTCTTTAACTCTGGATTTTCTCACAGGCCAGACAGGACTAAGAAGGAGAGAAGTGGTGTTGGAAGAGGATACCTTATTCCATGACTTTTTCAATCAGATCTGATATAGCCTGCTGCCCTCCTGAAAGGTGGTATAGCTTAGTCTTGTGAAAATTAATAGATAGAAACCTCATTTAAAATCGAGTCAGAAGGCTAGAAGACAGAACTCTAATGCACTTGCACCTGTCAATGCAGTGATCCCATGGGAAGAGATGCACTTTGCATCTCTGACAGGAAGTGATACTACTTAACTTACCTCAGCTGGAGTAATAAAAGGTTCCTACTTGCCCAATAACAGCTCAGTCAATGGGAGACCACCATAACTCAGCCAATGAAAAGTCACTAAACTTTAAATTTTCAGTTTCTTCCAATGGAGTCTTCCCAAGTGCAGAAAAGAAGATTCCTCTTCTTTTTTACTTTGGACTTTGATGCGGTTCACCTTTAGACTACATGTTCAAATTGCAATTTTTTCTTGTTCCCAAATAACCCCATTTTGCTAGAGAAATGCCTGGCTATTTGTTTAGGGTGAGTAGTCTTTACTACAGAAGAAGGTTAGGGAGTTGTAAGGGCTTCCACTTAGCTGATCCAATGAAAACCTGGCAAAGTGTCCATGTCCCCAACATTCAGATACAGACCAGTAAGGGCAAGAACTTCCAATTATGAATCACATCCTTCCAGTTATACATTCAAGCAAAGGGGATAACATCACTGGATCTCTCTCACTTTATGTACTTATCTGGAGTTTGACTAGGACTATGGTAGCTCCTATTACAGTATCTCTACGCTGTCCCTCTGCTTCCTTTATGGCCTCTTAATAGTGTCTTCTTGCTCCCTGGGGATTTATAGAACATTATATACTGATATCCACTTATCTCAAAAAGTTTTACCAACTCAAGGAAATTCTACTTTAACCAACACACATGGCCTGGAATTTCCACTGGGGGTCAGGCAAAATATCCTAGCCTCCAAGTCAATCCTCTTTAGTTTCTTTTGCCTCAACACACAGAGTACATTTAGCAGCCTGAGTCAGCACCATTTGTTAATGTTCCTCAACAGCATCATTGGATTTAAATATATCCAGGCTGGGTTAGAAAAGGCATACCTCATGGGATAAAGAAGGCAACTGCCAGATATGGACCAGATTTTCCTCTTTTTTAACCACTGACAATAAGCAAGTAAATCTGTTAAAAGAATCCATTAAATGTCTTCCCATTTGCCCTGGCCAGTATTTCTCAGTGGTTAGAGTGTCAGGTCACACACCAAAGGGATTCCCAGTCAAGGGCACATACCTTGGTGGCAGGCTCAAACCCTGGCTCCAGTCAGGGCACGTGCAGGAGGCAACCAGTCAATGTGTCTCTCTCACATTAATATCTCTCTCTCTCTCTCTCTCTCTCCTTCTCCCCCACTGCCTCCTTCCTACCTCAAGTATTTTGACTCAAGGTCCTGAAAGCCAAGACTGCTTTTAACACCATTCTCTAACAAGGGTGGGGAATGTCTGGCCCACAGGCCATATAAGGTCCTCTAATTCATTTGGTCTGGCACTGCCAAGGCATTAGGGGTGAGTTAATTAAATGTTTGCCCAAATATAGCAGGCTAGTTTTTAAGTTGATAATTTTGTATGGCCCACAAATCTATACATATAAAGAACCAGGGGCCATCACATCCAAAACAACCGAACATACGACCAAACAGGCTGAGCGGGGTGACAAGGCCGGCAGGGGGTTTAGTGAGGGACAACCAAGTGACTGAGCAGAAGGCTGCATGGGGCGACCAGTCTGGCAGGGGGGTTAGTGAGGGATGGCCAAACGACTGAATACCAGGCTGTGTGGGGCAACCAGGCCAGCGGGGGGGGGGGGGGGGGGGCAGTGAGGGGCGACCAAATGACCAAACAGATGGCTTCATGGGGCAACCAGGCCGGCGGGGGGGGGGGGGGTAGTGAGGGGCTATCGGTCCAGCAGGGGACAGTTGGGGGAGACCAGGCTGGTGGGAGGGGGGGCAGTGAGGGGCGACCAGGCCAGCAGAGAGGGGCTGTTGGGGGCAACCTGGCCAGTGGGGGAGGCAGTTGGGGGCAACTGAGTTGGCAAGGGGAGCAGTTGGGGGCGACCTGGTTGGTGGGGGGAGCAGTTGGGGGTGACCAAGCTGGCAGGGGGGCCAGTTAGGGGCAATCAGGCAGGCAGGCAGGTGAGCAATTAGGAGCCAGCAGTCCTGGATTGTGAGAGGGATGTCCGACTGCCAGTTTCGGGCCTAAACTGGCAGTCGGACATCCCCCGAGGGGTCTTGGATTGGAGAGGGAGCAGGCTGGGCTGAGGGGACCACCCCCCCATGCACAAATTTTGTGCACTGGGCCTCTAGTCTATAATAATAAAAGCATAATTTGCTAATTAGACTGGACAGCCGAACAACCTTCTGGACATCATTCCAGGCATCCTTCCGGATGAAACTGCAGTTTCATCCGGGGACCAGGGCAGAGGTGGTTAGGGGTGATCAGGCAGGCAGGTGAGCAGTTAGGGGCTATCAGGCAGGTAGGCAAATGGTTAGGGGCAATCAAGCAGGCAGGCAGAGTGGTTAGGAGCAATCAGGCCGGCAAGCAGGCGAGCAGTTAGGAGCCAGCGGTCCTGGATTGTGAGAGGGATGTCCGATGGCCAGTTCAGGCCCAATCCCTCAGGATTCCTGTCAGATTGGGCCAAAACCAGCAGTTGGACATCCCCCGAGGGTTCCCGGATTGTGAGAGGGCACAGACTGGGCTGAGGGACCCCCTGAGTGCACGAATTTATGCACCGGGCCTCTAGTGATGCTGTAAATATCCAAATGGCCCTTGGCAGAAGAAAGGTTCCCTGCTTCTGGCATGACACAAATGTAAACTGACAGTCAGATTCAAGAGGCACAGGCCAGACTTAACACAATACTATGTGCACTTGGCGTTATAGAAGGAAATTAAATACATGCAGTAGGTTCAGCATCTTCATCTCATCTCAGAAGCTACTCAAATACACAAAAAAAGGAGGCTTCATTTGCAGCCTCATGTGCATGGATGTGTATGGCTTTCACAGGTTAGAGCCAAGGTACAAGTGGGTCACCTTGACACATGGAAACCTTAGCCTCTATTTCCCACCAAGCTTTTCTGCTATAGTTATCACTAGGCCCAATGCCAAGTCACAGCACCCTAACCCAAAGCAGATGTGTCCCACACAGCAAATGAGGCATATAAAATATTCTTCATTTGTCTTAACTCTACTGTTTCCAAGGAAACAGTGCTATGAGGATTGAGGATTTTTTGAAGCTATTTCAGCCTAAAGTAAACCTTTATTTACAAATGTAAATAATACATTGACATATATATATTCACATTTTTATAAATATTTACAAATGTGAATAATACATTGATACATATATTATTTACATATTTTCTATTTCTGTGCTTATATTTGGTGGTCATTTATTATATTTCTTTTATGTAACCTTTTAAAATTTGTGATATGTGTATCATACATAAAATATTAATCCAAAGTTTAGTAAATAGTATTTATATATAAATACCCATGCAACCACCTTCCAGAGTGAGAAAATGAACATTGTCTATACCTCAAAAGCCTCCAAGTTATCACGTTCCAAAGCAACCTTTCTCAGTACTTCCAGGCCCCATTCATGTGTTTGACTTTTTATGGTAATTACACTATGTTTTTCTTTACAGTTTTACTTCTAGATATAAGGTATATCACTAAACCATACAGTTAAGATTTTCCTGCTCTAAATTTTATATAAATACTGTATGTGTCTTGCCCTTTTTTGGTGGAGTAGCTCAATATTATCTTTCTAAGATGCAACCATGTTGTAGTGTGCAGTGGTATATAGTGTTCTATTATATAAAATACTAGAGGCCCGGTGCACAAAAATTTGTGCACTTGGGGGTAGGGGGTCCCTCAGCCCGGCCTGTGCCCTTTCGTAGTCTGGGACCCCTAAGGGGTGACCACTTGCTGGCTTAGGCCTGCTCCCTAGGGATGTCCACCTGCCAGCGGGGAGCAGATCTAAGCTGCAGTCGGACATCCTTAGTGCTGCTGAGGAGGCAGGAGAGGCTCCCACCACCACCGCTATACTGGCAGCCATCACCCTGGCTTGTGGCTGAGCAGAGCTCCCTGCTGTGAGAGCGCACTGACCACCAGAGGGCAGCTCCTGCATTGAGTGTCTGCCCCCTGGTGGTCAGTGTGTGTCATAGTGACCAGTCATTCCAAGTCCTTCTGCTGTTAGGGTCAGTTTGAATATTACCCTTTTGCTATATAGGATAGAGGCCTGGTGCACAGGTGGGAGTCGGCTGGTTTGCCCTGAAGGGTGTCCTGGATCAGGGTGGGGGTCCCGCTTGGGTGCCTGGCCAGCCTGGGTAAGGGGCTGATGGGTGTTTGCAGCTGGTCACACCCCTTTCAGGGTGGGGGTCCCCACTGGGGTGCCTGGCCAGCCTGGATGATGGGCTGATGGCTGTTTGCAGCTGGTCACACTCCCTTCAGGGTGGGGGTCCCCACTAGGGTGCCTGGCCAATCTGGGTGAGGGGCTGAGGGCTGTTTACAGGCTGGCAGGCGACTGAAGCTCCCAGGCTCTTTTTTTTTCTTTTTTTTTTTATTCTGGGATTTATTTACCTTCTATAGCTGTCACTGGAGCTGAGAACTGGCTCCAGCTCTGAGGCCATTGCCAGCTCTGAGGCCATGGCTTCCTGAAAGCAGGTATCTGGGTTTGTTTAGATTCAATAATTGAAACTCTGTTGCCATCACTGGCGCTCTAAGCTCTGAGCCTGCTGGCAGCTGAAAGCAGGTACCTGGGATTTGTTTAGCTTCTATAATTGCAACATTGTTGCATCTGGAGCTCAGAGCTGGGCTGCGGCAGGCAGGGAACCTTGGCTTCCTCCATCGCCGGGGAAACCAAGCCTCATGTTCGCTTCAGCTGCGTGGCTGCTGGCCGCCATCTTGGTTGGCAGTTAATTGCATACCTCGCTGATTAGCCAATGGGAAAGGTAGCAAAGTTATGGTTAATTACCATGTTTCTCTATTATTAGATAGGATTACAATTTATTTAATCCTGTCACTCATTAATGGTCATTGGTGTTAAGTTCTCTTGTAATATTCTTTGCAACCGGTAAGTTAAACATAATCATTTTTGTTTTCCAGACAAAGAAAATGATGGATAGACAGAGGAAATGTAATTTACCCAATCTCACTTAGCAGCTAGAATTGGGCTATAATCCAGCTCTCTGTGACTCCAGTGTCCATGTTCTTCATTTCTTCACTATGCTCTTACAATAATAGATATGGAACTCAACTAAGATAGTGGAAATTGAAATAAAGAAAGTGAACAAATTCAACCAAATCTAAGAATGCAGATGATGAAACTGAAGCAAAGGGGGGCATGGTGGTGTCCCAAGGTTACAAAGCTGGTAGGTAAATCAAGGTATTTACATAAGCAGCTATTTCTAGAGCTCGTGTTATTAAGCACAAAAATATAATATTTATAATAATAAAAGCATAACATGCTAATTAGACCTCGTGTCCTTCTGGATGACCTTCTGGACAAAGCTGGGGCTGCAAGGGAAGCCTGGGTCCCAGGTGCCAGAGGGAAGCCAGTGCTGGCAGCCAAGGGAAGGAAGGCCTACTCTTGCACAAATTTCGTGCATCAGAACTCTAGTATCTTAATAAAAGGACACAGCCAATAGTTGTACAATTACTTATACAGATTTGATACTTAGGCAAGAGATCTGGGCCACAAATACGGATCTAAAAGCTGTTCGTCTATACATGCCAATGAATGCATGGAATGGATGCGTGAACCCCAGAGGAGTGGGTAATGTGAGCAGCGTTGTGGCTTCATTTGGAACTCTATGGGATATGTGGAAGAATGACATGTTAGCACTGTCCATAATTAGGATGAGTGGACTGCCTTTATATTCTTATGTCAGTGGTTCTCAGCCAGAAGTGATCCCCCACCCCCCAAGACATTTGGCAATATCTGGAGACATTTTTGAACACCATGACTGAGGGTAAATACTACTGGTATCTAGTGGGTAAAGGCAAGGAGTACTGATAAGCATCTTGCAATGCACTTACAATGTAGGACAGACCTCTATAATAAAGAATTATCCTGTCTAAATGGTAGTATTACCAAGGTTGAGAAGCCCTGTCTTACACAGATTAGTCACTGGATGTGGGCCCACCAAGGAAAAGAGCGATGCAGGCGATGAAGCTCCTCAGCTGCGAAGTGCTGACAGCACTTCCGGGAGCTGGGGTAAGGTGTTTATTTCTAAGTAGGAATGAAGCGAGCGTCAGAGCATCTGCCACGGCCATGGAAGGGAGATAAGGAAGCCTGTTTTTCACCACCTGCTGGGATCAGCAGTGTATTAATCATAGACTTTTTACTTTCTGTAATTCTAATGATTTAACATCTTGGAGCATTGATTTTCGACCAGCCACAAGAATTTTTAAAACATGCAATACCTGACTATATAGTCAGGGGCACTGACCTCTTTTCCCTTAAATTGTCAAATTAAAAAATGACAACAGCCAACACAATAGTCATCTGGTGTGAATAAATCAAAATTATACCTATTTTTTATGTCAGATCGGCAAAAAATATGCTCTTTGGTGTGCCGCAGAATTTTAATAATTAATTTAGGTGTGCCATGAGATGAAGAGGGTTGAAAATCTCTGTCTTGGGGCCTTGCAAGTAAGTGCTGGCCAGTTCCTACAAAGCAGCTGATTAGCCCCGGAGCACTCCTTTTTTATGCAAACCCACCAATCCAGGGCCCTCAAACCCCACCACAACCTTCTCTCTCACTCTCAGGACCACTATGCCTCTGTTCTAATCACACCATAGTTAGGTACTAGGCATCTTGGGACAGCCCAAAACACTCTAGCCTGCTGAAAGTATTACAAGTAGGCAATGCTAAATCTGCCTACCCTGCCATGCCTGCTTCTTCCCACAGAAAGGCTCTTGCCCACGGTTTCTCCTTGCAACCTCTGCTTCCTGACCAACCCTCATGCTTCCCTATGTGGCCTGTATAGCAAGGCATGCGTCCTCCTCTAGGGACTTACCAGTAACAAACTAGCTTTTCCACGGCAATCGTCTCCTTTTCTGAATACTCACCTCCATGACTGAATAAAAGCACCTACTTTTAAAAGAAGCAGGGAATTTGAATGATTTATTTTTATTAGTTTTTATTTTTATTGATAGCATTTAAACAATATTGGCTTTGGCTACAGACTGAGTGCCATATTTTGTACTACATCCATGCACATTTTTTCTCTTAAAATCTGCTTATTCTTCACGGTAAAAATATATTCACTCATGATATTTCACCATAAACATTATAGGTGAATTGCCCTAGTGTTATCCACTGTCTACCTAGTTGCTAACACATCGCATCTGCTGATTTTAATCCAATTTTTGAGCGTAAAGCTTCTAGAAAATATTTAATAAATTATTCTCATTCATCTTGTTTTGTAAACAATCAATAATCCCATTTGATTCATGCTAATGAGCCATGCATTGTTTATTTCCAAATAATTAACTTTTAACTTTTGTTATTAATGGTTATTATGTATTGTGATCTAATATGGCATGCACAGTTTCAGCTTTTGTGTAACTTATTAAACTTTTCTTCATGGCCTATTGCATGTCTAGTTTTTGTATGATCCAAAGGCTTTTAGAAGAAAGTGTATATACTGCTTTTAAGTAAATTATAAATTGAAATATGTATATATAGTCTTTATATATTTCTTTTCTCCTTCATGATTTTTCAAAACCTGGGACATGTATCTTCAAAGCTACATTTTTCCTTTCTTTCTTTCCAATTTTTCTTTGTAAAGTTTTATAGCATAGCTTTTACTTTGAATATTTTGTAGCTATGTTGACATATAAAGGTTTATGCCTTTAATATCTTCATTTTGAATGTATAATGTTTCAATAAAATGAGTTATTTTTCTATGATGATTTATTTGCCTCAAAATCTAATACTTTATAACCGATTTTAGTAATATACACTCTCTTTTGTTTGCCTTTACACAATATATCTATGATAGTTATTTTATTCTTCTTTTTTTGTTTTGTTTTGTTTTTTTTTGTTTGTCTGGCTTTTTTATTTTTACTTTTACTTGGGAATAACATATAATTGAACTTTTTCTGTATAAGAGAGTTTAACCCACCCAGCTTCAAACGTTTTATCCTGTTATACTGGAAAAGCTTACTCATTTACCCTTTTAGTTTCAATTAATTTTTAATACTTCTTCACTCTCTCCTTCTCTCTCTTTCTTATCTTATTCTTCATGTAGCATAATTTTATTACCTATGTTAGTGTATTATAACACATAAATATTATCTTAAATTTTTACCAATACACACAAGTTAAAAATAAATTCCAATAATCAATTTCACAAATAAAATAGTGTTTTGATACCATCCAATGTAATTCTGTATATTAGTATTATTTTACTTTTCTTCCTTCATCCCTCATTCACTTCTCAATTGAATAATAGGGAATTGTAATTATAGTCAGAAATTTGAGACCCAGATTATTATTATTTTACATTACATACTTTATTTCAAGAATTACTTTTGTATTTTGTCTGACAACCTATTTCTAACATATAATTCAACTTATTATGTACCACCATCTTTAATGCCTAATACCAGGTATTCTTTCATTGCATTTTTTGCTTTAATTTCTACCTTCCTTTCAATGTCTCTCTCTTGTCAATGTATTGAATTTTCACCTGTATTTTACCTTTTATACCACGGTCCATATTTTCTTATATTGCATTACAAACACAAATTAGATGATTTAAAAAAAACAGTGCTTTAAATTTTTTATAATAGACATTTTCCAAAAATATGTCCTTGCAGCTTAAATACTGTAACATTTCTTTTCTGTATCGTTTTTTAAAATACCCACTTACCTTTTATACCTGCTTGTCCTAATAACAAATAATACACCCAAACATGATATTTTGTCCCTAAGCATTGTGGGTAAATTCATGGGCTTTCTGACTCTATTATAACTTCCCATCAGATGGATTTTGAGCCAGAGGGCTTATGGATGTACAGAGTCTCTATCAAAATTTCTTATATCCAAAAGACATTTATCTTTTGTGTCTATCTGGTTGTCTTCCAAAAAGGATGATTTACAGCCTGATGATTGAAAACATTCTTTCAATCTTCCCTTGCTAGATGCAGTTAAAAAATAAATAAATAAAATAAAAAGCAAACAAGCCAACAACATATAGTGTTCGCAATCCTGTCCCACCAATTCTTTCATATCTCCCAACAGCACCAGCACCTTCCATGTCTGCCACTGGCTGGAACAGAATAATGATAATTTTATTTCTAGAATGAACAGACAAAGCTACAAATGGAAGAAATCGAAAGATTGAATCACCTTGTACCTTTCAGAGAGCAGCTCTTTCCTCCGCTTTAGAGAAAAAGAAGTTTAGCGTTGCGGTTGGTACTGACTTGGGGTATTGAGGCCAACAGCCCCTCTGTGGCAGAACAGTGAAGACTAATGACCTTGTTATTCTTTGTGACAGTTAATTTTATGTGTCAACCTAAGTAGATAGGGAGATGCATAGATCTCTGGTTAAATGTTATTTCTGTGTGTGTTTGTGAGGTTGTTTCCAGATGTGATTAGCATTTGAGTTTGTGAACTCAATAAAGTAGAAGACCCTCCCCACAGTGAGTGGAGTTTATCCAACCCATTGAAGATCTGGGTAGAAAAAAAAAGAGGAAGGAGAAATGTGCCCCATCTTTTCTGCTTCAGTACTTGAGCTGGGACATCTCACCTCATCTTCTCTTCTTGCTCTGGAATTTATATCATCGGGTCCTCTGGGTCTCAAGCCTTCAGTCATAGACTGAATTACACCAATTGTCCTGCGTCTCTCCCTTAGAGATGACAGACGAGATTTTAATATTTTTATGGATATTATGCTTGGAAGTTGGGAAAGGCTTGGTCAAGCACTGCTACTAGATGGGATTCTGGTGCTTGTACTCTTCACTTTAAATATGCAATACATATCCTTAGCCCACTTTAGGTTTCTATAGTAGCATTTATTTTGTAATATACAGTGGGGCCTTGACTTACAAGTGTCCTGGCTAACGAGTTTTTTGAGATACGAGCTGTCTCTCGGCCGATTTTTTGCTTTCAGTTGCGAGCTAAAATTCGGGTTACGAGCCAGCTTCAGATACCCAACCACAAGTTGGCGCAGCGAACATCACAGTGAACGCCACATCAGCCCAGCATCACGTGCCTCACTCGTTCACTGTTGATTTGACATATGAGTAATTTGCGTGACGAGCTCCGTCACGGAACAAATTAAACTCCTAAGTCAAGGCCCCACTGTACATTGCTGTCATAATTCAGTGATTTAAACAGAATGTAGTTTTTGCCAGTAGGCATGTTCTCCCACACCGGTGTTTCCTAACTTCCACCTACATCACTGCAGGTTCTAGGACAAGCCTTACCTTCTGATTTCTAGCCCCGCCTCTGACACTCTGAGTTGTTACTTAGTGTTGCTATAATTCTGAAAAATTTTTGCCTTGGTTTCATTCTCACATGTGAGTTCTGAAGATTGGGCTTTGCCTTTTCCTTTGTGGGTTCAAATCCCTCTCTTGGTTACCTACCCAATACTTTAGATCCTCTGGGTTTACTTGTCTCCTGCAACAAAGGAAGGGGTCGTAATCTTGCCTTGAAATGCCAAGCCTGCTCCCTGGTCTGAGATGGACATTCAGCCGCTGCCTGGCTGCCTCTCCGCCTCCTGCTGTAATTTCTAAACCTGTTCCTCTCAGTAGGCTTCCTCTGACATTACAGCCTGCAAAGTAAACATCTGTTACGGTTTCTTTTTAACATTGTACTCTAATTCTCAAATGCACTTTTCCTACTTCCTGGCAGCAAATTCTGTTTCACCATTATGGTTAGACTTAGCTCTAGGTCAGGTTACTCCAGGATAATCAAAAAGCCTACTTTCCTGGGCCATGCATGGTCATATTAAAAAACAAGGCCATGTTACATAAGCAAGGCATTTTTACCTCTGTGTTGAGTTAAGCATTTTCTTCTCTCTCATTCCAGCCAGCTCCACAGCTAATCTATCACCAATTCAGTTGGCTGCAAATTCAAAATGTATTTTAAAGCTGACAGTTTCTCACCAGTTTCACTAAAAGACCAGCCTAAATCAAGTCAGCATTATCTTTTACTAGAGTAAAATACTCTCTAGTGTTCTCCCATGTTTACTCTCGTCTCTGCCCCCATCTCTTTTCCATGGGGCAGCCAAGAGGATCCAGTCACTCCCCTGCTTCAAACCCTTCAGGGCTCCCCATTGCTTTCACATTTGCTTTTAAGTCTTTGCTTTGACTCATGCCTTCATCCTCAGCTTTTTTTTTCTAGCTACTCTCTCTCTCTTGTTCATTATGCTCCAGCCACACTGGACTGCTTGCTGGATTTTGAAAGTACTATTTATATACTCTTCTGTCTGGAATCCTTTCAGCTTCACTCTTATGAACAAATTCTAGTGAATTTATCCTTTAGGCCCCAGCACCTACTCAAACACGACACCCGCAAAGAGCTTGGTATTGCTGGGCCACCGTGGCTCAGTAGTTGAGCATTGACCTATGAACCAGGAGGTCCTGGTTCGATTCCCAGTCAGGGCACATGCCCGGGATGCAGGCTCAGCCCCAGTGTGAGTTGTCCAGGAGGCAACCGATCAATGATTCTCTCTCATCATTGATGTTTCTATCTCTCCCCCTCTCCCTTACTTTCTGAAATCAATAAAAACATACATAAAAAATAGCTTGGTACTGACCTCCCTATTAGACTACTCTGTTATATTCTCTGAGAGCACACTATACTAGTATATTTTGTTGGTAGCATTTGTTATTTTCTTTTAAAATATATTTGTTTGAACACATGTCTGATTTTTGTTTTCTCCATTATCCCATATACTTCATAATGGTGTCTATTTGGTTCATTACTTTCTGCCTGGGGTCTGGCAGTGTTTTGTAGAAATTCAAACATATTTGATCAATAAATCAAAAATGTTAGGTGAACATGAGATGTAAGCACTAGCAATTTACCAACATTAAATATTTCCTATTAATAAATTATATGCCTAGTGATAATGCTAGGCATTGTGTTAAAACGTTAGTCTACAAGAAAGTCTATCGATACATTCTTCATATACAGAATAAAGTTGGGAGGGGAGGGGGTTGGAATATATTTCAGTGAAAGGAAACAACTGATTCAGTGACAAGTAGTAGGACTGGTTAAGAAAGCTTCTGTTCTGTAGACGTGCCAAAGCTCTTTAAACATTTCTTCATTGTTCATATAAATATTTATCTGGGGTTGGAAGAGTGCAACCATTTTTTAATCACTTCATAACTGACGGTGACATAGATGTAAAAACATCTTTTTTCAAAATCCATATAGCAGGTAGGAAAAGTACATTTCTTAACTTTCTGCTCTAAATTTTATCTGCAAAACTACTAATAAAGTAGGTTCCTGCACCCTGCATCCTCACCTTTTCTAGCTCTCCTGACATCTGTCTTCCTAATGCAGTCTCCAAAGATACATGAAGTTATACACAGTAGTGCACAGTGTCTGTGAAGTCAGCTGTCCTCAGAGAATCAGCTAGTGACCTTGTTAGCTCCCTGTGCTTTCCCTCTTCTCCTAGGGTGGATTCTTGCTCCTCACCCTGTAAGCAGTAGTACTGATAAATTAATGCAGAAGACGTCTCAAAGGTTTGGGTAAGGTCTTGACAAAAACACAGATTCCTGGGTTTTACCGCAGAGATTGGGATTTTGTCATTCTGAACCAGGACTTAAATAGCTGAATTCTTGTTTGTTTACTTTTTCTTTTTCTCTCTAATAGCTGAATTCTTAACAAACACAGTCGGTACTCCTTATGCTGATGATATACAGAAAACACATTGAAAAACAATCAAATTCTATTTTGTCATTTTTCATCTGGTCACCGATTGTCTAAAGTTGGCATAAGTTTTCTGTTGTTTAAGATCACTCAATTTTGTCACTAAAGCAGTTGCCTCTGTATAGGGTAAGCCTTATTTAAAAGAAATAAGGTTTTCCACAAACCAGCATTCATTAATTTAGTATTACTTTTGACAACCTATAATATATGCATTTTCAGTTAATGTTTAAAAAGGCTTAAATTCTTAAATTTATTCATTTTATTCAGTTATCAACATGATGACTATAGACATATAGATTCAATTTTTGAGTTTTTATATAATTTTTCTTAGGGTCCTACTACCTTGATAGTATAGGTTAAAATGTTTCCAAAGAGTGAAAAAAAAATGACTTAATAAACATTAAATTGATTTGGAAGGAAGAAAAAACATCCATTAATTTAGTTCTTTAAAATTAAGTTTTAACAGTTAAAATATACGGATAAAATTGTCATTACAGTACCTTTCAGTATGACTGCCATTTGTGCTGGATTACCTCCAAGAATCTCTTTTCTAATCAGAAATGATAGAAATGTGATGTTTTAGGTCAGACACTTGACTAAAATATCTCTACTCATCAGACTTTGAAGAGTCAAACTGCAGGTGGTCCTGAATTTATTTTAGATGTCTGCTATTTTGCTCCATTTGAAATCTCTTTCAAGTAAAACAACTTAAAGGAATATCAGGAAGCAATTTATTGAAGATTATGTATTTATCTTAATCAACATAGAGAATTAGCTCAATGACTGTAATATATCATCTGGATTCAGTGTGTTCTCTTTTTAGATGAAAGACTGAAATTTTCTGTGGTTCATTAAGTGTGGTATGGTTTCCTCTTTTTTAATTAAATTTTAGTCCAAATCAATTATTATTTTTCACATTAAGTACTATTTGTCACTTCAGTTCAAGATATACTACCTTGTGTTCTGTCTCATAATCATCTGGCAAGCATAATTTTTCATGCTTCTAAAAATCATTATAAATTATACTATTTTTATGCTTTGGAAAACAAAATTAAACCTATATTACTCTAATTGTCTATGTCAGAACCGAGCAGTGTACTAGTATATCTTCTTGCTTCCTTTTAAGATGAACAAATCAGTATACCTTTGGTTTCACCTTCCGATTTTTAGTAGTGTAATTTGCAGGTTTGAAACAACTTACTGTAACTTTTAAACATTGTTTATCTTTTCTTTCAAAACTTGTCATTTGCCTTTTTTATATCAAATTACAATTATTTTTGCAATTATATATTTAAATATTTTAATGATCACAAACACAATTATATGGCTTAATTATTATCTATTCAAAATAAAGCCCCTTTCTTAATTTTAATTGAAATAAAAGCTCATTGTTAAAATGTAACATAATTTTCTGTAATTCCAGAGAAAAATATCTTTACATGTTTTCTTTTCAGATATTTTTTATACACGTGTGTAAAATTTTTCTACAGATACCTATAGCATTTTACTCTCCTTGTTACATACCTTGCTTTTCACTTAGAAATAAATGTCTTTATGTGTCATTATATGTATTTAATATTTTTATTGATTTTTAGAGAGAGACAAATATGGATGTGAGAGCAGAATATTGATCAGCTGCCTCCTGCATGCCCCAGTACCGGGGATCGAGCCTGGACCCTGGGCATGTGCCCTGACCAAGAATCAAACCGACAAACCTTTAGTGCGTGAGACAACACCCAGCCAACTGAGCCACACTTGCCAGGGCACTATATATTTTTACATATCATATAGGTTTGTGTATATACAACTTATATGTATAATATAACATTGCAAGTTCAAGTATAATATGCAACTACATAAATGTATCTTTCAATAATTTTATGGACATTTAGATGGTTGACATGTAGGCTATTATACTAGTAGGCAGTATTGTGATAGATACGTTTATTTTTACATATTGGTCCCATTAGTTCTTGTACATCTATTCCTAGAGAGAAAAATGCTAAATCAAAGGCAATCACTTTAAATATTCATATATGATTACAGAGTGTTTTCAAATGGTTGAACTAAAAATGTATGAGAGTGCTGCTTTATCTACAATTTTGACATTATATGATAGCAAGTTTGTTTTATCTTTTTAAATCCAGAAACAATTTTTAAAATTCAAGTTTTATTTTGTATTTTGTTGACTATATGTGAAGATTAACCAGAACTGACTACATAATTTGTAGGAACCAGGGCAGAATGAAAATACAGGACCCTTTGTTTAAAAACTAGGAATTTCAAGACTATGACAGCAGAGTATTAACCAAGCATTGGGCCTTTATAAATTTGGGGCTCTGTGTGACTCAAAGTTTCATACTCATAAAGCTGACTCCAGGGTTAGCTTTTTAAATGCATATTGTCCTTTTAATTTTATTTCTGACTACTGTTGATAAGTGGATTTCACCCAGTGTTTTTAAATTCTAGTATGTCTTTTTATTAATTTGTATGAACTTTTTAAATAGCCCCACACCCAAACTATTGAAATATTATCTAGTTTTTCTTACATATTTGAGGGTTCTTTTTGTTTACATTTAAATTAGATTTAAATATTTAATCTTTTTATAATGTTTTTTACTTGAGGTCAGATCTTAACTGCATTTTCTTTTACCAAGCAAGTTATTCAATTGACCTAACATCATTTATTTTATAATGTTATTTTCTCCAGTGATTAGAAATGCCAACAGGAATGTAGGAATCAATTTCTAGAGTCTCTATTTATTTACATTGATCTAACTGATTGATCTTTCCCCTAAACCACACTATTTTAATCACTGCAGCCCTATAATTCTATTCATTCTCCTTTCTTTACACATTTTCTGGTTATTTTTTTTCTGGTTAATTTTCTAACCTTTATTTTTGAATTATTTTATCAAATTGTGAAATGGAACCCTGGGGACTTTGATTGCAAAAACAATGAATGTGATGATCCAGCTAGAGAAATCAGGGTCTTTAAATATTAACTTTTCACACATAAAAAAGCTACCTATCTCCATTTATCTAATTCTTTATTCATATACCTCAATCGAAGGTAGCTTTCTTCATATACTAGTAGGTCCTGCACATTCTTAAGTTAATTTTGTTTTCAGATTATATCTTTTCAAAGAAAAAAATTTTAAAAGCTCACCATGCTGTTTGCTTCTCAAGATCTGTTTTTTACGTTTCTCCACTCGTGCTGGCCGCAGGGGAAAGTTCACTATGGACAAAATCAATCAGGTTCCCTTGTATTCTGGCTTATGGGAGAGGAGTTTATAAGCCCAGCCAGAATGTCATTGATAAGTTGCAGAAAAGTAATTTATGTGCTACAAGAATTTGGTTGAATTTTCTTTTTAATCCTTCCATTCACTGGGCCCCATTTGATCATACACTTAGTAAGGGGTTGTCAGAGTGTAAGGTTTTATGACCTAATTGATTGTTTAGCTGCCTATAAAGAGGAACGTGAAAATGACAATTTCAGAATACTAAAACCAAGAGATTTTATTTTTTAAAATCACTTCATCAAGTACTATATCCACCATCTATTGCAAGAATGTGTGATATGGATTGTTCTTTGATTTTGATGTGAGATAGCCACATTGGTAAGCATTTTGAAGAGATTAAACACACAAGCTCACTCTGCTGGTGTTCTCTTTGTTGCATAGATGCCTTTTGCTCTGCACTTGTACTTTTTTGACTTATAGCCTCCATTTATGGAATCTGGCCTAAGCAGTTTGAGTATACCCTTAAATTTAGGAGTTACATAGCCCTTCATCTATGACAGTCCTTGCTATTAGCCAACTGCCAGTTCAGAGAAACATGAAAAAGAGGGTCCTTCTAGGTACTTTCCTCTCTAGCTACATGCAACACTCTGAGCTCAGCAGCCTCTTGACTTTTGACATGCAGCAGGGAGTGAGGCCTATAGCAAACATCTTCTGCCCAAATCCCTTGGAAAACTAAGAGACATTAAAGAGAGTATTATAAGTTTTGAACTTAGTATTTTGATGATCATTTTATCTTATATGTTTTGCTTCAAGAGTCCATGTGAATTTTTTTTTTGAGAGAGCAGAAAAGAAAGAGAGAGAGAAACACTGATTAGTTGCATACCATACACGTCCTGACCAGGGATCAAATCCTCAACCTGGGTATGTTTCCTAACTGGGAACCACACCTGTAATCTTTTGGTGTACAGTTTTGGTGTACAGGAGGATACTCCAACCAAATGAGCCACATCAGCCAGGGAGTACATTTTTTTGACAGTTGAAGACAGTTTTAAAACATTTTTTGTTTCTCAGGGAAGTTTTTTTAAAAACAACTTTTAGAGAATTGTATTCTCCTCCTTCTATTAGAACAAACTATTCTTTTTTATTTTCTTCTTTTAATCATCCCATTTTTTTTTCTTGACAATGGAGAGATCTTTTATGGCCTGATATTAGCCCAAGCAGCACATGGTAAGATATACTCCTAATGTCTTCACTGTATACCTGAATATATTTTTCAGGATATTTTTATTATGTTTTAAACTAGAAATGCAATTAGCATAAATTAAATGTATTAATCCAGCATCCTAAAAAGAATTAGAAGAAGGTTAAGGCATAGGCAGGCCTAGTGGGCTAATGAATCTGTGCATAATTTCCTCTCTATAATTTATGAGGCTGCTATTCCAAAGACTAGCTTTCTGTGCCTCATCTTCCATTAGGCCCAGGTTTCAGTCTGCAGATAACATGTATCTTGTTGCCTCTGCTGTGTTATTACCAAACCATTGGGAAGAAACACAGTGGATCAGGGAGAAAACTACCCACCACCTATTGGTTTTTCTCCTTAAATAGGTTACATTCTTAGTCTCTCAGTGCAGACAATTTAGAATTCTGTTGATCAGAGCAAGTAAATGGATCCAAGAGAGGCGCCTCTTGCTTATTCTATTCTGTGCCATTGCCTTCGGCCCTCTCTGCTGGAAACTGTGAAGTGCCAGAATCTTCAAGATTTATTTTCTCTAATGTCACACTACCATCTCAGGATGAAGAAGCAAGGAGTCTTTCCTTAATTTGTTTCCAGGAAAATTAATTCAGTTTAAAGTATACTGATTAGTCATGGTTCTTAACACTGTGCATGCTTTTCACCATTTTTAACGTCCTTTGGATATTTTACTCATTAATTACTAGGTAATTGAGAATGTTAGGTTGGAAATGGGACCAGGTATATCATTGCTCAAGTCATTTACTTATCTGAAAGTCATCATTAATAGCTTATTATTCACAAACATAAACCCTCATCGGTTTTTATTTGTCTGAAATCCTTAATGGAATTTTTATTCATTGATTTCAAGTGCTCTCTGCTTTCACCTAAAAAAATAGATAAATGCATTCCCTAATGTTTTATCCTTAGTTCTCATTTTCTCTATAGTTTCTATATCCAATATCATTCAGTGTCTCTCTGTAGAGCACTCCCCCTTTCTTCCCTCGAGGTGCATACCCTTACTCTCTTTTTTCTAAGCTCCAAAGGCCTACTTTTGCCTCTATGACTTGTTTCCTGAGTCCACTCTGCCCAGCTGGTGGACTTCTACCTCTTTGATTTTCTAGATAAATTCTGCTTATATCTGAGTTCTTGGCTCAGAATTCTTTCATAGCCAAACTCATGGACCAAGGTCTAACTTCACTGGTGACATCTGGTGCCATTTGCTGTTAGCAGTTAGTGTTATTAGTAATACTACACATATGATTATTCTGTACTAAGAATCGCTACTCTATTTAAATGTGCAGCAATTCAGCCAATCACTAGTTTAAGGTTAATTTCTTCAATTCAGAAGTGTTTGCCAACTTATTTTGATGAATAATTTAAGGAACATATATTTTACTCAAAGACTATTTCTTTCACTAGGTGTTTATACTAGGAAACTTAAGTGAATTAGATCAATTGTCGAACCTGATTGATCAATTTACTGTTTCTTTACTTTTTTAAGTGTAAAATTAATGTAGGCTTTTTTACAAATGCAAAATATTATATATATATAATATTTTGCATTTATATATATATTGCATTTATATATATATATTTTGCATATATATATATATATATATATATACATATATATATATATAACAACTGAAACCCTAGTTCCCAGAAATAGCCACTATTCAAAGTGTTTGGTATGTTTATTTCTTAAAATTTCTTCTATAGGCACACATGTTTACTTTTTGTTGTTGCTGATGTTGTTCTCTATCTCTGCCTCTGTCTCTTTCCTCACTCCTATTTGTATGTATGCATGTGTGTATGCATATATATATGCATATATATATATATATATATATATATATATATATATATATATGAATCTATGTAAATATATTACATGTACATGTGGATATTGTGTTAGGCAGAATAATGGGCCCCCGAAGGTGTCCACATCCTATTCATCAGATCCTGTAAATATGGTACTCTACATGACAAAAGGAACTTTGCAGATGCAATTAAGGTTAAGGATTCTGAGATGGGGCTATTATCATGAATTATTCACTGGGGCCCAATATATTCTCATGAGTTCTAAAAAGTGGGAGAGGCAAGCAGAAGAGTGGGTCAGATGAATGTGACTTTAGAACAGTGGTTCTCAACCTTCCTAATGCTTCGACCCTTTAATACAGTTCTTCATGTTGTGGTGACCCCCAACCATAAAATTATTTTCATTGCTACTTCATAACTGTAATTTTGCTACTGTTATGAATTGTAATGTAAATATCTGATATGCGGGATATATTTTCATTGTTACAAATTGAACATAATTAAATCATAGTGACTAATCACAAAAACAATATGTAATTATATGTGTGTTTTCCGATGGTCTTAGGCAACCCCTGTGAAAGGGTCGTTCGACCCCCAAAGGGGTGGTGACCCACAGGCTGAGAACCGTTGCCATATTGAGTCAAGGAATCTCTCCAGTCTGCTTTTTCAAAGCTGGAGAAGGCTTCTCAACTGATGAACTCAGTAGTACACAAAGGTTAAAGTCCCTTACAGCAACTCCCAAACAATAAGGGATGTGAGTCAGTGGATGAATGCCGAATCTTTTCTATCCTCAAGCACGACAACTCTGTGGTGCATTCTACATGAATCTTTAGAGAGTTCTTAGCAAAACTAAATCCCCGTTGTTTGTAGCGGTAATGAGTTCATTAATACCTCTTGATTGTCTTTCTTTCCTAACTTGCCTCACTTTTCCCATCCCCTCACTTTTGTTTTCTGAAATTGTCTCTCAACAGACTAACTGTACTCAAGTCCTTATCTTAGGTCACCTTTGAGAGAAAAACTAAAATATATGATAAAATAAATTTGGGAAATCTTCATTTAACTGTAGTTAAACATGTTTTCTTTGTTACAGGAATTTAAGAGTTTTAATATGCTAATGTTGATCATGGCTCTTCAAGAGGGGATAAAGAAATTCAGGCTTCCCAAACTTGAACTGTAAACTTTTATCCCAAGGCAACTTGCAGAACTAGCACTCCCTGAAACTCATGTTAGGGATGCTCTCATGTTAGGGATGCTTGATCTAAAGTTTTTGCAACTTCTCTTATTTAAAAAAAACACACACACAATATTTTATTGATTTTTAGCATGAAAGGGAGAGAGAGAGAGAGCGAGAGAGAGAGAGAGAGAAACATTGATATGGGAGTGAAACATCGATCAACTGCCTCCTGCACACCCCCAACCAGGGATTGAACCCACAACAGGGGCATGTGCCCTGACAGGGAATTGAACCGTCAACGTTTAGGTGCATGGGATGATTCCCAACCAACTGAGCCACAGCAGCCAGGGCCAACTTCTCTTATATTTGAATAGGAAAAATAGGTATTTAAAATATTAAAGGTGCTTAAGAGTACATAGGGGAGTGAAAAGGATTTTAAAATGTATCAAAATACAAGTACCTCATTTTGAACCACCATCAAGAAAAAAATGGCTACAGTGCTGGTACTTAACCCCAAGAAGATGTCCAGCAACAGGTATGAAGAGGGGAAATTAAATGGCTAGACATTCCATGGAAAACTTCCTGCAACTTCCATTGAAAGATGGAACAATGTGCTCCTTAGTTGAAAAGAGCAAACTCCTCTCACCACACCACCCACCTCTCCCCTCTAGTTACTGTGCTGGATGGTGAAATTAAACCCAGCGGGTAGGCAGCTCCTATACAGATTTCTGGAGCTATCTCATGCTCTGGTTAATTGTGTCAGCCTGCAGAGGCTGATTAGCATAATTAATCTTATCTTGCGATTACCCTGAGGAGGAAGTTCTGAATGCCCAGGTGGGATGTGGTGAATGAGTGACTGTGTCTATCTCCAAGTGACAAAGAAGCACAGGATGGAGAAGTTTGAGAACAAGAGCTAGAGTCATTTGGGGGAGCTTGGAACTAGGCTTCCTGGGATAGGAGAAAAGAGCAGAGGAGGGGCAATTTGCACAGGTCAAGGCTCATGGGCCAGGATGTGCCCACACATCTGTATACAGCTGTGGAGTTCCATATCTCCTCTCTTCGCTAGGAGCTCCCTGAGAACCAGCTCTTTGTCTTCTATATTTCTCTCATCACTTAGTTCAGTGATGGACCTCCTGTTAGTTTTGGGTAGAGTAAGATATCTATAATAATAAAAGGGTAATATGCTAATTAGACCAGACAGCCAAACGACCTTCTAGATGTCCTTCTGGATGACTTTCCAGATGAAGCCAGGGCTGTGAGAGCCAGGGCTGTGAGGGCCGAGCCCCTTGCACGAATTTAGTGCATCGAGCCTCTAGTTTAAGATAAGGTGGGAAAAGCAAATAGAATAGGATGGAATCAGATGGAGAAATGAAAGTACTATATTAGAAAAGTTGGAGGAAGATAGATGGTTAGGGAGACAGATGGTTAAGTAGATGGAAAGATGGACTGGTGTGTGGCACCAACCATGTGCCAGGCTCTGCTATAAAATGGCTCCCAAACCCTTCATATAGAGCATCTTGTTCAATCATCACAACCCACGACACCCATTGGCTCTCAACTTAAAGGTGCATAAGAATCACTAATACTTGTTAAAATGAAAATTGCATGTGAAGAGATTTTAGTTTTATAATCTTCTCATAGGAGCTAGGAAGCTACATCATTAATAAGTAGCCAGGTGGTTTCCAGGCAGTTGGTCCTAGGACCTCACCTTGAGAAATGCCATTTACTGAATAAATGAATGAATTGATGGTTGGATGAATAAATAAACATACCCTTTGAGGCAGTTATTCTAGGAATCATTTGGAAAGGTAGAGACTGAGGAGCAGACCAAGTGAGTACTTGTTCATCTCTCACTGTTAGTAATTGAGGGCATTTGTATCTGCCCTCCCTACTGTAGGAGACATTTAGAGAAGGTTATATAAGAGACTGCCCATGCTCTTCAACACATTTTCTTAGAGTAGAAAAGGGCAGAGGCTCCAGGTGGATATATTCAATTTGAAGAATTTCTACCCTTATTCATTCAATCAATATTTTAAGCACACACTCCATGCCAGGCATGGAGGTTGTACTAATGGACAAAAACAACAACAAAAGGACAGCCTTTTTGGAGTTTAAAGTCTAGAACAGATAGACATTAATAATCTCACAAATACAACCTTATAAACTGCTCCAAATATTTTTTATAAATGCCCTGTTTATGGTGTTAGCAGAAGCTAAGGGTCAGGGAAGGGTTCTTATTTGCGTTGCTGTCTTAAGTATGAGTCTGAGTTAACCAAATGAGCAGAGTAGGAAGAAGAATACTCCTGGCAGTGGAAAAGCATATGCAGAACTCTGGGGGTTGAGGGAGCAAAGGACTTGAGAAACTGAAAGGCTATGGATCAGGCTGGAGTATCCATGGAGCTGCATTTGGGGGGAACCAGAACATGGACAAGGCACATCTTCAGCTAAGAAGGATGGAGCTCCCACCATGGTTTGGGGATGGAGAAAGGCAAAACTCTTTGGAGGCAGCGTTATATGCAGGAGAAATGAAATCAGAGGAGGAGACTCTCAGAGGTGAGAAGCCGTCCTGGAACATGAGGAGGCTAAGGAGGAAGATTTGAAGATTAGCTTGTGAAGGAAGTGAGGGTATTAGACACCTGCTTTCTTTGATGCCGGCTACAAAATCCAGGAGCTTAATGGGGTCCTGTGGGACCCTGTGGGACTAAACAAGCCTTTGAAAGGCCCATCATAAAGGAGAGTGGACAAATTCCTGCCAGTCCCATTGTCCTTTATAATGAAAGCACCTGCTTTTTCTCCTCCACCCCAGAGCCTGAAGGCCACATTGGCTAGTTCATCAACACATGACTACTATGGAGATGAAGGGAATGACTAGCTCCGTTCCCATTTTCATGAAGTTTATGGAGAAGTGGGAGAGACTCTCAATTAAATAATCACAAATGTGATAAGTGTGATGAATAAATGGTACAGGTAGCTATATTTCTGATTGTCTGAGAAGTCAGTGGTTGGTGGTAGTTGCCTTAGGGACATTTAAAATAAGACCTAAAAAATGAGAGAGGATTAGGCGGGTGAAGAGTGGCTGGTAGGGTGGGCTAGAATGATTGAATGTGGGAAATACATAAATGCACAGACCCTGTGATGGGAGGTACTAGAAACAGTACAAGGAATGGACAGAGGGTGTGTAGCTACAGAGAAGAGGGCCATTGAGAGGATAAACCAAACAGATCACCAAGGTTTGGACTATGTGGAGTTTTCAGCCATGGTCCATTGAGTCACTCTCTCCCAAGGGAAACAGGTGAACATAGAGAGATTTATACCAGACAATGGCAACAGCTGAACATGTTAATTCTCTAGGGTGCTATATTTAATGACAGGACTAAATTGGGTTCTGTTTCAAGTTGCCATTGAGTTTCTGAGTTCTTTAGAAGGAAGATAAAACAATCTCAAAAAGAATGATGTATATAATGGATTAATTTCCAGAGCATTCACAGATGCCATTTATGTTGCAAATCTTCCTTACTGAATTGTTTTCAATTGAGGGGTAATTTTAAAGCAAATAGATGAACCTGGTGAAAGGGAGAAAGAGCGTGAGGAGGGAGTGTGGGAAAGAGAGGCTTTGTAATGACTTCCATGTGAGGACAGCCTGGGACCCCTTTCTGCAACCTCATCTCCTTCCATCCTTTCTTTCACTTTATGGTTGGAACACATCATAATTCCCCAACTTGCACACTATTTCAAGCCTCTGGGGTCTTAGTTGGATTGCTCTGTGTCCAAGTAGAGTTCTTCTTCCCTCCTTTTGGTACGGATTCAAACCCTCTGCCTTTCTCCTTTCCTTCTTGCAGCGGTTCCCAACCTGTGGGTCGTAACCCTTTCACAGGGGTCACCTTAGACCAGGGGTCCTCAAACTATGGCCCGCAGGCCGCATGCAAATACAAATATTGTATTTGTTCCCGTTTTGTTTTTTTACTTCAAAATAAGATATGTGCAGTGTGCATAGGAATTTGTTAATAGTTTTTTTAAAAAACTATAGTCTGGCCCTCCAACGGTCTGAGGGACAGTGAACTGGCCCCCTGTTTAAAAAGTTTGAAGACCCCTGCCTTAGACCATCGGAAAACACATATATAATAGCATATTGTTTTTGTGATTAATCACTATGCTTTAATTATGTTCAATTTGTAACAATGAAATTGGGGGTCACCAGAACATGAGGAACTGTATTAAAGGGTCATTACAAAGCCTCTCTTTCCCACACTCACTCCTCACTCTCTCCCTTTCACCAGGTTCATGTATTTGCTTTAAAATAACCCCTCAATTGAAAATTGAAAACAATTCTTTTTGAGGTTGTTTTATCTTCCTTCTAAACAGCCGTGACTGGTTTGGCTCAGTGGATTGAGCGTCGGCCTGCAGACTGAAGGGTCTGAGGCTCGGTTCCAGAGAGAGAGAGAGAGAGAGAGAGAGAGACAGAGAGAGAGAGAGACAGAGAGAGAGAGAGACAGAGAGAGAGAGAGAGAGACAGAGAGAGAGAGAGACAGAGAGAGAGAGAGACAGAGAGAGAGAGAGAGACAAGAGAGAGAGAGAGAGAGAGAGAGAGAGAGAGAGAGAGAGAGAGAGAGAGAGAGAAAGAAAACAAGGCACTCAGCTTTAGACATTTTGGCTTGAGGAATGCACTGGAATATACGGGTGTGGGGAGGCAGGGGTTAAGCACTTTGTTAAAAGTTCAGAACTCGAGCTTAGGAGAGAGGTCAGAAGTTAGAAAGTAAGTACAGATAAAATAGAATTGTCGGGCTTCTTGCCTTTGTTGTAAACTCCTTGATGGCAGGACCAAGTCCTATTTGTTTTTGCCATCTGTCTTTACCTGTAAAGTACTCAGCACATAGTAGGCATTTTTGTGAACCACTTTTCTTGAAAGCTACCTAAAATGATAAGCAACTATGTTTCCTGTGGTAGTGATTGAGGTACAAAGCACTTAAATGTGAAATTCATGGACCAGTAAAATATTTAGGGAACAGTCTCAGTCTTCTCTCTCTCCAGAGAATATTTTATTAGTAAAAATTACCAAATTAAAATTTATCATTTATTTTCATTTCTCGATGATGAATAAAAGGGCTTTAAGCCTGTTATAGATTGGATGCCTCAATTAATTGGTATTTTGTACTTGATGGCTTCTCAGGTCCCTTAAAATTCTAAGAAATCTGTTTCTCTATGTCAGGCCCAAGTTTAAAAAAAAACAACACAAAACTAAATCAAGCTATTACACCTTGAAATATTGAAACTGTACATTCCACCAAACATCTCTATTCTCCTCCCCCCCCCCCCGCCCCCCACACACATTTCTCTGTAAATAAACCAGCACTGAGAAATGAGACTGCGCCTGGTGAAAAGGTATTTTTGGGTTCAATTCTGTAGCTTCTTAATCTGCTTCTCCCCTGCGAGCCTGGGAGAGCTCAAGCAAAGCATCTCTCCAAGTCTGGAAGGAAGAAGTTAGCTCCCTGCAGTCCTCTCAGTTCTCAGAGGTGCTGGACCGATGCCTGGTTGCTCCTGGAGAATTGTGCGGTCGCCAGTGCAGCTGCGCTCCTAGTTACAGGGTGACCAAGAAAGTCCCTTTCTATGCACTGATTTTTCAGCCCCTAGACATTGAGGCACCAGGATGTTGTAGGGATTTGGGAGGCACTCTGCCCTATAAATATGACCTTTCCAAAATTGCCCCCTCCTCCTCCTTACTCTAGCCTAGCCCGCAGTTTACACTGTAACACAGCAGAGAGAATGCACAGTTAAGTCTTTTCTCTCTCCGAGAGGGGGACACTCACCCCTGCCGAAGTATAGAAACAGAGAGGAGGGTGAGATGATAGAAGAGGGCCTCCTGGGGTTTTCCTTCAGAGGCTGGAGGTAGAGCCTGGACTGGGAGACAGTAGGAGCTCTGCTGCTTCTTAGCTGTGTGATGCTTTCAAGTTACTCTACCACTCTGGGCCTCAATTTCCTCTTTGTACAATGAGAGCATGAGCTAGATCAGTGGTCGGCAAACTGTGGCTCACGAGGTGAGCCACAGTTTGCCGACCACTGAGCTAGACCCAACTAGATAATCTCTAAAGTCTCGTTCTTCTCCTAAAATTCTACTTTTTAAAAACTTCATAGGATGAAAGAGAATAAACACTCCCAGTTACTCTTATCACAATCCAGCTGGAATACTGCATAATGTGCAGCTCACAGATAAAATTGATCCTGACATTTCTCTTACATTCAGGAACCTACAGTCTTGAACTAGGGTTCATTAATTGGTCGGGTCCTGAGTTTTGAGGAGGTAACTTCTAGGTTGAGCTTCTGATTTACGTTGACCTTGGACAAGCAAGCGCTCGTGGCCTGAAGGACTGCGATACAGTATGAAAGCCACTCGCTGATTAAACTATCCCATCCCTCTCTGCTTCCGATTGTTAGGGGGAGTGCTGTCAATTGCCATTGTAAGTGAGAAGTGGAGTCCATGTAGATACTTGGCAAGGGTTGGCTTCTATGTGGTCAACGGTTTTCAATTTCTATGTGTGGGGGATGGTGGGCTATCTAGTTCACCCAGTTGTGTTCACCAGAAGTTTTATTTTGAAATTTAAAGTAAGGTTGATGTGAAGAATTTATGCTTTTATTTTTCTTAAGCTGCACTGACAGAGCAATATTTGCCAAAATAGTGTGTTTTGCATTGACAATCACTGCTTTTATTCTGGCTACAAAGTCACATGGAGAATTTTCAAAGAGATTAAAATACTCCTCTCTAAAAACCTGGGAAGAAAAGTAGGACCATATTCATATATTGGTAGGACTTTCTTCTAGAAGAGGGATTATAGTATTTTCTGTAGCTCCACAAAGAAAATGGGCTAGGACCAATGTATGAAACAGATAGGGAAACTCATTTTAACTTTGTGGACAATTTGCAGCAGTTTTTCCTGGCTTTGGGAGTGTCAGTTGCCTATCTTGGCTGTTTCAGAACAAAGTATTGGAACCAACTGCTTGGAGTGTTGAAGAGATTGATCTACTAAGAGAAATGATGTCCAGCTGAATTTTACTATCCTTTTAGACTGTAAAATCCTATGGGTTGCATAACTCCAGCAAAGCACCAGTAGATGCAAGCCTGATGTAATCAAAGGGGAGAGTTAATGAGCCTAAACCAGGTAATTCCAGTCAGTAAAAGTTTTTGGATCTACATGTTAGTATTGGTAGAGGGTGTCACTAAACTTCCCACAGTAGGAGATTAAGGGAAAAGAAATTTCAGGTCCGGAGGCAAAGATGCCACATCGAAAACTAGGAAGACAAGACTATCTAGGGAGCTTGAACGTATCTAGGAGGGGATCAAAATTAAAAGAAATTTTGGAGAAGCCAACATATTCTCTCTTCCTTATTGAACCCAATCTAAAAATTCTTCATCTTATTTTTTGAATAAAAAATAGCATTAATACTTACTTGAAAAATAGCTTTGACATTTCTTTATATACTCTTCCTGAACAAGATGTACAGAATATAAAAATTAATGTTGTGGAATAAAGATATTTCATATCTTGCAGCAAATTCTAAACCTACAAAAGTCATTAAAATGTATGTATAAAAGTCTATTTTAATAAATCTTTTTGAGAGCATATTATATTCTTCTAATGAATCATAAAATAGTACTGAGATATAGTAGTTAACAGAATATATATGTATATTTCTCAACTATGAAGTCATTAATGGTAATTTGAAAAGTTCTGTTTTTATTCTTTCATTTTAAAAAGAAAATTAAGCACCATACTCAATTTATTTTGAAAGAAGCAGGAACAGAAAAATGTTACCACCAAGTTATCTCTCTCTCTCTCTCTCTCTCTCTCTCTCTCACACACACACACACACACACACACACACACACACACACACACCAGTGCTTTGGTCCTTATTCAGTCAATAAAGAATGAATTGCTCGCTAATAGATGCAATTAATCAAAAATTTGAAGATTTTCTTCATGAAATGCATCGAACTAGGTGCTATTAAAATACATAGGTGAATAAAGAAAAGCCTGCCTTACAGGAATACAAATGCTTTTGAGAATATAGATTATATATGTATAATTAAAGTAATCCAAGCAGTAGTAAGTGGGTAACTAATATAAACCACATAGTGTCTATCTGTATCTCTCTCGATAGATGGCAAATGTCTAGAAGACAGATTTCTTATGAATTGGTGTATTCAGAGAGTAGGCAACACCTAAATATTGTGACTAAAAGAATAAGCAAATGAAACATCTATAATAATAAAAGCATAATAAACAAATCGACCAAACAGCCGAACAGCGGAACGACCTTCCAGACGACCACACTATGACACCCACTGGCACCAGGCCAGCCAAGGTGGGTGCGATGCGATTGGTTGGGGGGCCCCGCCATTGCCCCATGATTGCCCCACAGAGGGAGGCCCAGGCCACCGGCCAGTGGGGAGATCAATAGGGGGGCTCCACAATTGCCCCAAAGAAGGAGGCCAGGTGGTCAGGTTCTACCTCTTTGGATCAATGGATCACGGAGCCCTGCAATTGATCACCCCACAGAGGGAGGCCCAGGCTGGGTGGGCGGGGCCTCCCTCTGCAGGGTGATTGGACTGCAAGAGGGCACAGGCTGGGCTGAGGAATCCCCCCACCCCCGAGTGCATGAATTTCGTGCACCGGGCGTCTAGTATTATCACAAAACTAACATATTGAGCAATATTAACAAACCAAAACCAACCAAAAACAATCAGAGTAATGTTTGGTAAATAAAAACCCCAGGTTAGATAAATGTATTCAGTTTTAATTCTGCAGATATATTTGAAGGATGGTGCTTCTCTCACATCCAAAGAATCTTTCAAGGCTAATAATAATAATAATGAATATACAGTATATCTATAATCTTTCTTCTCACACATCATATTTAAATCAACCTGATCATCTTGTAATTGATGTAATGATTACTAAAATCTTACTGTTCATTGTTTCATTTATTTAACACTATGGCTACTAGAACAAATGACCATAAGCTTGGTAGCTTAAAAAAACATAATTTCTTGAAGTTCTGGAGTTCAGAAGTCTGAATCAGTTTTACTGGGTGAAATCCCATTGTTGGCAGTCACTCACCTATAGGAGGCTTAGGGGAGAATCTATTTTCTTGCCTTTTCTAGTTTCTAAAGCTGCATTCTTTTAGTTGTAGCCCCTTCCCCAATCTTCACAGCCAGCAGCACAGTATTTTGCTTCAGTGGTCACCTTGCCTTCTAATCTGTCCAATCTTCTTCTGTCTGTCTCTTATAAATAAAAATAATAGTTAGGGCCCATCCAGAGAATCCCCATCTCAAAACCCTAATCACATCTGCAAAGTCCCCTTTGCCATATCAAGTAGCATTCACAGGTTGAGAGGATTAGGACTTAGATATTTGGGGGGGGGGGGGGGCATTATTCACCTTACTACAAACAGTACTGTGACATATGGCAGTAGGTACTGGAGGTAGGAGACTCAGAGACTCAGACATTTCTGTATCTGCGCTCATAGAGTTTGACATTATGAGGAATAGAAGAAATGTACAAAGCATAGACCTGCTTTTTAATTGGATTCTCTAGCAAAGGAATGCATTAGCAAAGAATAAATGCATTTTCTTCCTATTTTTATTCTAACAAGAAAATTGCCAGCTACCTCTTAGAATAAGGCACAGAAAATCACCTTTCAGCAGATACTGTTGAGAAAAATTAACTTTTTCTTTCTTATATAAAGACAGGATGAGTGGGCTCATCTATCTTAGGAAAAAACAAGCCTTTTTTTTTCTTTTAGTAACTGTGCAAGCTGCTCTTTTTTATGTCAACAGAGGGTGTTGTTATGGCAGAGGAATCTTATTTGGTTAAGGCATCATAAGGAATCTAAGGTATCCTGCAAAGGAAGAAATTCAAACCCTAAATGCCTTAGGAAATGACCCAGTAAAATCTGGACTTTAAAAGTGGTGTCACATTGAGGGCTTGGCTGGTTAAGGTGTGAAACTAATGCTCGATTACAACACATGAAACTTCCTTCCTCCCAAACACAGAGAGGCTCTGTATCACCCTGTGTAGTAGTTTTCCCTCCCAGGAGGTGCTGCATCTCCCTGCTTGCCCAGCTTTCAACTGCAGGCATGCATCCATCTCAGCTGCCACCATCCGTCGGATGCCTTCTGATACTAGCCCGACAGAGATCAAACACAGGACCTTTTGTTATATGGCAGTGGTTGGCAAACTCATTAGTCAACAGAGCCAAATATCAGCAGTACAACGATTGAAATTTCTTTTGAGAGCCAAATTTTTTAAACTTAAACTATATAGGTAGGTACATTGTTATTAACTTAATTAGGGTACTCCTAAGCTGGCCTTTGCTAAAAACGTCCTCATTTTATAATAATAAAGCCACCAACACAAAATAATTACAATTCTTAAATTGATGACAAAAACACCTGTAGGATTTGCAGCTGGTTGGAAAAATACAGGTAACTTTATGCTTCAAGTAGGTACTTTTGTCACCCGCGTGCGATTTGCAGATGTGACTAGCACTAACCACTGCACTGAGACTGCTGACTGCCTGGCTCACTCAACTCGTGCAGGAATCGCACACGCCGTGTCTCCCATCACCTGACCGACCGACACCTCCCACTTCTTCTAACGCCACTTCTTCAAAATATACTCGCCCAGGCGGAAAACCGACTTCTGCGGCCACGAAGTTTCAATCGCACTGTACGTGCGTGCCCGCACGTGGTATTTTGTGGAAGAGCCACACTCAAGGGGCCAAAGAGCCGGATGTGGCTCTCGAGCTGCGGTTTGCCGACCACTGGTATATGGGATGACACTCCAATCAACTGAGCCACACCAGCCAGGGTGAATGATACGCTTTTTATTGAAACTAGACTGGTCCTTGTACCTATCAACATCAAACACAGTTAACCACAAGAATATCTACCACTTCTAATGCTAGGACCAGGAGTACACTTTGATGTGTCTGCCCCCAAAATGGTATTAAAGAATTCGATGCCTTATAAGTGGCACTGGGAGAAGACCTTCACTGAGTGAGTGTTTTCTTCCTCTGAACACTTAACGACCTATATTCACCACCACTTACATTGGAAACTGGAAGACTGATGTGTGGTAATATTGTCAGATGCTATCAATTTTATGGCAAAGCTTTTATACCCTTTTTATTACCTTTCTAAAAACAGGTACACCCCATAGGGGAACTAAGCTGCCATGTGATAAGCTATGTATTCCAAGATTCTTGGATTGGGCCCAAGTATCTTGGTAAGGTCTATCTGCTCTTTCTCTACTCTATTCTCTGCTGAGGTAAGTCTTGTTCATTTCCTACCCAATATCCATTCTTTGCTTCTTTCTTAGTAACAGAACTCTGATTTAATTGGGGGTAGGAGTTGTTGAGCACAGGTGAAAGGGCACACTTCTAAGAGTCCTTTGCAGCTGGAAATGGCTAAATGACTCAATTACAGGCAATCACATGAAAGCATATATGGTTGGCTTGTACTTCCCAGAAAACTCCTTTAATAGGTAGCCGGAAGAGCCATCCCCTTTCAACATTTCCTGCTACCACTTCCTTCTACTCGCTGACTAGGATTCAGACAAGATGTCGAGAGCATGCAGCCATCCTTAACTACAAGGTCGATATGAGGATGAAAACCAGCATATTGAGAGAGGATGGAAGCCAACAATTAGGATTGTGGCGCAAAAAATAAGTAAAATAAAAAAAATAAAATAAAAAGATAAGTCTGTGGTGTTACATCTGTGGCATTGCATTATGATCCCCGGACTCCTTTATACAAGAAAGTAGCAAAGCTGTGTCTTATTTACAAAACTGTTGAGTATTCTGTTTTATGTAATTAAAGCTAATCCTAACTGGCATAACTTCTTGCATACTATTTTGTATGTGTCTGAGGCTCATTAAAATGGAGACAAGGAGAGGAATGGTTGTAGGTATACGGTGTCCCAAAATTCACGCAAAGATTTGAATTTTGCGTGAGCATTAACAACAACAAAAAATAAAAGCCTAATTTTACTTGGTTTATTGAATCAGATTTTAATATCTGTTGCCCTTTGATTTCAATCCCTTCAATTTGATAAGCATTACCAAGTACCAATTATGGCCCAGGAGCAGGGACAATGAAGACCAATGAAGACCACGGCTTTGCATATATGCCAGCAAAGCTGTGGAGGCCATTTACCTGATGTGCTATTCCATACATAACCCTATACTGTATACTTTATGAATCAATAAAAAATTTATGATTTTTAATTATAAACCTGTATTTTCTATCAAAATTACTTATTGCATGAATTTTGGGACACCCTATATAAAAGTTTGCATAGGCCTGGGAAATAAGTGGATCTTTATTGCTAATGCCAAAAGAGAAAATGGTTCTGTTTTTCTAATATCGAGACACGACTAACTCCAATGATCTTATGGGGTGGAGACTATTATATTAATCAATGGCAATTAGGAAAAACCAAAGGCTACTATTAGGTTAATGCATTAGAATAGAATTTGATAAAAGGGAAGTATTTAAACTTTTTTTGAAAAATGTTTTATTATTTTTTACTAATTAAATTTATTGGGGTGACATTGGTAAAGAGCATCATATTGGTTTCAAGTGTACATTGCTATGATATATGATCTATATATCACATTGTGTACCACCACCCATATGTAAACTTTTAAAATACATAATTATGTATAAATTAATTTTCAAAAGCAAAGAAGCCAATTAAAAATGAATCAAGAATTGAGAACAGGCATTTCACAGAAGCACAAATAGCCACTAGCATACACAAACATGCACAACCCAGATAGCAAGGGGGAAAATGCAAATTAAAAGAGACTATTTCCAGGCAAAAGTTTTGAATCTAACCACAGCAGGTGTCAGGGATAATGATGTGCCAGCTTAGCTCATGTGAAATGGATTTAAGTATAGATGAATCTCAAAACCTCAGAGTGTAGTGAAAAAAGAAGAGTATGATTCATTATATAAAATACAACACCAGGATAACTATATTTTTATGGAATCATATATATAACTTTTTTTAAAGTAAGGGGATGAGTAATATAAAATTCAGCATAATGGTGGGAGAGAAAGAGATACTTAAGGAGAGGCCTTCCTAAAAGGCTTTAAAAATACTGGTATTTTTCTGTATCTTCAGCTCCGAAGTGATACCTGGATATTCTTTTTATTATTCTTTAAAATGTGCAAATATGGGATAATTTATATATGTATACTTCACAATTAATATGTGTTTAAAAAATTCAGTGAGATTTTAAGGAGAGCAAATTGAGTACATCAGTAAGTTCTAAACTGTGAGTCAGGATTTCCTTGTTACTATGGAACCAAACAGAGAATTCTCTTGGCTTCTGAGGCTGATGTAAGAAGGAACCTTCAGCTGTAACCGCTATTTCAAAAGTTCTTTTTCTTCACACCTTCCTCACTGTTCTCAATTACCTGTATAAATATTTCAATACAAAGGTGAGGTTATATAATACTTTGCAAATTAAAAATGTCACCTTTATCTGTCTACTTTGGCCTTCCAAGTAAAGCTCCATTAAACACAACGGGGTTCCTTAATTTAAAAAGGTTGAAAATAACCACTGTACTAGACTTAAACGCAAATACAAATTTGCAACTCCTGTTACTTTATCAAAATCAGCTGACAGGTATTGGTGAGCGCTTCCCAGTGGAACCTTGGAGGACCAGTTTCTCAGAGAGAGAGGGGCAGGTCATCTATCCATGGAGGAAGAGGACAGCAATCCAGCCTGACTGCATTGCCACATTTTCTCCACTATTAGCTCAGGACACACTAAAAAGCTCTCCACTCTCATCCGCTTCCCTCCCCACCCGCACAGCCAGAAGGGCCTTTGCCAGGGGAACCAGAGCCCGTCCCCTCAGCAAGCCCCGCCCCCGATAAGCCCCGCCTTCTCAGCAAGCCCCGCCCCGCAGCAAGCCCCGCCCCCGGCTCCCGGAACGCTCTGCGCGCGCCCGTTCGGAGGCGGGGCAGGTTGGCCTAGCCGCCGGGGGCCGCAGGCACCCTCTCGCTCGCCTCCCAACCTCGACAGCTCGGCCAGCGGAACCTCCGCCGGTGGCCGGATTCCCAGGCCCCGGTGAGTAACCTGGGGAGTCGGGGCCCCGCACACGCGGGTGCGGCAGGCACGGGGTGGGGGGGGGGTGTCCAGTGCCTGCGCCTGCGCGCTGGTTCGCCAGCCAATCTGCTCGCCGCTCCCTGCACCCCGGGCCGGCGGCGGGCGGTGGGAGCTGCGGGCCTCGGACCCGGGCCACCGCGCTGTGTCCCTCGGACCCCGTTTTTGTGCCTGGGTTGGTTTTATTGCTTTCTCCCCACCCCGTCGGGGTCCTCTCCGCCACTTGGGAATGGAACCTCACTTGCCTCGGCTTTTCCTTCCCGTCCGAAGCACACTGGGAACTGGGGGGTGAGGAACCCGGGTCCACACCTCGTCCCGTACCCCCAGCCGGCGGCCGGCGGGAGCCGGGCCTGCCCGGTTCGGGTTCGGGCTGCGGCGGGAAGTCGCGGTCGCCCGTCTCGCTGTGCTTTTAGGCGTCGGGAGCGGGCAGCTAGGATGGCGAGGCCCCACAGACATGTTTTTTTTTCCATTCACCTGTTAACATGTTGGGCACTGTCATCGTAGACTTATATTTGCTAGGTCTCAGGGTGCAACTGTGGTGGATTGGTGTCTTTTTTCATTTTCCAAAAGAGGGAATTGAAATTCAGGCAGTTAGGATAGTTTGTTTTGGTTTTATTATTGCAAGACTCTACAGATAGCTGTTAAGGGAAAATGTAGAAGTGATTAAAAAAAAAAAAAAAAGCAAGGGAGGATACCGTTATATGAACTTAAAATAAAAAAGACAAGAGGGACTGAAATGGGTTATGTTAACATATTTAGACAATAGTTGGAACTATTAATACAAAATAAAATTTAGAGATTGGTAATGACATGCCACATTGCAAATCATTTTCATGCTGTTACTCTATTAATATTAAGCTATAGGTAAGCCCTTGAGTGCAGTGAATATTGGGATTTTTCAGGCTCCACGCCTAAAACATTAGTCATGAGATGAATAGTAAGTGTATGATCAGAAAATAAGCTGTTTTGAGATTAAATTTGGGCTACCATTTTTGAGGAGGTAACAGTTAATCACTGTTTAATGAAAATATGGTCACACGTCAGCAGTGTTATATTCTGTAAACTTGATGTGGCTGATGTTGTAGGAAGGTGGAATGGCTGAGGGCAAAAGCTTGAGTTCTGGAGCCAGACTTGCCCTGCGCCTTGCTAGTTGCTTAACCTCAGGCGGGTGGTTGCCGTTTGCTAGCTGACAAAGTTATCAAAGGCGGCTCTGTACAGTAGTTACATCAGCTGTAAAATAGCGTTAACTTCATAGATGGTTGTGAAGATTAAAACAAAAGGATGAGATTACGCTTAACTGAATTTTTGTTAGCCAGAGGGTGCAAGTGTCTACTTAAAACCGACCTGCCCACCTGGGCAGGAAGCCTTGGTCCTGAAACTGATTTTGAAAGTTCCAGGTTGTCTTACAGTACTGGTGTATCTCTAGTGGCTTCATAGAAAGTAAAATTAGAAGAAAGCAATACTAAAATAAGAAAAGCAGCAGAAGTCGGTGTAATAGATCATTAAAAGGTGAAATTTTGGGGCTTTTCTGAGTAACAAGATAACAGTAAATACTTTCTGATATAATAGTTAAATCATACGGCTTCTGGATCCCTTGGACCTCACTAAACCTCCAAGTCAAAAACTAGCACTTCAAAGATTAAAAGCACAACACACAAATATAGAAACCATAAAGTTTAGAAAGATTCTTTGATGTAATGTGAACTGTCCTTTGCAGATAACAGATTTTCAATAGCCAACACCTGGAGTAGGTTCCTGCTTTGAGAACCTATACATCTATAATTAACTTGCAGGATTTTTGTTTTTTCTCTTAAGTGACTTCTGAAACTTTTGTTGAACCCAAATAAGTAGTTCCTATATACCTTTCCTGTGAGATTATTACACCTGTTAGGCATCCCAAGGGTCATTGTGGTTTTGCTATGTTGGACATAATTTTTTTTAAAACATATTTTATTGATTTTTTACAGAGAGGAAGGGAGTGGGATAGAGAGTTAGAAACATCAATGAGAGAGAAACATCGATTCAGCTGCCTCCTGCACACTCCCTACTGGGGATGTGCCTGCAACCAAGGTACATGCCCTTGACCGGAATCGAACCTGGGACCCTTCAGTCTACAGGCTGATGCTCTATCCACTTAGCCAAACTGATTAGGGCTGGACATGATTTTTATTAAAATTGATTTTTAAAATTTTTGGATCTGTATACCTATGATTCTCCCTGTATAATCAGTTCACTATAGACTATAAACATATTAAGTATATGTATAGTCAGTAGAATCTGTCTATACACATATTACCCAAATATATACCAGTATCAGAGCAAAAAGGCCAGAAATTAAATTGTTTAAGCTGAACACTTAATAGTCACTAACTATGTGAAAGATATATTGGGCTCTACTAGACTGTAGAGGTAAGGATTCCATTTCTGGACTTTAAGGAGCAATGTAGTAGGGAATATAATACATGTAAATAAATAACATGATGCAATACATTTTTTTAAATGCCAATTTAAAAAGCAGGTAACGCTGTAACAATAGAATATGTGAGAAAGTGAGTGCTTTTCTCTCTGGAACCATTAGAGGTATCAAGAAGAGGCAACATTTCATCTTGAAGAATAAGTAGTATTTTAAAAGTTAGCCATATAAACAATAGGCATTTAAAGAGAATAAATCATGTTTTAGTTTTTAATTTTTTGCCAGACACCCAGCTTTGATAGTAGGCATTGTCATCATAAATGCTTATTCATATTTATTCAGTGTAACATAAGCCAGAAAGATTCTAAGAATTTTATAATGTTAACTTATTTTATCCACACAAAAATCCTGAGTGAAGTGATAACTCGTACAGATGAAAAAAAAAAAAAAAGGCAGGGAAAGGTCAGTTCACTTGTGTAGGTGAAATAGCTAAAAAGGATACAACTGGAATTTGAACCTGGGCATCTGAACTGCAGAGCCCATACTTTTAATCACAATGACTTGCTGCCTTGCTTATGGTTGAGATGACTTACTGTTATTTGAGATATGAAGGTTGGGATAGAACCAGTGGATCATCTATAATGATGTGATAACTTTTTTTAAGTGAATGTAAAAAAAAAAAAAAAAAAAGACAGGGTCCAGTTTAAGAAATTACATTGACAGGCAAGAGGGGAAAAAAAGCATCAACTTTCATAAATGGATTTTTTTTTGTGTTTTATGTTCATATGTAGATCTGAGAAGTTTATATAACAAATATTTTAAAAATCAACTATGTTGCCTATATTTCTTTCCTTTTTATTTTTAAATCCAATTGGTACTTACCAATTGATTAAAACATTACCCTTTTATACTTTCTTTCACATACATTATCTTGCATGATTCACAGAACAACTGTCAGAAAGTAAAACAGGCAACATTCTCTTTTGAAAGAAGAGATTAAGTTACTTACTCAGGGTCACACAACTAAATCAACATGACTGATTCTTCCATTCCAAGATCAATATTCTCTCCATTATATATCCTGACTCTCATGCATTTCACCACTGAGCTAGTCAACGTCTCAGAATTCAATGTCTTGCTGATTTCTAAATTCAGTAGTTATTTCTCCATCCTCTGTGACTCATCAATATTCATTACCATTGATTATTTCCTTATAAAATATCTGCCCCAAACTTTTCTTAAAAGGATTGCTTTCATTTTAGAAGACAGAGTAAGAAAACATAACTGTATTTTCTCACCCAGAGGTAATCATTATACCTATTTACCTTATTTTCTCCCTCTGTGTGTATCTTTAATATAATTGAGATAATGTTATATTCATAATTTTTTTCTACTTCATGGAAATTTAAGGACAACAAATCACAGGTAGCCACAAATAGTTATATCATTCCTTTATTCTTATCTATAGGACTGCCACATTCCATAGGTAGGAATTTCACTCCCTGGAGTCCCTCAGTGCAGAGCTTGAAAGAGTACATGAGTTGGACCTTCCCAGAAATAAGCAGGTATTAGGTTAACAGTGTATGTCCTCCAGTTTGCTTTCTTTATTTTTCCTTTTTAATTTTCAAACATGTTTAGACTTAAAGAAAAGTTTCAAAAATAATACAAAGAACTAACAGTTCTCCTTTGCTTTTTTCTGAAGATTCATCAAATGGTAATATTTTACCACATTTGCTTTATCATTATACACGTACACACTTACATAGTACATTGTTTACAATTACATATATGTAATTGTATGCATGTGTGCACCTATGTGTGCACATATAAATATACATAGATCTGTGTGTGTGTGTCTAACATGTTTGATGTTTCCTCATGCTTAGATCCAGATTAAATTTTGACAAATACCACAGCAGTGATTCTGTGTCCTTAAGACATTCTCTCAGGAGATTCATGATATCTCCTTCCAAAATTAACTGAAGAACTTAATTTTGATTACTTGTCTAATAACGTGGTGTCTGCTAGGTTCTGTACTGTTAAGTTACTATTTTCCCTTTGTAGTTAATTAGATATCTTTTGGGGAGATATCCTGTTTCTCATCAAACTTTTTCTCCCTCATTTAATATCCATTGATGACTCTTGCCTGATAATAATTGTTATGGTAGTTGCCAAATGGTGATATTCTAATTCCATTATTCCATCTAAATTTATTTGTTGACTTTCTAATATGAGTCTACTTTATTCCATTTATTTTTACCTTTTAAAAAATAAAGATTCAGTAGTTCTCACTTTATCTTAATGCCTTAGTTTATTCTTATTCCTTATTTTGATGCTGAAATTGTCCCAGATTTAGGCAGTGGTTGTCCCGTCAAGCTGGCTCCTGTGTCCTACGGATATACATCCTACATTTTTTGTGTACTTCCCTACTTTCTAGGCTTACCTTATAAATTTCCATCCACAGTCTTAGAATCAACATTTCTCCACAGAACCTGGTTCTTTTAAGTAGAGAAGGGTACTTAAAAACCAAAATCTTGGCGTCAGATGTGTTAATTGCTGCTGATGTTACTTTGGTTCTAGACACTCTCAGTGGTCAGAGCTAGGAAATAATGTGAATATATTTATATGTACACACACACACACCCCTACACCTATATATTGATGGTAAAAGCCCCACATCCATCCAATTACAGTCTAACAACACAGTTTTTATTCTAGTCTCCTACTTTTTTATAGCTCACTTTTTTGTTGTTGTTGTCAGTGAAAATTCTGGGCCCTATTTTCCAGCATATATTGCTTATTTGCTTACTTCTAGAATACACAGTAAGTACTTCAAGAATTGCTAACCAATACCATTGCAAAAAAACAACTTACTAACTGGAGTTCAACATTTAATATTAGATACGTTTGTTTGTTTTAAGTGTGCTAAATATAAAATGGCTCAAAAAATAAGACTGCAAAAAGGTATAGTCAGAGAAGAGTCTTTCATTTCCTAGCCCTTCTATTTCATTTTCATCCCCTCCATATTTTCCACCTTGTTCCTCCTTACCCCTTTTAAATAATCAGCCTAATTAAAGTCTTGTTTAGTCTTTGTGTTTCCTTTGCTCATGAGAAATGTATACTTTCTATTTGCATTTGGCTTTGTTCAGTTAGCAGTATACCCAGAAAAACACTTTATGGGATTTCAGGAATCTCTTCCTCATTTTTTCCCACTGAATATGTCAATCAATACAATTACAAATAAAGCCGTATGTGAATTTATTTACTATTGTTTGTGTATTTTCAAGCTAAATTCTATGAAGTAGGATTGGTGACTCAAAAAGTAAATGGATGTGTAATTTTGTTAGATATTGCCAAATTCCCGAAAAGGTTGCACCAATTTGCCTTCACTGGCAATATATGGAGTGCTTGTTTTCTCACTCTCTTGGAACAGGATGTATTTTCATGCTTTCTTTTTTCCAATGTGTTACGTAAGAAATGGTATCTTTGTAGTTTTAATTTGTATTTTTCTAATTTTGGGTGAGGCAGGTCTTGCAAATATATCTTCACTCAGTTTGCCAATTGTCCTTTATAGTTTTCTGATAGTTAGGATGTCCCCCATACATTTTTTGATAGCTCAATTGATGTTTCTTTCTTTTCAGATTTAACTCATTGGAATTAAAAATTATTCAAAGTGTGTATACATTTTGGGACACTCTGTATATATTTTTTAAGATTTTATGTAGTTACTGTCCTTTATGCCTTCTGAATTTTGAGTCCTCTACACTAATAAAAGACAAACATGCAAATTGACTGTACTTTTGCTATGACTTAAGCCGTGCCCACCAGCCAATCAGAGCGACTATATGCAAATTAATCCAACCAAGATGACGGCAGCCACAGAGCTGGAGGGAGCAGGAGGCTTGGTTGCCCCAATGATGGAGGAAGCCAACTTCCCGTCTGCCGAGGCCGGCTCTGAGCTCCACTCAAAGCAACAAAGTTTCAATTATAGAAGATAAGTAAACCCCAGATACCTGCTTTCAGCCGGCCATGGCCACGGAGCTGGAGCGAGCAGGAGGCTTCCCTTCCACCTGCCGCGAGCGGCTCTGAGCTCAACTCAAAGCAACAAAGTTTCAATTACAGAAGGTAAATAAATCCCAGAATTAAAAAAAAAAAGTAAAAAAGGAGAGGCTGGGAGCTTCCGTCGCTGGGGGGGGCTTGGCCAGCCTGAAAACAGCCATCAGCCCCTCACCCAGGCTGGCCAGGCACCCCAGTGGGGACCCCCACCCTGAAGGGGTTGTGACCAGCTGCAAACACCCATCAGCCCCTCACCCAGGCTGGCCAGGCACCCCAGCGGGACCTCCACCCTGATCCTAGACACCCTTCAGGGCAAACCAGCCAGCCCCCACCCGTGCACCTGGCCTCTATCCTATATAATAAAAGGGTAATATGCAAATTCACCCTAACAGCAGAGAGACTGGGATTCACTGTTCACTATGACACACACTGACCACCAGGGGACAGACGCTCAGTGCAGGAGCTGCCCCCTGGTGGTCAGTGCGCTCCCACAGGGGGAGCTCTGCTCAGCCACAAGCCAGGCTGATGGCTGCCAGTATAGCGGTGGTGGTGGGAGCCTCTCCCGCCTCCCAAGCAGCGCTAAGGATGTCCGACTGCAGCTTAGGCCTGCTCCCCGCTGGCAAGTGGACATTCCTCGAGGACCCATGGGCTGCCAGAGGGATGTCTTATTCCCAGCTTAGGCCCAATCCCCTGGGGAGCGGGCCTAAGCCAGCAGGTGGTCATCCCCTGAGGGGTCCCAGACTGCGAGAGGGCACAGGCCGGGCTGAGGGAACCCCCTGCCCCAAGTGCACAAATTTTTGTGCACTGGGCCTCTAGTAAGTTATAAAGCCTATCACTATACTCAGGGTTATAAGCAAATTCAGGTGGGATTATTTATTTAATCATTTGAATGATTCTGAGCCTTATAAGTTGCATTATTCCTTGGGAGATTTGGGTCCAAAAGAGTTGGGGTTTAAAACCCCTGATTCAAAAGTAGCAGCAGAGAAGCAGAGATCATAAGTAGAATGTGGCAGTTGAGAAAATGAACTGTTTTGGGCAGTTTTAGGACTCTTTGGGGAACAAAGTTGAAATTGAGGATCCTTCCAAATCCATGAAAGACGCATGCTTTGATTTTGGAACTTGTGGTTGTTATTGAGTAAGGATGAATCAGAAATAGAACAAATATTCATAGGGACTTAAGCCCAATTTTGAAGATTTCAGTTTGTGATTAGATTAAGATAATTCTCTACTCTAGCAGACTACGAAGCAAAAAATAAGATTTCTCAAAGGAAAATAATATATAGAGAGTTGTCTCTAAAAATTTTTATACAGCATTCAATAAAAATAAACCTAGCTTACAAAAAAAAAAGATAGTGAGTGTCCAGATATTAAGAGAGAAACAAACAAATAAGCAAAAAAATATTAAACAGGCAATAGTAATAGAATCATTAAGATCCAAATTCAGGTTATTAGAGTTGCTCTTTATATAAATGGGATTAAAATGTTCAAGGAAGTAAGAGAGAAGATAGATTCCATTTTGGAATACATTATTCACATGTTAGAATTTTATGTCACATGTATTTCTTTAATTTTTTTTAACTTACCTCCTTTTGTCTTTTCAGTCTGAATAGTTACTTCTAAACTGTCTTTCATTTTCCTCATTCTCTAAATGTATATATTTTAGGAAAGATTGACATTCCAATTTGAGAATAGTGCTGCAATGTGGAGTTTGAAGTCATATTTGAAGGGGCTACAGCATCTTGGTTTCAAGAACCCTTAAAACCTTAAGTTGCTGAAATTTGTTCAGGATAAAACTCCATATTGAAGAGTAAGGTCTGGAAATAATTTTCAAATTGATTAAGGTGGGAACAAAATAGAAGTGAAGGAAATAAAAACTTCCAGATAATTATGGGAATGGAAAAAAAAACCAACTGATCTCAGAAAAATTTTAGGCCATATGAAGACTTCACATAAGCAGCAGAAAAATGATCTCTGTTGAGCTGTGAGGCTGGAAAAACTATCACAATTCAACATTTATTTCCAAAAATTAAGGGGAAATTATTTCATACGTTCTCACATATGTTCTCAATAGGTTCTGTGACTATAAGCAAAACAATTTTTAACAAAACCAATTTTACCCTAATCTCGTCAACATTGTAACAAAAGAGCATTTAACAAAATGAAGTTATTTGAGGACCTGCTGCCTTTAGCAACAGAAAATGATTGCAGTCAAATCCCATAAAAAGTAATTATAGGCAAAAAGTTATCATACTTGTAAACACTGAAAGCATGCTGGAGATGTGCTCACAAAACATCTGACAACTGTACCCTAATATTTAAGTTAAAGCAAACAAAATAATTAATGATGTATGAATGGATAAGTAAATTACAAATATGAAAACTCAGAAATGTAATATTAATCAGAAAATAATTAGAATAAAAGCTTCATAAATGATTTCATAAATGAAGACTAGAAGACAAGCACAACAGATAAATCCTTGTGAGAAATGGTAAAGAGAAACTTAAAAATCAAAGTAAAATGAAGAGGTGAAAAAGAAAGTGCATTTGGGAAAATTCAGCAAAAATTCAAAAGAAAGTAGAACTTCCTGCAGAAGAAAGGCAAAGCGATGCAACAGAACAAATTTAAATAGAAAATAATTTGATGACAATAAAAAAGTGAATGTCGCCCAGCTGACTTGGCCCAGTAGTGGAGCATCAATCTGTGAACCAGGAGATCACAGTTCCATTCCCCATTAGGGCACATGCCCGGTTGTAGGCTCAATATCCAGTGTGGGGCTTGCAGGAGGCAGCTGATCGATGCTTCTCTCTCATCGATGTTTCTAACTCTCTATCCCTCTCCCTTCCTCTGTGTAAAAAAAATCAATAAAATATATATTTTTTAAAAAGTTGTAAGTTAATTTTATAATCTCTGTGCAATATGATTTTCAAAGTTATAAAGTAAAAATATTTTTAAAAATCAGGAATCTAATTTGTGATCATTTAAATTTTTTTATCTCATTCTCTTCCATAATAAATGTCATTTAAAATGGGTGATTACTTCCTTCTTGTGAAATAATTATTTTTTGTTGAAAAAATTAGTTCCTTGAAAATCTCACAAGTATTTCTTTTTTTAAACTATGAACCTTAACTTTATATTTAGAAAGTTTTAGTCCCTATACATAGAATGTTTTATTTATAATCAGTATTTGTAAAATCTTCCCAAATGATGAAAAATATATTTGTTTTTTTAAATAATATTTTCAAAATGTTTATCTGACAAAATATAATTATGGTATTTCCAAATACTGCATTTAGTCTAGCCATATATAGATTCTGTTGTAGACATAAATATTTGATATAATTAATACCCTAATGCACTGTTAAATTTTTTCAGTGTAATAAACTTTGTGCATTTGAGTTTTCATTTTTTAATACATTGGAAAATATTAATAATACCACTTACTAATTACTGTTTTTCAATAAATTACAGCTAAACATTTATCATTTTGGAGTTTAAAGTATGTCATCATGGCAAAGTTTCGAAGAAGGACTTGCATCATTTTGTCACTTTTTATTCTATTTATTTTTTCTGTGATGATGGGTTTAAAAATGTTGAGACCAAATAAAGGTATTTTTGGAGCTCCTTTTGGACTTGATCTTCTTCCAGAAGTTCGTCAACAAATTCCTCGCTTGGGGAAAATTTTTGATTCCGAATTGAGTGACACAATCAACAGTGAAACAAATACCAAGAATTTAAAAAATGTTGAATTTACTGTGAAACTTCCCAAAGCATCTGAACCTTACCTGGAAGAACTGCCACCTCTGAATTATTATTTACATGTATTTTATTACAGTTGGTATGGAAATCCACAATTTGATGGTAAATACATACATTGGAACCATTCAATGCTGAAGCATTGGGACCCTAGAATAAACAAGAATTATCCACAAGGGAAACACAAACCTCCTGATGATATTGGCTCCAGCTTTTACCCTGAGTTGGGAACTTACAGCTCTCGGGATCCTTCTGTCATCGAAACTCACATGAAACAAATATACTCAGCTTCAATTGGTAATTATTTTATTTTATTGTGTGTGTATGAGTGTAAAATATATAATTCTTGTAGAAAATTAAGTTACTAATCTTCACATTATTAAAGTGTAGACTTACGAACTTCAAATTAAACTATATATGTTCTTAAACATCCAGAAAACCACTTTTTTTTTTTTTAATCCTAACCCAAGGATATATTTTTTAATTGATTTTTAGAGAGAGTAGAAGGGAGCGGGGAGAGAAAGAGAGAAACATCAATGTGAGACAGACACATCGATTGGTTGACCAGGGCCAGGGATAGAATCTGCAACCCAGGTACATGTTCTTGACCGGGAATCAAATCTACAATCCTTCCGTGCATAGAGTGACACGCTAACCACTGAACCACACCAAGGGCAGAAACCGCCTTTTAACACTACTTTATGTTTAATTTTAAAATTTTGTAGGATTTATGTATATATTTTTACTGATTTCTAATTTACTACTCTTTTAGAATTTTATTATTTATTTATGTAAGAGACCATGAATTCTCCACTTTAAGTATACAGCTCAATGATGTTTTTCAAAGATGTACATCTGTTTAAATACCACCCATCATGAAGTAAAATACTTTTTAGCCCAACAAGTCTTTTCATGATTCCCTTATTCAGCCCCACCATTCCACCCCAGAAATCTATGAATGTCATTTCTGTAACTGTAGAGAAGTTGTGAATGTTCTCTTACTACATAAAAATAGAATTATTCAGCATTTGTGTGTGTGGTCTTTTGCTCAAGCTGCTATTTTGAAATTTACCTATGTTAATGATATCAGTACTTTATTATTGCTGAATAGTATTCCATTGTAATGATTATAGCAATTTAGCAGTTTGTTTCTGCATTCATCTTGATGGACATTTGGGCTGTTTATTATGATTAAGAAAAAGTTTCAGTTCATATTTAGTTCTAAGCCTATCTAGTGTTTATGAAGACCAGTCCCCCTGTAAATTATATATTACTACATAATATGTATGAACATGAGTCATTTCAAAATAAAACATTGTCAACAATACAATTTAAAATTTTTAAAATTTATCTTTATTGTTGACAGTATTACAGATGTTCACCTTCCTCCCCCATTAACCCCCTCCACCTTGCTCCCACCCCTCCCCAGGTCTTCCCTGCACTATTATCTATCCATGGGCTATGCTTATATGCATATAAATTCATTGGTTAATCTCTTCCCAAATTATCTTAAATTTTGACAATTTCAGTCAAATTGATGCAAATATTTCTTTGGTAGATTTTCTGCAGGAGAAAATTAAAAAACACCTTGATAGTAAAAAAAAACAAAATGACATAACCCATTGGTAAATAAAGAATTTATTTCCTTATTAAATATTGAATTATACTCATCATTTTAATTGAGATATAATTGCATTTAACATTTGGTAAATTTAAGGTTTATAGCATATTGATTTGATACATTTACATTGCTATTGTCGCATTAGTTAACCTCTCTATCACATCACATAATTATTATTTATTCTAGTGATAGGAACAATTAAGATCTAGTCTTCTAGCAAGTTTAATGTTTATAATAGTGTTGTTTATACTCACTGTATATTAGATCTCTAGGTTGTCTTATTTATATACTAGTTGCAAGTATGTGCCTTTAATAACATATCTTCCATTCCCCACTCTCCATCTGCTAGTAACCACCATTCCACTCTGTTTATCTTTGAGCTTTCTTTGTTGTTTTTTTAGATTCCACATATAAGAGATATCTTACATTATTTGTCCTTCTATGTCTGACTAATCCCAGAGCAATTGGGTATGTTGTTTTGTGTTCTCTTACCCATTATTTTTCCTCATTATATTTCATCTTGGTAATTTTTTGTGACTTGCCAGAATTACCTCTTTCCTCACTACTGTTGAGTCTATTTTTGAGTCTGTTGCAGGTATTCTTCATCTCTTAATAGGATTTTCATTTGCAGCATTTCTGTTTGATTCTTGTAATTTTTATCTTTGCTGTTTTCACCTGAATTTACCTATTGGCTGTCTTTCCCTTTAGATCCTTTATCATGTAATCATAGTGATTTTATGCTCCCTGTTTAATGACTTCAGCATTTGTTTCTTGTCTGAATTTGGTTTCATTGATTGCTTTCTCTTGTCAGTGAGTTGTTTTCCTTGCTTATTTGTTTGCCTTTTAATTTTATGTGCTTTGTAATGTTTCATGTCATTCTGTATTGTGATAATAGTGTTTATGTCTGGGAATGGAATTGCCTTTCAGATAAATCTTTAGTTTGAAAGAATGTTCGTGATATTTTAAAGAGGCACTATATGTAAGTTTCCTATAATGTAAGAGAAGATTTCATAAGCTCTGTGGAGTTAAAAGTATCCAAATTTATTTACTATTTTACTGTTTTCTTATTATTGTTTTTTGTAATTAATTTTGGGGGGACTTACTCTATGTGATGCATGTTTCATATATACATTTTTTTTTCTTAATCTTTACCCCAGGATATGTTCTTTTTTTAAAATTGATCTTAGTGAGAGGAAGGAGAGTGTGGGAGGGAAGGAGGGAGGGAGGGAGGGAGGGAGGGAGGGGGGGGGAGAGAGCAGGAGAAAGCCGGGGGGGCGGGGGGGGAGAGACTGATGATATGAGAGAGACCTCGACTGGCTGCCTCCCAAATGCACCCTGGCCAGGGATTGAACCTGCAACCTGGGTTCACTGAATGGGAATCAAATCCACAACCAATTGAGCCATACTGGCCAGGGCTGATTTATATTTTTTAAAACAAACTTTTAGGTTATGAATTTATTCCCATTTTACATATGTGAAAACTTAAGTAAAATTACTTACATAAAAATAAACACCTGTCAAATAACATAACTGGGACTTGATTCTCCAAGTCTGTCAATTTCATATCTGGTGTTCTTAACTATTACCTTGTTTCAATGGATTATTTAACTTAATGGGGAGAAAAATGGGTGTCAGTTATATTGACGATCATCCTTTGATAAGTTCTTTAGAGGGATGACACCATCAATATGATGTGATCTGCATTTAACATACTAATATTCTATGAATGGATTTCAATGAGTATTACTTTTTCATTAAGCAATTGAAAAGGTAGAAATACATAGTAATAGGTATTACTTATTAACGATACCTGGTTGATGTATTTTACAGGAATCTGGTGACTATGAAGGACTCATTTACCATTGTAAATGGTCCAACTGTCCTCAGGTTACAATCATCGTTGGCTTGGTTCTCAGAATACTACTTATGTAGAGCTAGCTCATGAGTGAGTCTTCTGCACTATACAGCAGGTCCTCAAATAATGTTTGTTCTATGTCTTTCGTTATAACGTTGACGAGATGCCATAGTGTTGCCAGTGGAAATGGGATACTTCCACTGGGTTGTGAGAAAAGCATTTTGGAGACTTAGGCATAGGAGGACTTGAATAGTGGCAGTATTTATTGGAATGGAAACCTAGGACTGCCCCCAGGGTCCCGATGTCTCATCCAAGACCAGGTGGCTGAGCTCCATCTCGCTGTAGAAGTCTGGGGCCTGGTCAGCACAAGTACACAACCCGGCAAGAGGGTCAGGATCCGGAACTGTACTGCCATCACCTTGGCTCTGGTAGTCCAACATAGACTCTGCTCCTGGCTGCCCTCTGGCCTGATCAGCACTGTGCTTCACTCGGGTGGCTGCAATGGGAAGACAGAAGGTGTGAAGGAACCAGCCCCTGGCATTTGTTAATAAGCTTTGATCATATTACTTTGGGCTTGTGAAGGGATAAGCTTTCTTTCAAACTAACCAGTCTTCTTTCTAATTCTTTGTGGCTTATACTGGGTCCTCCCCCTATGCAATCCCTTTCCTTGGTCTTTGAGGTTCTGTGCCCTTATCCTATCCAGTCCTTTTCTCAGATTTTCCCAGGCTGTTATGTCCCATTTGGGCTTCTACTGCAGTGGTCTAATAGTTTTGCTTCGTCATTTGATTTCTACTGCACGTGCCTAAGCATAAAAATCTCTTTTACTCATTCTTTCCCCACCCCCACCTTCGTATTGTATGGTTATTCCCTGGAAAGTTGGTCCTTTCTACTTGGGGGAGGGAGGGATGTTAATCCCCTTGGCAGGGCAATGCAGTTATTCCCTGGAAGTTGATCCATGCAGACTTAAATCAGGCTATCTGCCTTAAATGGAAACTTACTGTACAAAGATAAAATTGGATTGTGAAGCACAGTATGGGATAGCATTAAACACGTGGAGGTGATAATGGATACAATAAAGAAATTGAAGCACAGTAACAGGATAAGGAAGAACAAAGAACAAAGAATATCTTCCCCAAGTCTTAGCACCTTTATTCATAATTGTCCCAAACTTGAAGCAACCAAGATGTCCTTCAGTAGGTGAATAAAGTGTGGTACATTTCTACAATGGGATACTATCCTATATAATAAAAGCCTAATATGCTAAGTGTCTGGTTGTCCTGTCATCCATTCAACCAATCAAAGCATAATATGCTAATGATATGCTAAGGTCGCTCAACCACTCACTATGACGTGCACTGACCACCATGGGGCAGACGCTCCAACTGGTAGGTTAGCTTGCTGCTCGGGTCTGGCCCATTGGGACTGAGCAAGATGGGCCAGACATGCACTGGAGCTCTCCTGCGGTCCCTCCCCGGCCCCAATTGTGTACCAGTGGGGTCCCTTGGCCTGGCCTGCACCCTCTCACAATCCGGGACTCCTTAGGGGATGTCAGAGGGCAGGTTTTGGCCCAATCCCGCAGGCCAGGCTGAGGGACCCCACTAGTGCACGAATCCATGCACCGGGCCTCTAGTTTAGCAATAAAAAGAATGAGCAATAAATCCATAAAAACACATAAGTGAACCTTAAATGCATATTGCTAAGTGTGAGAAGCCAGTCCACCTATATGACATTCTGGAAAAAGCAAAGCCATAAAAACAGTAAACAGATTAATTATGGTTCAGGGAGTTGAGGGGGAGAGAAGAGGGATAAATAGGTGGAGCACACAGATTTTTTGAGAGCAGAAAAACTAATCTAGATGATACTGTAATAGTGGTCACACAGCATGTATTTATCAAAAGCCATAGAACTGTACAACTCAAGAGTGAACCCTACTGTAATCTGTGGACTTTAGTTAATAATGATGTATCAATATTAGTTCATCAGTTTTAACAAACGTACCACACTAAAACAAGATGCTAATAATAATAGAAACTATATGGGATGGAGAGGGGTTGGGTAAACAGGGAGTACATATATGGGAATACTGTACTTTGGGTGCAGTTTTTCTATAAACCTAAAATTTGCTTAAAAAAATAAAAACCTGTTAATTCAATTCTGATGCCTGAAAGAGTTCATAAAATTGATTATACAAAGTAATCTAATAGCCATAGGTAGTATCTAACTAATGTAACAAAACAATGTTAAGGGAAGATATTTCTCTTTTGTTAAAACTTTAATTCTCATTGTGCCCCCCCCCCCCTTTTTTTCTTAAAGAATACCTGCAGTCATTCTTGTTTCTGTGTTCATTTTTTTCTTTTTGGTCTTTTCTGTTAGGTGTATTAGTCCTTTCCTGGTACCCACCTGATTCACATGATGAGAATGGAGTACCTACTGATGACTTGGTACCAACTATTTTGGATAAAGCTCATAAATACAATCTAAAGGTACTTTATTTCATGTATTTTAAATTTTTATTGAGATATGATTGACTTATGACATATTTGTTTCAGATGTTCATTATAATAACATGTATATATTTGAAACGATATCACAATAAGTCTAGTTAATATCCATCATTATACATTGTAACAATATTTTGTCTTGTGTTGAGAATTTATAAGATGTATTTTCTTAGTAACTTTCACATATGCAATGCAGTTATTATAGTTATTAACTATAGTTACTATGTTTTACTTTACATGCCAGAACTTAATAATTTTATGACTGGAAGTTTGTACCTTTTATCATCTTCAAACATTTTGCTCCACCCCATCTCAGGAAACTATGATCTGTTCTCTGCAGCACTGAGTTGTTGGTTGTGTGTGTGTGTGTTTAAGATTCCACATTTAAGTGAGATTGTGTGGTATTTGTCTTTCTCTGACAGACTTATTTTACTTAGCATAATGCCATCAACTTCCTTCCATGATGTAACAAATTGCAAGATTTCCTTCTGTTTTTATAGCTGAATACATATACCACATTTTCTTTATCCATTCATTGGTTAATGGACACTACATTGTTTCCATTTCTTGGTTGTTGTAAATAATGATGCATTGAGTATCCAGTGTCTTTTCCACTTAATGTTTCTGTTTCCTTCATATAGTAGTTCTATTTTTACTTTTCTGAAAGAACTCCTTACTGTTTACCATAGTGGTTGCATCAGTTTATATTCCCTTTTGTCCATATCCTTGCAAACTCTTGTTATTTTCCCCCTTTTTGATAGTAATTCTAACAGATGTGAGATGATATCTCTCTGTGGCTTTGATTTGCATTTCCCTGATGATTAGTGAACTTAAAGTATCTTTTCATTTATTTGTTGGGATATGGATGTCTTCTTTGGAGTGGTAGGGGGAGTCTATTCAGAACCTCTACCCATTTTTAAATCAGATTGGTGTTTTTGTTTTTATTGCTATTGTGTTATATGAGTTCTTTATATATTTTGAATATTAACTCCTTATAGATAAAGTATTTGCAAATATTTTCTCCCATTTGGTAAGTTGCCTTTTGTTGATGGTTCCTTTGCTGTGCAGAAAGAAGCTTCTTAGGTTGATATCATTCCATATTATTTTATTTTTCTTAAGATACTTTTTTATTTTTCTTGTTATTTTTCTAATGGGTTGCACAGTAGCATTTTTTAATCTATACTTGTGAGTTTTCTTCCTATAATTGATTTCTAGTTTCATATCATTGTAATCCAAAAAGATGCTGGGTGATTTTAACCTACTTAAAATTTTAAGACTTGTTTTGTGGCCTAACATTTGATGTATCCAAAAGCATGTTCCATATGCACTGGAGAAGAATATTTTTATTCTTTTGGATTGAATGTTCTGTTAATTGCATCTGGTATAACATGTCTTTATTAATTTTCTGTCTGGATGATTTATCCACTGATTCTACTATGATTATTTTAGTTCTGCCTACTTCAGCCTTTTAAGTTTGTTAATATTTGCTTTTTGTATTTAGGTTTCCCTATATTGGTGGAATAAATATTTAGAAATGTTATATATAGTCTCTAGTTGGATTAACACCTTTATACAGGGTGTAGAAAAAGTAGGTTTACAGCCCGGCTGGTGTGGGTCAGTGGTTAATGGTCAACCTATGAACCAGAAGGTCAGGGTTGGGTTCCTGGTCAGGGCACATGCCCGGTTTTCAAGTTTGATTCCCTGTGGGGGGCATGCAAGAAGCAGCCGATCAATGATTCTCTCTGATCACTGATGTGGCTATCTCTATCTCCCTCTCTCTGAAATCAATCCGTATACTAGTATATAAAAGGCTAATATGCTAAGTGTCGCTATGATATGTACTGACCACCAGTGGGCAGATGCTCAACTCAGGAGCTGCCATGATGCACACTGGCCATTTACAGAGAAATGGCAGCATGGGCCTGGTGCCGACAAAGCAACACTCGGCTTCCCCCAAGTGGGACACAGGCCCCGCCACCACCCTGGAGCAACAGCCCACTAAATTGCAGCTGACACTGTCGAGACCCCATGGCCAGCCCGGAAATAGTTGCTGTGGGCACTGGGTAATGATGTCACGTAGCAACGCCCGGCTTCCTCTCCCTAGTGACTACTAATAAACTCCTTGTAGTTTCTTCAGCCCAAGAACATGACTTGCTTTATAGCCAGACGAAAACATTTACACTTTAACCAAATGTCTGTGAAGCGTTTTCCCATGCTTCATCTCATTTGATCCTCACAGAAGTCCTGAAGTAGGTAGGTAGGAGACTGGGTGGAATCCTATTTTCGTTTCATTAGCCAGAAATTGGAAATTTAGAAAGCTTAGAAACTTGATCCGACTGAAAAGAAGTAAGAAATGGTGGACCTTGAAAATGACTTCAGGTTTTCTCACTGCATAGTCAAACACTGCTGTAGTTAAATATTTAACCCTTTGTTCTCCTTGAGGGATCTACAATAATAATCTGCTTCATGTTGATATTTACTGCTGTGTTGCTGATAACTACCTGAAAGAGAAGTTGGGGTGCTTTACTGGGCTGGAAAAAGTTTAGCTACATCAGAAAGCAGGTCTAATTAAGCAAGTTAATTCTATACTAGAGGCCCGTTGCAGCCCAGCTTCATCCAGAAGGTTGTTCAGCTGTCCGGTCTTATTTGCATATTACCTTTTATTATTATAGATATACTAGAGGCCTGGTTCATGAAAATTCATGCACTTTGTGGGGGGGGGGGGTTCCCTCAACCTGGCCTGTCTCCTCTCACAGTCCAGGAGCCCTTAAGGGATGTCCTACTGACGGCTTAGGCCCGCTCCCCATGGAGCAGAATTTAATCTATTTATACTTAAAGTAGGTATTGATAGGTATGGGGTCTTGTTATTGTTTTATAGCTTTTTTGTAATTCCTTTGTTCCTTGTTTTCTTCCCTTTATGATGATTTTCTGTAGAGGTAGGCTTATATTTCTTTCTCTTTATTTTATGTGTATGTACTATAGGTTTTTACTTTTTTGTTATCATGAGACTTCCATACAACAACTTATATTTGTATTAGTGTGTTTTGTAGACATGTTCCCCCATTTACATGTTTTTATGTTTCCCATAACATTATTGTAGTAATTTTTACTATTTCTGCTTTAATACTAGCTTTATAAGTGATTGATTCATTGCTTTTACATTAGATTTTTCTGAATTTTAATATATATATTTCAAGCAGTGAGATTTATACTATCATGTTTTTCTGTTACAAATTAGCTCCTTTTTGTTTAAGCTAAGGAAGTCCCTTTAATATTTTTTGTAAGGCTAGTCGGTCATGAACTCTAACTTGTACTTTTATGGAAAAATCTTTCTCATTTAGTTCTGAAGGATAACTTTGTTAGGGAGAGTATTCTAGTTTGTAAATTTTCTTTTAAAAGTGCTTTAAATATATTGTGCCACTCCTTTCTAGCCTATAATATTTCTGTTGAAAAATCTGTTGATATTATAGGGGTTCCCTTGAACATAACATACCATTGTTTTCTTTTGCTTCTTTTAAGATTCCTCTAACTTTTGACTATTTATAATGTATCTTAGGAGTCTCTTTCAGTACATTTCATTTGGAACTCTCTGGGATTTCTGGACTGCATGCCTGTTCTTCCCCAGATTAGGGAAGTTTTCTACCCTTTTTTATTTAAGGACCCCTATAATGCACATATTGGGCTTTTTTGATATTGTCCCACAAGTCCCTTAAGTTCTCTTATTTTCATTTTTCTTTTGCTGCTGTGATTGGATGAGTATCACTGCCTTGTCATTGAGTCTTTCTCCTACTTTTTCTAGTCTGCTACTGAACACCCCCCCCCATTGTATATTTCAGTACAATTATTTTATTCTTTAACTCCATCATTTGTGTTCGATACTTTCTTATATTTTCTGTTTATTGAAATTCTCACTGTGTTCTGACCTCGGTGAGCATCTTAAAGCAGTTATTTTGAACTATTCATGTGAAAAACTTCGTTCGTTTCCTATTTCTGCATTACAAATTACCCCAAAACTTGGCAGTTTAAAACAACACATTTATCATCTTATACAATATCTAAAGGTCAAGAATCTGGAAGTGTCTTAGCCTGGTAATATGATTGAGGATATCTCAGGAGGTTACAATCAAGCTGTTGACTGGTGCTACAGTCATGCGTCCAACTCTTTCATGTGGTCGTCCAACTCTTTCATGTGGTCGTTGACAGGCATCAGTTTCTTTCAGCGATTGAAATGGGAGTTTTAGTTCTTCACCACATAAGCCTCTCTGTGGGGCTACCTGTGTCTCTTATGACGTGGGAGCTGGATTCTTGCTGGGGCCCCTCACACGGGGCGCCACCTTGCCGGGGCTGACCAGCAGCCCCTGAGCGACGGATGAACAGATTACTCTGCTGCAGTTCACTGTGAAAGAGAAAGCTAAGGGACGGCCTGGCTGATAGCAACCAGGCAGCCTTGATTGCCTGCCTCCTTAGGCTTTTATTGGAATTTTTATCTTTAGATGCAATCAGTAGGGTAAGTAATCTTGTTTACATTGTCCTCTAGGGGCATCCAGAGATTAAGCATAAGAATTCCAGTAAACACCTGGGGGTCTGCACATGCACAGACTTGTTTGGAAAGGTCAAGGAATAATTAGGGGTACCGCCTATGACACTCCCCTAAGTCTCCCCTAAGTCGGAATTCTTATAAACAGGGCAGGCAGTCTTCCACACACTTCCCTTTTCTCAGAATGCCCTCCTTACAACTTTCCAACCAAGTCTCGTGTGCTCCCCAACAGATTCTCCATAGTGAATGAAGAGAGAGTCCAGTGTAGAAGCTGAAGTTTTTTTCTGAATTAATCTTGAAATAATATCACTTTCATCCTATTTTATTGGTTTATTCACTGATAAACCAACCCTGGTACAATGAAAAAGGCAATTGCATAGGTCATGAATATTAGAAAATGGGGATCATATGTGGTTAATTTGGATAGTGGCTACTACAGAAAACTTGCAAATTTATTATATAGTGATATCATGATTCTGATTCAAAAACTAAACAATAGCACAAGAAAGAGATTTATTTATAGGCTGATCCCACTGATGAAAATATATGCAGAATTCCTAAAGAAGACTTTAAAAAGAAGTTGTTTATTAGAATGGATATTAAGAATAGTTTCAAGAGTATATGAAATCTGAATTCAAATCTCCTATATTCATTCCTGACTCAACCACTTACTATTTATGTTACTCTTGTGCCTCAGTTTCCTCATCTCTCAAATGGAATGGTTATAGAGATTACATGCTTTAATATATATAGCATTTAGTGTCTGGCACAGAATACACTATATAACAATTAAGTAAACAAGTAAACAAGACTTAATTGGATATTTAAGGAGATAAATATCTTATTGGATACTGAAATTTTGAGAAAATAACTTACTAATAACATGCTTAATAATGAAAGTTTTTTTTAATCTTGATAAAAAGGTCTATTTTAATAACTGTATCAAACACCATACTTAATGGGGAAACAGTAGCAACACCAATCAAGCCTGCCCTCCATCAGTATTTAATATTACTATAGAGATTCTATCAAATAACTATTTTTAATATTTTTAAACTGCTAAGTAAAATGATCATTTTTTGCAAATGGAAAATACCTACAAAACCAATGAAAGTAATCTAAAAATTATTAGCCATCATAAGTCTAGTAATGTGACTGGAACCAAAAATATACACGGCAATAGGATTTCTACATTTCAGGGGGAAAATGTACTTTGTAACTAGCATAGCAAGGACATTTTAATAAAGGATATGAAATGAAAGAAAACGTACAGAAACATAAATTTGATGGGAAGACTCAAAATCGCAAAAATGTTCTCTCAAACATTTGTACCATATTTTTAATATAACTCATAATATTATTAATATGTATAAATTTAATGCAATTCCAATCCAAATTTCCAGTGAGATTTTTAATGCAGAATTTGACAGGCTAATTCTAAAATTTAAAAATATAGTATAAATTTATTAAAATGTTTGATAATGAAGGCAGAACTTGTCTTCCCAAATAATAAAATAGAAGTTATTAAAAGAGTATAGCATTAGCATCAGTATACAGAAAGAAAACAGATCAATGAAACACAGTCCAATAATAAGGCACTTTATATGGAAATCTGATATATAATCAATCATTTTGAATCATGTAAAAGGAATACTTATATATGATTTGGTTTAGTTTTCTTGCATTATCCATTCTGTTGTTCTTGGACAATAATTTTCATTTCTAATAATTCTAATTTTCAGATTGCTATTTTTTCTTAGAGTTTATTCTTATTTTCCTGTGCAATGCATTTTGCAACTTTTTTAAAAATTAAATTTGTTGGGGTGACATTGGTAAGTAACATTATGTAAGTTACAATAGTACAATTCTATAATACATTATCAGTATATTGCATTGTGTGCTTACCACCCAAAGTCTAGTTTCCTTTCATCACTATATATTTTACCTTCTTTATCCTCCCACCATAGCCCTTTCTCTCTGGTAACCACTATAGTATTTTCTGTACCTTATCAGTTTGTTTCTGTTTTTTTGTTTTTTAGATTCCACATATAAGTGAAAAATTATGGTTTTTGTCTTTCTCTGTCTGACTTAATTAACTGAGCATGCAATATCCATGTTGTTGCAAATGGCAGTATTTCATTCTTTTTTTTTTTTATGGTTGAGTAGTGTTCTATTGTATATATGTACTACCTCTTCTTAATCACCCATCAGAAGACACTTGGGTTGCTTATATAGTTTGGCTATTATAAATGCTGCAATGAACATAGGGCTGCATGTATCTTTTTGTATTAGTGTTTTAGATTACTTTTGATAAATACCCAGCAGAACTGCTGGATCATATGGTAGTTCAATACTTGTTATATGTTGATTTTGATGACAATCATTCTGACAGGTGTGAGGTGATATCTCATTGTGGCTTTAATTTGCATTGCCCTGATTGGTGATGTTGAACATCTTTTCTATGTCAATTGGCCATGTGTACGTCCTCATTAGAGAAATGGCTATTCAGGTCCTTTGCCCATTTTTTAACTGCATTTTTTCTTTTGTTACTATTAAGTTGTATGAGTTCCTTATATATTTTGGATATTAAACCCTTAACAGGTATATTATTGGTAATAGCTTACTCCATTGAGTAGGTTGTCTTGTTTTATTGATGGTTTCCTTTGTTGTGCAAAACTTTTTAGTTTAATGGTTTCTCGTTTATATATTTTTTCATTTGCCTTGCCCAAGGAGACATATCCAAAAAAGTATTACTAAAAGCAATGTCAAAGTGTTTTTTTTTCTATTTGTCTTATGGTTCAGGTCTTAGGTTTAAATCTTTAACCCATCTTTATTTTTATTTTATTTTTTAAATATATTTTATTGATTTTTTTACAGAGAGGAAGGGAGAGGGGATGTGCCTGCAACCAAGGTACATGCCCTTGACCGGAATCAAACCTGGGACCTTTCAGTCCGCAGGCTGACGCTCTATCCATTGAGCCAAACCAGTTAGGGCTTTTTAACCCATTTTTTAGTTTATTTCTTGTGTGTGGAGTCCAAATGTGGTCTTTCTTTCTTTCTTTTTTTTTTTTTTGTATGTTTCTGTTCAGTTTTTCTAGCATACTTTATTGAAGAGACTGGCTTTACCCCATGGCATATTCTTGCCTCCTTTGTCATAGATGGATCTTTAGTAAGGGTTTATTTCTGGTCTTTCTGTTCTGTTCCATTGATCTTTGTATCTGTTTTTAAGCCAGTGCCATGTTGTTTTGATTAATATAGCCTTGTAGTGTAGTTGGATATCCAATAGTGTGAACCTCCAACTGTGTTCTTTTTTCTCAAGATAGCTTTTATTGTTCGTGGCTTTTTAAGATGGTTATAGTTTTGTCATTGGTATTTTGATAGACTTAGAGTTGAATTTATAGATTGCTTTGGGTAGTATGGGCATTTTAATGATGTTGATTGTTCCTATCCATGAGCATGGTATATGGTTTGATTTATTTGTACCTTCAATTTTTTTAAGTGTATTATTTTTTGAGTAATAGGTCTTTCACCTCCTTGGATAAATTTGTTCTTAGGTATTTTAATTTCTTTAATGCAGTTGTAAATGTTAATTTCTCTTTCTGATATTTAATCTTTGGTGTATAATATTCAAAAATCAATTGCATTTTTAATTTTGTTTTTTGCCACTGTAACAAATTAATTTATTAGTTCTAATAGTTATTTGGTGGAATCCTTAGTGTTTTCACTATATATAATTTATGCTATCTGCAAATTATAATAGTTTTAATACTTTCCTTCCAATTTGCATGGTTGTCATATTTCACATCATTTTATCTTGTGTACCCTAAAGTAGCTATTTCAGTTGTTCTTATTACCTTTGTCTTGTAATCTTTTTATCAACATTATAAGTAATCAACTTCGTTTACTATATATTTACCTTTCCCAATAAAATTTATACTTTAAGATGTTTTCTTGTTATTATTTAGCCCCCTTTCTTTTCAGCTTAAAGTCTAACTTTTCCTTGTAAGGTTGGTTTTGTGGTGCTGAACTCCATTAGCTTGTCTGGAAAACTCTTATTTCTCCTTCAGTTCCAAATGATATCTTTGCTGGGCTGAGTATTCTTGTTTGGAAAGTGTTGTTTTTCTTTCAGCACTTTGAATATGTTATATGACTCCTTTCTGGCCTGCAGAGTTTTTGCTGAAAAATGTGTATATCAAGTTGTTTTTGCTTTTTTCTTACTGCTTTTAAAATTATCTTCTTCTCTTTAACTTTTTAATTGATATGTCTTGCTGTGGGTCTCTTTGGGTTTATTTCATTTGGAACCCTCTAGGCCAGTGGTTCTCAGCCTTCCTAATGCCACGACCCTTTAATACAGTTCCTCATGTTGTGGTGACCCCCAACCATAAAATTACTTTCGTTGCTACTTCATAACTGTAATTTTGCTACTGTTATGAATCGTAATGTAAATATCTGATATGCGGGATGTATTTTCATTGTTACAAATTGAACATAATTAAAGCATAGTGATTAATCACAAAAACAATATGTAATTATATATGTTTTCCAATGGTCTTAGGCGACCCTGTGAAAGGATCATTCGACTCCCAGGTTGAGAACCTCTGCAATATGTAATTTTATATGTGTTTTCCGATGGTCTTCGTTCGACCCCCAAAGGGGTTGCGACTCACAGGTTGGCGACCCACAGGTTGAGAACCGCTGCTTTAGGCTTTTTTGATCTGGAAGTGTTTTCTTCCCCAGGTTAGGGAAGATTGCAGCTCCTCTCTCTTTTTTTTTCCTGGAACTCTTGAAATGCAAATTCTAGTCAGCTTGATTGTTTAGATAAGTTTCTTAATCTAGCTTCGCTTTCTTTTCATTCCTGTTTACTCTTAATAGGTGACTTTTTCTGTCCTGTCTTTAAGTTTACTAATTCTGTCTTCTATTGAACCCTCTAGTACATTTCTCAGTTTACTTTTTATATTCTTTAGCTATCTATGTTTGGTACTTTCTTATATTTTTCTTCACTTTATTGACATTCTCACTGTGTCCACTCATTCTTCTCCCAAGCCTTATTTATAAGCAACTTTATGATCATTAATTTGAACTCTTTATTATTACCTCCCCAAGATTTTATCTTTATCTGGTGATATTTGTTTTTCATTAATTGCTTAATTCTGTGTGTGTTTCTATGCATAAGGTGAAACAGCCATCTCTCCCAGTCTTGAGGGTTTTACTTTGTTTAGGACAGGGGTGGGGAACATCCGGCCCTGTCAAGGCATTAGGGGTGAGTTAATTAAATGTTTGACCAAATATAGCAGGCTAATTTTTAAGTTGATAATTTTATATGGGCTGTGAAATGATATTATAAATATCTAAGTAGCTCTTGGCATAAAAAAGGTTCCCTACCCCTGCTTTAGGAGATTAATCTTTTTTTTTTTAAATATATTTTATTGATTTTTTACAGAGAGGAAGGGAGAGAGATAGAGAGTCAGAAACATCGATGAGAGAGAGAAACATCGATCAGCCGCCTCCTGCACATCCCCCACTGGGGATGTGCCCGCAACCCAGGTACATGCCCTTGACCGGAATCGAACCTGGGACCTTTCAGTCCGCAGGCCGACGCTCTGTCCACTGAGCCAAACCGGTTTCGGCGAGGAGAGGAGATTAATCTTATCACTCACCGTGATCTAGACCTTGGTTGTCTCTAAAACCTTTTTTTTTAAATTGATTTCAGAAGAGGAAGGGCGAGATAGGAACATCAGTGATGAGAGAATCATCGATCGGCTGCCTCCTACACGTTGCAGACTGGGGATGGAGCCTGCAACCCAAGCATGTGTCCTGATGGGAATCAAACTGCGGTCTCCTGGTTCATAGGTCGATGCTCAACCACTGAGCCATGCAGGCCAGGCTCAAACCTCTTTAAGCAGCCTATTTTATGTTTAATAATCCATAGTGGTTCCGGGTGTGCAAAGAGCAGTTGATTCCCCATAGGAGAGAGTCTCAACACCTAGATTCAGGCTTTTGTAAGCCAGACCCTTGGGCAGCAGCTCTTGAAGAATGCAGTCTGTGGGACCAAAGGTGTAAGCCCCATCAGCCCCCAGAGCCAGGCGGCTGTCTTACAAATTGGTGTTTTAGTCAAGTGTAAGCTCCTTTCTGAGAAATACTGGTGCACTGTCGTGGGGTAGAGAGAGAGCACCATTCCCTGAGGGCATTTCTGTAGCCCCTACATGTGTGCCAGACTTGTCCCAGGCAAGTAGGCCTGTTTCACAGTAAGGATGGGCATGTGTTTCAGTCTTCTGTCTCTGTAGTGCCTGGTGGTAGTCTGCCAAGACCTGTCTTTCTGATTGTCATATTCCCTTGGTACCCAGGAACACAAGCCCCCTTGGCTACCAGAGCCAGGATTATCCCCTGGACTCTAGCCACAAAAACCAGGGCACCAGACACATGTAAGAGCTTCTCCTCCAAGAGATGCTGGTGCTCTGGAATGTGGCAGAGTGTGTGAAGGTAATTCCTGACCTCTAAAGTCTCAGGAAAGGTTTTCAGTCACTCTTGGATGCGTGATAAATTCGCTGCCTGTTTCTCAGCCTACAGCTATGATGATAAGGTAATAGGCCTCTTTCACAGAAATGCTGAGCCCCTGCCTCTGTTGTGCCCTAGGGGTAGTAGCTGTTTAAGACTCTTTATGTGTTAGTTACAGTCCTGTGGGACCCACAGCATAAGTTAGCTGGCCCCTAGAGCCAGGTGATGTAGATGTATCCCCTCGTAGCAGCTGCAAAAATCAGGCCACCAGCCAAGGATATAAGCTCTGTCCTGGGAGATAAGGGCGAGCTTGTGTGAATGCAGTCATTGTCCTCTGTTCCCTGAGAGCACCGCAATAGGCCTATAAATGTGTACCCATCAGGCAGATCTTCTGAACAAGCAAATGGGCCTCTTTCTCAGAAACACTGGGATGTGCCCTACTCATTTAGCTGTTGCAATGCCCTGGGAGTGGTAGTCTAACAAGATTGCTACAGTCCCATGGGACCCAAGAACACCACCTCTCTGGCCTCTAGAGCCAGGCAGTCAGGGGTAATAGCCCTGGGTGGTAGCCACGAAACACAGGGCAGCAGACCTGTGTAGAGGATCCTATCTGGGAGATACCACTTTGGAATACTACTGGCTGGATCCACTGCAAAGACAGTATCCACCTAAAAAAGAGAAAAGGAAGAATAAAAAAGGTAGCACACAACAGCTTTAGCAAGACAGAGGGCACACGGAAAGATGGTGCCCACCATCCTCCTTTCCCCAAGAGTATCCCAGCAGGACCCTGTTTCTCACATAAAGTCCGGGTACTTTTCCAGGGATTGCTTCTGCCCTGGGCACCATGGCAGTTGAGCCTGTGCATAAGCCCTTGTAAGAGCTATTTCTCAGTTCACGATAGTCCCTTGGTGACAAGCCCCATTGGTCGTTAAATATAGATGCTTTGGGCTTATCTCTCAGATGCTGGTATTAACCCTTTGTGCTCCAATTTAATTTTGGAATTCAAACAGTGTGGTCCGAATTGGAAGTCCTTCCTCTCTTGGTTGCAGTAGTTCTCTGGCGGAAATTGCCAATTACCTCAATCACCAACTTGACGTTGGACCTGCTACCAGCACCTGGTCTGTCGATTCAGCCTCGACGTTGGAGCACAAAAGGTTAAAAGTTAGGTTGCCCAATGTTGGGTATGAACCCTTTGCCCCTCATGGAGAAGCTCCTGGTTTCCAGTTTTCTGCCAATTGTGGGTCACTGTTCCATGCAAGAGTTTGTGAGATTATGTCTCAGCCTTTCTTACCTGCTCCAATGTGGGTTTCCTCTTGATTGCAGATATGAAGGAGTTGCTCTGCCAGTTTTTAGGTGTTTGTTTTTGTCAAAGGAAATTGTTCCATATGTAGCTATAGATTTGGTGTGTCTAATGGAAGAGGCAAGTTCAGGATCTTCCTATGTCTTTAACTGGACCCTCTTTCTTTTTTCCAAAAGAGTAGAAACATACTTACTTCAACAAAATTATAAGTAAAAATACAAAAAAGGTAATATTTGACACTCACTTAGAAACATTTTTGTGAAAAATTTAAATGTAATCAACATGAATATAGTCAATAGTAAATACCTGTTGACATTTTAATGGGAAAAAAAAAACAGGAGAAATAAAAACACTTAAAAAATACACTGTCACTATTATAACACATGAAAGTGTTTTTCTTAAAAAGTTAATTTCCACTTGGACATTGCATTTTTTCTGCCCTTTTTGAATTTACATTGGGAAATTTGGGTTCTATTGCAGTTTTCACTTTTATGGAATATTTTTTCTATCCCTTCAGTGTATGTGTATCCTTAAATCTGAAGTGGGTCTCTTGTTAACAGTATATAATAGGGTCTTTATTTTTATCCAGCCAGCCACTCTTTGCCTTTTATTAGCAAATTCAATTTCATTTCTTTTAAAAGTAAATATTAATATCTAAGGACTTTACTGCCATATTTTTCTCTGTTTTTGCCTACTTTATAAATTGGTTATTTTTTATTATGGTGTGCTCTGTTTTCCCCTCCTTTGTCTTTTGTGGATCTACTGCAGGTTTTTGCTTTGTGTTTACCATGGGATTTATATATATAAAATATTTTTTAGATAGACAGTTCATTTTAGATTAATAATAACTTATCTTTGATGTCTTATAAAAACACTAGGGGCCCAGTGCATGAATTTGTGCACCTTGAATGGAACTGTGGGCCGCCAGGCTGCAATGGGCACAGGGGCAGGTCTCGGCCTATCCTCTGTGCTCTTGCCTGGCCGCTCCCGCCAGCACCACTCGTACCGCTGATGGCGCCAAGCAATTGGATGCAAGCAGGGCCGGCAGCGGGTGTGAGTGCCGGGTGGGATAGCGGCCCGCAGGAGCAAAGAATTTTTAGTAACCGCCACAGGCTTGCCCCAATGACAGCGACCAGAGCCCTCGCTCACCTGCTCCATCATCCCGCCACCCACCATGTTCCATGCGTGTCATAGCGACCAGTTGTTCTGCCATTCAGTCTATTTGCATATTAGGGTTTTATATATATACACTAGAGGCCCAGTGCACAAAATTCGTGCACTGGGGGGGGGGGCTTGTCCCTCAGCCCAGCCTCCTGCACCCTCTCCAATCTGGGACCCCTCTCACAATCCAGGACTGCTGGCTCCCAACCACTTGCCTGCCCGATTGCCCCTAACCACTTCTGCCTCTCAGCCTGATCAATGCCTAACTGCTCCCCTGACGGTCCGGTCCCCCCCCAACTGCCCTCCCTCCCCTGCTGGCCTGGTTGCCCCTAACTGCCCTACCCTGCTGGTCAATTTGAATATTACCTCTTTATAATATATGTATACATACATACATACATACATATATATAAACACACATACACACACACACACACACACACTCTAGAGGCCTGGTGCACGAAATTCGTGTACTGTGGGGGGGGGGGTGTCCCTTAGCCCAGCCTCTGCACCCTCTCCAATCTGGGACCCCTCTCACAATCAAGGACTGCTGGCTCCCAACCGCTCACCTGCCTGATTGCCCCTAACTGCTGCTGCCTGCCAGCCTGATCTTCCCCCTAACCACTTCCTTGCCAGCCTGACCGACACTTAACTGTTCCCCTGCAGGCCCCGTCCCCCACCCCCAACTGCCCTCCCCTGCTGGCCTGATCGCCCACAACAGACCATCTTGTGGTGGCCATCTTTGACTGCATGGGGGCAGCCATCTCGTGTGTTGGAGTGATGGTCAATTTGCATAGTGGTTGTGACTAATTAGCATATCTGGTCATGACTGTTAGGGTGTGGTGACCAATTGCATATTACCCTTTTATTAGTATAGATTTTATTAGTATAGATACTAGTAGATAACCTTTTATTGTTACCTTTTATATTACTGATATCACAATTTACTTTTTTGTTATGTATAATAACTGTAGTTATATTTTTCTTTTCCTTTAATCTTTAGACATACAGTTTTCTAAGTCTGGCTGTACATTTTTCACCTGTACTAGTGTGTTGTATTCTTTTGTATGTTTTTATTTCAGCAGGAAGAACTCCTTTCAGCATTTCTTGCAATGCAGGTCTAGTGGTAGTGAACTACTTCAGATCTTATTTTAAGGATGAGTTTTCTGGATAAAGTATTCTTGGCTGGCCATTTTAATCTTTCAGCACTTTGAGTATATCATTCTACTCTCTCCTGACCTGTAGTTTCTGCTGAGAAATCACCAGTAGCCTAATGGGGATTCTTTTGTAAGTTAAATTATATTTTTTAACCTGGTTGCCTTTAAGATTCTTTATCACTGATTTGTGACAGTTATGTCTTGGAGAAGGTCTTTCTGAATTGAGATTACAGAATGATCTATTGGCTTTGTAGACTTGTATGTCCAGGTCTTTCCTCGGGTTTGGGAAGTTCTCAACTACTTTTTAAATAAACTCTCTGCCCGTTTGTCCTGGATTCCTGATTATTATATATGTTGTTTTTATGAATAACAATAACTCATGGAGACTGTCTTTGCTCTGTTTAAAACTATGTTTCCACTTCTCTTCTGTGTTACTTCAAAATTCCTATTCTCTAAATTAATTATTCTTTTTTCCATATAATCTGCCCTGCTACATAGGTTCTATATTGCATCCTTAATTTCATTCTTTGACTTTACAGTTCCAGAGTTTCTGTTTGGTTCTCTTTTATAATTTTATAAAATTATAAAATTGGTAAAGAACTCATTTTATTCCTAATTTTATTCCTGATTTCACTAAATTGTCTTTCTGAGTTTTCTTATAACTGAGTTTCTTCAGAGTAGCTCTTTTGAAATTTTAACTGTTAGATTACAAATTTCTGTACCTTTGAGCTTGACTGCTGGAGAATATAATTTTCTTTTTTTGATGCCATATTTCCTTGAAGTTTCATATTCCTTGCAGATATGCTTTGCTGCAGTAGATACCTTCTTGACTCTTTTCTCATTTCCTTCAGCAGATGAGGTGCTGTTATTACCTGAGTTTTTATCTGTATTTGTGTGCTGGGGCTGACCAGCAGCCCCTGAGCGACAGATGAACAAATTACTCCGACACAGTTTCACTGTGGGGGAGAGGACTAAGGGACAGCCCCGCTGAAGAAGCCAGGCAGCCTCGATTGCCTGCCTCATTATTGGAATTTTTATCTTTAGATACAATCAGTAGGATGAGTAATACTGGGAGGACACATGTGTTTACATTGTCCTCTAGGCAAGGGCATCCAGAGATTAAGCATAAGGATTCCAGTAAACACCCGGAGTTTGCATATGCACAGACTTGTTTGGAAAGGTCAAGGAATAATTAGGGGTGCCGCCTTCGACACTCCCCTAAGTCGCCCCTAAATCAGAATTCTGATAGGGCGGGCGGCCTTCACACACTTCCCTTTTCTCAGAATGTCCTCCTTACAACTTTCCAACCAAGTCTCTTGTCTCCCCAACACTTGTGAAGGTGTACTGCTCCACTCCTATTGCTCCCGCTTTTGTGCCTCTTCTGGTTTTTAAAAATCACCAGGCTGAGTATTAGAAACCTCTCTTTTGTTTTAAATAAGGTGGCACTATACTCAACTCTGTGCTTCCTGAGCGTGCTCTCTGTCCACTGGAGCTTGCTCTCGCAGTGGTACTTGTCAGCCCACACAAGGAGCTGACATACAGTGGGGGGGAGGTGTGGGTTTAGCACTGAGTGCAGTGGGGGTGCCTGCAGACCCAGAGGGTGCACACAGGGTGGTACACCCAGAAGCTCCAGTTAGGACTTCCTGCTGAACACAATCCCTTTAACACCATTTGAAATACTTATCTGCCTCTTTCGCAATGCCTTACCCCCACCCACAGTTATAGAGCTTTCACCATACTACTCTAACTGCTACAAGAAAGACTTGATTTCTCCAGCTGGGTGCCAACTAGCTGGGGATAACACTGCTTTCCTTTTTTCCTGTGGGAGAGGTCTCCTTCAGCAGATAAATTAGTGCTTTTCACTGTTTCAATGGTGCTGGAAGAGTTTTCCTGACAGCCTCCACTGTGTCCTAAATCATACCCCCGTCCCCCCACTCCAGTGATCTGTGCTGGAGAGTCTCCTTTTGGGAAGGCTGGACTTCTGCAAGTTCTCTCTGTAATGTGTGAGTTCCTGTACTCACCCAGTTTTTGTCCAGCAGTGACAAGAGGCATTTTGGCTGCTCCTCTGGTGGGCAAGACTCTTCCTGGTTTCTTAGAGTTAGGTACTAGTTGAAAGGGGATAAGTATCAGGAATGTTTTATAGCACCATGTTTCTGAAATCATTCTTCAGGATCATTTTCACTTTAGAAAGTTCACTTTTGCTGCAGGATAGAGACTGGCAAGGTCAAACTAGAAGCATGAAATAAGGGAAGATATAATATCTAGAGATGAGACAGAAAAGTTGACCCTTGAATAACCTTTAAACTGCAAGGGTCCACTTATACACAGATATTTTTCAATAAATGCCTGTACTGTTTTTTATCTGCGGCTGTGAATTTACAGATGCAGAGGGCCAACCATATGCATTGATCTATGTCATTTGCTATTCATGAGGTGTCCTGAAACCAATCACTAATAGATACCAATGCAGAACTAAGTTTTTGAGGACTGGAAAGACATGTGGATTTTCTAAAGCACAGGGGGTCAGCACTCTTAACCCCCATGTTCAACAGTAAACTGTAGTATTGTCATGTTAAAAGTTATTTTAATATTAGTCTAATACATTTTGCCAAATGGAAGAGAGAAATAGTAACTAAATCACATCATTAATTAAATGTACAAGTAATTTTATTACAATTAAAAATTTTGAAATATATGAGGGAAAATTATAATTCTTATACTTACTAATTTTTGGCTTTTTTATTTACATATATTGAGCTGCATTTTAAAAAAGAAGGATGTCATTTATGGTTTGCAACATTAAAAGCAAATCATTTTGACATAGGATGTTTGCTTAGAAATGGTATCATTTGTATATAAAATGGACACCTACTTTAAAAAATATAATGTTGCATTTAAAAAGAGAATTATTCAAGATAACCTTATATAAGAGTATAAAAATACCTATATCCTTGTCAATCATCTTTCAATTGAGGTTAAGAAGGAAATCCATTTTGCTTTAATGGGTAGCTGAAACTAAGGCATTTTATATCATAGTGGCATTGAAGTCCTTACATGTTTTCCAGAGACTGAACACTACGTTTAAAATAACATCAATAAGTTTATTAGATTGCCATAAAGATTTTTTAATGGCTACTAATAAATCAATAAGATTAGTAATAAAAGTGAAAATTTTTATATTGTTTGTCTTACAGATCTTAAATAGACAATAAAGATATGTCTGTCCTTAAAATGACAATCTACACTATTAGTTAGAATGGACATTCAAAATGGTTTTACTTGCCATAATTAGTTATATTTAAATCAACAAAAACAACATTTTTAGTGAAATAAAATGGAGTCTTTGAGCATCATGGCAGAATGAAACAACCTCTTTGTATCTCCCCTTCATTCTACAACTAGTCGAACATCTATAATCCAAAATTGGTTCCTATGAGAGATCCATAGATTGGTAAACCTGAAGGTGGGTGTTGTGAAACTTGTAGGAGAGGCAACCCTTTAGCTACACACATTAAGGAAAAGAGAAGACTCAAAATCAGAAAGAAAAGAGAAGTTAAAATGGATATCAAAGAAATATAAAGTATCATAAAAGAGTGCTGTGAGAGGCTATACACCACCAAATTGAACAACCTTGAGGAAGGGGATACATTCTTAGAATTACACAACCTTCCTAGGAAGACTGAATCATAAAGAAATAGAAAATCTGAATAGACTAATCACCAGCAAGGATATTGAAACAGAAGTCAAAACTCAAAAAACGAAAGTCCAGGATCGGGTGGCTTCAATGGTAAGTTCTACCAAACAGTCAAAGGAGATTTAATATTTACTCTTCTCAAACACTTCCAAAAAATTTAAGAGGATGGAATACTTCCTACCACATTTTATGAGGCCAACCTAACCCTGATACCAAAACCTGGCAAAGGTAACACAGAAAAACTATAGACCAATATCTCTGATGAATTCAAATGCAAAATTCTCAACAAACACTAGCAAATCAAATATAATATATTAAAAGGATCATACACCCTGATCAAGTGGGATTCATTCCAGGGATTCAAGGATAGTTCAACATCTACAAATTAATCAATGTGATATACCACATTAACATAATGAAGGGTAAAAATTATATCATCTTCAAAAGATGGAGAAAAGGTATAACATTCATTTAAGATAAAAACTGTGAATACAGTGGGTATATAGGAAAGTACTGTAGCATAATAAAGGCTATATATGACAAACCTACAGTTAACATTATACTTAGTGATGAAAAATTGAAAGCTTTTTCTGTAAGATCACCAATAAGACGGATGCCCACTCTCACCACTTTTATTCAACACTAGAGGCCTGATGCATGAAATTTGTGCACGGAGGGGGGGTCCTTAGTGCAGCATGCACCCTCTCCAATCCGGGACCCCTCAGGGGATGTCTCACTGCCAGTTTAGTCCCGATCCTCAGGATTAGGCCTAAACCAGCAGTTGGACATCCCTCTCACAATCCTGGACCACTGGCTCCTAATCGCTCAACTGCCTGCCAGCCTGATCGCCCCACGCAGCCTGCTGTTCAGTCGTTTGATCATCCCTCACTAACCCCCCTGCAAGCCTGGTTGTAGGCAGCCATCTTGTGAGGGTGTGGGGGTTAATTTGCATATTACCTCTTTATTATATAGGATAGTACTGTCAGTCCTAGACAGAGCAGTTATGTAAGGAAAATAAAGGCATCCAGATTGGGAAGAGAAGTAAAACCATCACTATTTGCATAAGGCATGGTTTTATATAGAGAAAACCTTAAAGACTTCACCTCAAAAAGACTATTAGGAATAGTAAGTGAATACAGTAATGTTGCAAGGTACAAAATCAATATACAAAAATCTGTTACATTTCCATATACTAACAATGAAGTAGCTGAAAGAGAAAAATACCTAGCAATAAACTTAACACAGGAAAGACCTGCACACTGAACACTACAAACCACTGTTGAAAGAAATTGAAGAAGACCCAAAATGGAAAGATAGGCTCCATTCATGGATTGGAGGAATAGACTAACATTGCTAAAATTTCCATATTACCTAAAGCAATCTACAGATTCCATGCAATCCCTATTAAAATCCCAATGGCATTTTTCACGGAAATTGAACAAAATATCCAAAAATTTTTATGGAACCACAAAAGACCCCAAATAGCCAAAGCAATCCTCAGGAAAAAAAGAACAAAGTATGAGGCGTCACACTCTCTAATTTCAAACTATACTATAATGCTCTATTTAAACAGCATGGTGTTGGGAGAAAGACGGACCTATATACTAATGGAAAAGAGTTGAGAGCTGAGAAATAGACCCACATATATAAGGACAACTAATTTGTAACAAAGAGGACAAGAATATACAATGGAGAAAGTCTTTTCCATAAGTGGTACTGGGAAAACTGAACCATGTGCAAAAAAATGAAATTAGACCAATATCTTTCACCATACATAAAATTTATCTTAAAATGGATTAAAGACTTGTATGTAAGATCTTGAGACAATAAAATACCTAGAAGAAAAGTAGGCACTAAACTTAATGGACATTAGTCTTAGTGATGTTTTTGTGTGAATTTGACTCCAAAGGCATGGGAAATAAAAACAAATAGCACTACATCAAACTGAAAAGCTTTTGTGTTGCAAAGGAAACTGTCAATAAAGCAACCAATCAAATGAGAGAAGGGGTTAATATCCAAATAAAATCTCATACCACCACCACAACAACAACAAAAACAGATTAAAGATTGAGAAGAGGGTTTGAATAGACATTTTTTCAGGGAAGACATTCAGATGGCCAACAGGCACATGAAGAGATAGATGTTCAACTTCGCCAATTAGGAAAGTGCAAATCAAAACCACAATGAGGTGTCACCTAACACGAGTTAGAAGGGCTGTTACTAAAAAGACAAGAAATAACAAATATTAGAGAGGATATGGAGGAAAGGGAACCCTGGTACACTGCTGGTGGTAATGTAAGTTGGGGCAGCCACTATGGCAGACAGTATGAAGTTTTTTTAAATAAGGAGTAGAACTACCAAATAATCCAGCAATTCCTCTTTTCGGTATTCATCTGAAATGAAAATACTAATTTGAAAAGATACATGCACCCCTATGTTCATTGCAATATTATTTACAATAGCCAAGATATGTAAAGAAGTGTCTATCAACAGATGAGGTAAATATACACAGTGGAATATTACTCAGCCATAAAAAGATGAATATTGCCGTTGGTGATGACATGGGTGGATCTCGAGAGTATGATACTAAGTAAAATAAGAGAAAAAGACAAAGAATATGATTACAGTCATGAAGGATAATAACAAAAACTCATATTCAGACAACAGATTGATGTTTCCAGAGGGGAAGGTGGTAAGGGTAGGGCAAAGTGGGGTCAAATGTGTGGTGAAATTGGAAACTAGACTTTTTGTGGGGAGCACATAATAGATATTGAATTATAATGTTGAACACCTGAAATTTTTATGTTATTAATGTTACCTCAGTTTTAAAAAATGGAGTCTTCTGTGCATAGTATCTTAAAAATACTTTTGGTTACTGCTTCTACTATTACAGTAGAGATATATAAACCATGTCAATAATGAGCATTCTGAAAATTATTGCCCTTTATAGTACAAGTGAATGTTAATAGTATAAATTAAATTTACATTATTTTGTAAAATTCTGTTTTAATTATATAGAAGAATTTTTCATTTAAAGGCATTTGCTGTTGACTCCATTTAAGTGTACACATATAATCACATCTGAAAAAAAGAATCCAGATTTTTCTTCATTATAGTTTGCTTGCTTTGGGGTTCTTTTTGTTGTTGTTATTGTACCTTTCTTAAAAAATAGTTATGTCTGAATATAGAATATATCCTGATTTATTACTTCTTTAAATTTTTATTTATTGATATTTGAGAGAGAGAAACTTCAATTTGTTTTTCTACTTACTTATGCATTTATTGGGTGATTCTTGTATGTGCCCTGACCTGGGATCCAACCCACAGCATCATTTGGATGATGCTCTAACCAACCGAACTACCTGGCCAAGCCCTCCCTATTTATTCTTTATCAGGAATTAACATACAGGAAGAAGTATTCCACAGTGGTTGAACATTTGGGCTCTAAAGTCAGATCACCCTCAGTGCCTCCAGCTGGCTGGGTGTGACTGGTTACAACACCTTTCTTAAATCTGCTTCCCTTAGAAAATGAAGATATTAATTGTAACTACCTTATAGCATTGTCAGAATTAACTGAGGTAAAGTGTATAAAATACTTAGCATATTATTTAATAGAAAAAGCTCTTAATAAATATTAAAATTCTCGGGTAACTTCTATGTTCAATAACTATTCATTTTTTAAATTAAGGTTATTAAATCATGGGATTAATTTAAAATATAGGATATACTTTTATATTTACATCATAGATGATTTTTTCTTTAATCAATATTTTTGTTTTAGGTCGCTTTTCACATTGAACCATATAGCAATCGAGATGTTCAAAACATGTACAGAAATGTCAAATACATTATAGACAAGTGAGTTTCTCCCGTGTTTATAAATTAATTTTGTAGTGAATATTGAAGTCATTTTGAGGAACATTTGAGGTTCCGTACAGTTCACTTTCTGTATGAATAAAGATTTCTCTTTAGTATTTTACATATGTTTTATGCTATTTATGATTTCTTCATACTGACATTTTAAAATTATATTATTCTTTAAATCTTATGGATATAGAGTTTTATCTTTTTAAAGGAAGGTTCAGATTATGAAGTGTGAACTGCTTTTGTAACGGTGGACCCAACATCTAATATTTTCATTTATACTTAGTCTGATTATAAGAATTTATTCAGTTTCACTCTGTTCATGAGTACTACTGATAATAGTCTGACAGATGCCATACTCTAACTAAGAAACTTGTCAGCAACAGATGGCCATGTACTATTGATACAAAAAAAAGCAGTCTATATATTCATGCAGAAAATGGGCTTTTCATAGTGTTCGTCATCATTTGTAGACCTCAGCATAAGAACTAATTTCTTGTTTGGTAATGTCTTGATATCTAGTATTTCCTTCCCTAATCAATAAAATTAAAATGCACTTTTAATAATTACACTTATATAACTGACTCCCCAAAGAAGGTGAACAATGTGTATAAACTCTGATTACCTTGATTTTCATACATAATTATTATCTATGGCAAATGAAATGTGAATATTTATTTCACTTTTATCTATGTTTGTATTCTAGATATGGAAATCATCCGGCCTTTTACAGGTACAAGACTAAGACCGGCAATTCTCTCCCTATGTTTTATGTCTATGATTCCTATATTACAGAGCCTGAACAATGGGCCAATCTGTTAACCACCTCAGGGTCTCAGAGCATTCGCAACTCTCCTTATGATGCATTGTTTATTGCACTTCTAGTAGAAGACAAGCATAAATACGATATCCTTCAAAGTGGTTTTAATGGAATTTACACGTATTTTGCCACAAATGGCTTTACTTATGGCTCATCATATGAGAATTGGGCTAAAATAAAATTATTTTGTGATCACTTCCAACTACTATTTATCCCAAGTGTGGGCCCAGGATACATAGATACCAGCATCCGTCCATGGAACACTCAAAACACTCGGAACCGAATCAATGGGAAGTATTATGAAACTGCTCTGAATTTGGCACTGCAAGCTCACCCTAGTGTAATTTCTATCACCTCTTTCAATGAGTGGCATGAAGGAACTCAGATTGAAAAAGCTGTGCCCAAACGAACCAGTAAAAGAGTGTACCTGGATTACCGGCCTCATAAACCAAGTCTTTATCTGGAACTAACTCGCAAGTGGTCTGAAAAATACAGTAAGGAAAGATCAACTTACTCATTAGAGCACCAGCTGCCTGTTTCTTAATGCACTATTTAACGTTTAATAATTATAGAAAACACCTAATTTCAGTAAATGCCTATTGTTTTGAGTTACAGAAAGAAAACTGTCAAAATCATATGCATTGTTACTATTTTATAAAAATAATTTGTACTTTTTTAAAGGTAGTAATGTTATTTATCATCACCACCATTCACAATGCTGTACTGAGAAAATGCCTGAGAAAATTGTGCAAAAACATTCCCTGTGCCATCATCTGCTAAATTTCTGACTAAAATTGAAATCCTGCTTTTATAGCAGTTTAATTTTTATTTTACAATAGATAAATGCTTATTACATAAAATAATTAGCACACAGTTCTTTCTATCCTACTGTATTCTGGGCCCAAAGAAATAGGATTATGTATTTGTTAATATACTTGTTTCATCTGTATGTTTTTTCAATGATTCAATAAACTTTATGGTATTAGTGTTTAGATTCTGGATAACTCTTTAATAATAATTCTTACAAAAATAAAATCACATATATTAAACTTTACTGTGAACCATATTGCGTTTGGAAGGCCTACTTTCTGCAGCACAATATGTATCATCATTTACAGATTTTTGGTTACCTAGAGCATGCTAGGTGTTTTGCATGTGTAATGTTTCTGCTTTAAAAAGCTGAATTCTAGATTTTAGAAGCTATAGAAAATTCTTTTACAAAAGTTAATGATTGCTTCTCAAATAAAAAAACATAGTTCTTTCACAGTTATTATATACTAGAGATCCGGTGCACGAATTCATGCATCAGTGGGGTCCCTCAACCTGGTCTGCGGGATTGGGCCAAAATTGGCTCTCCGACATCCCCCGAGGGGCCCCATATTGCGAGAGGGCGCAGGCCAGGCTGAGGGACGCCACTGGTGCATGATCGGGGCTGGACATGGAAGGTTGGCCAGCTGGGGAGAGACTGCGGGAGGGCTCCAGGACATGTCCAGCTCGTCTTGCTCAGTCCCAATTGGCCAGACCCCAGCAGCAAGCTAACCTACTGGTTGGAGTGTCTGCCCCTTGGTGGTCATTGCACATCATAGTGAGAGGTTGAGTGGTCTTAGCATATCATTAGTATATTACTCTTTGATTGGTTGAATGGATGACCAGACACTTAGCATATTAGGTTTTTATTATATAGGATAGATATAATGTCCAAAATGTTATCATTTTTAGAGATAATGTTTTAGACTTTAACTTCTTATTCTATTATTCATATTTTTCAATTTAATCAGAAACCAACTGTTAGATAAGAAAAAAGTTGATACTACTATTAGATTGCCTCCTTTTATGATATTAAGCTACTTTTACCAAAAGTAATTGAGAACATTTACTTAGCTTATTTTAGTTTTTTAGAGACGTTGAAATGAAAATTTATATCTTAAATTCATTCCTGAAGTTTGACATTTGATTAAGACTTGATGGAAATTATATTTTTGTTTCAAAGATAATATTTTAAGTTATTATTAATAGTATTCCAATTATATGTACTTTTATGGTTCCTATCAGGTTAAATACTTGTGGTCAGTTGTTTATCATATTATGATAAATTAATCACCTGTATGCTAAAAATGAATTTCCTTACTTTAAAAACTAGAGAATAAAATGTATTATGTTATTATAGTTAATGTGTAACTAGAACTGTAGTAAAAAGTCTAATATATATGTTACTACATGAATATTATTTATTGAAGAGAAGCAATAGGGTATACTAAACAATAATGCATATAAATCTTTAAAGTATAAAGAGAGTCTGAAACAAATTAGCAGTGTAATTTATCATAAAATAGCCCATCATAGGATGAAATTTTATTTTTAACCAGTGATTTTGAAGTAAAAGAACATTTTTATAACTTAGAATTTGCCATTCCTCAAAAAATGATCAGGCCACAGGAAATTATTACAATAGTAATAATCTACTTTCTATAGGAAATCACAAGAAAAAATCAGTATATGATTGATATAACCAAGCATCTTCATAGGAATAAATACTCATAGATATAACCTGTGGATTTTTTTTTCTTATATCCACTTAGCCACTATATATTATGGATATAAACTCTAAATATGTCATACCTAATAATATTTTATAACATACCACATTTTATTAAAGATTGGTTAGAGAAATAGCTACTACAGAGGAATTTTTGTCATTGCTTATATTGTGTATTTGAATTCATTATGGTAGGAAATTAATTTTACAAAATAGTTCTAAGATTAAGGGAGATTGTATAAACATGTTCAGTATATCCTCAACACAGATAGCACCACTTCCTATCCTGCTCGTAGGGCCAAAATAGATAACCTACTACAGCACAGTTTAACTCTGACCTTCAGTGTGGTTCCCAACACATTACCCCACTAGCCAGTAATAAGCAGTCAGATTTCAATGTAAGATAAGACAGATTCTGACTTCATTATGAATGTTTGGAATGTGATCACATAGTGGTTTAATACTTTATAATTATACTAGAGGCCTGGTGCACAACATTCGTGCACTGGGGGGGGGGGGTTTCCTCTGCATGGCCTGTGCCCTTTAGCAGTCCGGGAGCCCTTGGGGGATGTCTGACTGACGGCTTAGGCCCTGGGGGAGCGGGCCTAAGCCATCGGACATGCTTAGCACTGCCATGGAGGCAGGAGAGGCTCCCGCCACAGCCCCTGCGCTCACCACTGTCAGCCTGGCTTGTGGCTGAGAGGCGCTCCCCTTGTGGGAGTGCACCAACCACCAGGGGGCAGCTCCTGCATTAAGCATCTGCCCCCGGTGGTCAGTGCACATCATAGCCATGGTTGTTCAGCTGTTTGGCCAATTTGCATATTACCCTTTTATTATACAGGATGAATATATTTTTCTCCTTTTTTAAATAAAAGTTATTAGGAGGAATTATCTGATAGTTTTGTTATTATTAGGGAGGAATGCTTTCAAACTCTCAGGTATTCATTACAGCTGCCTTTACCATTTGACTAGTAACAAACAGTTTAGCTCACAAGTAAATAAGAGCAAATAATGATTTCCTAATTTTAAAACTATAGGTTTTAATTCAATAAACTAAAATAACCATTAAAAGAAAAAGCAGCGTAATATATGCAATGCATGAATTCCACTGAATTATTTTATGTTATAATCCGATTGTTTTGACTGTAGAAACCAAATATTTCTTTCATTGCTCCCCTTAAGGACCAGTATTGTTAAAACTGTTATTATTGTTTATATAAGTTGCATGTTAACATTTTTTTGTTTAAAGAGTATGTAATTAAAAGATGACTATTTTGTTATATGGAGTAGTTAATTTTCATCTAATAAAAGCATACATGAAATATGTTATATCTCAGATATAAAAATTTATTCCTTTCTATTTATGCTATGTTTAATGTCTGATCAACAAATGAAAAGGTAATATTCAATCCCACTATAATTTCTCTATTTGAGATATATAGCATTTACAAAGTAGATATGTTTAATTTTACATACTTTTGAAATCTGTGCGTCTGAGTTATACACACACAAAAAAAACTTTCTCTTTTAATTTGGGAGGTGCTTTGTTATTTTATCCTTTGGGCATAATGATATATTAGCTCTGATATCCTTTAGGAAATTGATCTTTCCCCCAAACAGCAAAAGTAACAAGCTACCTGAAAAACCTACCAAGTTCATAACCTTGTGCTTTTTCAAACTAATCAGTTAATTTAAATCCTGCGACTGCTCTTAAACTCTATAGTGCATACAGAAACAGTGTTTGAAAATCTATACCTAAATTTTGAATTAAGGTCAACACCCTCATGCCTCATAGTACAGAGCTAAATACTTTATTTACAACCAGCAAATTTTTAGTTATTTTCATAAGTATCTACAATTTCAAAATAAAAAAATTGATCTAGCCACAAGCAAAAAAGTTTTGGCTCAGATAGTCCTCTTTTTAAAAATGTACTTCAAATTAAATTTTATACTGACTTTGTTATATATCTACATAAAAGCTAACTGTTATTGTATGCCTCATATATGGTTATTATTTTTGAAAATTCAGTTACTACTAATATTGCCAAATCAAAAAAAACTTAGTAACTGTGCTGTTTTATTCCAGCTATCAATGAAGGGAGCATTTTTTCAAAGTGATTAGCTTTTGTTGTTATATGGTTACTATTTAATTGATGACATCAAAAGACAAAATAGCCCGGCCAGCATGGTTCAGTGGTTGAGCATCGACCTGTGAACCAAGAGGTTATGGTTGGATTCCTGGTCAGGGCATATTCTCAGGTTGCAGGCTCCATCCACAATAGAGGGCATACAGGAGACAGCTGATCAATGATTCTCTCTCATCATTGATTTTTCTACCTCTCCCTCTCCCTTCTCTGAAATCAATAAAAATATTTTTTTAAAAAGAAAATAATTTTAGACCTAATCAGATAGTCTTAGATCTAAAATTTACTAAACTCAAAACTAGCACTTTTTCTATTGAATGTTCTAGATTTCATTTTCTAAAAAGCATCATGTATACTGAATTTTAAGTTTTCTATTTATATGCAAATTAACAATATATTTAAACAAAGATAAAAAGCTTTTTAGATAAAAAGCCCCATTGAAATAACTATTTCATGACACAAAGCAATGATGTACCATGGTAAGATAATTCTATATATAATTCAACTTATGGTATATGATTGTATCCTTTTGTGCTTTTGTGTTTGACTTTTTGAAAGAATAGAAATCTGAGCAAAGATCATTGTAAACAACACAAAAGTGGCAAACTACAGCTACTCAATAACATTTAAAATAAATACATTAACTATGTCTACGCATAAACGTATTTTTTAGTTGGTTTTACAAAAACCATTATCAAACCACTATATCACCATGTTAACTTGATAACTAATATAATGTGGTCTTGACCCTGATCTTGAAAATAGAAAATGCAAAATAGAAAAATATATGAAAGAAATTCAATTGTAATGCATGCAGTAAACTAAAGCAATTTATACGTTTGAACACAGTCACCTAGGATATCATGCCACCATTTTTTGTTTGTATATACTAAACATATTCTTATTGAATACTTCTACATATCGTTTGTTAATTATCCAGACTTAGATTAGCCATGTTTCAGACTATTAAGCCATTATTATTAAAATGATGCAGTTGAATCTCTGACTACATGAAAAAATTCAACTGCTATATTCTTGAAAATTTGTTGTGTTGCTATATTTAATTAAAGTGCATTCTTAAAAATTATGCTCTTTTTAGGTATTTTGTATGAAAAATATTTAATGACAATGATATGAATAGGAGCTGAGCTCAAATTTTATTTTTCTTCATATGAGTATTGTGTTTATAGTTAAAGAATTAATCTCCAAATAAAATATTTTTTAATATACATTATTTTCTCATTTCACTTTTTTTTTAACTTGAGTCATTCTTAATTAGAGTTTAGGTAATGTCTTATTTTACTAGAATATGTGCACTCTGACCCTTTTCAAAAAGGACTTCAAGTATTTTTCCACAAAAAATAATTACAAAATTAATATATAAATTATGAATGATGGAATTTTTTAAATGTTCATATGACTACACATTTGGTATTGACCCTCTGAGTAGTTACTACAAGATATCATATTGTTCTTATTGCCAGAAAAGAAGCACCTCCTTATATGTGATGCAAACTTTACTTTGTTGGTATGTTTTAAAATAAATTTCTCAAAATGCAAAAACCTACAGGAACCTATCAGGTACTGTAAATAAATGCATCAGGTTTAAGACTCTTCCAGAGAGTCTAGGGACAGTGGGTAGCTGTCACCTACAAGGAGTAGTTGCTGGTCAGCTCCTGTCATGTCACCCTTTGTAGCTATGGGTCACTAAAATGAGCATGTATATATATTTGTGTATCTATGTAAATTTTTCTAATTATAACGTGTTGGCAAATATTGCAAAGTTTTAAAAAACTATTTGCTGATTGGATTCATTTCATGGGTCATTAATTTTTGACCTCTGATAGAATGTAAAACTTTTAATGAAAATATCCTCAAACTTTTATAATACTGAAGAGGATTTCATATGACTATTCATTGTGGTGATTATTGGATAAATTCCAAGTATGTAACAATAAAAGGCAAGTCAGTGAAAGTGAATTCATGAGGGTTCTGATTATGTGATAGCTTTCCTCAGGTCTGATCCAATGCAAGATCAGAAATTAAAGCACCCCAAAGGGAGAGTTGGGTTCATATCTCAGCTGATCTTTTCTATTATTCCTCCCAATTTGGCTTTTGAATAGTGATTTGCCTTAATTTATATTCACTGAGGGAAACTGGGATGCTTTTATTCTGTTGCTTATTAGATTTAAATCCATTTTGAAGCCTGGCAAGAAAAAAAAAATAACTGGGTTTGATTCTAGCCCCTTTACTGCAACCTACTTCCTACCCTTTGGCGGCCTGCTTATCTACTTTGTTTCAAAAATGATGTTAGTGATTTGTTAGAACAGAAAACATGTGACAACATAGTCTCAGTGAAAAGTAGATCATGAATAGGAATACAATTATTGAACCCAGCATTAAATGCAAACTGAATATTATGGCAAATAAACTGCTATACTGATAGTTAAGCTTTTGATTGAACAATATGAAAAGACATCTAATCATCTACACATTGTGTAATGTCCACAGTACAAGATATAAATACATTTCTCAATAAAATATACAGCTGCCTTGGCATTAAGAGAGGAATAGATTAGTGCTCACCAAGGTTTAGGGGTTGGGGATGGGGTTGATTACAAAAAAAGCAGCACAAGATAATTTGGGGAGTGAGGGATTTTCTATATCCTTATCAAGGTAATGATTACCTGACTCTACATTTGCCAAGTAGAGCTATACAGTCCCTCACACACCCAATACACATGCACACAAAACATTAAAATTTCTGTATATTAATAGTTTTAAAAACCTACAATGTGGTACTACTTACTAAACAGTCATAAAAATGGCTAAAATTAAAAAGACTAGCAATGCTAAAGCTTATTTCTGGTAGTAGTATAAAATATTTCACCTTTCAAGAACCATGTGGCAGTTTCTTATAAATTTAAGCATATCTTTACCACATGACCAACTATTTCACTTCCAGTAGTAGAATAGCTCATTTTCCTTATTCTCTCTTCCCTATCTCAATTCAGGACATTATCATTCAACCACTCAACCAGAAACATGGGGTCATTCTTGGCCTTATCACACTCTCATGCCTGAATCCCATCAAACATTAAGTCCTGATTCCTTTCCCCCTAGATGTTTCCTAAATATGTATGCTATTCTCTATCTGCACTGACTATATCCAGTTCATCATCATTTTTCATGTGGCCCATTTCATATTTTCAACTAGTTTCTATACCTACAATATTGACTATTTAAAATCAATCTCTAGAATCAGAGTCAAGGTCATTTTCCCAGTTGCCTACAGAATAAAGCACAAACTTCTTCAGAAGGCATATAAGATGTCCCATTACTGTTCTATGCCTACAGTGATAGTCTCATTTCCTGGTTATTTTTTCTTAAATTTTCTTCTGCAATATTTTATTTCAGAAGGGTCACCAAACACAACTTATTTCATAATCACATGAAGGTGTGTGTGTGTGTGTGTGTGTGTGTGTGTGTGTGTGTGATATTTTTTGCATTGATATCAATTATGTCTACGCATAAACATATTTTTAGTTGGTTTTACAAAAACCATTTACTCCTACTAGAAAGAGGAGGTGAGTAGGACAAAAAAAGGAAATAATATTTCTAATAAGTATCTAATGTGTGTCAAGCACCATGTTGTGTTGTATGTTATTTTATGTAATATACGTGCAACATTCTGAGGGTGCCTTTATTTATTTTATAGTTAAAGAAACTATACATGAGGAAGTTGCCAGTGTCCCACAGCTGAGTAGAGATAGACCTGAACAAACTGTCATTTTACTATAGGGTCAATTTATCTAGAAGTATTTCTCCCCACTCACACAGATTTGGCACTCAGAGTACACATCTAGCACTTACTATTTTTTATTGAGATAAGATTTTATACATGAGTATGTTTTTATCTGCTATAAGCACCTTGAGGGTAGGGAATATCTTTTTTTTACACTTTTTAAAAAATACATTTTTATTAATTTTTAGAGAGAGAGGAAGGGAGAGAGAGAGAGAGAGGAACATTTATGAGAGAAAACATCAACATTGTGATCACTGCCTCCTGCACATCCCCCACCAGGGATCAAGCCTACAACCCAACCATGTGCCCTGACCAGGAATCACACTGGTGACCTCCAGGTGCATGGGTCAACACTCAACCACTGAACTGGGCTAGATTTAGTGTTGTCATGGACCCAATACTAACTGTAATGAAATGTAGCATTTCCTGTAGCTTTGAAGCCTGGCCTCAATTAGTATGTCCTTTCCACATTTATATCCCCTGTGCCTGACACAGTAGGGGCAAATTAAATGCTTGTTGAACTTAACATAGATTCATATGAACACTGCATATACAAAACAGTGTGTTACTTAGAGGTTCCTGTTCATAAATATTTTTTAACATTATTTGATTCCTCGTAGACTACTTCTAAGAAGATTGTAGATAGATTCCATGATTGATGGTTGTAGCCAAATAATATTGGTGTGTGTGTGTGTGTGTGTGTGTGTGTGTATAATTTCCTGTTATATTTATTAACTAAAGCATTAAAAATAAAATTGTAGTTCTATTTCATAAGTTGTTTTTTTGGTTAATGAGCCTTTCACACAAAGTCAATTTCAGGCAAGTTTTGTAAAGCAAACAAAGAAAAACTATATTGTTCCCTAAAAGTGAGGCTATTGCTGTTGATTTAATGTCTTAGTGGTAGAAATTCTGGAAGAATCCCAGTTAAACAGACTTTTAATAAGTCATTTATTCTAACAAGTATTATGTTTGAAATAGTCATAGATTCTGAGCTATTTGCATAATCCCTGTGCTCTTTTCATTAAATGTTTTGCTGAATTTAACACTGCTATTAAAACAGAACATGCACTAGAAATTTTTAAAAACTATATATCGACGTGTTCAAACAATAAGATTTAGAAAAGCATATGCTGCTGAATATTAACGTCATTTCTGCATTATTCCTAATTCCTCATAGACCAATAAATCTTTTTCAAAATTCACATTTTATTATGTTGAAATAAACTATACAAAATTGACTTTCTTTACCAAAAATAACAGCACTATTTGCTATATTAGTTCTAGATAACCACAAACCTGTAGGTTTTCCAGGTGTGCTTATAAACTAGAGTAGGCTATAGACTCATTTTATTCTGGGAAAAGACAGACTAAAACAGACAAATCAGTTATCATTGTCTACGGCCTCTGATCCTATCTTGACCATGAAATAGAAGTGTTCGACATATACCTGCTAAACAGCTGAAGATACAGGCTCAACAAAGGAATGTAAATAGCAACAACCAGTTATGGAACAACAATGGCAGGTTCTTCTATTCAATCTTTAACTGTAACTTGTCCCTTTTAAGATCACTGAGTAAAGACAAAATCTACACTGAAATCCTTGTTTGGCAAGCTCACATGCTTATTTCACAGTCTGGTAATTGCCTTAACTATCCATTACAGATTTTTAATAGCATACTTAAAACTTGTGAGCTTCACTGTAAGATTTTATAAAATGTATTCCTCCCACATCTCCTCAAAATTTATTTCTCCAAAGAACTGATAACTCAAAAAAAAGTTAGTTCTTCAAAGCATGAGAGTTCAACCAGGGGTCATTTTAAACAGGCAGATTATCAGTGGCTAATATACTCAAAATATTCAGTGATTAAGTGGCCCACATACACCTTACAGCTTTTCTGTAACATGTTTTCAAATTTCTTACAAATTTTTTTCAATATCAAGTGTAAGAGAAAACCTACTTTTAAAGTCTCTTAGGTATTTTTAATGGTTCAGAAACCACCAATAAATAAATTTTAAGATAGTAGAATCAATTATTCTTACTATTTATGACCAAGTCCCACAAATGCCATCAGAATATTTAATAATTGATTAAAGTATGAGGATTGAGTTTGACAAGCAATTATCTTAGGAAACCACATACTGGAGAAGCCCTACAAATCTTGGAGAGATTGTTTAGAGTCGAAAGGTACACTCATTCTTATATATATTTCATTCTTTTTTTCCCATTTTCTCAAACCTCCACTTCTTCCTCCTCTGTCTAAACAATTAATGTTCTTGCTTCCTACTTAAGAAAGTAGAAGCAACTGAAGATGATACCCAATGAGCCATGCCCTTATATAATCTCTGCCCCTAAAGTGTGGACAGGATCTTCTAACAGAATTTGACAAAGGTGAAGGGACTTTGAGGTTGTCATTAAGATCCCTAAGCACTTGATTAAATAATCCAAAGGCAGATGATGAAATAAAATGAATGCACTATTTTCATGCCCAAAGAGTTCACAATTTAGAAGCAAAAGAATCATTTCTTTACATGACATCTGTTTTGATTGTTTCTTTTCTGCTTGCCCAGTGTCCCTTAACTCTTTTTGATAAAAATTCTGTTCTCTTTGAAGCACTCTCTTCCCTTAGTTTTGGAGACATCGCCCACTTCTGGCTTTCCTTCTAACACTGACTGCTTTGTTTCAGTCTACCTTGCTTCATCCTCCTGCCTTTCTTAACCGCTGTAGGTAACGGTGCTCTGGGCTCTGCCTTGTACTTCTTATCTTCCCTATCCACATTACCTTCCTAGGCAGTCTTGTAGGCATGGCTTTGAGTCTCATAGACATGCACAAAACCTCTAAAACATCACCTGTAGCATGTAACTCTCAAACTATATCTATAGCTCTAAGCTCATATCAAATTGGCACTTGAGTTTCTAATTGGTAACTAAAATTTAACTTTTTCAAAATTGAACTCTTAATTTCTTTCCTTCCACAAATATTTGCTTTCTGAGGAAGTGGCTTCAAGCATACTTTCTGTTCCAAATCATTGGAATCAATCTTGATTCCTGTCTTTATTTCAGATCCCACATCCATTCATTCCTTTGTTGAGTAACTGCCTATTCTACCTTCAACATGTGTTCTCAATATCAACCTTTCTCATTCCACTCACTAGGACCACTTTGATTCTAGCCACCACTTTTGCTTCCCTGGCTGTAGCTTCTCACCTTGATTCTATTGTTGGAGGCTTGCGGTCTATCCTTTTGTTAAGTAGAGTGATCCTTTTAATATGTTAAGTTACATCATGATATTTCGTTTCTAAAACCATCCAATGACTCCCTCAACACTAAGAATACAATTAAAAGCATTTATAGTACACACTAGGCCTGCAGGATCTAGCCCTTGCTTCAGCCCTGGCCTGCTTCCTTCATTCTTCTCTTGCTCGCTCCCCCTAGGCGCTTCTGTGCTGTCACTACAGACCTCTGTGCAGATGCGTTCCTCAGGTTCCTCCTTTCTTTTCCTTTGCTGTTTCCTCTTCTAGAATGATCCTCACACCTATTTGCAAAGATCACTGTTACCCTCATTTCATTTATGTCTCTGGCCAAAAGTCTCCAAACATCGTCCCCAGTGTGCTATTTAAACCGCAGCCATGCCCTAACCAGTTTGGCTCAGTGGATAGAGCGTCGGCCTGAGGACTGAAGGGTCCCGGGTTCAATTTTGGTCAAGGGCATGTACCTTGGTTGCAGGCACATCCCCAGTAGGGGGTGTGCAGGAGGCAGCTGATTGATGTTTCTCACAGCTGATCGATGTTTCTCTCTCATCAATGTTTCTAACTCTATTCTTCTCTCTTCCTCTCTATAAAAAAAAATCAATAATATATATATTTTAAAAATAAATAAAATAAACAGCAGCCATATCACTCTCTATTCCTTTGCACTACTTCATTTTTCTTCAAGGCTCTTTTACCTGAAGACAATATAATAGCTTTTTCTTTTTATAGCCTGTCTTCCCTTCTGGAACACAAGCTCCATGTGGTGGGTCCTTTGTTTGCTCACTGCTATATCAGATTGCAGACAAATTCATGGGGTACGTGAAACAAGCTCAGAGGAGCAAATCATAGAAATACCAAAATATCATCATTTGTTGCGTTATAGAAAAGGCAGGTTTCTATTACATTTTTTGTTGATTAAGAATTTGCTGTTATGCAATAGATCCATCACCTCTGAACTAGAATTTATTTGTAGCTGTTTATGTTCTTTTGATGAACTTACCACATTTCAGATAGTCTCATTTTTTTTCTTCTGGGAAATAGGGGATCTTGTTTCCATTATTCTTGTCCCTGACTACCACGATTCACCTAAAAAACAAATAAGCAAACAAATAAACAATAACAACCTAAATTTTAAAACAGTAAACTATCATAGCTGTATTTATCTACAGTAGTCTTTTAAGAAATTTTCATCAATGGAACATTTTCTACTCCAACATTTTCACTGAGTGAAATAATGAGTTAGGACATTTTGTAAGTTTCATTACCTAATCAGTAATCCTCTAGTTGGCTTTGATCTTTTCCAGATGGTGAAAACTTAAAAGGATCTTTCAAAAAACCTTTTAAAGACCTTTTTCTTTATCCAAGCTAGAAATACCTTTTACTTCCTTCCAACTTATTCTATATGTGCAAATGTACCCATGAATGTTTTTTTTATTGCTTAAAGTATTACAAAGGGTATTACATATGTGTCCATTTTATCCCCCCGCCCTAGACAGTCCCCTAGCCTCCCCTATCCCCCAGTGTCTTATGTCCATTGGTTATGCTTATATGCATGCATACAAGTCCTTTGGTTGATCTCTTACCCCCCTACCTCCTGCCCCCCAACCCTCCATGAATGTTTTTGAGTCTCTCACAAAGCTTTTCTTTTTTCTCCCTTTTCTTTTTCACTATAAATATTACAAAAGAATCCTACTCACTCATTCTCAGTCTTAATTTGTTTCACATGTTTCTCACACACCTGCTCATCCTCTCAGTTTGTAATACACAGCCCATTTGTCATTTAGTGTCTAACAATGGTGTTAAGCTTCTGCAGAGATGAGTCAATGCCAAACATGTACAAACCCATTGTGCATAATCACAAAATCATCTCTTCTTAGTGCTTTTCCTTTTAAATGGCTTTCTCAAATTCTGGCTAAAAATGAAGATGAGAGTCTCCTACTAAAAATGCTTCGTTTTCAATGTGCTTGCACCTCTGACAAAATCAAACTTGATCGTACTATTATGGCAAACTATATACATACAAGTACAACTTTAGGATGGGCTTTTAAATTTGCAGAAAACAATCACTCTGTGCCTTCAAATTAGCATTTCTTCCATTACTTCATTCCTGGTCTCCATTTAGAATGTGTAGTTTTGTGCTTCTTGCATTTGAGATTAAAATCTGGCTCTAATAGTTTTCCTTAAAACTGCAAGGAGTTTCCATGGAAACACAGCATGGCTTCTCGAATGTCAGTTTCTCAAACTAGCACTAGCAGTTTAGGAAGGATCCTTTATTGAGGTATGGCAATCTCTTCCACCTCTGTGAAGTGCGTAGGGAGTATTGGAACAAGAAGAGCTCATCAGGGACAGACTATCCTGTTACATAGTATTTCCACACCTAAAAATATGACGCAAAAACCTATCAATTAAAAATCAGCGTTTTAAGAGAGCATAGCTCCCCTCCTGCATACTAATTAAAAAAAGCAGTGGCTGAGAAACAAACACAGGAAGCACCTTGATTTTCTTTTTCACAGAATATACTAGATAGCTGAGTCCTGCCTCTTCTGCTGCTTTCAAGTCTCCTTCACAAAGCAGGGGGGCTACTTCACACAGAGCTTCCTCCTCCAGCTGGGGACTCCTGGGCCTGGACAAACACTGGGGTGAAATACGGAAAACGGGCATTGAAAAAGCAGAGAGAAATATGGGCAGTAGGCTGTGGATTGAAGACACTGAGCAGGCCTGTGTAGCAGGAAGGATGGTGAGTGCTGGGCTGGGCCTGGGCTCCTGCCTTTCCCCAGATAATACCACAGAGAAGGTCGAACACATGGGACCACGTATACGCATGGAATTCCTTTCATGAACACAGCCGGATGCTCCCCACTGGGGTCCAGGCCACGAAGTGAGTCTTCTCCATCTGCTGACTGTACTGTTGACTCAACAAACCTGCCACAATCCTTGCTACTTCACACCTCCACCACATCCTCACCACAGTGTTCTGGCAATGACAAGAAGTAAATCAGTGATATGTGCGGCTCTAGCCACCGGATTACCCCTTCGGCCCCCAAGAGGACCTCTTAAAGATACAAAAGGGTTGTTTTGGGCTTTCCTCTGGAGCACTTCCAAAACAAGCAAGGAAGAAAGAATTCAGCATGTTCCTGTCACTGCAGCCAGAATTCTGCTAACCAAATTGAGCAGAAGCCTGAGGCCACGAGTCCAAATAACCATGACCAAAGGAGGCTTTTAAACATAAGTTATTTTAGGAGTTTCTTTGAATATTCCTAAAGTCTGAAATTACCTGCCTGGTTGTCTTGATTTTTTTATCTCTTCCTTTAAAAAGAAATGAACTCATCCATAACTTATAATTCTCTTTTTGGGCACTGGTTGATTGAAATTTGGTTCAGTTTACTACACCAGTTACCCAGGGAGTGGCCACTGCTCCCCTTCCCTCTACTCCCCCTCCTTCTCCTTCTCCTCTCTCCCTTCCCCTTTACATTCCTCAATCCCTACACTTCCCCCTCATCTTTTCAAATCTTTTGTCACTTTAATATTTTTTAATTTGATTTTTTTAATGTTTATAAAAGTTGAGCATGAAGGAGTTAAAATAGTCATTTTGAAGTTATTTGTTATGTGTATCATTGTCTAGTCTCTGTCTTTGCCAACTTATCTTTTCATTCTCTTTTCGTGTTCATTTTTGGCTTTGTCTTTCATTTTAATGCATTCCCTAGATTACCCTTGGTTGTCCACTCATATTTCAGAGAGGACAATAATAAGCAGATAGAGCCCTAGCTGGTTTGGCTCAGTGCATAGAGCGTCAGCCTGTGGACTGAGGGGTCCCAGGTTCGATTCTGGTCAAGGGCATGTACCTTGGTTGCGGGCACATCCCCAGTGGGGGGTGTGCAGGAGGCAGCTGGTTGATGTTTCTCTCTCATCCATGTTTCTAACTCTCTGTCCCTCTCCCTTCCTCTCTGTAAAAAAATCAATAAAATACATTTTTTTAAAAAAAGCAGATAGAAACATCTGGGTGGGACTTGTGTATTTTTAATGTGGGATGTTCATCTGAACCAGTTATTGAGAAACATCCTGTCAGCATCATTAGGTCTTTCCTGTGATTGATGCAGGCTACTTGGAGAAGATCCTTTCAGTGTCCTGCCTGGCTGCTAGCATTCTGGGGGCAAATGAAGAAGAATGTTTGGGGACTCTGTGATCAGTATGTGCACTTTTATTTACCCCCCCTCTTTTTTATGGACCCCAACTTCCAACTTGATCTTCTGTCTCCAGTCCCAAAACCCTCAGTTTGACCCAATACATAAACTTCAATCACTCGCTGGAGGAAGAATCACTGCTCAGTTGCAAGAGTGGGAAGGGTATGTGGAGGTCTACCAGCACCTTAAAGAGATTCTCACTCCACCTTTGGAGCCCTACTTTCTGACTGATTTCCAGAAGTATCTATTAAAGTGAATTCTGGAGGCTTTTGAAGGTTCCACAGTACAAATAAAGCAGTTGTTTCTCTGCCTTCTACACCGTTGGCATAGGGCTCGGTTTTCTTGGCTATACCAAGTCAGCAGCTCCTTGTGCCTCTGCATTCCAGCTTCCAAATTTTGTTGCTATTGTGTTTTCTCCCATTCTCATTGTTCTTGTCATTTTCCACCTTATAAACATTTTTGTATCATTTAGTGGTATTATAGAAGAAGGAGCAGAACATAATGAATACATTCAACATGCGATCAGTTGTGGTTTTATTATTTTGCTGCTACTATATATGAACCTAGTAAACGGAAATCCTTAATGTTATACCTGGAAAAGCCTGCGTAGATCATATACTCTCTCATTTCACAGATGAGAAACCTAACCTCAGAGAGGTTAACTGGCAAGTCGATAATGTATCAGAGTAGACTTGAGATTTGGACACAGACCTTTTGACACTGAAATTTCAGCTCTCACAGCCTCAGAATATTAAAGCGATACTAGGCCTTAGAATTGATCTCATCAAAACCCTCATATTATAAACCAAATACCAGAGAAGTTAAAAGACTTATACCTGATCAGACTGCCAGGAAAAAAATAGATCTTTTGATAATCAATCCATATTGTCACAAACATTTTTTAGAATATTTTCTTCAAAGTTAGCAAAGATGGATTTAGAAGAGAGTAGACATGGTCAAGGTTCTGGAAGTTAAATGAAAAGTAAATGACATCTGTGTTTTGAAGTTCTCCTTGAGCCTTTACACTTAGACTGGCTCATTCAATACTGGTGTTAGCCCTTAGCAAAGTTCTGGTCCAGTTTAGTTCCATTGCAAATAGACTGCTAAGAAATAGTTGGATTATCCAGAACCCCCACAAATCATACGATGGTAGAGGTGTCTTAACATGAAAGGTTTTCATAAAGTAAATGTTGATTGAGATTTGTAACCTGAACTACTTGTAGCAATAATAAAATAAGTTGATGAGAATGTTCAGTTATTATAATACTAGAATACTTCAACTTGAGGCTAAGAAATAAAAACAAAACAAAAATATAAAACTTTCTATCTTTTTACCATCCTCATCATTGGGGAAAACAAACAAACACATACATACAGAAACACACACACACACATACACATACACACACATCTCGATTTATAAAAAGAAAATGCAAATGATTGGGTAGGTTAATGTTAGTTTCAGGGAATATTTACTGTCTTGCTATAAAACTTAGAAAATCGGGTTTTATAATAAAGTGCTAGCTTTAATTATAGCAAAGAGAATAGCAGCATAATAATTAACATGTAAAGCATATGCAAATAGACTACTATGGTATGAAAAATCAAGCTGAGGTTCAGTGCTAAAAATCTGTATGTTTAGTGAAAACAAATAAAAATTAGGATTAATCCACCCCAATAGCCTCCAGGTAGCTTCAGAGAATATCCTAGAGGTTCGTGACATGGAAGGAAAGGGAGTGTGCTTGATGGCTTATCTTAGTAAAAGGAATAACTCTAGTTTCTGGATATAACATGCACAACTGACCCAAGTATGGCTTAAGAAATAGAAGATGATTTCTCAAATTGCTAAATCCTTAAGTTGAAACCAATCTTTTTAACTAGATTATTTGTCTGGTTAATAAACATCAGCTGAAAATGTGAGATAGTTTCCCACCTATTACTTAAATTTGCTTTACCCCAAGTAACTTGTGAATCATTTGTGCTGAAAAGAAAAAGAAGCATGTTAGAGTTCACCTAGCCTGGTTCCTGCAGTAAGCCCCTGTCTTGGCACCATCTGGGACATTGAAACCAACACCCACAGTCAAGACTGATGTGAGAGAGATGTATCTTGTTGGTCATTAAAACCCTTTCTGTTGGCACTTGCTAAAATATATGTGAGCTCTTGAGCAGCACGGATTTTTGTCTTCCTGGATCTGGGGTCAAGGTGCTACTATTTAGAGTGAAATACAGGTTTTAATCAAAGAAAGCATTAAGGAAAATACTGATTTCTTTTAGCCCATGGTTCACTCTCTCTTTTGGTCTATATTATTGTTTGCTATTTCAAGTGGTCAGGAGGATTCTCCCCCCCCCTTTTTTTAATCTCCCCAGTCAGGAATCCTTCTTCTTATTTTTTAAAAGAGTTATAGGGATAATGAGGAGGTGGGGGGTGGAGGGGGAGGAGAGGGAGGGAGAGAGAGAGAGAGAGGGAGAGAGAGAGAGAGAGAGAGAGAGAGAGAGAGAGAGAGAGAGAGAGAGAGAGAGAGAGAGGAGAGAGAGAGAGAGAGAGAGAGAGAGAGAGAGAGAAACATTGATATGAGAATAAAATAGCAACTGGCTACCTCCTGCACCTACTGGGGATCAAGCCCCCAACCCAGGCATGTCCCTGGACCAGTAATCAAACCTACAACCTTCAGTACATGGAAGAATGCCCAACCACTGAGCAACACTGGCCAGGGCAGGCATTCTTATTTATAATCGTTTCCAAATTCCAAATTAGGGAAACTGTCTGGGCCATTTCTATGGTCTGAATGTTTGTGTCCTGTCTCCTACCCCAAATTCATATATTCAAAACCTAATACCCAAAGATGATGGTATTAGGAAGTGGGGCCTTTAGGAGGTGCTTAGGTCATGTGGGTGGAGCCCTTATGAATGGGTCAGTGTTTTATTAGAGTCCTCAGAAAGCTCCCCTGCCCCTTGTACCCTGTGAAGACACAATAAGTCTGTGACCGGCAAAAAGGCCCTCACCTAACCATGCCAGCCCTCTGATCTCAAACTTCCAGCCTCCAGAACTAGAGCAATAAATGTCTGCTGTGTATCAGCTGCCCAATCTGTGCCCTTTTGTTTTAGCAGCCTGAACTAAGCAAGTCATTGTAATAGTGGTGATTATGATTAGATAGTAATGTAAGTTTGTTACTAGAGGTCTCTTACTAGTGCCAGACACTGGACTGTAGATATAATATGTATGGTGGGATTATATCCTGAACTATTAATCTATTTTCTCTAATTCCCTATCCCTCTTTTTTCACACTTGTAACCCCAGGGGCATTTCCCCTCCATCTATCTTACACTAAAGGGAAAAGAAAGATTGGGAAAAAACACACCTGCCAACCGAAAGGGGGAAATAGTTTTCTTTTCTGAGACAGACTTGTCGTTAGATAAAACAGGACTTTGGACAGGAGAGGGACAAAAGGACTAATTGCAATTTTTGGAGAGACATCTGAGATGAAGCTGTGGTGGTTCATCACCACATCACCCTATCAGCAATGAACAACCTGACCTTCCATAGTTTGAAGCTTGTAAGTTCCCCATTGAAGAGACAGTAGGAACATCCTCATGAAAATGGGGCTCATGGAAGAACCTCTCCCCTGACCAAAGCAGCACTAAATTAAACCAGCTGAGCATTACCCTGTGACCGCCGGCAATGCAGGCTCACTGTGGCTACATGCATGTCAGGAAACTGAGGTTAAGGAACTTGTGAAAGATCAACTCTCCAGCCATTTTTGGAGCTGGGACACAAGTGCATGTAGCCTGGCATCAGAGCTTTCATTTATCATGACATTCTACTACTTCCAAATATCCACTGCAAAATAATTCAGGATGAGGGCTTACTAAGACAGTGACTCTAAAAAGCATCCATCTTCTTAGAAGACAATGTTGGGATTTTTTTCCTTTTTCTTTCTATTACATTCTTATTTTCCTCATAGAGAGATCTGGATCAAGGGCATTTCTAACAAAAGAAAATAATAATGAGCGGGGGGGAAACCAAAGCGCCTCACCAATTCCTCTGCTGCTTGGGCTTTAGAATGTCAGTATCTCTTGCAGGTGTTCACATTTCAGATGTGTGGAGAACTGAATACAAGTTAGATAAATAGGTATTTAATTGACAAAAACTGAAATTCAACCCAAGGGAGAGTGTGTCAGCCTTAGAATTAGCTGTGTAATTTATCTAGTTTTTTAAACCTCAAACCACCTGCATTTCTGATAGCTGTGCTGTGGTTTCCAAGGAGCTGTCTATAAATCTGGCCTCCTGGTGTCAATTGCTGCAGTGAGATTTGCACAAGAACAACATCACTTTAGTTTATAAAATCAAGTTACATTGTCTTTTTTTTTTTTAGCATAAAACTCATGTAACTGTGAGATCGGTGATTATTTTTGATGCAGTACTCAACACAGTTTCTAAAAGAAAAAAAAACATTATGTTTGTCTTTAATAAAAGGAAAAACTTTTCTGCAAAAGAAACAATTAAGAAAATGAAAGAAAAGCAACAGACTGAGAGACAATATTTGCAAAACTCATATAATAAAGAACATCCAAAATATGCATAGAACTCTTAAAACAATTAAGTTAAATTATTAAATAATGGGCACAAGAATTGAACAAATACCTCATCAAAGAAGATGTAGCAAATAAGCATATGAAAAGAAGCCCAACATCATATGTCACCAGGGAAATGCAAATTAAAACAATAATGAGATGCCATTTTATACATACTAGGGGCCCAGTGCACGAATTTGTGCACCTTGAAAGGAACTGTGGGCCAGGAGGCTGCAGTAGGCATGGGCAGGTCTCCGCCCATCCTCCATGCCCCCTCCTGGCCCCTTCCTCCGCGGCCCCTGGTCCTGTTTGCCTGCAGCCCTGCTCCCGCCGCTTCTGCTCCGATGATGGCGCCAGCCCCACTCGCACACACTGATGGTGCAGAGCAGTTGGGGCCAGCACCAGCAGCGGGTGCAAGCAGGGCTGGTGCCCTCAGGGGTGATTAGAGCCAAGCAATCAGGACCAGCACCAGGTGCTGGCAGCGGGTGCAAGTGGTGGCTCCGGCGCCAGTTGCGGGTATGAGCGGGGCCATCACCAGCAGGGGGTGTGAGAGGAGGCTGCAGCCCCAATCACCCCTTAGAAGCAGAGGGAGGTGGAGAAGCCCTGAGGGGCAATCAGGACTAGCAGCCATCGCTCACACCCCCTTACAGCGCCAAGCAATTGGGGCCCCTCTGGTGGCCAGCGCACGTCACAGCGACTGGTTGTTCGGTTGTTCCGCTGTTTGGTCTATTTGCATATTAGGGTTTTATATATATAGATTAGAATGCCTAAAATCAACTGCTGGTTAGGACATAAAGCAAAAAAAGCTTCCAGTCATTACAGAAGGGAATGCAAACTGGTACAGCCACTTTGGGAGTCAGTCTGTCAGTTTCTTACAAAGTTGAACATAATCTTAACATGTAATTCAGCAGTCAAGCAATTAGATATTTACCCAAATGATTTAAAAACATATGTCCACACAAAAACCCATGCACACATTTTTATAGCAGCTTCATTCATAATCACCCAAAACTGGATACATAATCAAGCTGTTTTACATCTATGCAATGAAATACTGTTCAGCAATAAAAAGGAATAAAGTGCCAAGTCACACAAACACATGGATGGTTCTTGAATACATATTGCTAAAGGAAAGAAGCCAATCTAAAAAGGCTACATACATATACTTTCAATTATATCACAGTCTGAAATGGCAAAACTGTAGAAACAATAAGCAGATCAGTGGCTTCCAGGGATTGGTGGTGGAAAGGGAGAAATGAATCATTGAAATACAGGGGATGGGAATTTGGGGGAGACCTAGCTGTTCAGAAGGATACTGTAATGATGGATACACGAAGCTGTGTCTTTCTCAGAACCCATAGAACTTACAGCACAAAGAGTGAAGCTCTATATATGCAGATTTTAAGAAACCAATTTAAATGATTTCAAAGGACACCACAAGGTAGAATGCAGAGTAGGGCACAATGACCTACATGTATAAAACAACCTCACTGAAGGGATGAAGAGAAAACTGCTGACTGAAGTAACTTGAGAAACATGTGGAGTTTCTAAGACAAAAGGTAAAAGGAATAGCATATAAGCATTCTACCCTAGTTGATAAGATTGTTTCACAATGCAGAACTGGTTACCAGTTCTGATGATATTTTACATGTACTGTGGGCCCTCTATAGCCATGCATTTTGCATCCCCTACAGATAAGAAACATTTGGAAAAAATCCCAGAAATGTTAAAAAACAAAACTTGAATCTGCACTATGCTGAATCCATACAGTAAAGTGTAGGCATACCCTGTTGTAGCTTGTATGCAAATATAGGTTAAATGCAAGTACTATGCCATCTTCTATAAGGGATTTGAGTGTCTGAAGATTTGTGTATGGCAGGTTGTGGGGGATCCTGGAACCAACACTCTAGGGATACCGAGAGACAGCACTCTGCAAAATACCTGACTAGTATTCTTACAGTCAAGGTCATGAAATTAAGAAATCTCTGAGATACTGTCACAGCTAAGGAGGCATGATGTCTAAATGCAATGTGGAATCTGGGGTACAATACTGGAGCAGAAAAAAGGTAATAGGAAAAAACTAAGAAAATCTGAATAAATTAGTTATGGCAAATGTGAAATATTAATAATAAAGGAAACTGGGCATGAGATATGTGGGAATTCTCTGTACTATCTTCACAATCTTTCCATAAGTCTAAGAATAATCTAATATATATATATTAGATTTGTGCACTCAGGAGGGTCCCTCAGCCCGGCCTGTGCCCTCTCACAGTCTGGGACCCCTCGGGGGATGTCCACCTGCTGGCTTAGGCCCGCTCCCTGGGATATTGGGCATAAGCTGGCAGTCAGACATCCCTCTGGCAGCCCGGGAGCCCTCGGGGCATGTCCACTTGCCAGCGGGGAGCAGGCCTAGTTGCAGTCAGACATCCTTAGCACTGCTGAGGAGGCAGAATAGGCTCCCACCACCACCGCTGTGCTGGCAGCCATCAGCCTGGCTTGTGGCTGAGCAGAGCTGCCCCCTGTGAGAGCACACTGACCACCAGAGGGCAGCTCCTGCATTGAGCGTCTGTCCCCTGGTGGTCAGTGTGTGTCATAGTGAACAGTGAATCCCAGTCTCTCTGCTGTTAGGGTCAATTTGCATATTACCCTTTAATTATATAGGATAGAGGTCAGGTGTATAGGTGAGGGCCGGCTGGTTTGCCCTGAAGGGTGTCCCGAATCAGGGTGGGGGTCTTGCTTGGGTGCCTGGCCAGCCTGGGTGAGGGGCTGAGGGCCGTTTTCAGACTGCCCACACACCCTTCAGGGAGGGGTGTCCTGCTGGGGTGCCTGGCTAGCCTGGGTGAGGGGCTGATGGCTGTTTGAAGGCTGGCCATAGCCCCTTCAGGGTGGGTGTCCCCACTGGGGTGCCTGGCCAGCCTGGGTGAGGGGCTGAGGGTCGTTTTCAGGCTGGCCACAGCCCCTACCAGGTGGGGGTCCTGTTGGGATGGCTGGCCAGTCTGGGTGAGGGGCTGATGGCTGTTTGCAGGCTGGCCAAGGTCCCCAGTGGGGACCCTCACCCCATGAGGGTGTGGCCATCCTAGGTGAGGGGCTGATGGATGTTTGCAGGCTGGCCACAGCCCCTTCAAGGTAGGGGTCCCTGCTGGGGTGCCTGGCCAGCCTAGGTGAGGGGCTAATGGCTGTTTGCAGGCTGGCCATGGGACCCAGCCTCCCAAGCTCCCAGTGGAGGCTGGCTGAAGCAGGTATCTGGGATTTATTTATCTTCTATAATTGAAACTTTGTTGCCTTTTGCGGAGGCCACAGCTGGCCAGGGCAGGTGGGAAGCTTGGCTTCCTCCATCGCCTAGGCAACCAAGCATCCTACTAGCTCCAGCTCCATGGCTGCCGGCCGCCATCTTGGTTGGGTTAATTTGCATATAGTCACTCTAATTGGCTGGTGGGCATGGCTTGGTGTAGCAAAAGTATGGTCAATTAGCATCTTTGTCCTTTATTAGTGTGTGTGTATATATATATATTTATATTTATATATATACATATATATGTATGTGTGTGTGTGTGTGTAGATATATATATATATATATATATATATATATATATCCTAAGTATATAGCTCAATGTATTTAAACTTTGTATATCTAGCTCCCAGATCAAGAAATAAAACATTACCAGCACTACCAAAGCCCCCTCGCCCTCCCCAGATCCCCATCCTCAGGCACGGCCGCTGCTCCCCAAAGACAAACGCATTTGTAACCTAACAACACAGATTAGTTTTGCTTGTCACAGAGCTTAATGTATAGATGGAATCATGCAGTGGGATGAAATTCTTTTTTAAATGACAAATTGCTTTGAGTCACTTGAGGTTCCTATGGGAATGCATTTGCCCTTGATGTGCATTCAAAGTTATAAAGTTAAGGTGCTTGTTAAGAGTTACAAAGCTTTATAGTTGACTTCAGATATCATTTAATCTATTTGGGAATGAAATAATTAGGGAAAGTGGAAGAATAAAATACAGAGAATTTAATCTTTTCTTTGTAAGATTTTTTCCCCCTAAACTTTTTAATTATACAGAGTTTGCATTCTCTAACATATTTCAACTTTTTCTGGTTAATAGTTACTACAAAAAATGTTGCTTGTTAGAATTTGAGATTATAAGCAAATGGCATTTATATTTTCAACAGTTTATTCCCGTCTTTTCATATAGTCTGAAATGTAGGCATTTTATGTTCCTGCATAATGCCCCTGTGAAAGTTCCTTCTTGATTTGTCCTAACTACCAGTTTGATAAATCTTCGGGAGATAGAGTTCTATTCTACTTTAGTCCTCAGTCTGCCATATACTAGGTCATCTAACAAGGCTTTAAAATGCAGATTTCCAGGCCTAACCAACCCATGGAGTCAGATTCTTTGGAGACAAGGACTGCACAATTTATAATTATATCACCATGGATTCTTTCACCCCTCAAGTTCAAAGACCTCTTCCTTGATGTGAGACATGGCATCACTGGTGAATTTTCTTCATTGTATCTTCATAAAATCCTATTTAAAATCATTTTAAGCAAGTGTGGGTTTGTATGTATGTGTCTGGAATTTTAAAATGCATACACGGTAACTCAGATTCATAAAATCTATAATCTTATTTTCTATTAATGATTTCATCTTGCTACTCAATGCCAATTTCGAAAGAATGGGAAAGAGAAACCTTAAAATTAAATTTAGATTATCCATTGCTTCTTTTTTAAAATTGTGTTTTTCATTTACACAAAACCTCTTATGGAGGCCTAGCCAATCTTTTCATGAATTAATCTCAGGAAATTCTGGCATTTATCCACCTTGCCCTTTCTTTCTGAGAATCTGTCATGCCATTATGTGCGCTACTCCATAAAGCTTAAACACTGCCTCCTGGACATGATCCTTAGCCATTTCTCAGCCACCACATGGCCATGGTCACTTTTGTCAGAAGCCATACTGAAGGAGACGTTTTAACATTTTCCTTTCTACATGAAGGCATTTAATCTTCACAATAATGTTATGAGATTGGTCCTTTCATCACTTCCATTGGACGGAAACACAGGTCAAGTAAGCTGCCTGTGGTAATATAACTAGTGAGCAATGGGGCTAGGCTAATATACAAAATCAGTCGGTCAGACTCTAAAACCCCATGCTCTTCCTAGCATGCTGTACTGTTTCTCATTCATTTACTCCACAGACGTTTATTGAATGCCGCCTGCTCTGGACAGATCACTAGGGAGAAAGCAATGCATGCAAAAGACAGGGGCCCTGCTCTCACGGGCCTGGTGGGGCAGAGCGGGACAAGGGAAGCTGCCCGACAAATAAACATGTAATTTAATGTCAGAATGCAAAAGGTGCTACGAAAGAAATGGACGAGTATGGTATCGTTAGATGTGGCTGTCAGGGAAGAACTACCTTAAGGAGGTAACATCGAGCTCACACTGAAGGGTAATAAGAATCAGACAAGCAACATGAGAGAAGGGCACTCCAGATGGAGCAAAGTAGGGTGAAGCCCCGAAGGGAGAAAGGCCGGGCATGTCAGAGAACACAGGACTGTGTGACGGGTACGGCAATCAACGTGAGTAGAATGAAAGGTGGGCAGGCCGGTCAGAGTCAGGTCGCGCAGGGCTGTGCAGTTAGGACAAGAAGGTGGATCTGTTCTAACATTCTCTGTTCTAAGCAGGGTGAATACATGACCTGATATGCCTTCAAAATATTTTGGCTGCTGTGTGGGAAGTTAACTTTAAGAAAGTGAAATGGGAACAGGAAGACTATTATGCCTTATAATTCTTTAACACGAAAGCTGTTGAGTTTGTGGAGATTTGCGAAAGAGATCAATAGATACAGTAAGCAGGATTTTTTGCTAGTGCAGACCATTATGAACTAAAGGCAAAGAAAAATGATGGCACTGGTGTCTTTGTTAATGTAATGCTTTTCGTTTTTATATTAATTGGGTTGTTTTCTAAGTTATTTTATTTTTCCTGATGTCATATAGACAGCCTCAGATGATTTCCCCAAGATGCCTGGTCTTGATAAGACCATAAAATACCTGAAAGTTCCCCATAAATCTATGGTTATAACTTTTCAGAAGAGATTCCTTTCAAAAAGCAGGTTGGCCGAGTTTGCATCTCTTTTGAGAATTTTGTTTTAAACAGCCTGAGTTTGATTTGTCTCATTGACCAAATGTTTATGGTGCACATTTCACATGGAAGGTACTTATCTGGTTTTGCAGACAACATGCATATGTATTTGCTATGTCATCTAATTTTATGCAATTTAAAAATGATGTCTTCAAGAAATGTTTGAAAACCTGGTATGCGGAAAAAACTAGGGTAGGCATCATGGCTATGAAGATGAATAGCACAGAGTTGCCACTTTAAAGACTTTTACAGCTAAGTACAAGGAGGCATAATTAGAGCAACATAAACGACCTACTGTGATAGAGAAGAAATGGTTGCTTTCCATTAATCATCAGGGAAAATGTCATATGGAAGGCATCCACCAGGAAACAGAGGCTGAGACTGCTGCTAGTAGGCAGTTGTTTACTTTCAGAAGTAATCCCAGGGAAGGGTAGCAACAGACAAGGTAGAGGGAAATAGGTCAGGAGGAAAAGCCAACTCTAGAAAATATTCTAGAATTGGTCACCACTGGAGACAACTTAGCTTGACTCTGCCTGCACCTTCTGTGAAGCCATAAAGGTTGTGTCCCAGAACTGCCTGCTTGAGGAATTTAATAAGTGATTCTCTTTCCAATGATCAATAGTTGTCCATTGGGTCGTTAACTCGCTTATACTTCTGGATTGCACATAGTAGCCAAATTGGTTCCAACAGGTGTTCTCTGTCAGAGAAGCTTGGAACAGAAAGTAGAAGATAATTGGTGCAGTTAAGGGGAGGTGTCCTCAGGTTGCATCTGTGAGAAACTGGTTGCTATGGCAATGGCTGAAGGGTAGGTTGAGAGAATATAAGAGGACAGGAGCGGGAGACAAGACATTCTTTTTTTAAATATATATTTTAGTGATTTTTTTTCAGAGAGGAAGGGAGAGGGATAGAGAGTTAGAAACATCGATGAGAGAGAAACATCAATCAGCTGCCTCCTGCACACTCCCCACTGGGGATGTGCCCGCAACCAAGGTACATGTCCTCGACCAGAATCGAACCTGGGACCCTTCAGTCCCCAGGCTGACGCTCTATCCAGTGAGCCAGACCAACTAGGGCAAGACAAGACATTCTTAACACACAAAACTTTAACTTGAGGTAGCATTTGAGCTAGAACTCAGAGATGGACCTGGGTTTTATCCATAAAGATTAAGAATATATAGTAAGGTAGGGAAATTTTTTATAAATGTATTCCAGGCAGAGAAAATCCGGTGAACAAATATATGAATTTGGGAGAGCACAGAATGCAAAGATATTATGACAGATAGCAGTAGTTATATCCTTAGGGTTAAAGAGTGAATGGACCAATACTGTCTTGTGGATGGAAGTCCTCGCTGGATCTGCTCACATGCTAGCCCCTGGGACCAGGACAGCACTGTGGAAGTCAGATGCATTATTATAGCTGAAGAATCATTTCCCACAGGAAGGTGTTGTGCTTAGAATACCAGGTGGGTAAAAAAGTAGGTGTACAATTGTATGAGAAACAGAGTTTATTCTTGTATCATTAGTTATTAAATGTTATTTTATCTTTAATACGAACAAATGTAGACCTACTATTGCCCCACCCTGTATATTCACAAATTCTTTGGTACTCCTCCCTTTGAGAAGTGGAGCTTAATTCCCTTTCCCTAAGTGTGGGCTGGACTTAATAAACTTGCTTCTGGCAAACAGAATATGGTGAAAGTGAGTGAATAGGAACGCAGCTTTCTCCATTCATTCATTCTCTCTCTCTCTCTCTCTCTCTCTTTCTCTCTCTCTCTCTCTCTCTCTCTCTCTCTCTCTCTCTCTCTCTCTCTCTCTCTCTCCCAAAAAACACACAACTTTTCTATGTCTCATATGGAGAGGCCCTTATAGTGAGGAATTGAGGCCCTGGCCAACAGCCATGTGAGTGAGCCTGGAGGCAAATCCATCAGCCCAGAAAAGTCTTCAGTTGACTACCATCTGCACTGAAATCTTGCTTGTAGTTTTATAAGGAACTCTGAGCCAGAACTATTCAGTGAGCCACTCCCTAATCCTTAACACACGGAAGTAGTGTGATAATAAGTACTTTTTAAGCACTAAATTTGGGGTAATTTGTTACACAGCTATTGATAACAAATACAGAAAGGATGCTGAACAGACAGAAAAATGTACAACCAGAACAAGTTAAAAGGGCCAAATTTATGATGGGATTAATGGGCAAAGGAAGAAAATAAAAAAATATGGAGACTAGATTCTGTGAGAACAGTAAGAAGGTAGACCATTGGAAAGGAGACATTATAGAATCCTACCACACCCAGAAAATGGAATGCTAACATTTTTTTTTTCATCATCCCAGAGTTACATTTTCTCAAGGATAATTAATGTTACATAAGGGGGTCAACTCCAGTTTTTGCCTGAGCAATATATAAAAAATAGGAAAATGATAGGATGTTGGCCCTGTTTGCTTGATATTCCTAATTTAAAAGAAGTTAGTGGAAAGTTCAGAATAAATTGCTAGATAATAGATTCCAAGTTCAAATTGATGCCACTATAATTCTACAGTTTCCTAAGGGTAATAAATCCAAAAATTTGAAATATATTAATACATTTTTTTCATTTTCTGTAATATGTTCATAATTGTTTCCATCAGCTAGAAGCATTGTGTTTGTACATGTAACACCTGATGCAGCAGTAATGAAAGGAGAATGAGTTAATGCTGTATAGAGTTTATGATACTAAAAATAGTATTTTGGTGAAAACAGCTATCTAGATATCTAAGCTTCTCTCTATCTGATGATTAGATCATATGGCTTGCTCTCCTAAGGTAGACAAAATAGTTACAGGGCCAAAGCTCCTTTCTTCTCTTTGTACTCAATTCCCAAATGTTAAGTTGAGCTTTAGAGAAATATCCAGATTCCTAGGTTAGGGTTTGGAAACATTGTGGCAAGTGACTTAATTCCATGGGAATTGTGATGGAGGTGGAAAACCCCTGGGAAAATGCTCTGGATCCAATGTGCCAAAGTGGAATAGACATGCTGGCTCAGAAGTGGTGGCCAGGGACAAGATAGATAGATTTCGAGAGGTAATCATGAAGTCCCTTCCTTGTGTTCTAGGCTCTGAGAGCTCCTAAGCACCCCACGAAGGGAGGCAAACGTTATTTAGAGGGACAGGAGTTTTAAGACAGAGCTATCTCAGGTAGGAGCCTTGAGACCTAGGACACATATCTGTATCCATAATCTCAGAGGTGGCTGCCAGCACCTGGAACAGAGAGTGATATATGAACAGTCATACTTGAGGCAGTCATAGGCCAGACTTCTGACTAACCCAGACCCTCCACAGCCAAGATTCTGGAGGAGAATGGGGGACCATGTGGGTCCACAGCCTGAGTCTCCTCTGCTGACATGAGATAGCATAAGTCTTGCCCTTTCTCAAAAGGGACTAGATAGAAATCTGAAAGAAAACATTTTATCCCAAAGAGCTGGAATTACATAAAGAGTGGCTTAATGTTAGGGTTTTCTTTCAGCTGTCCAGCGAGGACGAAGGCTTCTGAGAAAGAACAGATAGGACAGAGAGAAGGAAGGGTCTAGGCACTGTTTGTTCCTCTAACTTACAGCGGAACTGAATCCATAACTTGCTGAATTTACCTCCTTGTGAGTGATATTATGTTCCAAATTTTTCTGCTTCCAGGAAACCACAGATAAAATGTTTATCTGTTTTAGTTGCACTCTTTCGTAAAGAATAAGAATAGGCAACATGGACACAATATAATTTTTGAACTTGGATCCTACTACTATCATTATGTAGATGTGACTTTGTGAGTTTTCAGACTTGCGGACTGTGTTGTGATTTTATACCATTTACTGTACCTATATTGCAAGAACTTAAAAAGCTATCTTTCTTAATAGGAGATTCTGTAATTTTTTCCAGTTTAAAATGTGTTCTCATGAGTGAATAGCATTCTTTACCATTTTCTAAGTGCATACCCATTGAGATAATTTATTTCTATGACAACAATTTCCATGCATTGAAGCATTTTGTATTTTCAGTTAGCTTCATTTTTGGAAACATAGATAAATGAATTTTAATCCTTTTTTAAAAAGGTTTTTTTGTAATAGCTATTAAAAATTCCTTAGAAACAAATTAACTTTCCTAAAACTGTATATTCAACCTATTAAATACGCATCAAAAGTTTATAATGAACACCACTCAGATAAATCAAGGATGAGTCATTGTTACATAATTAAAGTAACACTAAGGGGCACTGAGACAGAAAAAAATAGATGATTACTTCTGTAATGTCAGTTGCCTGATTTTAGTGCCTTTCCCACCCATTCTTCAGTGAAATTAAACTACTTTTCTTTATTTACCAAATCCTGGAAACCCACAGTGTTAGCTTTGTTTCTTCTGAAGCACAAGCACATTCCATTCCTACCCTTTCTCCAGCATTCCACGAAACACTTCTCTGAATACAATTTTCCTAGTTTTAAACTCTCATTCATTTATTTATTCCTATTAAATCTACTCAATGCCATGATTACTTCTTTAACTTCTTTTCTATCCTCCCTATCAATCTTCATTCATTTGTTTGACCACTAAACTGGAGCTACAACAACAACTTTTTTAAAAAAAAATTGTGGTAAGAACACTTAACATAAGATTAGCCCCCTCCCACCAAATTATATTATCTTTAACTAGAGGCCCAGTGCACAAATTCATGCACTCAGGGCATCCCTCAGCCGGGTCTGCACCTTCTCACAGTCCGGGACCCCTCAGGAGATGTCCGCCTGCCCGCTTATGCCGGATCCCCAGGGGGATTGGGTCTAAACCGGCAGACGGACATCCCTCTCACAGTCCAGGGCTCATGTAGTCTGGGACCCCTCGCTCCTTACCACCTGCCCGCTGCACTCGCCAGCCATGAACCCAGCTTCTGGCTAAGCAGTGCTCTCCCTGTGGAGCGCACTGACCACCTGGGGGCAGCTCCTGCATTGAGCATATGCTCCCTGTTGGTCAGAGCATGTCATAGCGACTGGTTGTTCAGCCGTTTGGTCAATTTGCATATTAGGGTTTTATTATATAGGATACGAATAAATGTAGACCTACTTTTGCCCCATCCTGTATAGTCACAAATTCTTTGGTACTCCTCCCTTTGAGTGCATGCTTTCACTGATATGACACCTAATTTAGTAACTATCAGGTGAGATGGAAGGGAATGATCAACCTGTGAAAAGAGATTGTCAAAATATTTTAAAACTATTTATTGGCTGAAAAGTAGCCTACTTTATTTCTGTGTGGGTAGAAATAGTCTAGATAAAAATGATCTGATCTTAGTTTATTTTATAGCTTCCAGAGCTGGTCAATAGCATGGTGGATTTTACAGATTCTTAGACTTTTATTTTTTAATAGGTCACTCATAGGTGCTTCTGTGTCAATAATCACATTATTGAATTCAAACAAAGCTAAAAATGAAAAAGATGGGAAAGTAATTAAGGCTGTGGTCATGTGAAATGAAGCACACAGAATCAGACATATTGAGTTTCCTAAATCCAGAAATCTTGATTAAAATTATACTAACACAAGGGTATAACTAACATAAAAATCACTATGACATTATGCATCTTAAATTATGGTATTTATAATTTTCTCAATCATGTACATTGTATTGTCTAAATGCATCAATGTTTAAATCATTCTTTTAAAATTCCCAAAGGAAAAATAGAAAAAAGTAAATATTAAAATGCTAGCAACACAGTAGAAAATCAAAGAATTACCATGCCAGCTGAACAGGAGATGATTATTTGAAACTATAGGTCTTTGAAGTGAGGAGGTATGTTAAACTTAATCTGTGCTCTAATCACAGAAGAGCATAATGATTGCCCTTGGTCTGTTGTTGCTGGCCTTAAGTTTATAATGTTTTGTAGCTCCTTAAAATCAACCCTACTTATCTTCCTATTCCTTTTTGAATTCAACAACACAAATAGATTTTTGGGGAGCCTCCCAAAAAGAAGATAAAGAAAACCTCCATTTTGACTCCTTATGAGACTATCTTGTTTTGAATCAAGTATTTACCCTACAATGTGGGGGACTGTGGCACCTACTTGTATTGAATATTTTCATGAATAAGAAATCATGATTTACTCTAGAAAGAGCAATTGTAGTACTTACTTAAATGTGTATATGTCCTCAAAAAGGTTAAGCCCTTTGTTTTCATGGGAAGACATGGGGTAACAGGAAGGGTGCAAGTTTGGGAGTCAGGCCAAGGATGCAACTTCCCGCTTCATTAATTACTAGTTTCATGTTCTAACTTTAGCATCCTTGTTTATTAAAAATTACATTAAAATCCAGACCATCGGGTTATAGAAGGTGAAAATAATGATTTTAGTACAAGATCAGTTTTCATCCCTTACTCTTCTGAATTAGGGCCATACCTAAACCATAAGTTGACAGTCAGCCGACCTGAGCTAATCATAAGACAAATGCATGTGTCACAGAGAGAGGGGCTGTATTCAGTATATAGACACGAAATAGAAAAAGAATCATAGTTCCAGGATGGCCAATTGTTTGTTCTCTTTCAACACAGCTCTACTCATGCTCATAGACTTTTGGAAAGTTTACACCACAGAGGTATTTCCCAGAGTGCACTGTGGGAGGGAAATTCCTTCACCATGATAGGGGCCCGACCACATCCCCCTGCCCTCATGACAACTTGCTTCATTCATGTGTGGGGAGAATAGAGCTGTTATCTCATTTATTGTATGCCCTTGCATCCCTCTAAATTAATATTTCTGTCAAATTTTCGACTAATTTAAAATTACAATTGTCAATACATGACATGCCAGAAGTCATTATTTGCAGTCCTAAAGGACATGTAAAGTCAGGAGGCCAAGGAGCCTGGGACTATTCCTTGTATTGGTTTAAAAAGATTAAGAAAATAAAGTGATCTGGAATCCAATATAGACTGAGTATGGAAAATCAGTGTGTGGGGAAATGAAGATGGTAATAATAGTAAATGAGCCTAAATTTGTTGTAGTGCTCTAAAATATAATCTAGCCCATGTTCCATTTTTTACTCTCTTACTCATTCTACAGACTTATCCATCTTGTGCTTCTATTGTCCTGTCCTTTTCTTCTTCTAGGTTCCATTTCATCCTCTTTTCAGTATGCTCCTGAGTTCACCTGTCCAAGTTGAGGTGTGATAAATACCAATTGGCATGTGGTTTGTACATCACACTTGTACTGAAGGAACGTGGACATAAATCTCTGACTATCCCAGTGTGTAAAAAAACCTCAACATATAAATCTATGCGAGGTGCAACCACTGTGAACATTTGGGTAAGTCTGGCTGTCAGTCACTGGAGTTCATCTTTATACTGACTATCCAAAGCCAATATTGAAAGAACATTTAGGCAGGAAAACACTGTCCATTACACCCTAGATTGCTCCGAAGAGCACCACAAACCATGATGCATGGACATTTCCATTGAGTGATGCTCCATTTTCTCTCTTGCATTAATTTCAGTTCAATTTGCCTGGACTGTTTCAGTAAAAGTTATAGAAAGCCAAAGCAATTGCAACTCATACTTTTTCCAGAGTATAAAAATTACTGTACCCTTGAGTACATGAGTTTATAGTAAAGAATATGTTGTATAAAGACAGAGAACCAAGATGGCGGCATAGGTTAACACCGGAGTTTGCTGCTTTGAACAACTACTTCAAAAGTGAAACTAAAACACGGAACGGACATCACCCAGAACCACAGGAACGCTGGCTGAGTGGAAGTCCGACAACTAGGAGGAAAGAGAAACGCATACGGACACTCAGAGGAGGCGCAGTGCTGAAGTCAAATTCTGAGGTGCGGAGTGCGCGGAGCGGGCTGGCGGCGGAGGGCGCGGTTGGCGTTTTCAATCGGGAGGGAGTCGCAGACTCTGAGCTCCAGATACAGGCGAGTCTTTAGGGACCCAGACTCAAAGGGAGAAGCGGGACTGTCTGGCTTCGGTCAGAGCGAGTGCAGCTTTCTCTCCGAGCTTTGCAGCGGGTGCTGGGACTCAGAGAGGCAGAGCCCCTGGGGACAGGACTGAGAGTCCTCATAACTGCTCTCTCCGGCCCACCCTGTTGATCCTGTGCGACCCGCCCCGCCCAAGCCCTGCACAGAGGCATTTGCTGGATAGCCTCAGGCAAAGGCCAGATTAGCACCTCCCTAGGGGACAGAAGTTCTCCTCACTGCTGACACGGCTGATTCTCATAGCCACTTGGCCTGGAGGTCAAACCCTCCCTGGGATTAGCTACAACAATCAAGATTTATCTATAAGACTGCGAACAAAGACCACTAGGGGGTTAACCAAGGAAGCATAACAAAATGCAGAGACAAAGAAACAGGACAAAATTGTCAATGGAAGAAATAGAGTTCAGAACCACACTTTTAAGGTCTCTCAAGAACTGTTTAGAAGCTGCCGATAAACTTAATGAGATCTACACGAAAACTAATAAGACCCTCGATCTTATATTGGGGAACCAACTAGAAATTAAGCACACACGGACTGAAATAACGAATATTATACAGACGCCCGACAGCAGACCAGAGGAGCGCAAGAATCAAGTCAATGATTTGAAATGCGAGGAAGCAAAAAACATCCAACTGGAAAAGCAAAATGAAAAAAGAATCCAAAAATGCGAGGATAGTGTAAGGAGCCTCTGGGACAGCTTCAAGTGCACCAACATCAGAATTATAGGGGTGCCAGAAGATGAGAGAGAGCAAGATATTGAAAACCTATTTGAAGAAATAATGACAGAAAACTTCCCCCACCTGGTGAAAGAAATGGACTTACAGGTCCAAGAAGCGTGGAGAACCCCAAACAAAAGGAATCCAAAGAGGACCACACCAAGACACATCATCATTAAAATGCCAAGAGCAAAAGATAAAGAGAGAATCTTAAAAACAGCAAGAGAAAGAAACTCAGTTACCTACAAGGGAATACCCATACGACTGTCAGCTGATTTCTCAACAGAAACTTTGCAGGCCAGAAGGGAGTGGCAAGAAATATTCAAAGTGATGAATACCAAGAACCTACAACCAAGATTACTTTATCCAGCAAAGCTATCATTCAGAATTGAAGGTCAGATAAAGAGCTTCACAGATAAGGAAAAGCTAAAGGAGTTCATCACCACCAAACCAGGATTATATGAAATGCTGAAAGGTATCCTTTAAGAAGAGGAAGAGGAAGAAAAAGGTAAAGATACAAATTATGAACAACAAATATGCATCTATCAACAAGTGAATCTAAGAATCAAGTGAATAAATAATCTGATGAACAGAATGAACTGTTGATTATAATAGAATCAGGGACATAGAAAGGGAATGGACTGACTATTCTTGGGGGGGAAAGGGGTGTGGGAGATGTGGGAAGAGACTGGACAAAAATCGTGCACCTATGGATGAGGACAGTGGCTGGGGAGTGAGGGCGGAGGGTGGGGCGGGAACTGGGAGGAGGGGAGTTATGGGGGGGGGGAGGAACAAATGTAATAATCTGAACAATAAAGATTTAATATAAAAAAAAAGAATATGTTGTATAAAATATTCTGAAATAATTTAAAGAAAATTATCCTTTTATGATGAATTAGTTTAATATTTTTTTAAAAACATGATCTTAGATCTAATGTTAATGGAGATTAGAATGCCTTGACTTAATGCTTAGCCCAGCTAAATTTAATTTCTGATGTTTATATTATTGATATATATTTTAACCATATATGAAGGGATAATATTTGAGAACAAAGTTTGAATTGTTTTTCTGTGTACAATGTTAAGGTAATAAGTCAAGCAATGGTGTCTTTATTATGGCTAATTCTAGTGATATAGGAGGAAATTACTCAATGGCATAGGTTGTAGCTACATTAATGGGTGATCTATTTTATTTTGTTTTCTTATAAGGATTTGAGGTTTTAAATTCCATTTTGAAACAAAATCAAATGAAAATAACCATAATCAAATAAGATTAATGTTTTGTTTTCTGCATATATTTAGGTCTTTAAACATTCTGGGGTTGTTGTTTTTTTGTTTGTTTGTTTTTGTCTAATATCTAGTCCATATGTCAACCTGTAAAAGAGGAATTGTCTATTACGGTGTAATAAGAAACAAGCATATATCTTCTCCTTCAGAAATTAATAAATAATTGAGTTTCATGATATTGAAGAGCTAAAATCCATTTTGGAAACAATTCCAACAATGCTGTCATGGAAGAAATTCAATGTGCTCTTTGCTAACAGAACACATATATATTAAAATGGTTGTAGAAATAAGTCAGATATCTAAATCATTTAAAAATTAGTATATAAACCTTTAATCTTCTCATCTATATGTGCAAATGAGTTTCTTCCTGTAAAATGTCAGAGGTTTTCTCTATGATTAATTTGAGGGAATGATATGACCTAGAACAGAAAATTCAAATGATCATATCCCAAACTTCCAAAGTTCTTCCTACTTGCTTCCTATCTATGGACCTTTAATGAAAAGAGCATCCAATACTCTACAACTCACATGTGGCTTGTAAAAATTTACAACTCTGATAGTTTCAGTGTAGAAATGAAACACTTTTTTGTTTGTTTGTTTATCCTCACCCAAGAATACTTTTCCATTGAGTTTTAGAGAGAGTGGAAGGGAGGGGTAGAGATAGAAAGAGGGAAACGTCTATATGAGAAAGACACATCCATTGGTTTCCTCCTGTATGCGCCCTGACCAAGGCTGGGGATTAACTCTGCAACCAAGGTACATGCCCTTGACCAGAATCAAACTCAAGACCCTTCAGTGTGTGGGCCGATGCTCTATCCACTGACCCAAAACCGGGTAGGGCAGGAATACACTATTTAAAAGGCTGAAGGGAGATTAAGCTTATGATATTTTCCCCTTATTTATGAGAAATAGTTAAAACAGGATGTAGAAATCATGTGGTAAATACTGTACAATTTTTTTAAAGTATATTTTTATTGATTTCAGAGAGGAGGGGGAGAGAGAGAGAGAGAGAGAAACATCAATGATGAGAAAGACCCTTCAGTCCGCAAGCCAACATTCTATCCACTAAGCCAAACCAGGTAGGGCACAAATTTTTAAATTAATCCATTAATTAGCTCAGTAAGTACTTTTTTTGAGAAATCATGTGTACAATGCACTGCTCTTGGAAATACAAATGTGAATGTGAAGCTGTAGCTCCTACCTGCGAACAGCCTGCATATTAGTGTCAGGGGCAGTCAAATATAAAGATTATTATAATACAGAGAATACTCAGTGTTACAAGAGAACTAAGAATAAAGTGATCCAGGAACACAGGGTAGGGTCATAGAGACAGGCATAGAATGTAGCCTATGGCTGTCAAATAGAGTCATAAAATCAGAAGGGCCATAGACACTTTGAGGAAGTCAATACATATTTAGGCACACATAAGATAATTTCTAATAATGATTACCTAGGGTAAAAAATAAAACAGTATTAAGGGGTAAATAGTGACTGCAGAGTGGGGCTGGGAGCTGTTTTAGACCACAGACTTCCATATAAGGTAATCCTTTGGTATAAGATCTGAATAATGAGAATCCATAAGATCTGAGAGAAAGGCATACCAGATAGAGAGAACAGCTAGTGCAAATAGCCTAGGGCAGGAAATAAGATTGAGATGTTCCAAAACAAAGGGAAGGACAGTAGAACTGTGTGGCAACAGCAGAGTAAGTTCAGAGAGCTCATACACATAGGCAGAGGCTCAGTACTGATTTATAGGCAATGTAAGAATCCTATTCTAATTATATGGAGAATTTTAAGCAAAGGAATGAACCCTATTTTAATTATTCATGTCTGTACCACTGTACCTAGAAATAGGCTAGCCACAAAGTAGCTGTTTAGTAAATATTTGCTGAGTGCATAAATGATTACGGCAATGTTTGAAAAATGATGATTAAGGTATCATGAAAAGAACATTCAGATTCATTACTTATATTTTTATATGGCATGCTGTCATTATTACATGATAAAAAAGAAACAATATTTTTAAGTAATAAAGACCATCAGTCAAGTTGGCCAAAACAGTCCGATTTCTTTTCTGTAACATAGCGATAGCCTATGGTTTATGTTTTTAAGTAAAAATACTAATGGTGACCCTTGGATTGCTCTAAAGGAGTATCTTCTTAAAAGGATGTTAGACCTAAAAAAAACACCTCCAGATTCTTGGAGTGGGTGAGACTGTGGATATGATGAATCACTATTAAATTTTTATTTTTGAAGAAATTGAGCCCTAAGCATTTTTCTCAGTGGATAGAGCGTCAACCTGCGGACTCAAGGATCCCAGGTTCGATTCCGGTCAAGAGCATGTACCTTGGTTTTGGGCACATACCCAGCAGGGAGTGTGCAGGAGGCAACTGACCGATGTTTCTCTCTCATCAATTTTCTAACTCTCTATCCCTTTCCCTTCCTCTCTGTAAAAAAAATCAATTAATTTTTTTTTTAAAGAAATGGAAAGAGCACAAGAATAAGGGTGGTTCATCTTCAGATAATATGCTTGGCTAATTTCAGGAGAACACCTCAAACAACAAAAAGCATACATAACACCCAGATCTTCTGAAACTTTCTAATGCCTGTATGCAGTGCTGTTCAAAATTGGATTTCTTTGGAATAGTTCCATTGTATTTATGTCAAAACAGGTAATATTTTTCTGGTCCACTAAACTAAACCTTATTTCAACTTTGATGGATGTGAAATAGCTCTCCCTTTTATCTGGGAAGAATATAGCACATAGTGCTTATGATTTGCCTTCTGAGAAGCTTATTTTGTTCATACTGTGGAACCAATACATCAATCCTACAAGGTTTTGGTGTGAAAATCTCAAGCAGACTCTTTCCTTACATAGACTAAATGGGATTATTGACTGCAATACTAATAAGTGCAATTACCTGGACTGACAACGAGCAATGAGAAATGAGAGTGAGGAAAAGCATATAAGCAATGAGGATTTACCCAGGAGGATCCCTGAAGAGTTGTTTTTTTGCTTTATTTTTATGACTATTTTTAGAGCACTTTTAGGTTCACAGCAAAACATATATTTTAAAAAAAGAATATATGCAAAAGATGTAAGAAGGGGGTATATAAGTAAAAAGTCCAAGGAAGTTGCAAAATTGTGAGAATATGCCTATAATAGTGGCAAATACTGACTCCAGTTCGGTTTCAGTTATGATTCTAAGTACTTTATACATAGGGTAGAGCAAAAGTGGGTTATAGTTGTGAGTCCACAAAACAGAGTGTATTCTTGGATTATTACTTATTATTATATTATTTTCTAGATTAATAACTGTAAACCTACTTTTGCCCTACCCTGTATATTATTTCATTTAACCAGTACAATAACCTTATTGTTGCCGGAAGCCAGTCCATCTTGCTGCTTGACACAGTTGCTGCAGGGAAGAAACATCTGCACAGCATATGTTTCAAGGGACCTGGCGTATATGGCATACTGTTCTTAATATGTTTGCTCACCTTCTTGGTGTTACGTGTTTTAACCAAGGTCACCTCTCTGAGAAAGGTTGTTTCCTCAGGTAGGGATTTTTCCCTGAAGTTAGGGAGGGAATAAAACCCCTTAACTAAGTGCCCTAACCTTTGGAATAGAGATTGATAGGATTGGAATCAACTGGTATAAATACAGATGTAACAAGACAACAGGACACAGAACCTAGAGACAGAACCTAACGAGAGAACATGGCAAAAGATCCTGGACAGAACCTAGACAGAACTTGGCTGGAGAACCTGGCTGGAGAACCTATCAAGAGAACATGGACACAGAACCTGGCTGGAGATCCTGACCAGAACTTGGCTGGAGATCCTAACCAGAACTTCGCTGGAGATCCTGACCAGAACTTGGCTAGAGATCCTAGCTAGGCTGCTGATCAACTGAACGCTGTCTCTGTGTCATTCCTTCTTCGCTGACTCCGTCCACACCTTTAGGGACCCCTGGACCTGCTGGGGTTGGACCCCAGCATATTGTAGCTGTTGTTGTTGTTGTTTTTTTCCATTTTACAGATGAGGAACCAAGCACAGAGGTGTATGTACCTTTCTTATAACACCCCAGTTAGTAAGTGGAAGAGCAAGAGTTGAATGAACACAGGCGGCCTTGCTCCACAACCTTATATGGCCGCATGAGTGGTACTTTTTGGATCTCTACTCAAGAAAGGGTTTGCTATTTGGCTGCAAGAAGTGCAGTTGGCTAACAGTGTCCAACCACAATGTCTAAATTTTTGAACCAAGGTTATGCAATTTCCCCAGGCACTGATGAGCATAGTGTGGCACCAGTACTAGGGTCTGGCATTTCTGTTCAAGGTGAATCTCTTCTAATATATAATTTTGTTCCAAAGCCCCTTTGGCCAGATGAGAATTTGACAGAACTCTATGTCAGCTGAGACTCTCCCTTCTCTTTTCACAGAAGACAGATCTGGATCACAGTCGGAAGGCTTGTCCTGCCTCCCTCCCTCCAAAATCTCTTGCAGGCTGAACTCCAGTTCAAGGTTGCTTCCCAGAGAAACAATTTACACAGAGTCATGCTGAATCACTCTGTGATGATGGCCACCACGGGAAGAGATTAACCACAGAACTTACATGTATGTATGCACAGCCCATGGACATAGACAATAGTGTGGTGAGGGGGGCAAAGGGGAGGAAATGGGGGACATCTGTAATGCTGTCAACAATGAAAAATAAATGTAAAAAATTGTAAAACCAGTAAAAAATAAACATGTGACTTAATGAAATTAACATTTTTTTTATATCTACTATGTGCCAAACACTGTGCTAAATGTTTTATATGTACACTGCATGCCCTCTGAGTCCTTATCACAGGTTTTGTGTGATATATACCTTTATCAGAATTATAGATAAAGGAAGAAGGCTTCTGGAACTTAAAAAAACTTGCCTAAACTAATGAATAAAATAGAACTAGGATTCACACCCATGTCATCTTGGGTCCTCTAAAACCACCCCATTTCAGTAGAAGATAATGCACAGCCTTCTACATTTACCTGTAAAGAGATAAGAAGAAAAGCCTAGACATGCAGGTTTGTGAAAATTATATTATTACACATGGAAGAAGAAGAAAATAACCAAACGTTCTTTGTATTCCATCTTTCCTGGCAAAGAAAATGACCTTCAAACTAAAAAAACGAACAACATAAAAAAGATACTGTTGCTTGAGATAGTATGTAAGTGATCTGAGGCAGTCCCTAATTACTTTAGATGAATCCAAGTCTTAAGGCCCTGAAGATTTATATTCTAGGGAGCTGTAGAAATGTACAAATGCAATCTCAGACTCACTGCCAGAAATGTTTCACTTTAATTATGCTAGAAGAGAGATGTGTAGGAAAACCAAAAATAGGAAATGTGTTGGCAACATTAGATATTGACCTCTGGAAGAAAAATATCTGGAAGGCTATCAATTAGACTTAATTTGTATTTTTTAATTTGTATGAAATCCAAGTAAAAATATTGAGAAAAACACATGAAAGAATATAAAACGTAAGGAGACCAGAAATATACTCTCACATATCCGTGCATCTACGTACAAAGACACATTAAGAGAAATTTGGTTTTTGTCAACAAATCCTATACAACAAAACCCTAATATGCAAATTGACCAAATGATGGAACAACCAGTCACTATGACGTGCACTGACCACCAGGGGGCAGATGCTCAATGTAGGAGCTGCCCTCTGGTGGTCAGTGCACTCCCACAGGGGGAGCACTGCTCAGCCAGAAGCCAGGCTCACAGCTGGCAAGCACAGAGGCGGTGGCAGGAGCTTCTCTCACCTCTGCTGCAGGCAGGCAGTAAGGAGTGAGGGGTCCTGGACTGTGAGAGCCCCAGACTGTGAGAGGGATGTCTGACTGCCAGCTTAGGCCCAAACCCCTGGGGGGATCAGGCCTAAGCCGGCAGGCAGACATCACCCGAGGGGTCCCAGACTGCAAGAGGGCACAGGCCGGGCTGAGGGATTTCCCCCACCAAGTGCGTGAATTTCGTACAACAGTCCTCTAGTGTTTTATAATTATTCAAAATATGCAGAGTGACTTACAGTCATTAGAGTCATTATAGTCTAGGAATAACCCAGGCAAGGCCTCTTGCCCCCCTTTCCTATTGCTTCCCTGGGTCCCTGGTGACAAATCAGGAGGTCAGAGGTTGTCTTAGTCTGTCTGGCTGCTGTAACAAGATACCATAGACTGGTGGGCTTAGAAAAATAGAAATGTATTTCTCATAGTTCTGGAGGCTGGAGGTTTGAGGGCAAGGTGTTAACATGGTCATATTTGGAGAAGATCCCTCTTCCTAGATCCTAGCTAGTGCCTTCTTTCTGCATCCTGACACAGTGAAGGGGGCTAGGCATTGGGTTTATAAGAGCACTAATCCCATTCATGAGGGCTCTGTCCCCAGGACTTTTTTTTAAAATATATTTTATGGATTTTTTACAGAGGGGAAGGAAGAGGGATAGGGAGTCAGAAACATCGATGAGAGAGAAACATTGATCAGCCGCCTCCTGCACACTCCCCACTGGGGATGTGCCCACAACCAAGGTACATGCCCTTGACCGGAATCGAACCTGGGACCCTTGAGTCCACAGGCCGACGCTCTATCCACTGAGCCAAACCGGCCAGGGCTGTCCCTAGGACTTAACCAAATCTCAAAGGCCCCACCTCCTAATACCACCATCTTTGGGGTTTAACACTTCAACATATGAATTTGGGGAAGAGGGGGACAAAAGCATTCAGACTATGCAGAGTGTATTCAGGAGACTGGTAGTAGTACTTCCATTGTCTCAAACTCAGAGAACAGAAGCTAGTGAAATTATATTTTTTATTGAGTTGCCAAGTTTTGAAAATGATTAGGTGATCCAGATTTTTCTTTTCTTTTGTTTTGTTTTTAAAAACGTGTGTCTCTAAAGAAATAAGATTCTCTTTAACCAGTACTGTGACAAGCCACTTCATTTTTCTGGGAATAAAGTTTTCTAATGTGAAAAAGAAATATTGGTAAGGTTACTTAGAGATGGAAACTTCTCTGAAGGTGTATGAGGTCTACTGACGAGTACATTCCTATTTTAGTGAGTAGAGATAGCTATGAGCAAAAGCACGCCTTTTAGTCCACACCTCTTTCATTGTTTGTCATATGCACATGGCAAGAAAGTTTAATAAAAACTCGCAGGTCACCTAAGGGAGTAGCATCATAAAGTGCAATCAAGAGAAACCAAGACAGAAATCATTTATTATATTGCTTTGCACTGAGTTAAATAAATACTTTAATTAATAAAAAATAAGAAGTTAATATTTTTTAAAAATAGTTCGCCACTCCAGAAAAAGAAAAAGGCATTAAAAATGTGACTGTTAATAGTAGGCACTAATTGTACACCCTTGAATAAACAGTATACATTTGTAAAATTTTTCTAGAGGGAAATTTGGTAGTATGTAGAAAGCAATAACAACCTGCAAAGCATTTATCCTAGCAATAACACTTCGGGAATTTATCCTACGTGTATGCTCTGAGATGAGCATTAAACTTTATGTTTAAGTGTTTTTATAAAAATATTATAACAAATCAAAAGTCCATTAGTAGTTTAAATTATGAGACACCACATGATAGAATATGATTTAGCCACTAGTATCAATAATAAAAATAAATATCTATGTACCTATTTTCAAATGTTTTCAAAACAGTAAAATACCATTTGGTAAATAAAATATTGAAAATGTATTTACAGCAAACAATAACCACTGTTAACATTATGTTCAAATTTGGTATGTAACCTCTTTGACTTTTGTATGCATATTTATGTAACATTAGAAGATAGTAGTTATTCTACAAAGATTATTTTAACAAAATATGGCTTTTAATAATATATATATATTTGTGCATATAAAAATGTAGCCTAGATGATACACTTTGGGGTGGCTTCACAGTTGATTGAACAACTGCATCTAAATAGTATTGAATTAAATTTCAGTGTCATCCTAATGGATTAAATCTTTTTCCTTGTCCTCCTTAACAATTTTATCACTGTCTTAGAACAAGTTACTGGAGGTGTAACAGATGACACAAGATTGTAGTCCAGAATAAAAGAAAACAAGCAATAATAGGGCCGCATAAAAGTGAAGTGTGAATGCCCTTTCTGAAGGTATTCTACTTAAATTTTTCTTCTATACATAGCGCATGGCAAACCAAACCCTCCTCCAGACCCCACAAGGCTACAGAGCAGAAGTTTGTGACCATATTAGAGAATGTTTAAGCTCACTTAATCATGCAGTTGGAATGCTCAATACATTTCACAGATATCAACACATTTAATTCTTATGCTGGGGGTCTGGTGCAGGTGGTACTATCATTTCTGTTTTACAGATAAGAAACCTGAGGCACAAAAAGATTAATTCATTTGTGGAAGGTTACACAGTTATTAAGTGGTGAAGTAGTGTCTGGCCCCAGAACTAGCGCACTTAGCCGTCATACTACAGCTACTGAGGCCCTGCCGCAAGCCCTGTGCAAGAACACTGTTGATGCAGAGTTAAGTGAAAATCCTCTCAGCAAACATAATTATTAGCAAAAACCACACATTGTGTTCTAGCTAAGGTACAAGAGGTACATTTGTCGTGGGGGAGGCTGGTCTCAGCTCTGACTCCTGGAGGCTAGTTCGTCACCTCTGGTTCTGAGTCCGCTTCCAGCTACTCAGCCCCTCATACCTATGGACTTCCATTGGGATCACTGACCAGGGTGCACACATTGTCAGGCATGCAAACATCCCAGCAATAAACACAGCTTGGGCTCTAAGAAAAGCGTGGGGACTGTGTGTGTATGGCGGGGGGGGGGGGGGTTCCTCACTGCTTATATCACAATTTCCATTACCAGGTACGTAATTCTTTAAAGTCATGAATAATATTGGATTCAGTTTTCTAACCTCCATTACAATTTTGCATCCAGTTGTCCTTGAAAACCAACGTGGGGCTTGTGGACCGAGTAGGGGCTCTGTGATGAGCTGGGAGCCTGCTTCCTTAGGAAGGAGTAGGGCAGAAGGTACTTACCCTCTGTAACACTTGGTTTCCCTGGGTTGAGTAGGAGTAATGAGAACTACTACAAGGCAAGTACGTAGGTATTAGAAAATATTGACTTTCCTTCCACGTTTGAAGCAAATTAATGAACTCATATGTACATGGCTCAGAGTGAGAGCAAACCTAATAAAAGTATGAAAAAATCTTGCAAGTATTCTTTATATGCCATGGAATTAATGCCCCAGATACATAAAAAAGAAAATATTATATTAAATTCCTATCTTCTTGCCCAAGGGAGGACCAAATTGTGTTTTATTCTATCCCCAAGGCTAAGGAAGAAGCAGTTTCCAACTTAAAACCAAATTATCAGTCTGTGGCTTCTGAGATAAATTATCTCAAAAAGGCACCAGATATCCCAGACCTGGAACCAGGCAGACCCTTGGGCTATAGGCAATATAAAGTTAGATCTTTGTAAATATGTGCTCCTTTGTGAGAAAGAATCTTCCACAAACTCCTTTCCCAGGAACACTTAGTCCCAGGAACGCAGAGCTGGGAGGAGACTCTGGGAAATTGAGGCATTCGCTTTTTCCTAGCAGCCATATTTTACCAAGTTGTTCAAGCCACATAAAGCGCCACATTATTTCTGAGAGCAGAAAGACCAGTACTGCCTGGCCCAGGCCCAATTTAGGTAATTGCATTCTGTCATCTCTCAGGTCTCCCCGGCACTTTCAATTAGCCATAATTTATATTCTTCTCAGCTTACAACTAAAACTGCCTTGTATTGCAGCTGTGGAATTACACAGGCAGCAGCTACATTAACAAAAAACTAGGAAATTACTGCAGTTTGTCATGTCTTTTTTGCCTTACATTTCTGTGGAGTGCTGAAGGGCAGGGGTTACCAGCTCCATTTTATAAGAAAGACCACTCCAGCATCAGAGTAACCTAATATGCACAGCTATGAGGAATTAAGGCTTCAAATTAAAAAATAATTCTCCTTTGGTTGTATACTTCTACCTTAGGACTGAAATAAAGGAAACAGCAGATATTTTCTAAAGGAAAAAAAAATCACTTAAATATAAATAAGGTGTATAATGTGCTCATTAAAATTTTTTTTCAATATTGTTTCCACTTAATAGCAAGTACTATTCCAGGTGTTGAGGTCCAATTGATGGCATTTCTCAGATGCTTAAAATGTACCAGTCCCTGTTTAACTTGTTTAATATTCACAAGAACTTTATGATATGTATACTAATATTACAAGTTTTAGTAACTTTCCAGAAATGGCATGGTTATCATCAAAGTTTCATAACCTAATAAAAGGTTATGAAATAACCATTTTGATGCCATTTGATGCCAAAAACCTCTCTCTCTCCACCACTGTGATCATCTCTCCCATGGACAGGGCAGTCCCGGGCTTTAATATTCCATAAAGGAAGATGGACTATAAACAAATAAATGAACAAGCAAGAGAAGTCTCTGCTTGTGACTTCATACACATGCTGTGCAGAGAATTAAAATATTCCAGCTAGATGAAGAATGACGCAGTTGCTTCAGGCTGGAAAGAGCCAGCTAAGTGAGTAGGAAGGGAACGGTGCTCAAGGCAGAATGAAGAGCTGGTGCCAGTACCTAGGTGGGAACAGACTGGCATGTTTGAGGAGTCACAGTAAGCTCAGAATGGCTGGAGCACAAAGGCAAGAGGACAAAAGGTGAAACTGGGTGGAGACAGCCCCAGGAATATGAAGGACTTGAACAGTGTAAGGTGGTCAGCTTTCATTTTATGTGTGATGGAGCCTGGGAAAGTTTTAAATAGATAAGTGGCATATTCTGTTTTAAAAGTTTACTATGAAAAAAGAATCCATTTAAGGGGTGGGCAAGAATGAAAGAAAAAGGAGATAATTCAAGGCCCCAGGTAAAAGATGACTGATATTTGGACTAGGGTGCATTGGGAGTTTATGGGAGAAAAAGAGCATAGCTTTAAAATGTTTTTGTTGGCTTGGTTGATAAATATTGGAAAGGGGCAGGTAAAGAGAGAGAGAGAGAGAGAGAGAGAGAGAGAGAGAGAGAGAGAGAGAGAGAGATGAATCAAGGAAGAACCATAAATTATCATTATTTGTAGAAACCTAAGTCTCTATTTCATCAAAGGATTTTGGTGGATACTTCTTAGTTGGACCAAAAAGAGGATTAAATGGGATTTAAATTTTACTTTTTATATTTCATTAAAGGAGTTAATATACCTTTATATTTATTTCCTTATATTTATTTTAAGAAAAGGTTCAATAGGGGGAATGGGACACATGTAATACTTACAACAATAAAAATTTTAAAAAAAGAAATAATAAGATACATATGTGCCCTGTTAGCCTTGTTTAACTTACTTACTAATTTGTGTAAAATATATTTATGGTTTTGCAAAATTGCCAAAAAATATGTTCGTTTGAGATCATCATCTATCATCACTACAGAAAGATCTGTTCAGAAAGTGTCTTGAGAGGTTATTTGGTGAATAACCCACAAAGTTAAATACAAATGAGACAATATTTTTAACAACTGAATAGGACATCAAATTATCATGATTTTTCCTAAATGCTTTACTAAATGGAAGCTCATACTTTCCTAAATGGAAGACATTTTATTTGTTTTGTAAATTAAGGTCTGAGAGGATGTATCGTGGTCCTTAAATTGTGTTAATCATGAGAATAAAAGAGATCTAAAATAATTAAATTTGATGTATTAGACAGAAAATTATTTAAATAAGGATTTGGGAAAAATTGAAAGTATTTGCCTTAAGTCTTCATGGGACCTAAAATATGTTAACACATTTGAGGTTAAACCTTAAATTTAATATATATATATAATGTTTTCTTTATTTTTCTGACATGCAATGTGTCTTCATAGGTCTGGGTTGGTGCTTTCACAGATTTTCTGTCCTGAGGCCCTTTTCCAAGATAATTTCACAGGTGAAAACCAAAATAAATAAATAAACCCACAAACCCTGATATCAGAGGGTTTGGGTTAATTTTGGGTGTTCAAGAGAGATTAGAGGGAGGGAGGCATTCTGGGTATACAATGCTAGAACATTTGTAGTAAGTGATATCAATAGATGATCTATATCAATGCCACATTTAGTAGAAGAGTGTTTCCACCCAGGTATACTACAGCTGGTCCAACCTAGTTAAAATTGCAAATAACTTGGTTCTTGCATTCCATAGCCCAGTTCATTCAATTGTTATTTACCCAGTTCTCCAAGTTTAAAGCCTTTCTTAGCAACTTCATAAGTCTCACACTCAATCTTTCACTAAGTTAGATTAATTTTACCTTTCACAGACCTCTCTAGTTTATTCTTTCCTCTCCTTCACTATCACCACTAACTTAATTCCTTTCTTTCTCCATGTCTTGGTTGGATTCTTGAAGTAATCCTCTAACTCATTTCTTCTGATTCTACCCCACTCTAACTCAGCATGGACACTGTTGCCAGTTATCTTTCCCAAAAACACAAATTTAATTACCATTTAAAAGATATTAACTTTTTGCCTTATCACCCTCAAATTAATCCACATACCTTAATGTGGCCCTATACAAAAATATATATCTTTTTGAGGTTCCACCTCAACAGAAAGAATCTTAACCATCTCCCAAAGAATTCAGCTACACTGAACCTCTTTTGCATTCCTTACAAACATTTGCAAGTTTTTAAATACCTTGATTCAGCTTGCTTGAATAAATTCTACTCTTCTCATTAGAATATATTTGCCACAAAGCTGTATTTTCACACATTTCCTATAAGAAATTATCTCTCTAAAGGTCTCAAAGAACAGGCAAAGATTATAAAGAAAAGTCCAGGTGGGAAGCCAACAGCAATTAATTCCTCTAGATCTCCCTTTCTCGGGAGTTATTGTTTTTGCTTATTTTTCTTTTTTTGCTGTCCATTCTAGCCTAATATTCCTCAGATTTTTTATTGGAGTAGCTGCTAGCAGCATAATGAACTCTGATTTCTCCATATTCTTTCATATCAGGTTCAATTTTTGAAGAAATGTTCCTAGGGCATTGACACTGTAATCCCTGATTCAGTAAGTCTGGGTTTAGGGACATGCATATATTTTTTATTTGCTACTAAACTTGAGGAAAAAAAGTGTAAAAGCATAAACATTTAATTTAAGCACAGACACTGGAACCCTTGCTTTGCTGCCACTAAATCCCAGTACAGATGTTCTTGGCTGGGGAGATGTCATTCCTAAAGCACACCTCTTCTCACCTCATTCCCATTTTATCCTGAATGTTCTTCCCTATCCCATACCCTACACTGTGGTTTTGTTGTTGTTGTTTTAGAAACAAGTTTGAACCAGGAATCTTCTGGTGAGGAATGATGACCAAGTGGATGTTCACATTCCCCTATAGGAGCATACCAGACACCACAGACAGTCTACTATTGTCTCCTGCCTGATGAGGGATAAAAACTGACTTTCAATTTTCTTCAGTGACATATGGTTCCAAGAATATGTGGTAAGTGATAAGGATGTTGCTGTCTCTAAATGAGAGGATGGATGCAGATACATGACAGATTGTTATTCAATCTAATGACCTAAAATATGCAGAATACAAGCTCTTAATTTTTAATGTAATTGATTGTTCTAGTTGTATAATTGCTTGTCATCTGTTTCTTATCCTAATAGAGAGGGTTTTTTTTTCCTTCTCTGAAATTTCTTACTTGAAGGAGAATATAATCCAACAAACATTGAAAACAGTACACTAGAAATTATGTGGATATGGAATCATGAAATATATATAGAAAATCCATTTGAATACTGTCACTATTATTTAGTCTACATCTTGTATTTTTCCTCATTAAGAAACCAAACCTGGGAGATTGAATAACTTTCTAAAGACCTGATCTGATCTCTTGGCTCCTAGGAATCCTGACTCTGAGTCTAGTGCCTTCTCCATCATATCACACAGCTTCAATACTTTTTCAAGTCTTAGTAAAATATTTCAATATATTTAAAGGTTCTTTCTTTTTCTGCAATCATCTCCCAAAAATCTTGTTCTTGGAATTACCTGGAGCACAGAGAAGTTCATCTCAACTGTCATAGCAGGAGTGGCCTAGAATAAAGCTGACCTCTAAATCCTGCTTGCCTTTGTGACCATCAGTACTGCCCTATGAAAGTAAAGCAAGGAAAGGGATGAGGCTTGAGGTGCTATTAATAACATAGTGCTGTGGATAAAACAAGATTTGTTCCATTTTCTTTTTCTAAAGAATGTCATGTCCCTAGATGAATGGCCAAGTCCCAGAGGACCAATGCCATTTCAAGCTCCTTCCATATGTGATGGCTCTGCTCTGCAAGGTGGGGGTTGTCCTAGCACTCTGGAGTGAGCTGTCCGTGGTGCTGAATAACCAGTGATAAATACTATAACCATGCTACCAAGTCCTCCCACTTCTGGCCAAGTGGCCAGTTAGATAGACCAGTGTCTAACTCCGTGTCAGAGCTTTGCCAGGGCCTGGAGAAAACTACAAAATACCTGCAACCCTTTCAAAATTATAACAGCTAAAAATTATAGCTTTGAGACAAATATTGATTATGATCACAACTGAGGTTAAAAGAAATAATTCATATCACCAGGAGAAATAGATTTAAAATTTATTTTTAACTATTCTGCTTTTCCTAAAATAATATTCCCAATATGAAAAGTAAATCAAGATTTTTGGTTGTTATGCCCTAGTTATATTTACCTTCACAAATGTAAGTAGTATAGGGTGATGTAGTATACTTGTCAACCAAAATAATAACACCAACAAGAGAAAATTAGATACAATTCACCCTATGGATATAGAAACACTACATCAGCATTATAATTCATCTTTAGGATGGGATCTATAAAATCACCAAGTGGGAGCACTTGTGGACAAAGAAAGGTGGAAGCACCTTTCATGGTGTCCTATTATAAATTGCATGGTGTGGATTACTGCATATTTAGAAGACAACTTCCATTTCCAGCCCCTATGTGTAAAAACATCTTCCCATTCAACTTCCACTTCCTCTAAAATGAATATTCATGGGAGACAGACTGTTGCACCTAATTATCCAAATGGCCCTGGCTGCTTTTCTCTCCATTTTCCTGGCACAGGCACCAGATACTCTAATTACAGGAATTCTCTGTTATACACATAGAATCAGGATTGCAAATTGTAGCCGTGCCCCTCACCGCTGTCAAATATGCAGCAATAATGTGTTTATTGGCACCCAAGCCTACTGACCTTGGTCTCTGCTCGTACTTTGTGATGTCCCCCAAGGATTCCCTGAAGTTCTGTGCCTAGTGGAGATTTGAGTCATTATTGCATATATTTTGTGTACATTTGCTTTTCACTTCAGAGTGGGAGTTTGTTATAATATGAATTTCCAACAAGTAGTTGTAAGATGCACCTTTGAATACTCCAACCATTATATCATAATCATCATGCCCAATCTCTTTCTGTTTCAAACTGTCTAGAACATAAAGGAAGACAAATGGGAGGATGTGGTAACATAAAAAACAATAACAACAATAAATGTCACTGCAAGTGAGGTGCTCAGAGGCCCTTCCTAAGTGTAGCACTTGTCAAATAATTATGTTCTTCTCTGTAAACACTGCTTTGCACCAGTACACTTTTCTTCACTTCCTTTTGTTTTGGGCATTGCTGGTACTTAGTGGGGTGTGTGTCCATTTTTATAAATATTTACTGTAGGCACTGTTGATGACATTAGTTTTCTCATCATTCTTGTTACTTTTCTTCTCACTATCTCTGCTGCTGAACATTTCCCTATTAGAGTTACAAACATTTAGTTGGTACTATTGACCTCCTCATTACTAAATCCAAAGGACAATTCCAATTCTTCTTTAACTTTTTTTTTCTGAAAGCACTCTCACTTTGGCTCTATGACAGCACACTATTCTTTTCTTCCACTGGTCCACACAATCCTTAAATGTTAATTTTCTTCATTCAGCCTTTGAACCACCCTCTCTTTTTCTCATTTGACATTGCCTAAGTGGTTGTGTCTATTCGCAAGTCTTCATTTATCCTTCATGGACTGATGACTTACTCCAACCACTTTCCAAAAATCTTCTCCCAAACATCCAACTATTTTTTAAAACATTTCTGCCTGATTATCTTGCTGGCCTCTTAAATCAACATATCCAAAATAGAACCCATAACCTCACCTCCATCACACATATACAGCACCCCCCTCCCCTACATGCCCCTCTTTATTGTCATCTCAATGTTTACACTCAAAGAATGAAACCAATATCCACAGTTATCCACATCAGACTTCTGGCAGCCAACCTTCACACCATCAACAGCCACTTCCCCCTAGTACTCATACAAGGAAACTCACCATTTCCTGTCCATTCTAGCTTCTAAGTGGCAACTGAATGTTTTTACTTCTCTTCACCTTTAGTACCATGAGCTCAGAAGAGCCACCATCATTTCTTACTGAACTACTACAACAGCCTTGCTTGCATTGATGCCCAGCACTGCCTCCCCACATCTTTACTTCACAAAGAAGCCATATAATTATTTTAATCCTCACCCAAGGATATTTTTCCATTGTTTTTTTAGAGAGAGTGGAAGGAAGGGGGAAGGGGAGAGAAAAACATCAATGTGAGAGAGACACATTGATTGGTTGCCTTCCACATGCACCCAGACCAGGGCCAGGGATCGAGCCTGCAACCAAGGTACATGCCCTTGTCTGGAATCAAACTCAGGACCCTTCAGTCTGAGGGCCGATGCTCTATGCTCTATTCATTGAGACAAACCACCAAGGGTGCCATATAATTTTTAAAGCATATTTTATTATATTGATTTTCTTATTTAAACCCTTGATTGGTGTTTCATTGCTATTAGGATGAAAACCAAACATGGCAGACCTAACCCCCATTTCTCCAGCCTTTCTCCTGTTTCTTGTTTATCTCCCTTTGTTCTATGTTCCAGTCATACTGACTGTTTAAAATTCACTGAATAGGCCATAGTCTTTCTTGAGTTCTGATGTTTACCTGCTCTTCCTCCTACCTGGAAACATTTTTCTTTTCTATTTATATGGATAACTTGTATTTATCATTCAGCTCTCAGTTAAAAGTCACTTTCTTTAAGAAACTGTTATTGTAGATCTCTCAGTCCCTCCACATGAGCTTAGAGTCTTTGGTCTCCTCCTTCTTGGTGCATCCCCATTATGTCATTTAGTTACGATAATTTCTTTCTTTATCTTATCCCCAATGTCTAGCACAGTGTTTGGCACAGATGACCACTTACTGTTTATTATAACAAAAGAATGAATGAAAGAACAAAGTGGTTTTTCCCATTGAGTTAATATATATTCTTATTTTAGGACAACACAATAGTGTCCTACCTGCAGAATACACATTCATGTACATGTTTAGTGTGTCCGCAGAGGACTTGAGAGGGGACAGAACTGAGGGCAATATTGTGGGAATTGGGGATAGAAAGTGGTTTCAGGTCAGATGCAGTTCTTCAAGGCTTAAAGTCAATTAAAATTCAACTTTGGATTTTATCATGAAAAAAGCTGTTTATTTTGAACTTCTGATTCCTACCTTTCAACATTTTGGGTATATTTATTTAAGAAAAGTAAAAGTAAAAGAAAAAAAACAGAACTCTGCAGATTTCAAGAGGATTCTTAAAGAAAAAAAACAAAGAAAACTTTCATGTTTTTCTTTTTATTTAGTCTCAGAAGAAAATAAATAGGCTATAAAGGGCACCTTTATAATGATTTCAATCTGAGTTTAGAATCAATAGTTTGACCTTTCATAAAGATCAGAAAATTTATGTTGCTAATTATAATCTGCTTAAATAAATATTAAAGAGACTTTGTATTACCTTTACACATATCTGCAAGAAAGGCTCTGGACAGTTTGAGAATTAAACATGGAATTAGGAATTTTAACCACAAATCTATCTATCGAATGGGTAATTTGTACATAATCAAAAATTGTTTATATATGCCAGTATTGCACATCTGTAGCAAATACTATCCATATACACACACACACACCTAAATATACTGAAATTTTTGTGTACTGGTTGACATAATAAAAACATGAAGTGCAACGATAAGCTAAATTGCATGGTCTTTGTTTCTACTAGTTTATAATGTTATAAACTAGCTGACAATAAGAAGATAACAATTTCTTTTTTTGCCAAGTATTTTAAGATCTCTCTCTCTCTCTCTCTCTCTCTCTCTCTCTCTCTCTCTCTCTCTCTCTCTCTCTCTCTCTCTCATCAGTGAGGGTTTAGGTCACATCTGGCTTGGTGATCCTGCACAGAACTAAGGTGAATTAGCTTAGTTTAGGAATCATAATTCCATTTGTCTGTTTTCCCTATATTGGCTTAATGCTAATCCAGAGCTCTGCTTTTTCTCAAGTCCCACCAAATAAACTATTTACATGCATTTATATACATTGAAAACGTTATATAAGGTTTTCGGAAGATGGATAATAGACACTTCTCCAAAGAGGACATACAGATGGTCAATAGACACAGGAAAAGATGCTCAATGTCACTAATCGTCAGAGAAATGCAAATTAAAACCACAATGAGATATCAGCTCACATCTGACAGAATGGCTATCATCAATAAATCAACGAACAACAGTGTTGCCCAGGATGTGGAGAAAAGGGAACCCTGCTGCACCGTTGGTGGGAATGCAGACTGGTGCAGCCACTGTGGAAAGCAGTATGGAGTTACCTCAAAAATTCAAAATGAAACTGCCTTGTGGGCCAGTGATTCCACTTCTGAGAATATATCTGAAGAAACCCGAAACAATAATTTGAAAGAATATATGCACCCCTATGTTCATTGCAGCATTATACACAATAGTCTAGATTTGGAAGCAGCCCAAGTGCCCACCAATAGATGAGTATAAAAAAGGTTATGGTACATTTACACAATGGGGTGGGGGAATACTTATCCTTTGCGACAGCCATGGATAGACCTGGAGATTATTATGTTAAGGGAAATAAGCCAGTCAGCGAAAGACAAGTAACATATGATTTCACTTATATGTGGAATCTAATGAATACAATAAACTATAAACTAACAAAATAGAAACAAACTCATGGAGACAGAGGACAGACTCGCAGCTGTCAGAGGGGAAAGTGATTGGGGGATGCTGAATGAAAAAGGTGAAGGCTCCATGCGCTATACATATATATAATATGGAAAAGGCCTGGGTGGGGGAATGGTGGAGGGAGGCAAAGTGGGGGAAATGGAGGATATTTGTAATAGAATAAACAACAAAAATATCACACACACACACACACACATGAAAAGTAAAAGGTGAAGGGACTAAAGAAAAAAAAAAATAAAGAAAGAAAAACCCTCATAGACATCATAGACACAACTGCATCATGATTACCAGGAAAGGGGTGGGGGGAAGTAGAAGAGGGTAAAAGGGGAATAAATGTAGATCAAAGGAGACTTGACTTGAAGTGTTGAATACACAATACAATATAGAGATTATATATTATAGAACTGTACATCTGAAGCCTATATCATTTTATTAACCAATGTCACTCCAATACATTTAATTTAAAAAATTAAATTTTATAAAATGGAAAAAAGGCAAAACCAAAAGAACTCTACCATGTTACAATAAAACTGTATCTGTTTTAAAAATGAATGTCTATTCAGAAGAAAGGCCAAAAGACGTATGAAAACATGTTTAAAGTCACTAATCATCCAAGAGATGCAAATCAAAACAACAATGCGGTACCATCTCACACCTGTCAGAATGGTTATCATCAACAAATCAACAAACAACAAGTGCTGATGAGGATGTGGAGAAAAAGGAACCCTCATGCACTGCTGGTGGAAATTCAGACTGCTGCAGCCACTGTGGAGATCAGTATGGAGTTACCTCTAAAAATTAAAAATGGAACTCCCATTTGACCCAGTAATCCCACTTCTAGGAATATGTCCCAAGAAACTAGAAACACCAATCAGAAAGGATATATGCACCCCTATGTTCACAGCGGCACAATTTACCACAGCTAAGAATTGGAAACAACCTAAGTGCCCATCAGTAGATGAGTGAATTGAAAAACTGTGGTACATCTACACAATGGAATACTATGCTGCAGTAAAAAAGGAGTTCTTACCATTTGCAACAGCATGGATGGAACTGGAAAGCATTATGCTAAGTGAAATAAGTCAGTCAGAGAAAGATAATATCACATGATCTCACTCATTTGTGGAATATAACGAACAGCATAAACTGATGAACAAAAACAGATCCAGAGACAGAGAAGCATCAATCAGACCGTCAAACCTCAGAGGGAAGGTAGGGAAAGGTGGGGGTAAGGGGGAGAGATCAACCAAAGGACTTAATGCAAGCATATAGGCCTAAGCAATGGACACAGACAACAGGGGGTTGAGGGCATGAGTGGGGGGGATAGGGGGTAACGTGGGAATAAGGACAGATATGTAATAACTTAATCAATAAAAAATACACACAAAAAAATAAAAAATGAATGTCTATTAATTTATTTATACATTTTGTCATTTTTAATAAAATAATAGAGTTATGCTGGTTTGTAATAATAATGGTGGTCTTTTAATGGTAATGAAAACAATATAATTAATGAAAATTTTCAAAATCTAATATAAGCTGCTTAATTTTATAGTTTACAGTAGAGAAACTACACTTTGAGAAACAGTGGTTAGCATCTTCTTTTAAGAAGGTAAGATAGATAATGAATGAACATTTGGATAGCTAATAAAATCTGTATGTGATTGGCATGTATATTGTGTGAAAATTATAATTGCTAAAGAACAATTACTCTGAGTGATACTTTATTAACTATTTAAGTGTCTATTTATGACCTCCAATAATGTCCCCCTTTTATTACTTTTTACATGAATATTACTTCATCTTCTTAGAGGAGTAATTTAGAATTAACATCACTTTACTGAATAAAATAGGTAAGCTTGAGATTAAAGTGATCATTGAATTTATGCTTTAGAACAAGTAGGTGATAAAATCAGTACTTCCTGGATATAAACACTACACAGTAGATTACAGAAACAATTTAAGGGCAGAAAATTTGGTTCCGGTATTTAATTTGGACAATTAGTGAACATAAAATTTGAATTTATTTTAATTCTGTCTTACAGGTATTTGAAAGAAAAACCATTATTAATATTATATAAATTCCTTTTTAGTTTCAACATTTCTCTTTTTTATTACTATCATTTCTTTAATAGTAAAAGGGGAAATTAGAGAAAAAAACTGACAAGATCAAAATGAGAAGTCATTTACATTATAGTTTAGCAGCATAAAATGTTAGCTATTGACCTTTGAAACTCTTCTTAGTTGTTGAGAAGAGTCTTTTATGTGAAAAGGCTGGTGAATCATCCTTTCAATCAATAAGTCTCCTTTCATGGAGGCTATGTTGTTGCCAAGAACTGATAAGCCCAGCTACTGCCCTTACAGGTCCTAAAAAGCTGCTCAGGTCTACAATACAATGCTATTCTTTAGAGCTCCCTAGAATAAGGGAGAGAATATAAAATTACTACCATTAAATTGGGGAGAAAAAGTGAGGCTCTTACTCCTAGTCCATAAAAAACAATCCTGGAACAACTGGAGTTAGTTAAACCCTCACTATTGCTCTGGTGTGTTTTGAGTCTCAGTGTGAGACTTGTATTGGCAGAGATGAGAGAATCTCACCTTGTGGGTCACAGAGACTGGCCTGGAAGGAAGGCAGAATGATCAAAAGTACAATCTTAAAATAAATTGTGACTATTTTCATTATCCATTAAAATTTTAATTCCAAGATTTGGGCCCTTTTTCTCCAGGGAGTATTAACATGTATAGCAAAGAACCAAAGATCATAGACCATCTGCCCATAGTCTTTTTTCCTTATTCCAATATTTCTATTTTTTTTTTACAATTCATTGGTAAAAATTAAATATTTTTTTACATTTAAGAATAAGAACAAAAAATAAATGATAGTAATATCAAAATCATCTCAAATTGTTTGATTCAGTAAAGATTCTTACGTGCATGCAAAACAATTGCATACAGCTTAGATTCTAATGTGTTAAAATATATCTGTGTGTTACATTTCTTACCCATAAGCTGAAAAAAACTTCACTGGAAGACCTAGTTACAGAGAAGTATTAATATAAAAGGAAATCTACTTTAGTGTGTGTTCTGTTGATAGGAATGCACAGATTTTTTTAACTCCTCCTAACTTATGGTAATTTTGGCCTTTGAGGTTTCCTATAAGAATGACCAAGATTAATAAGGATTCATAGTAGCTGAGTTGTAAAAGACCTTCTCTTTTTGTCTAGGCCAGTGGTCGGCAAACTCATTAGTCAACAGAGCCAAATATCAACAGTGCAACGATTGAAATTTCTTTTGAGAGCCAAATTTTTTAAACTTAAACTATATAGGTATGTACACTGTTATTAACTTAATTAGGGTACTCCTACGGCTTAGGAAGAGCCACACTCAAGGGGCCAAAAAGCCGCATGTGGCTCGCGAGCCTAGACCCGTGTTTTATAAGAAGAGGTTGATAAAACAAAAATGGATTAGTCATTTATCTCCTTCCATATAACTAAGCTAAAGTAGAATTGAAATTTCTGAATTGCTACTTCATCTTTAGAAATGCATACACACAAATACTTCAACTATTTTTTCTCAAAATTTCTATCTGCAGTCAGATGGTTTTCTAATAAATTGAGTTTTAGAAATAAACTCAGTTGGGTTGCATGTTAACTTCTTATGACTTAGATAAAAGAAAAACATATCTATTCTTTCATTTGTCATTGGCTTCTCTGGACTCTTTCATGAGAAACCCCCCACTGGTTTGTAAAAAACAAACAAAAAAACTAAACAAAACAAAAAATACATTTACTAAATTACAAAAAAACCTAGACTGATCATACTAATAAACCAACCTTCTCAGGTAACTTGTTCACCTCATTGATTCTCAACATAAGACAATTAGTGAACAATTAGTGAATTTTTTCTAGGACAACCATCTAGTTGTGTATTAGAGGGGCTGTATATCAAATTATCATGTTGTACACCTTAAATATATACATTTTTTATTTTAAAAAGAAAACTTTTCTCTCCTGAAGAGAAATTTTAGCTACATAATTCTGTTTTAAATATATTTCTTCTACCAACCTTTAGTTTAACATAATATAGCTCTACCATGTGTTTGCACCATGACTTGTTTTGCATAAACTATTGGAAAGAGAAAAGCTTGGGAGTACAAAACAGACGCCAGAAAAAGCCACACATAAGCACTGATGTTTATATGCTGTCAGAAAATTTCTAGATCAGCCCTATCATGTTCTTATACTGTCTTTGGTTTTCCCTATGTCCCTCGAATACATTTCCCTAATTTTAATCATTGTTGGAAGGCTTTTAGAGTATGACTAAAATTGGTATTCTCCAACCTGTAGGGGAGAGACAACAAATTTTAACAGGTTATGCCCATTTTATGAAAGGGACCCAGATTATATAAACTGAAGCCTAGTAGTGTTTTTTTGTTTGTTTTTTCAATGTGACCCACTGACATAAGAGTAGAGGAGATTTCTGATAGGATGTAGGGTTAATTTAGTTTTCAGTGATGTGCATTTTTTCTGTCTACAAGTATTTAATTTTATTTATTTTAAAATCAATAAAAATATTTTTTAAAAAGAAAGAAGCAGAGGATCTATCTATCTATCTATCTATCTATCTATCTATTAGGCATTTTCACCCTGAATGCAATGACATTTCTTTAAAAATTACACATTCTCTAATTTTATTATTTTTGGCTCTCATAAAGGAACTATACCATTGGTGGAAGAAAATTATTACTTTCCATTGTCTAATGTTCCAAATTATACCAGAAATATTCTGCAAGAAGTGGAACTTGAAGTTAGATGTACTCTGATATATTTTCTAATTAGTTTCTTAGAAACATTAGCAATATATTGAAAAGTACACACAGTTTTGTATGAGAAAAATAAGGATTTTGGTGGTTGATTCCTTTATTTTCATGCCTAATGGTACTGGTTTTCAAATGATTGATTTTGTAATTACTGGTTTTTATTTCATAATTAAAAATTTTTGCAAGCAATGCCCATTATGCAATAAAATGTGTTGTGCTAACTACATTGAATGAATTTAAATTTTTTCTAGGACATATATGCACATACACAAACAAGGAAACAAAAATGCTAATCCCAATTTTATACGATTGCTCTGATTCATTATTTTCTGCTTTTAATTTCTCATTTTCAGAAAGAAAATGTCCTTGCCCCATTTGATGCTAAATTCTAAAAGATTTTTATACATTAGACTTTATACTGGAATTTATGCTCAGTAACATTTTAGTAGAAAAAAAATAGAAGCAGGCTTTCAACGCTGTAGTTGAAGGGGCTATATTATTTTCCTAAGGCTGTTGTAACAAAATAACACAAAGTGAATTGTTTCATTGTTTCAAACAATAGAAAATTACTGTTTCATAGTTCTGGGGCTAGAAATCTCAAATTAAGATGTTGGTAGCACCATGGTCCTTCTGAAACCTGCCTAGCTTCTGATGGTTTGCTGACAATCTTTGGCTTGCAGCTGCCTAACTCCATTATCTGCCTTTATCATCATCTGGGATCCTTCCTGTGTCTGTGTCTTCATATGACTGTCTTCTTCTAAGGACAACAGTCATATTGGGTTAAGAGCCCACCTTCCTCCAGGATGGCATCATGTACCTTAACTAATTACATCTCCAATGACTATTTCCAAATAAGGTCATATTCTAAGTACCAGAGGTTAAGATTTCAACATATGCATCTTTGGGTAGGGGGCACGACTGAACTCATGACAGTGCCATATTTAGAAGTGTGGAAGTAGATCTTGGCATTCTGACTGGGTTGAGGCATGGAGCACATTACCAAACCTTCTCTCCGGTCCCATTTTATGTCACCCCTCCTTCCCCATGAAACCTTTGCTTTTGGTTTCTGAAATGTATATACCTCCCCTCCAATTTTTACTTTTTGAAATCCTGCTCAGTCCCATTCTGTATGCCATCATAGCCTTCATATGTGGTCCATGCAGTGCTAATTAGTTGTATTTATATACTTATTAGTATAATAGTGATTTGATTAATGTCTTTGTCCTTTATAGAGGCTGGCCCCAATCTAAATGCAGAGATTCTGATACTTTTCCCATTATTATAACTTTAGTGCTTAGCACAGTACCTGACTCAAAATAAATATTCTTAAGGACTGAATGAGGAAATGAATGAATATGTTTATGTTTGTGTTAGGAGCAAAGAAACAGTACCATAATTTGGTGTAGAAAATCTTGAAACAGGTTAAGAAAATACAGATACTGTATATGAGGTATGTAATTAGTAATCATGGAAGACAAAGTTAGAAGTAAGTATAAGAAGGAAAACAGAAACAATAAAAAGAAACCTAGAGGTGGAAAAATATAATGTCATATCAAGTAATAACAAGAAAAATACATTGGAAATAAACACCTGAGACTTCAGAATCCATGTTTTTAAACATGGATTTCCAATGCATCATGACATTGTGATGAAGTTAACTTCTCTGGAGTCATATGGTATGAGTTTAAATGCCAGTTCATTATTTATTCTTTGTCTGACTATGGTCACATTACTAACTGTGTTTCCTCATTCGCAAATGGGGATACTAGTGGCAACCTACTTCATAGTGTTAAATTTAAGTCACTTACTTAAAGCACCCCGCAAATATATCCATGGAGCTTAAGCTCAATCTTGAAAGCAATACTTGTTTTTCAAGAATACAAGGAGAAAGCATTTAGATGGTAATATCTTTTTCAATTTGAATACAGGTGTCAGGTAAAATTCTCAGAAAGGCCTCCAAAATTATTCAAGGGGACAAATGGCACAATGGCTTGGGTGCCGCACTACAGCAAAATAGTATACATTCTTCCTGCCATCACTGTGAAGAAGTCTACAGAACGTCAGCATGTGTTAATGGACAATGGATTAAAGTAGCCAAAGGATATGTATTTTTTTTCAGGATTAGAAGAAAGTTAATGAGAAGGGATGCATTAGGAGAGAGCTTCTCAACATTTAATGTGCATATGAATCACTTAGGGAATTCATAAATATGAAAAGTCTGATTCAATGGGCCTGGGGTGTGGCCTGAGATCGAAAATTTCTATTAGATCTACAGATGATGCCATAACTTTGTCCTTGAATAAACTTGAACAAGTTTCAGCTATACATGGAAAGGAAGAGTTCATCTTAACTGATGTATTTGCCATCGATTAGAAACCACCTTGAGATACTGTGAAATTTTCGTTAGCAAGTAAAAATGGACATTGAACTAAAAAATTTTAGCTACATAAATTCTTACAGCATCTTATCAAGATTGGTTTTATAAAATATGGACCTCATTGGCCATGTTTGGTCACCAAAAATAATATAGTAAATAAAATAAACTTAAATAATATAAACTTAATTACACAAGTTTTCCTTTCTTAAACAATTCCCAGAGGAAAACTTCTCAGATCCTTCTTCACATAAGATAATAAAAATGCCATGTATTATCGAGCAATTATGATTTTACATATTTCTGGGTCATTAGCTTTTTAAGGAAGAAAAGATTTATCTAATTTAAAATTGACAATATTTTGATGACAATAGTATGTTATTACTTCTACATAAAATTCTCTCATAGAGGACAAACCCAATATGATACTTAATTTGATTCATTAATCTGTGCCCCTTTCAACCATGTTGCCCTATTAACAATAATATTGTATCATATGAACAAGACTAAATTCACTTCAAAAGTCATTGAAAGGCAGTATGCATATATATACTACATTTATTGAAACATCAGAATTTCATTTCATGAACTCCAAATGTTCAATTATAGCTTGGAGACTTTTATGGGTCTTCTAATTTGATTCTGTGCATGTTGGAAAATTGGAAAATTAGCAGCATATTGTCAGTATATAAGTTTTTAGGAAATAGTCAATGACAAAAATAGTAAAAGAAAAATCAATGTAGCTGAGTAATGGAGAATTAAGGTGTATTTACCAAATGGAATTTCTCTAACCTGTATACTTTCAAATACATTTTGTAATAAATGAAATTAAGCATAGCCCCTACATGTTCTTTAATTTTAACAGATCCTGAGAGGAAAACTAATCTAAAAGCTCAAAAAGTTACAATAAATTTTATCAATTTCACTAACAGCCATTGTGTATAATTTATGATGATTCAAACACAGGAGAGCTGAGTAAAAATTTGTTCCACATACCAATTTTTGAATTTATGTCAAGCCAATATATCAGCAGCCAAAACAAACAACACAAAAAATCACCAAATGAACTATAATTTAAAAGTTCAATAATTAACAATATAGAATGTAACTAGTATACCTTTCTACAGACACATACACACAAACCACACAAACATGCATATATAAGCAACAAATTATATTTATATTTCTTTACGAGCTCGATGGTTTGGGATGTTTGGGGCTTGAATACAGAAGTATTTGATTGCACTGTACATATTCACAGGAAAACAGAGAATCACTACACCAGCCCTCATCAGGGCATTGGGTTTTGTTTGTAAAAGGTTCTAAAGACTGAATCTTAAGTTATAAACTTAAAAAACAAATACAAATTTGGGGAAGGCATTTGTATTAAGTAGCTCTGGCAGCAGGACAGAGTTTGAAAATTAAACAGTTTAAATCCTCTCTCAAAATTTTAATAGCTCAGACATATTAAAAATATTAGCAAATCACTATGTTTATATTTCATCTGTAAATTGGGGATAGTAATTATTACCTCACAGGGCTTTTGTGCAGGTTAAGTGAGATAGTAAATAGATAACTGACTTATATACTGCACTAGTGGGCCAGTGGCACAAATTCGTGCACATTGAAAGGAAATTAATTAGAAGAAATATTTTAATATCACTATCACCCTTTCTCTATAATAGAAGTGTCAACAGCTGGAAACACATGCGTGCGATTGGCGCCAGCAAGAGCATGCGTGAGTCAACTTAGCCTTTTATAGATATGGAACAAACTTGCTTAATTAGATCTTCTTTCTGATTTATCTAAATTTTTTCCAGCCCAGTGAAGCACCCCAACTTCTCTTTCAGGTAATTGTCAGCAACATAGCAGTAAATATCAACACAAAGCAGATTATTATTGTAGATCATGCAGGGAGAACAAAGGGCAAAATATTTAACTGCAGCAGTGTTTGACTATATTCTGTGCAGTGAGAAAACCTAAAGTCATTTTCAAGGTCCACCATTTCTTACTTCTTTTCAGTTGGTCAAGTTTCTAAACTTTCTAAATTTCCGTTTTCCACCTAATGAAAAGAAAATAGGATTCCACCGAGTCTCCTATCTGCCTACTCCAGGACTTCTGTGAGGATCAGATGAGATGAGGCATGGGCAAACGCTTCACAGACATTTGGTTAAACTGTAAAATGTTTCCACCTGGCTAAAGTGTTCCTGGGCTACAGGAATTGCAAGGAGGCTAGTCACTAGGGAGAGGAAGTCAGGCGTTTCCACGGGATGTCATCGCCTGGATGGACGGAGGGAAGAACCCCGAACCACCTCTGCCTCCGCCCCCCCCTGCCCAGGCTTCATCTGGAAGGATGTCCGGAAGGTCCTTCGACTGTCCCGTCTGTTTAGTATATTAAGCTTTTATGATTACAGATTTTGCAGAGATCTGGTAATTTTCAAGATTAATTTAACAGAAAGACAGTAGCAAGAACGGTTTAGGACCTAATGTGGATATGAAATCTCTGAGTGACCAGGATTAGCAGTGTTTACAACAGAAAATTGGAAGATACCTAACTTATCCTACCATCTCTGATATACCTGCCATCAAAATTTATGCCACCATCTTCAATTAAAATTCCTTCATGATCTTTCAGATGGTTTTCCCTTTCCCAATGCTGTCCCCTTTAAGAATAGCTCCAAATAGCACACAAAGTGACTTTAAAATTCTAATATGTTCACATCACCTCCCTGCTCAAAATCGTCCAGTGGCTCCCCAGGCTATTTAGAATAAAAATCCAGACTCCTCAGCAAGACTTCCAAAACCATGTATCCTCTGGCCTTGCCAACCTCTTCAAAGCTTATATGTTACCTGTTTCTTACTTTTCTCCAGCCACAGTCTTCCCATTGTTAGGTGTAACGCACTGAAAGGTTGTATTTTATATAGGTTTTTTTTTTGTAAACTTTGTTTATATTTTTGCTGTTGTAGTCCCAGCTTCTTCAAGTGGGATCAGACTCTCACTGTATTCTCAATATACATATTGGGCATATTAATTTATTAATTTCAAGTCTGTTTTATTCTACACTGTACAACCAAGATAATTGAATTAAGCAAACATACTATCTATATGGCACAAAGTTAGGTGCTATGGAGAATTACAGAGGTTGATGATATGTTCTTTCCCTCGAAAGTTTACAATCTATTAGGGAATCCTGATATAGAAAAAAACATATAATAAATTTTAAATTAATAAGTGCTATTAAACTTAGAGTATGCAATAGAAATAACTAAGAAGAGAAAATTTATTTTCATTCAGGAGGAGGCATCTAAGCTAGGTCTTAAAATAGGAGTCATATTTATTCATTATTATCATTGCCAACAATATTGTATAAATAATATTAGAACCACATTAATGAAAATTAAAATAAATATAAAACTCACCTATAATTCTATTACTTTGAAAATATTTGTCTTTTTCTTCTGATCTCTGTTTCTGTATTTATACTACTTATACAGTTACAATTGAGATATATATTCAACTTTTTCTTCTACTTTTTAATAGCCATAAAGTTTTTTTTAATTTACGATTTTCAGTTTAATGACTGCATAACATTAGAGTGTACTATCCAAAATTTACCCATATTATTTCATTTTATTGGTTATTATCTTCTTTTCAGTTAACCCTTAAGATAAACTTCTTTGTAATTAACATGTTTAGGCACACAATTTCTTCAGAATCAGTAGGATTTTAACAGTGAAAAGGAGAGAAGTTCCATTCTAGAGGTAACAGATAAGCAAATATGGTGCAGAGCCTCAGTATAGAATAATTACTATAATTTAGAATTAAAAAAAAAAATTTAAGAGGTCATCTAGTTCCATTGTCTCATTTTCCAGATGAGGAAATTTAGGTTTATTCAAGTGAAATGACTTCAAAGATGACATAGTGAGTCGGTGGCAGAGCAGGAACAAGGTTCAATCTACACTCCTCTAGACCCCATAACCGCCCTAATCTGCAGCTACCAGACCCTCTAAGCATAGAAACATACACATCATTTAAGATCTGGTATTTCAACCTTTCACATCCTGTCAGCCTAATGATCATTTTTAAATTCAACCTCTTTGGTTACTGAATCATGCTTTATTTTTGATATTCAATGGTTCTGCTTATTTATCTCAAGTATTTATATCACCTTAAGATGAATATTTGTGATATTAACTCTGCACAATTGCATGTTTTTTTCTTTGTTTCATATGATTTAAATAAAATACAATGAAGCCTTACATGGGTTTCTATTTGAATTTTGCTTTTGTGTGTGCATGTGCATATGTGTGTGTGATTATTCATCAGACTGTCAATAGATAAAACTTAGTTGTCTTTGCACTGTGATCTCTACTTCCAGAAACACATAAACAAAACTATGAATATTCTACCACAAGGATATTTTATATAACACATTAGATGTAATAATTTGGCCTCGTGATTTCTATGCAAAAAAATAAGTGAGTTCTTCACCAATGTTTGGATGGTGTTGCCAGTAAATACTGTGTTAAGCAAAATAATTTTATAGTCTAAATACCTCTTCTATTTATTGACTTACCACATTCAATGTGAATGTTTCCCTTTGAGTCCATTACTATATTTAGGTCAATGTACATCACCATCTCAACATTTTAAAAACCAACCATCAGGGGTTCTGACAAATTATGTTGTTTTCTGAACTTTGTAATTTCCTATTTAGAAGAAAATAACTTTGCTGAAATGAATGCTTGTTTCTCTGGAAAATGTGCATACTCTTTCTATATGTAAGAACTCATGTAGAACTCTGTCGCTATGAAAGCATTTATTTCATAAATCCCAAACATTTAGACCTGAACCATTTGCAAATTCAATGAAAAAAAAAACACACCCTGTCTGACATGAGTAGGCAAATTATTTCTAAACCCAAATCTTATTAATAATATATACAAATTTATTTCTTAGAGCACAGCATCTTCAATCTGATCATGAATTCAAAGCAGCCTAAGCTATGCTATTTTGTGGGTGTAAGTGGTACTTTCTTATACCACAAAATTATTGTGCAGAGAGAAGATGTGACCTGAAAAGTTTAAAAGGAAAAATAGCATTTTTCAGTATGTAGCATCCAAGTGGATTCGAGCAGAGAGCTGTTCTTATAAAATCACTCCATCGTATGACGGTGCATAATGCCCTTCAGTGGAACTACAGAACACCTGGGCTTCTTTTCAAAGTATGAAAATGAAGTGTTGATTATGTAGGGATAGAACAAAAGAAAACTATTTTAGAATAATGTACCTAAATATGTTTTGTGAAAAATGCACAGGTATTATATATGGATATAGATGTATATAGATAGATATATCAGAAATAGGTTGGGCTTATCACAGATACTCAAATAAGTGCTTAATAGATTAAAGATTATTACATAGGCATAGTATGCTTTATTCTAATAAGAAAATCTACACTGAGAAAAATCATGTAGTCTTAGAAGTAGAAAGTACGTACTTCACGGTTCAACTCTTAATTGAATAGTTGAGGATTAAATAAATCTTCATCAACATTAGGGAGTGATTTGAAACTAGAATTGCAGTTTAACTTTGCTCTTACTAACTGTATGCCTTTGTAAGATTGCTTGATTTTGCCCTAACTGGTTTGGCTCAGTGGATAGAGTGTCCGCCTGTGGACTCAAGGGTCCCAGGTTCGAATCCTGTCAAGGGCATGTACCTTGGTTGCGGGCACATACCCAGTAAGGGAGTGTGCAGGAGGCAGCTGATCGATGTTTCTCTCTCACTGATGTTTCTAACTCTCTATCCCTCTCCCTTCCTCTCTGTAAAAAAAAAAAATCAATAAAATATATTTTTTAAAAAAAAGATTGCTTGATTTTGAGATTCTGTTTAATCTTCTGAAAATCTTGCATAATACCTCTATAGAAGCACAAGGCTGTCTCTGGTTGCCATAAGGAAAGGGGATTTAATAGAAAAATAATGTATAATCAATAGGATACTAAAAGACAAGCTAAATCTGAGGAGAGTGGTTAAAAGAAGCCAAAAGAAAGTATGGACCCATGCTTACAATAGTCAAATTAGTTGTGTGTTTTTTTCTTTTTTACTCAGGACACAGCTTCTTCAAGCAAAATGCCACAATTCTATCTTATTTAATTTACCTCATCCAAACCCATCCATTTACAAGCTATGAACTTATTCTCACTTAATAACTATAAACCTATTTCTGAGTCCAATTGTTTAGAATCTTATGTAGTTAATGTGAACACTAAATGAAAATGTAGTTTTTTGTTGTTGGTGGTTGTTTTTTTTTCTTTTTCAAGCACATGTAGATATATGGAATAGTTGGGTTAGCCTTAATAAATACCTTCATACTTGATATCCTGAGGGAAGCATATTATTAAAATCATTAGATTGAAACCCTAGTGCTTTAGCTCTTAGGCAGAAAATAAAGAGTCAGGATTAATGTTGAATAGTTAAAATGCAGAGTACTGTAATTTAGGTTATGCCAGGAAGGGGTCTTTTTTTAAATATATTTTATTGATTTTTTACAGAGAGGAAGGGAGAGGGATAGAGTCAGAAACATCGATGAGAGAGAAACATCGATCAGCTGCCTCCTGCACATCTCCCACTGGGGATGTGCCCGCAACCCAGGTACATGCCCTTGACCGGAATCGAACCTGGGACCTTTCAGTCCGCAGGCCGACGCTCTATCCACTGAGCCAAACCGGTTTCGGCATCAGGAAGGGGTCTTTACTTATAAGTTTCTCACTAGTATCTTACCATGTCTTAATATTCTTATTACATTTTAAAAAGTTATTTGATAAAAAAATATTTTATCTTGATCTGCATAGTGATATTTAACATACTATTATAATCTATTTTATTTTTAAAACATATCCTTTAGCCATTTACCTATAGAAAAATAGCATATTTAAGAGTGGCTTAGAACACAAAATAAATATGAAGCCAAACAGAGAGTCATGGTAGAAAGAGTACTGCTTAGACATATGAAAAAAATGTATGCTTTCACAGGATTTTTAAGTCTTAAAGACCAGTTATTCTCTAGCATAGAGAAATTAAAGTCATTGTTAGGTTGTGCAAAGACATGCATCTTATTCCATTGTTTGAATCCAAACAAAAAAGTCTAGGATTTAACAATGTTGGGTGGAATGCAAGCAGAAATAAACAGAGGCCAATATTCTGCTGACCGTGGTGCATATGTAACTCCTGGAAGTGCATTGGATCATCAATTCATCAAGATAAGTATAATAGATATGAGAAAAAAACTGGTCATTAGGGGGAAACTACCTTTAATCACATTTGTTGACATTATTATCTGCAATGCATTCTTAGAAAATTTCTCTCTTGGTTTTTTAATATTTTTTTTTTATTTTAGAGAGAGAGGAAAGGAGAGGGAGGAGAGAGAGAGAGAGAGAGAGAGAGAGAGAGAGAGAGAGAGAGAGAGAGAGAGAGAGAGAGAGAGAGAGAACATAATTCAGCTGCCTCCTGCACATGCCCTACTGGGGAATGAGTCTGCAACACTGGCATGTGCTCTGACTGGGAATCAAACCATGATCCCCTGGTTCATAGGTCAATGCTCAACCACTGAGCCACACTGACCGGGCTATCTTAATTTATTCAGGATAATAAATTGTGATAAATGCCATGTTTCTGTGACTCTGCATCGCATTTCCTAGGACATATGTCATCATGATTTATAACTGTCTTCCAATATTGAATGGCAGTGAGGTGTTCAAGGTCACCATGATGGCTCTCATGGTTGGGCTCTGGCTCTGAGAAAAGAAGTGTATCAGTTTTTCCCCTTTCCCAGTGAAAGAGGAAAGTACAAGTCAACACACTGGTCTTGTAACAGTGGGGGTTTTGACAGTGTGTTAGTCAAAAGGTAGATTAATAATTTGAGCAATAACCCTGCTAGGTATTACTCAGATTATAGTTTCATTCAATTGTTTACTACTGTTCGATGAAAATACAACCATTTGCTTTCAGAACCTATGAACACTAATTTATTCATTCGCCTAAAATTTACATGGAGCCACTGCCTTCTGCTACCCATATGCAGGGGAGCCTTTAAAAAATCAGACAAGCTGTCTTCTCTGACAGAGTTTCCAGGACAGTGGGGAAGCCAACATTAAATAATTAAAATAAAATGTTAATGTGGTGGGAAAAGCACAGGGACTTATGGTAGCATGGACAGGTGTTCTAACTGAGCCTGGATTAGGAAAGGCTTCCTGGAACTAAGGAAATACTCAAAAAACTTAATTACCAGAGGGAATACATATTGGGAGGACTTCAAATTAGTTTACTCTTTGTTTCATCATTAAAAGTAGACACAATACCATTTATCCTTTTTCTGATTTTTAAGAAAACCAAGTCATAAAATCAAAACTGATCAAAATGTTAAGAGTTAAAGATTTTGTTTTCATAAAAATTTACACAAATGATTGAATTATAAAAAAATTATGCATTTTAGATTAGTACAGCAAAGCTTTGATGAATGCAGGACAGAATTCTGAACAAATTTTATATGTTTACTCTAAGTTCTTTCAGGAATTACTTTCAAGTTAACTTGGAAACAAGAACTATTAAAATAAATATTCTTGACTGCCTATACTGGCTTTACTGCCATTCAAACATAATGGGAGATGAAAATTAAAGCTTTACAAAGGTGTCAAATGTAATATGTGCTATATATCTAAGTGAAGTGTCAAATCAAATCATTTATTTCAAAAAAGGTGGTTAAAGCAGGTTGAGAATTTATTTTATCATTCAGGATCCCCTCTTCCTGGGAGTCCTGACTTGAGATCTCTATATAAAATGTGCTAGAAAATAAAAAATAATTTGTCAGTAGGCTTTTTGAAGGAAAACTGATGTCCTCTATGATTTTCATCATCCTTCATCATCTCTTGGATAAAGGATAGGATAGGGAGACTACTTCTTTCATGTTAATTACAGACAGACAAAATTTCTAAGGCTTCTTACAAAACGCTTGGGATACATCCTCTGCATTTTGGAAAGAATAGTAAACAGGTTGTTTGAATAGCTGCTTGATAAGGAGAGCAAATAGGAGATGTGATGGCTTTTAGGGGCAATTGGACTACCTTTCAATGGTAGGTCAAATGATCCATGAGTGTTTCCAATTGGGAGAGAGAGAAACCAAATGGGGGGGATAGTGAACTTAGAACTTTTAAAATCCTACCAAGAGAAATTCCTGGAAAGTATTTCAATATTCTAGAAATTGTGAGGAGTGGGTTATCTGAGGGGAAAGGGTATCTAAAGAAGGGGCCATGAAAGGGAAAGTACAACCTATATCCTCAAAGTTTCAGCTGGAGAGTACCATCAGGAGAATGTGTTCAGCACCAAGGACAGAACCCACAATATTATCTCCACTTAAGCATCAACCAGGCACACACAGCAAATCATCTCATACCAATGACCATTCATGTCAGAAATTTTACTGATCTCTTCCTTTAATTGTCTCCCTTTCTATCACATTCCCACTCCCTAGTTATGAATGAGTTAATATGATTGTTAAAAGAACAGGGAGGAATCAGAATAGAATACTATACCTACCATCCCATCTACAAATGACATTACTATGGGCCTCCACTGGAGAAGAGGAGAGGAATTGCTGTTAATTCAGGTTTGGCATGATGGTAAATCATATTGTTTTCCAACATTTGTTTGTTCTCCTTCTTCCCTTTTCTTATCTCCCACCCCATGTAGGAAGTATAATTCCTCACCTCATTCATGTTGAGCTGGGCCATGTGAGTTTCTGTGGCCAATAGAATGTTAGTAAATATGAGGATATCAGAAGCTTTAAATAAGGTACTTGCAATATTTGTATTGCTCTCTTGTACTTCTGTTACTTACCATGGAAGAAAATGTTCTGGGTAGTAGCTGGTTGAAGAATGATGAAGACAGGTGAGAAAGACTGAAATGAATGAAGCCTTGGGTCCAGATTAGATCAGTTGAGCCTAGGAGAGTTCAGCAGAACTAATCCACAAGTCTGAGAGAAATAAACACTGGCTCTGCCAGTCACTATCATGTTGGATATATTTCTAATGCAGCAAAAAACATATATGCATTTATGCATAGCCTATGGGCATAGACAATAGTGAGATGAAGGCCTGGGGGTTGTGGGGTATAGGGGGTTAACAGGAGGAGAAAAGGGGACTCTGTAATACTTTCAACAGTAAAAATAAATTTTTAAAAAACTATTATAAGCATTTTGATCGCTATAGATTGGCCATTCTAACTTTTTAATTGAGATTCTGTTAATTTAATACAACTAGAGAAAATTTCACCATCTTTAAGTGAGGTTTAAAACTTTGAGGCCAAAGACTGATACTGTTTTCAAGGGCAAGAAAAAATTTTTCCACTGACTGCATGTTAAGGAGACAATGGGAAACAAGATTATAGTTGTATATTATTAAGTACCACAAATTGCATTTGTCCATTTTTCTAGTTTTTAAAGTTTTTCAGAGCAATAATCCCTTTTCTATTTCAATACATAAACAATAATAGTACATGCAAGAATATGCTGTTTCGCCCTAACCGGTTTGGCTCAGTGGATAGAGCGTCGGCCTGTGGACTGAAGGGTCCCGGGTTAGATTCCGGTCAAGGGCATGTACCTGGGTTGCAGGCATATCCCCAGTAGGGGGTGTGCAGGAGGCAGCTGATCGATGTTTCTCATTGATTTTTCTAACTCTCTATCCCTCTCCCTTCCTCTCTGTGGAAAATCAATAAAATATATTTTAAAAAAGAATACGCTGTTTCTTATTTTCAAACGTTTTCCACATAAGTCTTTAATTAATGGGCAAGTAAAAATAGAATATATTTTCAAATTTACAATGTCTAGAACTAACTTAACAAGGACGCAGCCTGAATTAGTTTCATTGTGTGTAGAAAAATGCTTTTACAAGTTTACTCTTTTCTAATGCTAAGGATGAAATAATCAAAAAATCTTTTGAATTTATAATTCAGTTGAACTTGACACATACATTGCAGGCCCTTACATTTCACTTATCATCAAGAATTTATGAAGGTCACAGTCCAAGAATGAACCAACACCAGAATATTCTTTAGGTATGTAATAGTAAAGGTAAACATTTTCATTATAGGCATTAGCTGCTGATCCTATACTGGTACACCATGCTACATTAATACATCTGCTCATATGATCTGTCCAGTGGCAACCTCCTCTTTAACAGAGCAAAAAAATTCTATAAATTGTTTTCATCACATCAGCCTGAGCCCAGGCCCATTTCATACTAGATAATAAGGTGATGTTAATCTTTTGATTTCTTTCTCTTTCTAACAGATTACATCTTGTTTTGAGTCAAACACAAACAAAATCTTATAGGAAACATAATTAGAAGTGAAATTGCTCTAAAGCACCTTTGTCTCTGGAGGAATCTTTTCATCCTCTGTGATGTGCTGAGATGTATCTAATCTAATGATCAGTGCCACCAAGTAATTGAATATCCCAGAATTTGAACTGCTAGAGAGCCTATGCATTTGACTTATCTTATTTTTACCTCTAAATAAATAAAAGGGTAAAATGGACCTGCATGACACTAAATTGCTGCTTTTGATGAGAAATTGCTTATATTTCTCGTGTTCATTCTCAAGGTTATATGTTATATACTTGAAGTATACTTGAAAACGTAGTTACTCATCAGAATGAATACATGCAGTGTTAAAAGGAATTTGAAAGTAGCTCTAGAAATTTTAATTCTACACTTTCAAAAAATTTTTGCATCCTTCTTGATTATGAAATAAAAGTGTGTTTTTTAATTATTATGGTCACTAAAGTGATGAAACTACTAAGATCCTACCCTTGTGGAAAATAAATTGAAAAAATTCTAAATGCAATGTAATTGAGGAGTTTCATCAACCTGTTTTGATGGATTCTTTACATTTTGTTATATTTACCCTCAAAAAAGAGATTGTACTTTTCTACTCCAGCTACAAAAAAATTAACCACAATATAAGAAATTAAAGTTGGTTAAAGTCACTTATTTTAAACATAACACAGATGCCCTTACTACACCTGTGAGACTGTAAGAGTATAAAAATTATAAAGCACTTGAAAACAGACCTCCTTTTGACCTCAGATCCTCTTTACATTACCTATATGTTTTGTGAAGATTGATAGCTCATATATAATATTGCCTTTCCTGCAATTAGCAGAGCTGAAGTCTAAAATTCCCCCAAGGGTACAACAATCCCATCTCCAAAGACAGCTTGGGAGAAATACAGTAGCAGGGCAAGCTTTCTTATCTCTAGGATCATTCAAAGGCGAAATGAGAAAATCTGTGATTTAAAATAGCTGGTTTCCAGCACGCACACTTGCTGATGGTAGTGAAGCTCCCTAATTACTTTATATTATAGTCTTGGCACAACATGGGAAGAAAACCATTCCTAAGAAGCAACTCTCCACATGTTAAGTTTCAGATAATAACCAGGTAGGTTAGAACCTATTTATAAAATTTATTTGAAGGTGGTGAATTAGAACTATCCTGAGCATGAATATGTAATTCTGCCCGACTCATTTCTTTAACCATGCAAGCGGAGGGGGAACTGCAGAGAATTATCCCCAACAATGGCATTAGTGCAGAGGTGGCAATCCCATAGGTCTGTCCCTTTTCACATAAGTAAAAATAAATAAACAAACAAACAAACAAACATTACCCACTTGCCTACAGGTGCTCGATGTGGTGAAGCTTTACTCTCTCACTCTCCCGGTGCCATTTTTAGGATCCTCTTGTCCCTGCATTATTTTTCCAGGCCATTTTCCTACTTTCCTCCCTCATACCATTCATCTTTGAATCACAGGAATTTGAATAATTGCAGTCATTGGGTATATATGTGACTCTTATTCTTGAAAGATTTATGCCACCCTTTATGGTCATTTCTTCCAATATTATTCTTGCTATATTTCTTATATTTCATTACGTATATATAGAATCCTTTTGTTACCCATCTCTCAGGTCTCCTCAGCTCCTCCTCCTCTAATGTTTTCCCTTCATCTGATATTAGATTTTTACTTCCATACTCATGCCCTGGATATTGACATTATAAACAAACACAAACCCTTCATCATCTTTTTATCTCTAGCTCACTCCCTGTAGTATTGCAACTCCATCAATCCTTTCACACCCACTAGGATCTATAATCTATTGATGTGACTACCATTTATCAGACCTCACTGCACTTTATCATTATCTCCTAACCCACTTTGATTCCATAATCCATCAATAAAATTATTCCCTTACATTATACTTTCAACCTTCTAAACACTCTTTTGTATTTTGTACTGACTTTTGCAAAACCCCAACCCTGCTTAAATTCAATTGTTTCCTGTGACCCTATACACATGTAACTAAATATGGCCACAGAATAACACATTACCATGTTGACTGTTTACACTTGAAATAGATTTCTATTCATCTCAAGTATGCAATCTATAGAGTTGCATTTCAATCATACGAAATTTCCCTGGTGTGTTCACTTTCCTCATTAATATTTGGTGATTCTGCTACCATTTTAAGGATAAAAATTTATGAGACTAGAACATCTACAAGTCCCCACATCACCTAATCATATGTAGTATATCTTCTCTCCTTTTACTGTAGACAAAATGTTCATTATCTCTAACTAATACTGTGTACATTAATTCTCACCCCCTCTTGCATATTTAAAAACATGGCCTTCACCCTTCTTGCACTTCTTAGCACTTCCAAATACCGTTACCGTGCCCCAAGCCATAACCACTTCTCCCTAAGATTATTATAGTGGCCTCTGAATTTGTCCCTCTGCTTGCACCATTGTCTGTTATCATTTCCCAGTTCACGTTGCTCTTTTCTTTCAACCATTCAGTCGTTTAAAAGAATAACCAGATCCTATGAGGGCCTATGAGGCTTGACTTGATTTTGCCTCCCATTTCCTCTAAGACCACATCTCTCCATTATTTCCTCTTAGTACAATGGCCTCCTTCACTATGCCTTGCACACTCTGGGCAAGCTTTGACCTATAGGTTTCAAATGTGCCTGCTCTTGCTCTTATCTTGAATAGTCTTCATACAAACAATATATTTTACTTACAAACAATAATACATTTCACCAATTTTGGTTCTTTGCCCAGTTTACAACTTTTTTAAGGGGTCTTTTCTATGACCTAGTCATTGCTTCATTTTTCTCCATAGCTTTATCAACATCTGATATATTATTTTGTTATTATGCTTATTTTATTGATCATCAATCTCTACCCACTAAAATAGAAGCATAGATAGAAAGATGCTTTTCTATTCTTTTTCACCAACAAGGGCTTCTGGTTATATGCCTGGCACATATAGACATTCAGTCAATAATTATTGTTGAACAAATGATTGAATAAAATTCACTGATTGGGGTTCCCCAAGAAGAAAATTACAATACACTTTTCATGGGATATATTTATATGGTTCCTAAGGAAATATTGGAATGCATTAAATCCTCTTGAAAACTTTTGCCTTTAATTTTTATCTATAATAGAATTCCAAATCAGATTTATGATCAGAATATTACAAAGATTTCAGTAGTTCTGTCATGAGTTGTTTTAGAAGAATTTCCCTATAACTAAGTTCTAATCAAGGCTTATAGCACTTTTTAAGTCTCCGTTTTATTGAAAGTGAAAACTTGGCCCCTAAGTGTACTCCATCGATATTTCTGTCTTTAAATTTGACTGTAAATTATCTGGGACAAAGAGAGGAAACTTTAGGATTAAGATGAAGTGACAATTTTCACTAAATGTATAAGTAATCTTTTTATTTTTAAGAAATGCACAAAAAATTCATTATATCTTCACTTGAGAAAGACCATTTTTTATAACAAATTTCTACCTATTATGTAAAGACCAAAAGTGGTTTTGTACATTTGATTTATGAACAATTAATAGCCTGGTTATCCTATGTCTTGGTTCAAGAATAAAGCAGCTCTTTTTTTTTTTGAACAGTTCAATATTCCCAGGAGCCAGCTTCTTCCAATTCCAACTCCTTCCTTGTTTTATATTACAAGTAATTCTTACTTCGTCAATATGTGCCCATCATATATGCAGATTAACACCTGCAACCTGGATTAACTCTATCATAGCTCTTGAATGAAAGCGTAGTTGCCTTCAGTTGGCACACTAAATCACTGGTTTATATGTTACAATCGTTTAACCTAGGGTCACAAATTCAACCTTATGCACTTCCAAAGGGATTTATATGCAGGCTTAGCAAATGGGTACGTATTTTTGAAGTGGCAAATAAAAAAAAATAAACATAATTATAGTATATAATTTATATTTTGTATTAACATGTCTTTATGCTCTGAGGAGAAAACAATTAGATCTGAATTTTACAGCATTCAGACTAGAATGATCTTGATAAAGCCTTCTAACCTAAAAAAATAAAAATAAAAAACAAAAAGAAGCAAAATTCATTAGTTATCTCCTGCTGTTTGAAAGGTTGCATTATGCTGCTTGACTTTTATAAAAGATCAATATTAGTACATATTTTTGCTAATCAAAAAAAATCCAGATAATTGTTTTGACAAAAAAAGTCAGAAAGTGAAAATAGCATTCAAACATTGAATGTTTGTTTTGTAGCAAGTCATTACAGAGGCAGCATGTACCTGGAGCAACAAGCCACACCGCTATGCTCACTCTATATTTATCGTATAATCTCTGCTTTTACTGTTTGTGTGTTATTTTAGGTTTTATGTGTTACTTGGCGTGATGTGGTAGGTTATTTGGGGAGTCTTGGAATGCTCAAAAAAATTCCATATAAAATGAATGGTAATTGCTTCTTTGCTTTATGCCATTTCAGCCAATGAAAGGTTTCTTAAGAACATCCCACTTTGGGATAATGGGGGAAACCTCTATTTTTAATTGGAGGTAGATGTGATGGATTGAAGTCTGATAGCCATTTTAACATCTTTCTGGAGTGTTTTCCTATATTGCAGGGGCTGGAATTCTGCCATTTTCCATAATTTTGACAATTTGATGTTGGGGCTGTTTTTGTTGTTTCTTTTGTTTCTGCTAGCAAAGACAATATTGAGGGTGTCTGGTTTTCTGTGGCAGCATTATCAGAGATATCAATGTGTGGTCACTTGACTCATTTAATAAGAATTATGTAGGAGATTCATTTTCCTAGTGCCTTTTTGCAGGTGTTTTTAGAAGTTGCAGTTGTAACAGTGGCTTTCTGATCATGGGAACTTTTTGAGAACGGCCTTTTTGTTTTAAGTTTTCTGATCTTGATATGGCTCCATGAGTGACAGAATTGCTTTAGATATCACATTTATAGTAGTAGGTTTCTAATTTTCTCAATCACAGAAGAAACATGAGCTCCTGTGGTAGCTCTGTTCTTCAATTAAATCATTTCTGTAGTGTTACCAATGGCTTATGCCATTTAATACTCTGAAAGAAAACTCTCTGTGTTTCAACATCTAAAGTGTCCTCATTCATCTAAAATACATGAGGAACTTCTAAAAATTGTTCTGAGGAGAAAATAGATAATCTGGTTAAAAACAGGCAAATGACACAGAAATTCTCCAAAGACTATATACAAATGGCCAACAAGAATATGAAAATACACTGATATCACTAATCACAAGAGAAATCCAAATAAAAAATACAAATAAATAGCATCTCAAAACCACTATTGAGGGCCACTAGCAAAAAAAAAAAAAAAAAAGTAGGACATGAGTTTTGACAAGGATGTAGAGAAATTGGAAACTTGTACACTGTTGGTGGAAATGTAAAATGATACAGCCATTATGGAAAACAATACAGAGGCTCCTCAAGCTACTAAAAATGGATTTACCATATAATCTACCAATCCTCTTTCTGGGTATATATCCAAAAGAATTCTAATCTCAAAGAGATATTTGCACACTCACGTTCATTGCAGCATTATTCACAATAACCGATAGGTAAATGCAACCCAAATATATATCAACAGGTGAGTGGATAAATAAAAATTGTATACATGTATAATAGAATATTATGCATCACTAAAATGAAATAAAATCCTGTCACATACTACAAAATAGAAGAAAGTAAAGGTCATTATGCTAAGCAAAATAAGCCAGTCACACACACACACACACACACACACACACAAAATGTATGATTCTATTCATATAAAGTATCAAAAGTAATCAAAATCATAAAAACAGAGAGTAAGCCAGTAAAAAGATAATTGACAAGAGCTGGGGGAGAGAGAAGGGAGAATCAGTGTTTTAGTGAGTAGAAATTTTCTGTTTTTCGAGGCCAAAAAGAAAAATTCTAGAAATTTGTTGTACAACCATGTAAATGTATTTAACACTACTGAACGGTAATACTTAAAATGGTTAAGATGATACGTTGAATGTTATTTTTTTACAACTATTCAAATGTCCCCATTCTCTGAAACCTTCACTATTTTATAATTGTTAAAAGTCAAACAAAATATCACGTAATATCAACTAAATACCATGACTTTCAAGAAATGTCTGCTATTTATGATACGAAGAATTTTATCAAGACACCAATAATTAAATCACAGCTCCATTTTCAAGAAAATTTCATTTTTGAGAGAAATAAATGTAGGAAATTGTAACTCCCTCTTATCAAAGTTTAGAAGGGGCTGTGATAAAGTGGACTCAATTATTTTGGCATCTCTAATCAATGGTGAAACTGGAATCACAATCCAATGGCCACATCAAAGTCTTGAGGCATAAGACTTTTCCTATGTATAGATTTCTAGTTTCAAGAGGCTTTCCCAATATGAGAAACATTGTCCAGAATTGAAGAAAAACTGCATCTAAATTTGGAAAAATAAGAGGAGCTATGAAAGTTTCCCATAAGAGAGATGAAGATAACTTTGCTTTAAATTACTTTTATTACAAAAAGCCAATATCAATTAGATATATTCAGCATGCATACAGCATACCCAGAAAAAACTCAGTTTCTGACAGTTTCTCACTGTGTGGCTGGTTCAATGAGGATCAGCAATTTACCAAAATTACACAAATTCTCTCCATAAATCAGAAATGTGTATTCCGCCATTTTTTCAGGCAGGTATTCTATGAAAGATATTACACACAGCAATTATTTCCTGGAAAGAGAAAACAGGCTAAACAGAAATTCATTTAAAAAACACATTTCCTTCAGTAACTTTAACCTATTAAGACTTTTTCTAGTTTCAGCTCCCTCTTCTTTTCCTTAATCCTGCTGAATGTCTGGTGGTAACCCACACCTACAATATCTCTTTCAGGTTGAGTACTAAAAATAATCCTATCTAATAAAAGAGAAAAATGGTAATTGGCGTACGACGATACCCTTTTCATTGGCTAATCAGGGCTATATGCAAATTAACTGCCAACTAAGATTGGCAGTTAACTGCCAACAAGATGGCGGTTAATTTGCATATGTAGGCACAATGCAGGGAGGCGAAAGGGAAAGCAGGAAGAAGCCCCCTGCCACTGACAGTGATCGGAAACCCAGGGGCCTTTGCCGCCCTGGTCAGTGATAGCAGGAAGTAGGGGTGGAGCCAGCAATGGGAGCTGGGCAAGGTCGCAGCTGGCAGTCCCGGGAGGTAGGGTTCCCTTGCCTGGGCCTAAAGCGGAGCCCACGATCGCGGGGCCGCTGCAGCTGCGGGTCCCCGCTGCCCGGGCCGGACGCCTAGGCCAGAGGCGTTAGGCCTGGGCAGGGGCGGGGCCTGCAACCACAGGGAGCTGGGGGTCCCATGCCCAGGCCTGACACCTCTGCCAGAGGCCTCAAGCCTGGTCAAGGGGCCGATCCGGTGATTGGTGATCGGAGGGTGATGAGGGTCAACTCCTCTGGCCGAGGCATCAGGCATGGGTGGGGGGTGGAGCCGGGGATTGGGGGGATATGATGGTCCCCTTGCCCAGGCCTGAAGCCTGGGTCAGAGGCGTCAGGCTTGGGCGGGGGGTGGAGCAAGCGATCAGAGGGAGATGGGGGTCCCCTGCCCAGGCATGATTCCTGGGCCAGAGGCCTCAGGCCTGGGCGGGGGCCAGAGCCAGTGATCAGGGGGAGGTGGGGGTCCCCTGTCCAAGCCTGACAGCTCTGGCAGAGGCGTCAGGCCTGGGCAAGGGGCTGATCCTGCGATTGGAGGGTGATGGGGGTCAACGCCTGAGGGCTCACAGTATGTGAGAGGGGGCAGGCTGGGCTGAGGGACACTCCCCCCCACACACACACACACCCAGTGCACGAATTTCGTGCACCGGGCCCCTAGTCTATATATATAAAAGGCTAAGCAACTGTCCCACCGACCGACATCCGACCAGTAGCTATGACACACACTGACCACCAGGGGGCAGATGCTCAACACAGAAGCTGCCGAGCTGCGGTGAACCACCCTCTCGCAATCTGGGACCCCTTGGGTGATGTCGGAGAGCCAGTTTCGGCCAAATCCCCGCAGGCCAGGCTGAGAGACCCCACCTGCCAGAGGGACCCCGCTTACTCCACAGATGCCCTTCGAGCCACAGTGCCGCCCCAGGTGCGGCAAGCTGGGGAGGTACCGTGGGAGGTTGGCTCCAGGATGTGTCCAGCCTGTTTTGCCCAGTCACGCCCTGCTGGCCACCTTCTAATTAATTACCTTTCAGTGTGCACGAATCCATGCACTGGGGCACTTGTAATAATAATAATAGTTCAGGGATGTGAACACTGTAGGGGGGGAAAATCCACTTTACTTTTAGGTTAGGTTGAGGGGCAAGAAATAGTCTTGAATAATTTGCATTCATTCAAAGACAAATAGAAAAAATATATGAATGCCATTTGAGAATTCTGCAATGTACAAGGAGATAAACTGCAAAAGATAAGAAAACACTTTAAAGGATTTACTACATAAAACAAATTTTAGGCACCAGATGATTTGTAATCAGAAACAAAAAAAAGATGTAAAACACTATACAAGGAAAGATAAAAAATTAGATAAAAACATATCTGAGGTGAAAAATAAGCTGACATTAAATTTTTTAAAAGTTGGAAGACATGCAGTTGAATTTATTAGAAACAAATAAACAATAGGATTGAAATTCAATAAAAAAGAAATCATTTAGGGAAAATTTGAGAGGCTATTTCTGAATATTAAAAAAAGGGAAATGAATGAACAAACCAAATTTAGTAAGATTTATCTGCAGGAGCTTGACCAGGTTCTCACAGTAAATATGAAGTAAATGCCCTCAGGCTGTGGGCAGAAAGAGGGGAGGAGGAACCATTTTTAAATTCACTAGACCAGTGGTTCTCAACCTTCCTAATGCTGAGACCCTTTAATACAGTTCCTCATGTTGTGGTGACCCCAAACCATAAAATTATTTTCATTGCTACTTCATAACTATAATTTTGCTACTGTTATGAATCCTAATGTAAATATCTGATATGCAGGATGTATTTTCATTGTTACAAATTGAACATAATTAAAGCATAGTGATTAATCACAAAACAATATGTAATTATATATGTGTTTTCCGATGGTCTTAGGCGACCCCTGTGAAAGGGTCGTTCGACCCCCAAAGGGGTCGTGACCCACAGGTTGAGAACCGCTGCACTAGACCATTCAGTTCTTAACTAACCCTGCCCTCAGGGAAAACTAGTTAAACAGCGCCTAAACTGCTGGGGTTTATTAGAGCCTAATTGACTTTGGGAAGTGGGGAGAACTACCCAAGGCCAGCTGGCTCTACTCTTCAACTTGGTGAAAATATCCAACTCATCTCACTTAAGCTATCCTGCCCCCACTAAGGGAAGGGTAGTGTGAGAAGCATGTGTGAAGCTCACAGTCCAGAGGCATAAGCAGATTAAAATATAGACATGTGCTGCTTAACTACAAGGATGTATTCTGCGAAATGTGTTGCTAGGCAATTTCATTGTGCAAACATCCTGGAGTGCACTTACACAAACCTAGATAGTATAGCCTTCTACACACCTAGGTATGTATATATGAACATGATGTACTGAACAAAAGAAACTGCTGTAAATTGGCCTTTAGTAATGTGGTGGCAGGTTGTGGAGGAAGAGAAAGTATAATCTTATGGTTATGTCTCCATGTAGACATAGGCCTCATAACAACGTTCTGGTCAGCCATGGACCACAAATGAGACTGTGGTTCCAAAGACTGTAATGGAGCTGAAAATCTTATCGCCTAGTGGCATCATAGCCCACATAATGCCATATGTGCCATGCATTACTCACGAGTTTGTGCCAGTGCTGGTAAACAAACCTGCTGCACTGCCAGTTGTATAAAAGCATAGCACACTGAATTCTGTACAGTACATAATACTGGATAATGATAATAAACAACTACATTATTGATGTATGCATTTACCACACTACTATATTTTTATTATTATTTTAGAATGTATTCTTTCTAGTTATTAAAAAAAATTGCTATAACAATTTACAATAGCTAAGATCCGGAAATAGCCCAAATGCCCATCAGTAGATGAGTGGATAAAAAAGCTGTGGTACATTTACACCATGGAATACTATGCAGCAGTAAAAGAGTATTTCTTACCTTTGGACACAGCATGGAGGGACCTAGAGAGTACCATGCTAAGTAAAATAAATCAGTCAGAGACAGACAAGTATCACATGACCTCATTCAAATGTGGAATCTAAGTAACAAAATGAACTGATGAACAGAGTGAATCCAGAGACATGGAAACATGGAACAGAGTGTGGAATCTCAGAGAGAAGGTGGGGAAGGGTGAGTGGGTTGGAGGTAATCAACCAAAGATCTTGTATGCATATATCCATAATCCATGGACACAGACAATAGGGTGCTGAAGGCCTGGGGTGGGGGTAGTGTCGGGCGGGCTGGAGGGGATCAATGGAGGAAAAAAGGGGACATATGTAATACTTTCAACAATAAATAAAAAAAGAAATTTTAAAAATTTGCTGTAAAATAATATGTTGTGTTACAACAGCAGTAGCCTCACACATCTTGTGTTTAGGTCTCTAATGATTGCATCATTTCTCCTTGCTTGATTTAATCTCATATTGTTTTATAAATTTAGTATAACCTAAGCAAACAGTGTGCATAAAGTCTACAGTCATGTACAGTAATGTCCTAGGCCTTCACATTCACTCACCACTCTCTCACTGACTCTCCCAGATAAACTTTAAGCCCTGCAAGCTCCATTTATGGTAAGTTTTTTTAGATGTGTATTTTTATAATTTATATAGTGCCTTTTATACTGTACCTTTTCTATGTTTAGATATGTTCAGACATGCACATACCATCCTATCTAATAAAAGAGAAAAATGGTAATTGGCGTACGACGATACCCTTTTCATTGGCTAATCAGGGCTATATGCAAATTAACTGCCAGCTAAGATTGGCAGTTAACTGCCAACAAGATGGCGGTTAATTTGCATATGTAGGCACAATGCAGGGAGGTGAAAGGGAAAGCAGGAAGAAGCCCCCTGCCACTGACAGTGATTGGAAACCCAGGGGGGAGCTAAGAGCTGGGGGGCAGGGCAAAGGCGGCCCTGGGGCCGCCTTTGCCCTGCGCCCCAGCCATGATCAGAGAATCAGGTGCCTTTTCCGCCCTGGCCAGTGATAGCAGGAAGTAGGGGTGGAGCCAGCGATGGGAGCTGGGCACAGTTGAAGCTGGCAGTCCCAGGAGCTAGGGGTCCCTTGCCTGGGCCTAAAGCGGAGCCCACGATCGTGGGGCCGCTGCAGCTGCGGGTCCCCACTGCCCGGGCCGGACGCCTAGGCCAGAGGCCTTAGGCCTGGGCAGGGGCAGAGCCTGCAACCGCAGGGAGCTGGGGGTCCCCTGCCCAGGCCTGACACCTCTGCCAGAGGCCTCAGGCCTGATCAAGGGGCCGATCCGGTGATTGGTGATCGGAGGGTGATGAGGGTCAACTCCTCTGGCCGAGGCATCAGGCCTGGGTGGGGGGCGGAGCCGGGGATTGGGGGGATATGATGGTCCCCTTGCCCAGGCCTGAAGCCTGGGTCAGAGGCGTCAGGCTTGGGCGGGGGGTGGAGCAAGCGATCAGAGGGAGATGGGGCGATTGGAGGGTGATGGGGGTCAACGCCTGAGGGCTCCCAGTATGTGAGAGGGGGCAGGCTGGGCTGAGGGACCCCCCCCAAACACACACCCAGTGCACGAATTTCGTGCACCGGGCCCCTAGTTGTATTATAATTGCCTGTAGTATTCAGTACAGTAACATGCTGTATAGGGTTGTAGCATAGGAACAACAAGTGATACCTTATAATCTAGGTGTGTAGCAGGCTATACTATCTAGTTTGTGAAAGTGCACTCTATGATATTTGCACAATGAAATCGCCTAACAGCACATTCATATATACAAATAGGGTGGTTTGAAAAGTAGGTTTACAGTTGTTCATGTGGAAAATACAAGAATAAATAAGAATATAAAAATAAACTCTGTTTCATGTACTCACAACTATAAACCCACTTTTGCCCCACCCTGTACGTACCAAACAAACAATAAACCTAAGACATACTAAAAGGCTAAAAACCAGACCCAAAAATGACAGGAATTTAAAGTTTTCAGACAAGAAATTTAAAATCATATGCCAATAATGCTATTGGATAAAGCAGATAGCATGCAATGTAAGAAGAGAGACGGAAATTTGAAGAAAGACTCCCCCCTCCAAAAAATATAATGCTAGAGACCAAAACACTGTAACAGGTATAAAAAGTATATTTGATGAGCTTATTTGTAGAGTCGACATTGCTGAGGAAAGAATTGCTGAGTTTGGGGATATCTAAATATTCATCTCAAAACTGAAAAGAAAAGCAAAAGACTGAGAAAATTAAACCATAACAAAATATTCAGGAGTTGTTAAACAACTCTAAAAGGTGTAACATATGGATAATAGGAACAGCAGAAGTTAAATAAAGGAGGAGAGGCAATATTTGAAATAATGACTGAGAATTACCCCAAATTTGGTCAGACATCAAACCACAGATCCAGGAAGCTTAGGGAACATTAAGCAAAGTAAATGCTTCACCTTGGCATATCATTTTCAAATTACAGGTGGGAAAAGATAAAGAAAAAATCTTAAAAGAGGCCAGAGTGGGGGAAAGCACCTTACTATAGAGTAAAAAACATGAGAATTATATCTGACATCTCAAGAAAGTATGCAAGGAAGATGAGAGTAAAATATTTAATATATTTATTGATTTTTTACAGAGAGGAAGAGAGAAGGATAGAGAGTTAGAAACATCGATGAGAGAGAAACATCGATCAGCTGCCTCCTGCACACTCCCTACTGGGTATGTGCCCGCAACCCAGGTACATGCCCTTGACCGGAATCGAACCTGGGACCCTTGAGTCCGCAGGCCGACGCTCTATCCACTGAGCCAAACCGGTTAGGGCGAGAGAGTAAAATATTTAAACTATTGTGAGAAAAAGACCCATCAACCTAGAATTCTATAACCTGTGAAATTAGTCTTCAAAAGCGAAAAGATAAAGACTTTTTCATACAAACAAAAATTGAGGGAATTTGTTACCAGTAGACTTCCTTGCAAGAAATGTTAAAAGAAGTTCTTCGGAATGAGAAAATTATATAGGTCAGAAACTTGGATTTACCTAAAGGAAGGAAAGAAGAGTATCAGAGAAGGGATAAGCAAAGATAAAATAAAAACTTTAATATTTCTAGATTTATTTAACATAACATTTGTTCAAAATAAAAATAGCAACAATACATTTGAATATATCTATGCACATATGCTTATATATTAGCAAAATCAATAACAGAAATGATACAAAGGACAAGGTGGAGGAATTAGGATTATTTTATTAAATTCATGCTACCTGTGAAGGTACTCTCACTGCTTATGAAGTGGTATAGTGTTATTTAAAAGTGTGGACTTGGATTGGTTGTAAATGTATATAGCAAACTCTAGGACAGTCATTAAAAAAAGTTTTAAAAATCACAACTAATATGATAAGAGAGGAGAGAAAATGGAATTATAGGAAATGCTCAATTAAAACCACAAAAGAGAGAAAAATAGTGGAAGATAAAAATAGAAACAAAGATCAAAGGCAATATAGAAAACACTGACAAATATGGTAGATATTAATCCAAGTATATCAATAATCACTTTGGATATTAATGTCTAAAAGCACCAATTAAAGACAGAGATTATCGGAATCAATAAAAAAATAAGATTCAAGTATATTACCTATCCTTTAAATATAAAAATGCATATAGATCAAAGTAAATGAATGGAGAAAGGCATACCATTCTAACACCAATCAAAAGAAAATGGGAGTAGCTATGTTGATTTTCGACAGAACACACTTCAGAGCAAGGAAAATATAGGGGATAAAAAAGGGTCATTACATAATAAAAAAGGGGTCAATTCTCCTAGAAGACATAATTCTCATTGTATGTGCCTAACAAAATATAGTCAAACTACGTGAGGCAAAAACTGATAGAACTCCATGGAGAAATAGATAAATCCACTGTTGTATTTGGGGACTTCAACACTCATTTTTCAGAAATGGAGAGATCCAGTAGACAGAAAATCAGAAAGGACATAGTCGAACTCAACAACACCATCAATCAACTGGATATGATGGACAGATTAAACACATTTTCTAAAGAGTATTATTTACAAAACAAGTATATAGTTCTGAAATTTATCTAAATTAGATGCCAAACGAATGAGTGAAGTTTAGAAGAGTTCTGTTTCAAAGCCATGGAGGATTTAGATTAAAAACAATGAATCTATCAAACCTACTTTATCCTCATGTCAGTCAGGGCATTATTTTTTCTTTAGTCCAACTCCCTATGGCTTTGAAAATGGAGAAATTGTACATAATGCTTTCTGAAGGTTATACCCAATTTAAGCATTTTTTCCTCATTTGCATCTGCCACAGTTTCTAAATTTTACACATTTTCCTACTAATTTTGCTGCCTGCTATCTACCTTAACCTTAGTAAAAGTTATATTCAGTAAAAATTATATGTAGAAATAGAAACAAACTTTGAATATATGATATTTTTTCACTTAAGCTTTTTTAGAAAACTGTTTCATTTTACTCTTCTCATTCGACTCATCAGCAACTTTTTAAATATCTGACATAAAGAAAATTAGGCACAGCTTGGTGTGGCTCAGTGGCTGAGCATGGACCCAGTTCAATTCCCAGGCAGAGCCTATGCCTGGATTGCAGGCTTGATCCCCAGTAGGGGGAATGCAGGAGGCAGCTGATCGATGATTCTCTCTCATCATTGATGTTTCTATCTCTCTTTCTCCCTTCCCCTTTTAAATCAATAAAAATATATTTTTTAAAAAGATGGAAAGTTAGTACTATGCCTTCAACTTTTTACTTCAATTCAGGAAGAAGTTTAATGAAGAGATTTCCCCTTGTGTTCTTCCTCGCTAGTTTCCCAACTTTAAAAGAGTTAGGCCCTGGCTATCAGAAGGAACTTAAGCACATGTTATCTGGCACAAAATGAAATACTTAATGTAGTATTTGACATTCTGTGAGAAACTCTCAGAAATTATAAAAAAGAAATAGACTAGGCCTACTTGCACTTCTGACATTAACCTCAGGACCATTGATCTGGAAAATTAGCACCTGCCCAAGGATGATAAGACCTACGATACATAAAGAGAAGCTGGAAAACAGACTTTAAAAAATTCAAGAACATTTTTTTTTACAAAGTACATACCCGGAATGCATGCTGAACTTGTAAATTTTATACCTGTACGTACACTCAGATATTCTCAGGTAGATTGTGCTTAAAAGCATTTGTCTAAAGAAACTAAAGTTTAGATTTAGGTGAGTGAGCCAATGGAAGGCTAGATGCAGAGACTGGTTTACCCAAAAGAGAATCAGAATTCCATTTCATATAGATTTTTACTAAAAATTGCAATAATACTATTATTCTATTCTACCCTAAATTGTCTGTATTTGTGGAAAGGAAGATAAATTTGGTTAATGTTTTTAATGACCAAAGCTATGCTTCAAAAGGACTAAAGCCTTTATATTAAACTATTAAAGTTCATGTGAAAGGTCTGCATGCTTAACACATTGTGCACCAGTAGTTTTATTGCTAGCTTTACCCAGTGGCCAGATAAGTTTCTATTGAATAAGTACAAAAGAACGTTTTACAAAGTGTCATAATTTAAAAAGATATTAGCTTATAAGAACATGCAATAAGTAACTTCAAAATGCAATAGGTACTAAATTTTAATGCGTGCCTTTAACACTTATGTAAAACACTGTGTAATATGAAAACACAAGAATGCTCGTGATCCGCCCGCAATGTGTTAAGAGTGATTAAAAAAGACAAATTTCTTCGTAGATATTACTGGACTCTTACTATCAGGCCTAATCCTCAAATCTAACTCATTTATAAACATAATTCAGTCTAGATCTATCTATATCTGAATCTTGATGTCCTCTAACTACAACATAGTTCACAAAATTTGTTCTCTGCAGGGACCTAGAAATACTAGCTGCTAAATCTACCTCTGCAAATTAATTGAGGAGGATGAGACGGATTGTTAGGATGTAGAGATAATGACTAGTTTTATGGACCGAACAGTACTGTTGTAAAATGTGTTTGGTCAATATTCCACAATATTGCTCCTATGGCACAACATTCAGCAAAGTTTGTCATTTACAAACTGTGACTATGACAGTGAGTTGGTCTGTCATTCTCTATCACATTCATTTGCAGTTGGGTGTTTTTACTGACTCCCTGTTTGAACAGATTTTCAGGTCTGAAACAAAAATATCAAGGGGTTTAATTTACAGCAACACATGCACTTGCAAAATCATGTGGTGGGTACCTAGCCACTCTTGCCTGGTTAATAAAAATTTGGATTTAAAAGAAAGGCTGGATTAGGAATGCAGAGAATTAGGTTCCAATCTGTTTTCTCCCAACCACTACGTTGTATGACTTTGGACAGGCTCTTACAACGCTCAGATTGAGTTAACTCATTTCTAAAACAAAGACGTCAACTTAGGTGTTCTCGGTTTCCCTTTAAGGAACAATATTTCATCATTTAAGCCCCTTTCTGAAATGACTTGTATTTTGTGTTTTCACAGATATGACAAAGATAAAGAGCTGGACAAATGGAAAGCAGTCCAGGATCTTTATGTGAGAGAGTTCTGGATTGGGGGGTGGCCCAGCAGCCGGTTTGCTGATTAAGTTTAGGCCAGTGATGGTGAACCTATGACACCCGTGTCAGAGGTGACACGCGAACTCATTTTTTTGGTTGATTTTTCTTTGTTAAATGGCATTTAAATATATAAAATAAATATCAAAAATATAAATCTTTGTTTTACTATGGTAAATATCAAAAAATTTCTATATGTGACACGGCACCAGAGTTAAGTTAGGGTTTTTCAAAATGCTGACACGCCGAGCTCAAAAGGTTCGACATCACTGGTTTAGGCTGAGGATAGGACATCATTTTCTTTTTTCTTTTTTTTTTATATATTTTATTGATTTTTTACAGAGAGGAAGGGAGAGAGATAGAGAGCCAGACACGTCAATGAGAGAGAAACATCGATCAGCTGCCTCGTGCACATCTCCCACTGGGGATGTGCCCACAACCCAGGTACATGCCCTTGACCGGAATCGAACCCGGGACTCTTCAGTCCGCAGGCCGACGCTCTATCCACTGAGCCTAACCGGCTTCGGCTTTTCTCTCTCTCTCTTTTTTTTTTTTAATATGGACATCATTTTCAATATCTAGGAATCTAAGCTACAACACCATATACAAGGAGAATTATTTTAAAATGTGGGGAAAGGATGGGCACAGCAGGTACTCAGTGAGTAGTCTGAAAACTCATATATACAAGCTGTACATGTACTAGGGAATTGGTGAATGAATCCTGAATGGTTTTCTTCATCTTCTCTCTGATGTACTAATGACCAAAAGACTTTTGGGCAGTTATGCTGGAAATCTGAACAGCTAGAACAGGGGTCTTCACTTACTTTACCTGTCTGACCTCACCGTCTGCTACATCCCTACAAGCCCAGCTTCAAGCAGAAAAACAAACAAACAAAAACAGATAGCTGTGTCCCCACCTACCCTACTCCTTCTATTCTTATAGTGCAGTGATTCTAAACCTTCTGGCCCTTTGAAACAGTTCCTCATGTTGTGACCCCCAAGCATAATATTATTTTCATTGCTACTTCATAGTAATTTTGCTACTGTTATGAATTGTAATGTAAATATCTGACATGCAGGATGGTCTTAGGCAACCCCTGTGAAAGGGTCATTCGACCACCAAAGGGGTCATGACCCACAGGTTGAGAACCACTGTAATAGTGTGTCATAGGCAAGTTTTGTTATCTCCATCAAACTTTCTCCAACTTAACCCCTCTCTGAAATTGATATTTTATTTAGCTTTCTATTTTTCAGTGTATTGTGAATTGTCTACTCTTCTACCATATGTTTGCTTTTTGTTTGAAATTATTGCTTAACAATTTTATGAATAAAGTATTTCAACCCACCCTCATCAACAAGATGGTAATCTCACTGAAGTCTAAAACTATACATGGCTTTGGGTGCCTGAGAGTAGCAAGTCTAGGTACATGATTATGACCAAACTCTTATCAGGTAATTTTTACACTTTCTTTTTTCTTATCTTCCTAAGTGATCATTTATGTCTTCAAAGTTTAAGTTTAGCACTTCTTGAAGTTTGGCAGAGACTGATGCTAAAAATTTCTGACCAGAAGCAAAACATTTTTCTCTTACAATTATTTAATATATTCTTTTAAATCCCATTTAGGGAAACATATCAGCTCTTTATCAAATTCTAGTCTCTCTTATTTTTCTGCTGCAGTGAAAATGTCGGTTTCAGTGTCTTAACCATAATAAAAATAGTCCATCTAGAAATGCATCAACCTATGTTATGGACTAAATTGTTTCCCCAAAAATTCATATGTTGAAGCTCTAATATACCACTGTGATTGTATTTAGAGATAGGGTCTTTAAGGAGTTAATTAAGGTTAAATGAGGTCATAAGGGTGGTGCCCTATTCCTATAAGACTGTGGTCCTTATGACAGGAAGAGACACAGGGGCTTCTCTCTCTCTCGCTCTCTCCCTCTCTCTCCCTCTCTTTCTCTCTCTCCCTCTCTTTCTCTCTCTCTCTCTCTCTCTCTCTCTCTCTCTCTCTCTCTCTTTCTCTCTCTCTCTGATAGAAAGGCTGTGTGAGGACAAAAAGACATCTACAAATCAGAAAGAAGCCACATGAGAAATCAACCCTTGCAGTACATTGGTCTGACTTCTGTCCTGCAAAGTGTAAGAAAATTAATTTCTGTTATTTGAACCAGTCTGGGATTTTTCTTATGATACCCTGACCAGATTAATACAATATATATCCTTGTTTTTTATTTTCATTCTAGGGGCCCAGTGCACAAATTTGTGCACCTTGAAAGGAACTGTGGGCCAGGAGGCTGTGGTGGGCACAGGCGCAGGTCTTGGCCCATCCTCTGCACCCCCGCCCGGCCCCACCTGCTGCGGTCCCTGGTCCCCTGTCTGCTGGGAGCCCTGCCCTCATCACTGCCACTCCCACACACTGACAGCACAGAGCAATTGGGGCCAACGCCATCAGCGGGTGCAAGCAGTGGCTGCTGCCCCCATTGCCCCTCAGGAGCAGGGGGAGGCAGAGAAGCCCTCAAGGGTAATAGGGGCCAGCAGCCACTGTTCACACCCACTGATGGCACCCAGCGATCGGGAACAGCGCCGGGTGCCGGCAGAGGGCGCGAGTGCCAGGCAGGAGCTTGGCATGTGGGAGCAAAGAATTTTTAGTAATCACCAGAGGCTCGCCCTGATGACAGCAACTGGTGACCTGCCTTGGTCTGGCGCCCCTGCTCACCTGCTCCACAATCCTGTCGCAGCTTACGCCCGCCATGTTCCACGCACGCCCCCAGGTGGTCAGTGCATATCATAGCAACCAGTTGTTCGGTTCTTCCACTGTTCGGTCTATTTGCATATTAGGGTTTTATATATAGAGATCCTCTTACATATCATCTTTCACTCTCATATAGGACAAACTGAATGCATCTAATCTCATAGTTCCTTCCTTATTAAATAAAACCAGTTTTCATTAGTTTTCTAAATTTATCTTGTTTTTTTGTTTGTTTTCCAGTTCAATTAAATCTTTAAAGATTTTGTGCTAATTTACAAGATTGTAAGACACTGTTTCTGCCCACAATCCAGTATGTTGACTGCTAATTTGGAAAGTCTCTATGTCAATATCCAGTATATTGCTTAAAGGAAATACATAAATTATAGACACTCTAAAATGATGCCAAACAATACCCAGATAAAAATGAACATATTGCAGGTATAAAAATGATTAGCTAAAAAATTACATTTTATTCGCATTTGGTCCAATTTTGTTTTGAAGGGATGCAGTATGAATTCTTATTCTATAAAATAACATGATACAATTCTTGTTTCATAAGTTTTTTTAACATTTATATACTATTTTCTCTTAAAGTTATATTAGATGTTCAGTCAAAATGATCAAATAGGATTCTAATGAAAAATAGTAGTTTCCTAGTGAAGTTTCTCTTTCAACTCATATTTCTTCTGATGTTTAGTGATATATTCTAAAGTAATATGCTCATATGTTTTATTTATAAATTTCAAGCACTATTATTGCCTTCCTATTTTATAGTAGTTAAAGAGTTAGCTTTATAAAAAACCACACCCTTGCTTATCTTCTGCTCATTTTCTGCTCATTTTTCTAATATAGTTAAGTCACAATTTTTATTGAATAATCACTTAATGAAGATAACTATATAAAACTGTTCACTTTTGAGCCAATTAGTATAACTTACCTTTCCTATTCCACTTGTTTTTAACCTGCAGTTAATAACTGACATTCAGACATTCACTTTGCTCGGAAAATCTTACATAACTATAGTGTAGTATCAAAAGCAGAAATTGACATTGGTACAATCCAGAGACCTTATTTAGGTTTCACAAGTTTTACATATTCTCATCTGAAAATAAAGGGCATAGCTATTGATTTTGTTGTTTTGGAAGGTTTTTTTTTCTTCCTGGTACATTTATCTGTTTCCTCCAAATATCCCCCCCTTTTTTTGTTTTTACCTTTTTCTTCATGATAATTTGAGTGATGCCCTAAAAAGTTAATTGAAAGCACTGTTTGAATGAGTAGGACTTGTGGGCTGGATGTTAATCTTTCCTTTGGTGAGATTCCAAATATTAATGTCAGCTTTAAAAACAAACGAACAAATACCCCATTGACAATATATATTCAAATTAGCCATATGACTTAAAACCTATTTCAAATAGAACTCCTTTCATCATCTATCTATATGTGCAAAACCTTAAATTATTGGAAACTTAGATTTACTCATTTTTAAAGGGGGCTTTAATTGTGTCCATCCAATTCTGATGCTTTGATGCATTACAACAGCATCACAATTGCCAACATTGCCTTTGCTAGCTGTGCACCCAGAAGACTCTTGACTTAAAAGCTATTTACACCTCAAGCTCCCAAGACACAATGTTGCCTTCAAATTATAAAAATGACTCCACCTCATAATACCATAGAGACATAAACATAAGACACAGATCAAATTCATTGAGTGTCTTTCAAAAAAAAATACCCAGTCCCACATCCCATGGTATCCCCCTGGCCCAGGAGCACCCCACTGGAGGTGACATATCTCCTGCAGCAACTTCACCCCAAACATTAACCCCTCTGCCTGACACCCACAAGCTGCCTCTCCTAAGGTCCTGACAAATTGGGCATGAAATGCTTATTGCCTTTTTTCTTTGATATTAGGGATTCTATTATGTTTTATGAGCTTGTTATTTAACACATGGTCCTGATATATCCTTGCTTTTGCCAACACACACCCCTACACCCCAGTGCCTAAGGGAAAGCCTAGTAGAGGACACTACAATCTATGACATTCTAAAAATTAATGGAGATTATTGCTTTCTCTAGGAGGCAACTACTTCATATCAGTAACTCCTCTACCCCGGTAGGAGGACCCCACACACATACTTCCCAGTTCCTTTTTCTACAATCCCCTTCAACTTTCCATCCTGACCTTATTCCCTGAGTCTCCAACCATGACCGCCACAACCACAATGCCCCTTCCCCTAATGACACACAGATACCACCAATCTTTGCAGATTCTTTACCAAACTCTCTGCTGATACCCTCCAATAATATACCTGCTGGAACTGCTACCTTGACCTGAGAAAATACTAGGCAACCAGGAACAGGTCCTGAAATTATGCAAACTAGCCAATCTTAAACCTGCTTACCTTGCCCCACCTGTTCTTTCCTGTGGGATTCACAATGCAGGCTCTTGCTGAGTTCCCCTCTCCCACTCTGTCTTGCAATTGACCTCAGGTGATTGCCTGTGAGCCCTCTGCTGTGTGATGTGTTTTCACTCTTGGGATCTGAGATTAATAAACAATCTTTTCAATGGCAATTGTCTCCTGATCTGTTGGCCTTGCTATACCCAAATAATTAAAAAACCTATTAAAACAATATTTGGCTAAGTCATACCATTTTCTGACATTTCATTAAAGCTTTTTATCCTGAAGGCCTCAGTTAAAAGGTGTCTAACCACTTGATTTTTCTTTGCTCAGGGTATGAGCAGACAAGTTAGAAATTGACAATAAGAGTAACACTTTATTTTTCTGGAAAGTTAGAGTAAGAGCCCAGCCATGGGCTCAGAAAGCAAAAATTCCAGCCAGTGCTGGGGAAAATGTATTTTTTGTTTCTGATGTAGGGACATATAGAAAGAAAGCTTTTTTACTTTCATTTTGAATTACTGCCTAATCAAATCTTATGTACCTAGTAGACTAAAAACAAAACAACCAAACAAACAGAAAAAGAACAGCTTCACACCTCTGTTAAGGACATGCAGCTCTGATGTTTAAAGAACGATATATTGTTTACATTTATTAGATCTGCTGAGATTTATTTCCACTTTGAGTTATTTCTGCTCTTTCATTGGAAGCTGTGTGGTATAAGGGAAGGAGCCAGCTTGGGGGGTGGGGGCAGGAGGGGAGCAGGAGGGCAGAGAGGTGGGTGAAATGTGATTACTCCTAACGGAATTACTAATCTCTGATTAAAATGACTATATTTTAGAATTACAGCATACATAGTAAATATTGATGGCAATCTTTTAATTTCAACATCCTATGAAATCTTGACACACACGAAAAGGTGAGTCACTACATTCAACTCCCATTGCAGATTCTACAAGCATCAAGAAAGCTCTGGCGGCTGGGGAATCAATCAATCAAAGCTTTGTGCGGCTCAGGAGGGATTAATATGCTTTGAATTACTGTAATCCTTTAGGCTCATGGTAGTTGTTATACCAAATACATATGAACTTCCTGGGAATAGAATATCCCAGCTTTCTGTGAATTTGTATAATGATCCATGCAGTGTGAAAAGAGCAATGCAAAACGGAACTGAAATCACCAAAACTGATTATGTCTAAGGGTCAGTGTCCCCCCTCCTACCCCAATGGTTTAATTTTGTACGCAGTTCACACCTGCCTGTGTGCCCTGGGAACTAGGAAAGGGATCATGGGTAACTGGGGAGATACAACCTTTCCTATTTTGTATTTGTTGGGACCCACTTTTGCATGTGTGAATTAGTTTTAACCTATAGGCCTTAATCCAAAATGTTAGCTCCGAAGAAAAGATTCTCATCCTTTATTTTCTTCCCATCCATCAGGTCTCCGTAAATCCCTCCAGGCTGTCCTGTTTTATGCCCTCCCACAGGCAGCTTCCTGTTCCCAGCCCTTAGACAGATATTGACCAGCATGTTCACTCCAATTCTCCTTTAGGAACTTTTCTTATATATGTATTGCACACCTCTCGCTGCTAGACGGTGGAATTGTATCAATAGAACAAGCACCGTCTTCGCTCAGTGTTTACTAAAACGGTTTCAGAATGCTCACTTCCTGAATCTATTACCAGCACATCCCATCTTCCCAGGTAGAGTCACCGCTCCCTCCCCCGTTTTTCTTCTGTAATTTTTTTTTTATTTTATTGAGTTTTTACAGAGAGGAAAGGAGAGAGATAGAGAATTAGAAACATCGATGAGAGAGAAACATCGACCAGCTGCCTCCTGCACACTCCCCACTGGGGATGTGCCCGCAACCAAGGTACATGCCCTTGACCGGAATCGAACCTGGGACCCTTCAGTCCGCAGGCCAACGCTCTATCCACTGAGCCAAACCGGTTTCGGCAACTTCTGTAATTTTTATTTACTGCTCAACATGGGGTTCTTTAGCAGTTTCCTCCCACTGTTCTGATGCTATTGCATGCTTTTCTCATTATTATATTCTTACCCATATGACCAACAGAACAAATGGAATATTCCAGGCAATGGTAGAGCTGGCCAAAAACACAGGGGTATTTGATATCTAATATCAAACCTAAATTAGTCACTCAGCATCAAATAATGTTCAAATAATTGCACCTGTATAATATTATTCTATTCCTGTATTCCTGAGGTACAAAAACTCATTAAATTTATATATGCCAATATTTGAGCACAGGTAAATATTTCTGTGGAGAATTGTTATAGCTTTCCTTAGATTCTCAAAGTATTGCTTGAATCTAGAAAGATTTAGGGACCACTGAATGCCCTTTCCACTAAACAGGTAAAGAAAGTGATAGGTGATTTATAAGAACTCTTTATGTAAGAAATAAGGTCATTACAAAAATAGAATCTATTTCATGAGCAAATATTCCACAATGATGGATGGCATGGTTTTTGAACTCCCTGATGTATTAAAATCAAAGATAAAGTTAAGCAACCTTTAAGCACTTTTCTTGGAGCAAATCTTTTCCTTAATACATAAAATAGTCTTATCGATTACCTGTCTGCACAGCAAAAGAACGGTGAAGTTATATGATTGTTTGGGGAATTTAAATAGCCAGGATATCTAAAGGAAAATGATTTAAGTTTTTTTTAAAACAATCCAGGACTTCCATTACCATTAATGTCTGATTAGGTCATTCAGACCAAACCTTTCAGTGAGGACAAGTAGTAAATATGGGGGAAAAGAAAAGTTAATGAGATAGTCAATAATTTCCCAGCAAGGATCTGGAAAAGGGAATGACTAAATGAGTGTTTGCCCCATGAGGCTGGGAGCAAAGGCATTGGAGCTCAGGACTCAGGGGGCCTGTGCCCTAGGAACGAGGAGGAACTACAAGCAGATAGCTTTTCCTGTGACTGCAGCTCAGGGATTATTACCTAATACCTGACACTGAAATAACACCTCAGCTCCTCCAGACTTGCAGTGCATGTGCCCACAGACACCTGGCAGAATCAAAGGAGAATTATCTCAGGTGGAAGATAATGTCTTCACAGTTTCTCAAGGCCAGCGATAGAGTGGCGTGAGCAAGGCACTCACTTCGGGTACAAAATTCAAGGGTGGAGCCTCAAAAATTAAAATTGTGGTAAATATTTTATTGACATATTTTAAAATTAAAACCAGTGCAAGACACAGACAATAGTGCGGTGAAGGCCTGGGTAGGGGGTGGGAGTGTGGTGGAGGGGGCCAGTGTGAGGGAGGGGAGGCATTTGTAATACTTTCAACAATAAAGATAAATAAGAATAATTTTTAAAAAATCAATGGAAGAGAGAGCCTTCGTGAACAAAACATTACCTGCTTTTAAAAGGCAGGATCTGGTAACTTCTGGTTTCAAGTTTGGCAGAAAAGGAGCTTGGAAGTTGCCACTTCGTGCTAATAACAAGTAAAAAAATGAACAAACTGTTAAAGCCACAACTCTCCCCAGGCCCATGAAAGAAGTGAGGTCATAGGACAAACCACTATCCCTAAAATTGGAGAGACCGATACAAACACAGCAAATCACAACTTACCAGAGCAGAAACCCATGGCTGACGCCTTCATGAAAACCAGGGTGAGGCAGGAAAACGTGAACTGGGAGACTAACTGCAGGCTCAGTGTGGGAAGCCTGTGAGATAACTCTCCAGGGTGACCAGTCCTGGGGAATGTTCCACACTTTGTGAGTCTTACCGCCTGCAGCTTTCACAGTGAATACTGCAGCAAAACCCCCTGGTGTGTCCCACAGCCGGAGGGGAAAGCAGCCACTGTTAAGTACAGCAGAGCAGTCTGTTCTTAATAAGGCTGCGCTCAGCAGAAGTTAGTTGACCGGGGCTCAGCCAGCTGGTATTATCAGCCTAAGTGGCCCCGGGAAGGAAAAGATTCAACGACAGCTGGCTCTGGCCTTCCATGAGGAGAAAAGAAAATACTCAATGCCAGCCCCCTCCAGCCGGGCAGGAAGAAGAGAAATACACAACTTCAGCCCACTTCTGTCATGGGTCTCACTTAAGGAGAGGATACTGACAAGCTTCCGCCAAGTTCACAGTCCAGAGGCAGAGGCTCACCGAAAGACCAAGATGTATGGAGTAAGAGTCTAGAATGCTGGCCCTCACACACCTCACCATCACGTTACTAAAGGCCTATTCATAGCAGTTTCTTTTAGCCAATCCAATATGTCCAGCTTTGAAGGAAAAATTACAACGTAGTATAAAAGGACCTAAAACATTTCGAAGAGGCAGAGTAAGCATCAGAACAAGACACATATGTGACCAATGTTGCAATTAACATACCTGGAATTTAAAACAGCTGTGATTAAAGTACTGCACGCTCTAATGGATAAATAAGACCACGTGTAAGATTAGATTGGTAATATAACAAAAAGAAGGAAATTCTAACAGAGAACCAAAAAGAAATTTTAAAGACCAAAAACACTAATAGCCCAGCCAGCGTGGCTCAGTCTATCTATGGATCAGGCGGTCACAGTTAGATTCCTGGTCAGGGAATTTTTCCAGGCTGTGGGCTTGAACCCCAGTGGGGGAGGCATGCAGAAGACAGCCAATCAGTGGTTCTCTCGCATCATTGATGTTTCTATCTCTCACTCCCTTCCTCTCTGAAATCAATAAAAATGTATTTTTTTTAAGAGTGAGGTAAAGGAATTAGTATCATTTGGTTATTATAAAGTTCTATACTACTCATGAAGTGGCATAGAATTATTTGAAAGTATACTTAGATTATTTGTAAATGTATTATTATAAACTATAAAGCAACCAATAAATTTTTAAAGGGTAATGGATATACTAAAGAAGAACAATCATATAATCATATTAACAAATGCATAAAAAGCATTTGACAGAAAACAACACCCACTTATGATTTCAAAAACTCTCAGTAAACTAGGAATAGAGGGGATCTTTTTCAACTTGATAAGGAATATCTTCAAAAAACCTGCAGCTAGCATAATATTTAATGACAAACTCACAGCCTTCCTGCTAAATCAGGAACAAGGCAAGAATGTTCCTTGTCACCAATGCTTTCCAACATTGCAGTGGAAGCCCTATCTAGTACAATAAGAAAGGTAAATGAAAGGTGTACAGATTGGGAAGACAAAAATAAAATGGTTTTTGTGTGCAGATGATATGATCATCTCTATGCAAAATAAAAAAAGAATCAACAAGAAAACTAATGGAACTGAAGGGATTATAGCAAGGTTGTATGATATAAGATTGATATACAAAAGTCAATTGCTTTCCTATATACCATCAATGAACAAGTGGAATTCAAAATTAAAAACATCATACCACTTACATTTATTCCAATAAAATGAAATACTTAGGTATAAATTTTACAAAATATGTACGTAAACTATATTTAAAAAGCTATAAAAATCTGATGAAAAAATAAAAAATAACTAAATAAATGTAGGAATATTCCATATCCATAGATAAAAATGACTCAATATTGTCAAGTCCGTTCTTCCAAACGTGTTTTATAGATTTAATGCAATCTCAATCAAAACCCCAGCAAGATATTTTGTGATATTGACAAGCTGATCTAACATTTATAGAGAGCCAAAAGACCCAACATAATATTGAAGAACAAAGTGGAAGATTGACACTAACTAATATCAAGACTTACTATAAAGCTATAGCAATCAAAACAATGTGGTATTGGAGAAAATATAGATGAATAGATTGATGGAACAGAATAGAGAGCCCAGAAATAGACCCACATAAATATATATAGTCACTGATTTTCAATAAAGGAGCAAAATCAATACAACGGAGCAAAAAAATGCTGGAATAACTGAATGTTATGTTTTAAAAAATCTAGATAAAGACCTTACTTCCTTCATGAATATTGGCTCAAAATGTATCACAGAGGTAAATGTAAAATGCAAAACTATAATACTCCTAGAATACAGCATAGAAGAAAATCTAGATGACTTTGGGTTTGGCAATAATTTTTTAGATATAACACCAATGGTACAATCCAGCAATGAAAGAATTGAAAAACTGGACTTTATTAAAATTTAATCATCTGCTCTGGGAAGGACACTGTCAAGAGAATGAAAAGGCAAGCCAGAGACTGTAAGAAAATATTTGCAAAAGATGTATCTGATAAAAGACTGTTTTACAAATATAAAAAGAACTCTTACAAGTAAATAATAAGTAACAATCAATCCAATTAAAAACAGTGGGCCAAAGATGTTAAGAGACACCTCATTAAAAATGATATACATGTGGCAAATAAGCATATAGAAAGATGTTCACCCATATACTATCAGGGAAATGCAAATTAAAATAATAATGAGATACCACTACATACCTACTAGAGTACCTAAAATCCAGAACAATAACACCAAATGCTGGCAAGGATGAGTAGCAAAAGGAACTCTCACTTATTGCTGGCAGGAATGCAAAATGGTACAGACACTTTGGAAGACAGTCTGGCCTTAACAAAGACAAAGCAATAATGTAGCATGAATAAAGGCCTATGCGATGTTGATTAATCAATAAATACATGTTGGCTCCCTACTATTTGAATAATTCTATGCTAGGCATAGAAGATGATAGAAATGAAGTTGTTTTGCCTCCCAGAAGTAAACCAGGTGATTACAGTAGTGTTTCTGAGAGCAGTCTCTGAAGGCACACCACTTGGCTGTTACCTCAGTTCTATCACTTACTAGCTGTGTGACTTTATGCCAAGCTCCTTACGGATTGTTGTGAGAATTAAATGAGCAGATACATGTAACATACTTAGCACATAATAAAAGCTCAAAAATATTGGCTGCTACTATTGCTGCAAGACTGATTTCAGCAACATAGCTTTCATCAATCGCTTCCTGACATTCAGGGTGCTGATGAGTTATCCCTTAAATCAAAAAAGCTCTAATTTGTAGTGTTTGCTTATAGTGTCTAGTATCTAAAGCCACATTAGGTTAGCAAGGACTTGGAATTTCCAGTCTTGGTTAAAGGGCACTGGCAGTTAACTGGAGGCAGACTGTAAGCCTTAAGGGAGGGTAAAGAGCAAAGTCTGTTTTTGTGTGGGGGTTTTTTTGCAGACCCTAGTATAGTGCAATACTAAGTACATAACACATATTTGTTTATTCTTCATTTATTCCTTTAATTAAAAAGTGCTTTAATAAACTTATCAGTGCTTTATAGTGTGGATACCAGCAAATTAAAAAAAAAAAAAAACGCTCAAAGGTTATAATTGTTACATGGCTTGCATTACCAGAATAACTGAGTTGAAAATAGTGTAGCTATGGTTCTTGAAAACAAATTTTTGAGGCTAACAGAATTCAAGATACCATAAAATTTTAGTAGGTTGTTGATGAGAAAGACAATTAAAAAAGATACAGCAATAATCTTTCAATGTGTTTTTTTATTTAGTGACATGAAATATGACAGTCTCTATACCAATACCTTTGCATTTGCCTCTACCTGGAAACCACAGTTTTATAAGCAAGCTAGGAAATGAGCCGTTACATAGTAAAGAAATAAAATTAATTCTGAGCCCCACTCAAAAATAGATGTAACCATATTTGCATTAAAATGTGTATGTGTACGTGCCTTTAGAGAAGAGGAGACTGGGAAGATGTCTGCATAAACAAAGGCTTACATTTTAACTTAGTCTTTAGACGCCAGCCTCACACAATTTAAATTTTTTAAGTTATCAGTACTATTTTAGACTATTGTAATTTGGTCTGAGAACACTGTCAGGAAATTTGTTTATTTTTATTGAATTTATTGGGGTGACACTGGTTAACAAAATTACACAGCTTTCAGGTGTACAATTACATACCACATCATCTGTACACTGTATTGTGTGTTTGCCATCCCAAACCAAGTCTCCTTCCACCATCATTTATCCCCCTATGCCCCCTCTACCTCCTCAGATCCCCCCTTCCTCAGGCAATCACCACTCTGTCTGTGTCCATGAGGGTTTTTTTTCTTTTTTCCTCTATCCCTCTACATGTCTGAAGTTGTCCTGTGTACAATTAGATGAAAATGTCCTAAATGGCCTTTGCCTTTCAGTAAAATATATATATAAATATATATATATGTATATATATATATATATATATATATTCACTCATTTATAAAATGTTTTGGTTTTAGAATATCTTTACCATTAAGTATGTCATTATGATGGGTTTGAGTCATTTAAAATACTTTTTCTCAGTGATTATTGTATCAATTTGACAATCAATTGCATTAATATATTCCATTTGTTTTCAGTTTTAGGATTTAGGGGTTTTGTTCATTTTTTTAAATGTAAAACTTTGGTTTGAAAACCAAAACCAATTTTTAAAAGGCCTTACTAAAAAATTCTCACTTTCAGTCCTACTCCTCCACGCCGTTCCCCCATCTCCTAGCTTCATTCATTTGAGTTATTTCTTGGTCAGTGCTTTCTGTTTTTATTTTGCAGAAATAAACAAATACTAGCATATCATTTGCCACTTTTATATACAAAAGATAACACTATGTAAATCACTCTGCACCTAAATTTATTTCACTAAAAACATATTTTGAAATTCCCTTTGCATACCTTAATATCAAATTATACCACCATATCACATCCAAATGAAGATCATTTAATCTTGTCTTTTTCAATTCTTATGACTTTCATTGTTCTCTAATACAAGTTATTAATACTGAACAATACTTAATAAATGTCACAAGTGTGTTTACTGGGGGAAGGTCAATTGGGGGAAAAAGGAGACATATGTACTACTATTTGTAATACTTTAAACAATAAAAAGAGAGATAATTTACAAAAAAGTGTGTTTAACGTCTGTTGATATGATTTTTCTTCTCTAATATGGTGAATTATATAACTAGGATTTTTTATACTTCTGAGTTTTTTCTGATATATATCCTTGGGCAAGAAAAAAGAAAAAAAATGAACAAGTAGGACAACATCAAACTAAAACGTTTTTTACAGCAAAGGAAACCATCAACAAAATGCAAAGACAACCCACTGAATGGGAGAAGATATTTCCCAATAATACATCTAATAAGAGGTTAATATCCAAAATTTATAAAGTCATACAACTCAACACCAAAAACATAAACAATCCAATTTAAAAATTAGCAAAGGACCTAAAAGGACAGTTCCCCAAAGAAGACATATACATGGCCAATAGACACATGAAAAGATGCTCCATGTCACTAATCAGAGAAATGCAAATTAAAACTACAATGAGATATTACCTCACATCTATCAGAATGGCTATCATCGGTACATCAGCAAACAACTGGTCGAGGATGTGGAGAAAAGGGAACCCTCATGCACTGTTGGTAGGACTGCAGATTGGTGCAGCCACTATGGAAAACAGTATAGAGGTTCGTCCAAAATTTTACAATGGAACTGCCTTCTAACCCTGCAATTTCATTTCTGGGTATATATCCACACACAAAAACAAAAAACAAAAACATAAAACAAAGAAACACACAACCAAAATACTAATTCAAAGAAATATATGCACCCCTATGTTCATTACAGCATTATTTACAATAGCCAAGCTATGGAAGCAATCCAAGTGCCCATCGATAAACAAGTGGATAGGGGAGGAGGGGAAGGGGGAGATAAGAGATCAACCAAAGAACTTGTATGCATATAAGCATAACCAATGGACACAGATAATGGGGAGGGGGATGTGTGTGAAGGCCGGGGCTGGGGGAGGGACAGGCTGGGAGAGGACAAGGTGGAGAAAAGGAGGTATATGTAATACTTTCAACAATAAATAATTAAAATAAATAAATAAACAAGTGGATAAAAAAGTGGTGATACATACACACAGTGGAATATGTACACAAGTACATATATATTTGCAATAAACAAAAGAATGAATCTTACCATTTGCAATAGCATGAATAGACCTAGAAGGTGTTATGCTAAGTAAAATCAGAAAGACAAATACTATATAATTCTACCTATATGTGGAATCTGAAGAACAGTATAAACAAACAAATAAAACAGAAACAGACTCATAGATACAGAGAACAGAATGATGGTTGCCGGGGGGAGAGGGGTTGGAGAACTAGCTGAAAAAGTTGAAGTGCCGGGAGCCGGTCCATGCTTGCTGTTTCAAGGGACCTGGCATATATGGCATACTTTTCTTAATATGTTTGCTCACCTTCGTGGCACTATGTGTTTTAACCAAGGTCACCTCTGAGAAAGGTTGTTTCCCCAGGTAGGGATTTTCCCCTGAAGTTAGGGAGGGAATAAAACCCCTTAACTAAGTGCCAGGTGGGTAATTAATTACTTTAACTACGAACAATCATGCTTAAGCTACATAATCTTTACTCCCTGGAATGGAGATAAGAAACGCCCTAACCTTTGGAATAGAGATTGATGGGATTGAATCAACTGGTATAAATACAGATGTAACAAGACAGAAAGAGACAGAGCTTAGAAGAGAGCCAAGAAGACAGAACCTACACAGAACCTACAGACAGAAGAACTTCGCTGGAGAGAACATGGCAAAAGATCCTGGACTGAACCTGACTACAGAAATTGGCAAGAGAACCTGACTAGAACCTGGTGACTGAACCTGGCTGGAGAACCTGGACAGAACCTGGCTGAAGAACCTAGCGAGGGAACATGGCTACAGAACCTCGCTGGAGATCCAGACCAGAACTTGGCTGGAGATCCTGGCTGGAGATCCTGGCTAGGCTGCTGATCAACTGAACGCTGTCTCCATGTCATTCCTTCTTCGCCGACTCTGTCTACACCTTTGGGGACCCCTGGACCCGCTGGGGCTGGACCCCAGCATTGAAGGGATTGAGAAGTACAGACGGGCAGTTACAAAATAGCCATGGGGATGTCAAGTACAGTATAGCATACAGTATGGTCAATATTATTGTAATAGCTATGTATGGTGCCAGCGAAGCACAATAACCTCCATCTTGTATAAAAAACTGCTGTTTGAAACTCTCTGCTATTGTTAGATAGTCTCTAGTCCTGTAAACTCTGTCATTGTAAACTTTGTCACTTTAAGACAGTCTCTTATTCTATAAAATGACTTTGTTTTTAGTTCAAATAGTAGAAAAAGATAAACGTAACTGTCTGACCTTGCAAGCTAGCCATCTAACGTAATGGACTAATACTGATAATAATTCCCATATTCTTATGCCAAATGTTTGTTCTTTATGTATCCAAGATTACAAACTGTAACAATAACTCACACACAGCCCTTTGTGAAATCTGCAGACAAAGAAGCTCAAAAAGTATAAATACGGGAAACTTCCTGTATGTGTTGCTCAGAGATTTGGAAGAGACGCCTCCTTCTGGGCCTCGAAATAAATGACTCCTAATTAATTGGCTCATTAAGGCGTCTTGTATCTCATTTGCTGATTTACGATACAACACCAGTTGGATACTGGAAATATCAAGGAGGGGGTAGGTTTTATTTCCCCTTAGACCCAAGAGTTGTTTATTAGTTTTAAATTTTTCTCTGTGGAAGTATTCTATAGGTGGTGTCTGGATTTCTACTTATTTATAGATTTATGGCACTGTGACTAATGTATTATTTCTATTTTATGAAACTCAAGGCTCTCTTTGTGAATTAACATAGTATAATTTTTTGTTAATGTTCTATGTGTACCTGAAAAGCTCTTTTGTGCTCTAACTCATTTTTGTGAGTCATGAAAATTATCTGGGAATAAAGATACACCAAAGTTGCCCAATATTACTTGTTTCTGTTTGCATACCCTATTTTATTAAAGCTGTTACTATGTTATTTAGTACACAGACATTCCCTATTCTGCCATCGTTGCAAATTGGGCTCTTTAGCTTTATGAATTGTCATTATTTCCCCTTGTAATCTTTTTTATCTGAATTCTGCTTTATTAGACATTGAGATCTGAATGCCTCCTGTATTTTGTTTGTTATTTGCCTGCTATACTTTACTCATCTTTTATTTTAGCCTTTCTGAATCACTTTGTTCTAAAGGTACCTTTTTTGTATAGCGTATCATCTATTTTGCTTTCCAAATCAACCTGAAAATACTTTCCTTTAAAGAGGGAGTTAAGGTTAAGCCTATTTATATTTACTAATATACTTGATGTGTTCAGTTTCAGCTCTGTCATATTATTTCATTTTCTACTAATTGTATTTTCCACTATGGGTTTATTTCTTTTTCAAAACACATTGAATTACCTTTTTGCACATGAAAAGGCCTATGTTTCTGTTCTATTGGTATTTTATATTAATATGTATTACTCACTTTCCATGTTTAGGCTTGTACACTTGGTTAGTCATCTGTAAAGAATATCCTTTGACTTACACCTATTAATCTATACGGCAATAAGTGAGATTTTCTATTTTTTACTTTCTTCTTTTCCCATGTATTTTTATTCTGTTTCTCTTTTAACTTTATAAGAGGACCTAACATTTGCATAGTATTTTTTCGTGTTTATCTCACATTTCTCTTAGTCTTAAATCTGCAACAACAAATTCAATCAGCTTTTTGCTGATGTTATTTCTTGGTTAGGTGAAGCTTGTTTTCTACTAGACTCCTCAGAAAGCTCCCATTAGTCCAATTTCCCCTAAATTTAATTTTCCTCTATAGCTTTTCTATTTGAAGGACAGCTTGGTTGAATACAAAATTCTTTTTAGGTTTTTGCTCACTGTTCTCTTGCTTTCAGTGTGATGTGGTTGTCAAGAAATCAAATGCTGACATGACATTCTTTCATTGTAAGTGCTCAGAACTATTTGCCTGGAGACCCCGAGGACTTTTTGCTTCTTCATTTTAAAAATATGATGGTTTTATTCATATACGTCTTTGAGTTGACCATTCAGCTACATTGTCCCAAGTATATGGGGAAAATGTAAATTCAGGTCATATTTTATTTTGAGGAGGTATCTTTGAATTATGGCTTTAAAGATCATTTTTGTTTTGTTTTTCTGCTAATCTTCTCTATCACTTTGTCTTCTGTTTTATGTCTTTCTTCATTTCACTTGAATTTTCTTGGCTCTTTTTACTTCTATCCTCCCTGATACTTATTGTATTTTTGGCTTTGCCTATACTCCTTTGTATATCTTGAAATTTAGTTTTCTTAATCTGAGAAGATTGTATCTTTTATTTTAATATTTTGAACTCACATTTCATCTCTCATCTGCCTGTCATGTATCCATTTTTATTTTGAAATATTGAATTTATAGTTTATGGTGCTCTTTAATCTGCAATTACATTTAAGTCTTATTAGAATATTGCATGATAATTTTCCTCTTATTTTTCAAAGCCTTTCTAAAAGGGGCTTTACAAAAAGGATTTTAAAAATTATTGTGCAAAGGATTTGTTTCTTATTTTCTAGTTTCTTCTTATATAAAAGCTGAATTCTTCCTTTGGCTCATATTGTATGTATTGGATTTCCCTGGACCCACAATATTTGGAGATAGTATAAGATTGAATGAATGAAGGGGTTTTGATATCTTATTCAGTATCTTAGTATAGAATTATTTTTACCCCTTTGTATAGTGGAACAGTTTTTTAACAATTGGAGATTTTTTTGCTATGTTTTTGTGAAATATTTTGACACTGCCCTCCCTCACCTTAACCATTAACTTCCCCAGGATTGCCTTCTTTTTCTAGATTGCTGCCTTCTCTTATCACAGCGATCACCTCTCATGCTACGCAATTGCTAAGACTCATTTTTTCAACTACCTTGTAGCTAGTACTCTAATGCTCCAGATCTCAGGCCTATTGCCAGTACTTCCACTCTCCTCTTTTTCTGGAGATGAATCCTAGCATATATTCTCCATATTCTGCTGTCATTGGAACCTTGCGTTACTCTTCTCCCTTCCATGCATTTCTGCTTGACTCTGCTCTGCTGTAGATTCTGGAGATGATTGCACTGGTCTTATGTAAACACAGTCACAGGTAATTTTTATCTTGCATTATTCACTCACTCCTAATCATGCTGTGTGTGAGTCCATAGGTAATTTTAATCCGTTTCCTTTCGGTCTACATGTTTTTGGTCTACATGCTATGATAACTAGAGAAATATGAAGTTTTAATGTTATTGTTACTGTTAATGTTATTGGACAAAAGAAATTAGGAAAAGTTATCCTATATAATAAAAGGGTAATATGCAAATAGATCGAATGGCAGAACAACTGAACAACCAATCAAATCATAATATGCTAATGATATGCTAAAGCTGCTCAACAGCTCGCTGTGATGTGCACTGACCACCAGGGGGCAGACGCTCTGACCCGTGGGTTAGCTTGCTGCTGGGGTCCTGCTGATCAGGACTGAGCGAGATGGGCCAGACATGCCCTGGAGCCTTCCCACGGTCCCTCCCCGGCCCGAATGCATTGGTGGGGTCCCTCGCCTGGCCTGCACCCTCTCACAATTCTGTACTTTTTAATGGAAACAACATGACCAAAAATCTTTCACAGAATTTTGAGACCCATTAAAATAACAAAGTTTAATGAGAAACCTATGTGTTCTTCTGGTCAACACTGTAACTTTCTGTTATACTACTTAGGTAAAAGATTTCAGAGTTGCCCATGACCTATTTCCAGTGTTATATCTGCTGATACTTTACAATTGGATAGTTCTGTTAACATTTTTTTCTGGGTGGGAACTTTGGGGATTTTTGTGGGATTTTTTTCCCCCACTGAATCGCCTGTCTCTTCATGGTAAAAGCTATTGGAAAGGGGGACTGTTGGTGTAACACTAAATAGGTTAGGACAGGTAAGCAAAGGTAACTTTGTGTTTGTTAGCTAGTTTCGAAAGGCCAAATTCTGTAAAGGCCACGTGTTAACATAAAATTTTGCAGTTACATCAATATTGAGTAAATTTGTTGGTATGTCAAATTTTAGTTTTCTAGTCTTACTGGACTGTGAATTCACATTTACAAATGCTGAGGTAGTTTAAGAACCTTAAGTGAGGTTTGAATAGTATTGAGCACTGTCTTGCTGCAGTTATTGTATCCAAATTCTAGGAAAAATAAATGGATGCTGGGAAAAAAATTTTTTTTTTCAATTAAAATAGATATTTTATTTTTCTCTCTTGGAACAACTCCAAAGACACAAGCTCAGAAATAATAGGGAGATTTTGCTGTTACCAAAATGAGGCTTCCCTGGTCACTTGGATCTTCATCATTTCCAAGCTAGTGGAAACAGGGTAAGAGAACTCCATGGCGGGCTAGCAGATTCATGTTTAAGAAGGGACTGGAAGGTGTAAATACCACTTCCACTCACATTCCTGGACTGGAACTTGATCTCATGGCTGTAGTTAGCTCGGCTCCTACTGGGCCATCAGCATCAATCACCAGCCATATCAGTGACCCTCAGGGGATGTTGGAGAGCTGGGCTGAGCCTGATCCAGCAGGCCAGTCCTCTTTGGAGGGCACCAGATGCAGGGCTCATGGCTGGTGAGTGCTGTGGCCGTGCGAGCCTCTCCGGGGACTGATTGGCTCAAGCCCATGGCAGGCACAGTGGGGCCTGGATGAGTGGGAGCAGCAGGTAGGAGCTGCAGGCGGCATTGGACTGCAGGGTTTTGGCCTGATCCCTGCAGGCCAACCAGAGGGACCCCACCCATGCACGAATTCATGCACCCGGCCTCTAGTCTAATGTAATAATAGACAAACATGGTAATTGACCGTATCTCTGCTACGCTTCCCATTGGCTAATCAGCAGAATATGCAAATTAACCCAACCATGATGGTGGCTGGCAGCCACACAGCTGAAGTGAGCAGAAGGCTTGCTTGCTCTAGTGATGGAGGAAGCCAAGGTTCCCCGCCTGCCACGGGCCAGCTCTGAGCTCCTCTCTAAGCAACAAAGTTGCAATTATAGACGCTAAACAAACCCCAGATACCTGCTTTCAGCAGGCCCTGGCCTCAGAGCTGGAGCGGCAACAAAGTTTCAATTATAGAAGGTAAATGAATCCCAGAATAAAAAAAAATAAAAAAAGGAGAGGCTGGGAGCTTCCATCGTCACTAGCTTGGCCAGCCTGAAAACCCTCAGCCCCTCATCTAGACTGGCCAGGCACCCCAGTGGGGACCTCCACCCTGAAGGGGGTGTGACCAACTGCAAACAGCCATCAGCCCCTCACCCAGGCTGGCCAGGCACCCAAGCAGGACCCCCACCCTGATCCGGAACACCCTTCAGGGCAAACCAGCTGGCCCCCAACTGTGCACCAGGCCTCTATCCTCTATAGTAAAAGGGTAATATGCAAACTGACCCGAACAGCAGAAAGACTGGGAATGACTGGTCACTATGACACACACTGACCACCAGGGTGCAGACGCTCAATGCAGGAGCTGCCCTCTGGTGGTCAGTGAACTCCCACATGGAGGAGCTCTGCTCAGCCACAAGCCAGGCTGATGGCTGCCAGTACAGCGGTGGTGGTGGGAGCCTCTCCTGCCTCCTCAGTAGTGCTAAGGATGTCTGACTGCAGCTTAGGTCTGCTCCCTGCTGGCAAGTGGACATCCCCGGAGGGCTGCTGGGCTGCCAGAGGGATGTCTGATTGCCATCTTAGGCCCAATCCCCCAGGGAGCGGGCCTAAGCCAGCAGGTGGTCATCCCCTGAGGGGTCCCAGACTGTGAGAGAGCACAGGCTGGGCTGAGGGACCCCCCGCCCGAGTTCACAAATTTTTGTGCACCGGGCCTCTAGTTAATAATAAATCTCTATTGTAAGCATTTTTCAATCTTCTCAGTCAATAACCTTGATTAACTAAAAAATGGTAGCTGAATCCTGGGAAAATTCCAATGGTCGATATGTTTAAGAAAACTTGGTTGTGATGTCATTTTACTGCTATCCTATGAGAAAATTTAGAAGTTCCAATATTATTTCAGCAAATATCACTTATGGGAGAACCCTGCAAAGATAAATACAATTGTAACTATAACATTAGGATTTAATTAAATTTGATAAAAAAAATGTTCTATCTTTTTCTATCTTTTTAATAAAGCCCATTGTTATAAACCAACTTTTTATTTCATTTATTCAACTCTTTCTTGCAGTTTTGAAAATGGGAAATAACGTGTATTCTGACAGAGGGTACTTTTCATGGTCTCCTAATTTCCCAATCACTTGGGTTTGGAAACATGGACAGTTACAATCCCAGTGAAAATTAGACTAGAAAATCCCTATTAATACATTGAAATAGACAGGATAATAAATGTGGTTGTGTACAGGGAACATTAATTTATCTCCCCAAAATGAAAAATTTACTTTCTTTCCACATCATGATATTTTATTACTTTTAAGAAGTCACACATTATGAAATGCCTCCCAGGTTTATAAATGTAAGTAAGTAATGAATCACTCAGTGGAGCTTATAGTAACTGGACTACTCTTCCATCTATGCAGCCAAGTTTTTATACATGCTGTACACTTAATATTCAACTCAAGACAAGCAGGCAATTGGACAAAAATAAATTTTAAAAGAAACATAAAATTACTAGCTATGTTAGAAACATGTTCCTATTACATTTTATCATTTAGCGAGACCAAGTAAAACAGGAAATACTTCTTTGCACATGTAATTTGTAAGCAATCAAATTAATACTACTACATATTCTAGCACTATATTAATATACATAAAATAAAACTAGTGACTCAAAAATAATAGATAATTTTTCTCACATTTTTGGAGTAGGTCTAGAGCTTTTGTCTGTAAGGGACTGACTTCATCTCTTATCATGACTAAGACCAAACCAATATAGAACCAGGTCTCTTAAGGACAATGGTATCAGGTAAAAAAAGAAATACCTACAGTGTCTTATTAAAAGAAATACCAAGTAATGATACCAGTGATTTTTTTTTAGTTATGCTTCACTTTAAATGAATAACTACTTATAAAATCAAGCTTACTATGAGCCTTCTATGTGCCTGTCACTGTTCTAGGATCTATAACAGACATAGATAATACAACTCTCTGAGGAATAAAAGAAACATGTATAACAGTTATATGTAAAACAGAAAGATGATTATATAAAATCTTGTTCCACATGTAACATGTTCAAATGTTAATATGTTACAGATAAAAAAGGATAATTAAAAATCAGGAATTTTAAAGTTTGCAAACTATAGAAATAATAGGAGTCAAAGGAGCAAAATATTGAGAGGGATTATAATTCATAACAATTAACCAGGTGACCCTGGTGTTAGTCTAGAGTGAGGTTTTATTATGGCCAGTTCATGAGATGATGAATCAAGTGATGATCCAGTGGGAAGACTTGAGGGATTATAAGGGTTAGCTGGCTGAGTGGGTCAAGTTGGTAAAGTAGAGCAGTTTCTTTAATAAATGGAGCGTAGTTGTTCTATTTATTGAGACGTTCAATGCTACCTTTTCCAATTTTCCTTCTTTACCTTAACCACCAACCATCTCAGAGTTACCTTTTCCTTCTAAGGTGACATGAGGGATGATGTGTAAGATGATTGTGATTGGCAATAACAGGCGCTTCACTCTCAAGATATTATTAATGGGGTAACTTCTAGTGAAGACTAAAATGAAACCATACTGCTCTGTGTTCAATACAGAACAGTAAACAAATGAAACATAAATTTCTAATGTTACCATTATGAAAGACAGTGAAAAGGGAAAAGTAAATGGAATAGAAAAGAAAAATATAGGTCTAGTACCAAAGTAATATATCGGAAAGTAGAAAAGAATGCAGGATTTTTACATTGTTGTAATAGATGGTGTGTCTGATAGAAACTAACATTGAGTGTTTACTATTGCCTTGAATGAATTTACACACACACACACACACACACACACACACACACACAATCTCTGAGGTAACACAAGCCACACAGAAATTAAAATAATAATAATTTTCCCAAGGTCACAAAACCAAGAGGAAGAAAAACTAGGATTTGAATCTAGACCAGTGGTTCTCAACCTTGGCTGCACATTAGAATCACCTGGGAATCTTTTTTAAAACCTGATTTCTGGACCTCATCTTCCGGAAATTCTGTTTCTTTGTTACTAATGTTGTGGCCCAACCCCATAACAAAGAAACAGAATTTCTGGAGGATGAGGCCCAGAAATCCGGATTTTAAAAAGATTCCCAGGTGATTCTAATGTTCAGCCAAGGTTGAGAACCACTGAGCTAGACCATCTGTGCTAGCATTTGATTTTCTGGTCTTAAACCCTGTATCTTGTTTCGTGTCAGACTCATTAGCACAGCGGTTCTCAACCTGTGGGTCGCGACCCCTTTGGCGGTTGAACGACCCTTTCACAGGGGTCACCTAAGACCATCCTGCATATCAGATATTTACATTACAATTCATAACAGTACAACATTACAGTTATGAAGTAGCAACAAAAATAATTTTATGTTTGGGTCACAACATGAGGAACTGTATTTAAAGGGCCAGAAGGTTGAGAACTACTGCAGGACCAAGCAGAGATCTCTAGGTGATTTTTATCCCAAGTTATAATTGTTGGGTCCTGGGAACGCCGTCCCCCCCCCCGTCCCTCCCCCCGCCCCCCACAAACACACACTCCATGAAGACAGTTATTGATATGTGGCATGTGCTTTTCCTATTTTTAGTCCAGCAAGAAGCAGAAAGTGTTTGGAAATAGTTTGGAAAAAACTAAATTTATATGGCATTTCTGGACATGTATTTCCTGCTGTAGTTAGTTGCTGCAGTTGCAGCTTTCTTATTTGCATTCTTTCCTGTCTCAGGATTTTCTCTCTCTCTCTTTACATTTGACATACACTTTCTCTCTGAAGAAATCAAACCAAAGAATTTTAGAAGCTTTAAATTAATAATTGGCATTTATCCTCAAAATAACCATGAAACTGTTTAAAATCTTGGCATTTATATTTTCTCTGAGACTCTGATATTACATTGAGAAAATAGGAGCATATGGAGATTTGTCTCTTAAGGGAAATATTCCAGTGGAACAAATAATGTATCTCTGCACAAGCCACACAAGAAGTTTATTTCAATATTGGATAACAAAAATGTAAACCCTTTCACTTTTGTTTTCTATCACGTGAGGGATAGATACTAAATAATTTAAGGAATATGCTTGCCAAATTCTTAAATAGAACCTGAATAGATTGTAAAGAACTTATGATGTTGTTTATCAGTTTCAAGTTACTCTCACCAGGCAACTTTGCAACTGGCTATTGAGGAAAGGAGTCCATTAAATATGAGGATGTCTTTAGTCATCTAAAACTCACATGGAGAATTTTCTAAAAAGGTCAGCCCACACCCCCCATCCCTTCCCTCCTCTCTTGTTAAGATTTAATTGGCATTGGCATCGTTTTATTTTTATTGTACCTACAGGTGATCCTGTTGAACAGCTGATGTTGAGAACCACTACATTAGTTTGCTAGGGCTGCCATAACAAAGTAGCAGAGTCTCTTAAACAGATACTTCCTCACAGTTCTTACTGTTAGAAGTCTGAGATCAAGGTGGCAGCAGGGGTAGTATGTTCTAAGACCTCTCTTGTTGGCTTGCAGTTGGTTGTTATAACTCTGTGCCTTCAGGTGGTCTTCCCTCTGCATGTCTGAGTCCTCATCTCTCCTTATAAGGAGACCAGCCACGCTGGATCAGGGCCTACTCTAATGACCTTATTTTAAAATGTCCACAACACAGTTACATTCTGAGACACCTGGGGCTTAGGATTTCAACACATGAATGTGGCAGGGACACAAATCCATAGCAACACATCTAGAACGTGATCAGTCAGGAATGAATAATGTGCAACTAGAAGTTTTAAAATTGCATATTTTTTTAATACTTAATTTTGGAGATAAAACTGTTATTTACATTAAGGAAAATCACTAAGGAATGCCTGTGCCATGATATTCCTAAATCTTTCATGATGAGACGAGCCAGAGGAATTTATACTGAACATGAATGTCATTTAGACATTTATAGTACTAGAATACTCTTTTTTGTTGTTGTTTTTTTAACATTTGACTGATAATTTTCTATCTCCACAGCAACCATTTTCACAACTCTAGGACTACAAAGTAAAAGCTTCAGATAAAGCATTGTAAAGGTGGTAATTTGAATATCCCCCCCCCAAAAAAAACCCTCATTAAGATGCCTTTCATCCACAGAAATCAACTAATCATAGATAAAGACTAGAGGCATCTGGAGTTATGAAACACTGAGCGGCTACAAAATGATTGCAGGGTATCGGTCACACAGCAACACTGGTAAGTGCCCCAGGGGTTGGCCTCACATGTTAATCCACTATGACTATTTTTAAAATTCATTTTTCTGGGTAATTAAAAAGAATTAAATAGGTATTAGATTCAGGTGTAAGTATTTTGAGGTGATTGCTTGTGTAACCAAGTTTGAAAATACTAATTTAAAGTTCTAACAGAAAGCATTGGAATATAGGCCCAATTAAATTTTTGATGCTTTTCAACCCTGTTAGTCAGAAGATATTTCTGGAATGCTCTGCCACAATCACCTCTCCTAAAAAGAAATAATTATAGCCAAGTGGATGGAAATTTGAAAATGAGGCCACACCTAAATTTGCCATTTCAAGTATAAATTTAGATAGGAAAAAATCTATAATAATAAAAGCATAATATGCTAATTAGACTGATGACCTTCTGGACAAAGCCGGGGCTGCAAGGGTTGCCGCTGCGAGGGCCGAGCCCCTTGCATGGATTTCATGCATTGGGCCTCTAGTATTACATAAAACCAAACACTGTACAGTCTAGCTGGTGTGCCTCAGTGGTTGAGCATCGACCTATGAACCAGGAGATCATGGTTCCATTCCTGGTCAGGGCACATGCCTGGGTTGTGAGCTTGATCCCCTGTAGTGGGTATGCAGGAAGCGGCCAATCAATGATTCTCTCTCATCATTGATGTTTCTCTCTCTCTCTCCTCTCCCTTCCTCTCTGAAATCAATAAAAAATACATACTTTTCAAAACAAAAACAGTGTACAATGTTAACAAACTCTAAATGGAAAGCAGCCCTTCCCTATCAATAATCGAAACCTCCAGAGCAAACAATGTATTTTTAAAAATTAAACTTGAGTTTATTTTCAACCTATTTCCAAGTTTTCTAGCATAGTGCCACAACACCAAACATCCTTCTCTGTAACAGCTTTGAGACAATGCCAGAAATACTATATACATTAAAAAATAAGTTTATAGAACTAGAGATTTTACTATGCTGCATCAGAAATGAACAATATAAGAAGAAGAATTTTTAAAAGCCATTGCTATTGCTTACATATTTATTCTCTCCATCTTGAGTATTTTTAACTTTTTTCTGTACTAACAATGTATTCTTACAAATCAAATTAATTGAGATATATTATCCACCAATAAAGTTTTCAATTTAAGTGAAGGGTTCAAGGAGTTTTGACAAATATAAGTACCACCATAATCAAAGAATAGCTCCATCACCACCAAAAGTCCCTTGGTACCCTTTCCCAGTCAGTTCCCCAACTTCTGTTCTTTCAAAGACTGATTGAATTTCTGACTATATATATATTAGTTTTGCATTTTCCAGAATTTCATATGAATGGAATCATTACAGTAAGACCTAATTTTTATTCCTGACTTTTTTCACCCAGCATACTCTGGGTTTTTAAAAATGTATTTAGTCCTGTGATGTGTATCAGTAGTTTGTTCTTTTAATTACTGCATAATATTTCCTTATATAAACATACTAAAGTTAATTTATCCAATAACCTGCTGATGAATATTTAAGCTCTTTTTAGTTTGAGGCTATGATAAATAAACCTGACATGCACATCCTTGTAGAATTCTTTGTTGTACATATATTTTCATTTTTCTTAGATAAATACCTAAGAGTAGGACGGATGGGTAGTGTATTAGTCTGTTAGGGGTGGTGTAACCAAATACCACAGACTTGGTGGCTTAAGCAACAAAGTGTATTGCCTCACAGTTCTGGAATCTAGGAGTACGAGATCAAGGTGTCAGCAGGATTTGTTTCCTCTGAGGGTTATGAATGAGAATCTGTTTCATGTTTCTCTCTTAACATCTGGTGGATTGCTTAATTTTCCCTTAAACATAAGACCAGATATTTACAAGCTTATATTTTATATTTTTAAAAAAAAATTCAGGGGATTGAAAGAAATGCTTCTTACTTATAGACTCTCATAAATGTAGAAAGATAATAGCTGCAGTCTTTATAACCTCTCACTTCAAAGACCTTACAAATATGCAAGTCTCATTTATTTTTGGGTTCTCTGCTCTTTGTAAAAATGCCCTCCAGGTACAAGTTGCCCTCACACTTCCTTGATTCTCTAACAGATATTTTTGTTCTTTTCTTTGGTTCTTCATTGATTAATTGGATTTGTCCTTGATATTGCTTTTATTATGGTCATGTTTCATCTTGTTTTAACTTCTGGAATATTAATTAGGCTTTATCTTTGAACTCTTATTCTATATATTTTCAAAATTCAGCAGTCATATTTTAAATTTCTAAGAATTCAATTTCTAAAAGACCATAAAAATTCTAGAAAGAAACATAGGCAGTTAAATCTCAAACATCGTTCACAGCAATATTTTTGCCAATCTCCTTGAGCAAGGAAAACAAAGAAAAAAAGTAAACAAATGGGACTACATCAAACTAAAAGGAAAGGAAAGGAAACCACCAATAAAGTGAAAAGGGAACCCACTCTAGGAAATAACATATTCGCCAATGACACATCTGATAGGGGTTAATTTCCAAAATATATATAAAGAACTTATAGAAGTCAACATCAGGAAGACAAACAATCCAATTAAAATATGGGCAAAGGACCTGAATAGACATACAGCAGCAGTTCTCAACCTGTAGGTCGCGGCCATCGGAAAACACATATAGCATATCAGATATTTACATTACGATTCATAACAGTAGCGAAAATAATTTTATGGTTGGGGATAACCACAACATGAGGAACTGTATTAAAGGGTCATGGCATTAGGAAGGTTGAGAACCACTGACATACAGTCATACCAAAGAGGACGTACAGATGGTCAACAGAGATATGAGAAAAAAATGCTCATCACTAATAATCAGAGAGATGCAAATTAAAACAACAATGAGATATCACCTCACACCTGCCAGGGTGGCTACCATCAATAAGTCAACAAACAATAAGTGCTAGTGAAAATGTGTATAAAAGGAAACTTTAGCCCTAGCTGGTTTGGCTCAGTGGATAGAGCATCGGCCTGTGGAGTGAAGGGTCCTGGATTCAATTCCAGCCACGGGCACATGCCTGGGTTTTGGGCTGGATCCCCAGTGGGTGGCAGTGCAGGAGGCAGCCAATCAATGATTCTCATCATTGATGTTTCTATCTCTCTCTCCCTCTCCCTTCCTCTCTGAAATCAATTAAAGAAATATATTTTTTAAAAAAACAGCTATGGTACACTTACACAATGGAATAGTGCTCAGCTGTAAAAAAAAAAAAAAAAAAAAAAAAAAGAAGAAGAAGAAGAAGAAGAAGGAAATCTTATCTTTTGTGACAACATGGATGGACCTGGAGATTATTATCCAAGTGAAATAAGCCAGTCAGAGAAAAACAAATGCCATATGATCTCACTTATATGTGGAATCTAATGAAAAAAATAAATAGACAAACAAAATAGAACCAGAAGCATGGATACATAGAACCAACTGTCAGCTGTCAGAGGGGAGGGAGAAGAGGGAAACTGAATGAAAGGAAGTGAAGGGATTAGCCAAAGAGCATAACCCATAGACACAGACAACAATGTGGTGATGGCCAGAGGGAAGGTGGACATGGGCTTGGTGGAGGTGGGCAAAGTGGATGAAATGGGAACGTCTGTAATGTGTTAACAGTACAAATAAAAATAAATTAATTAACTAATTAATTAAAGTGGTACTTATAATTTTTACTACAACCAAAAAATAAATGAAGTGATCGTATTATTTCAAGCTTTGTATTCAAATTGTAAAGCAATTAAGTTTTCAAATGGTGCCCTCATCCATTATAACTTTATTTCCCCAAACTTAAAGTTCTGCTGATAGTAAATTAAGAAAAAGACAATAAAATGAAACAGTACAGAGATTATGAAAGCTCTTTGTAAAATTTAAATCATTTTGAAGCACATTATTACTATAATCTTAAAAACCAATCTGCTGACTTTTCTTTGGTCTCTCATTGAAGTTTATATATGCATTCCACTTACAATATAAGTTTTTTTCTCCATTTTTCTACTATATTATCTGTTTGATGTTGGAAAATGTATTTAACCTCTTTGTGTCTCAGTTTCTTTTTTGTGAAATGGGCCTACTTTGAGAGGGTTGTTGTGAGAAGTAAAAATGAGATTGTGCAGTAAAAGCTTTAGTATATTTGCTAGTATACGCGAGCATGCAATACTGTGAGCTATTCTTGGCAGAAAAAAAATGTGAAAAGAAGATAAAAGGAGTGGCATTCTAAGTGGAAGGAATGTTACGGATCAAAAGCACGGAAGCAGAGCTTAGCCATTCCCAGTGATTGGCAGGAGCTGTCAGGCTAGAATGCTGTCCTGGGGAATAATGCCTGATGATGATTCATGGGGATTTTGTGAGGCCATACTGAAAGTCTGGGTGTCTGGATTTTAACTTTTACTCAGTGCATGGTAGAGAGCTTCTGTTTGTTTTTTCTTGTTTTAATTTTAATAATAGTAATTGAAATGATCAAAGAAATCTTTTCAGAAGGTTTATCTGGAGGATTTAGATCAGGGGCCCTCAAACTTTTTAAACAGGGGGCCAGTTCACTGTCCCTCAGACTGTTGGAGGGCCGGACTATAGTTTTTAAAAAAAACTATGAACAAATTCCTATGCACACTGCACATATCTTATTTTGAAGTAAAAAAACAAAATGGGAACAAATAACAATATTTGTATTTGCATGAGGACCCCTGATTTAGATGTTAGAAACAAGACAACAGTCCACAAATGGAGTTGCTTATGCTAAGCCACATGTCACCAAACCAGGACCTCGCTTAATTACAGTGTTGGCTCTCCCAGAAATCAAATCTCAAACCAGTCAGTCAGGAGTCACCTGATCAGCAGGAGTAAGGTCATCTGCTTGAAAGACCCCAGTCATCCCCTGAAGAAAAGTGACCTTGCAATAACGGGCTTGCTTTTTTCCTGGTATAACCTCCTTGTCCTGCTCCCTTCTACCGACAAGAGTCTTTCATTTTGCACAGCTCCCCAGAGCTCCCTTCTATCTGTTAGATGGGATTTGGTTGCCCAGTTCATGAATTGTTGAATAAAGCCAATAAGATCTTTAAAATTTACTCAGTTGGAATTTTTTAAATGTAAAATGTGGATGTGAGAGATCAGTTAGGAAATGATTGAATGGGAAAATGGGTTAATGGTATTTACTGGGTCACAAAGCAATATAAGTAGAATCCTTTTAGAGGCAACTTAGTATGTTCTTTCTCCATCCCTAAATTTTATGTTAGAGGATATCAAAGTATCAAAACAACTAATGATTTACTCAGGTCACACAACTGGTTCCATCAGATCAAACCTAAAACACAATTTTCATGTCCCCATATCCCTGCTGTTTCCATGACACCAAGCTATCTCAATTCAGCAGGCACACGTAGAAAATACACTATGTTCAGGGCACGCCTGAGGTTGCCACAGGTATTCTGAAGGAAACACCTGAGTTGTAAAACTGTCATAGCTTATACTACTATGCTTTTGATTCAGAACATTTGAAGGTATAGCAGACATTATTTCACAAATTTGAAAAGACCTAAATACTGCTAGTGACTCCATGTCTAGCAACTTAAAAATGTCCAGTTATATTATCTGTCAACAAAAAAGATTTTCAAACATATACTCAATTCTGAAGCCTATGGAGTTACTAGTTGGAGCATTAACTTGGTCACTGAATATAGGGCTAGGCTCGGACATAGTTTTCACTGAGCAGAATACAGGAAATGGATGGTAATAGGCTGTTTCTTTGATGTCTGCAGCCCAAGTTAATAATCTTGTTTCTGGATATCAGACCAAAACAAACCAAAACCAAAAAACTTGATTTTGAAATTTTTCTTGGAGTTATTCTGAAAATGTCATTACTGCCTATACCTCAGCAAAGTGCCCACCTGCGGCAGAGCTTCCCTGGGCCCTGTGGGAGGAAGTAATTAACGGGGGTAGTCATCCTGCCTCTCTAGTTGTAATTTTTGCATTTGATAATTTATTCTTGAAATGACTCACAAAGAATAAAAGTAACAGCACTACTCAAACTATCCAGTCCCCACACCAAGAGGTAAGAAACGTGATCCAAAATGTAACTCAATGTATTGCTTTCTTCACCAACAATGGACGGCTTGCTAAGGAAGTGTCAGACGTCTGAAATACAATGCTTAGTGCCATGGGGTACTGTGTCCAAGCTCTCTCCTTGTTGTGAAGCCTTAACAAAGAGTTCATTCTTGGCACCAGTTTGTTAACCACAGTTTGAGCAGCACTGATCTAGAAGCATATTTTCAGTGACAATTTAAATTTTTTTTTACATGAGATCTACCTTCCTGACAAATTTCATAGGTAAAGTACAATATTATTCACTGTAATCACAATGTTTTACAGCAGATATCTCAAGTTTTTTATTTTTATTTTGCATGATTTGAACTATGTACACATTGGACAGCGATTCCCCATTTCTTCCTCTCCTAGCCAACTGGCAACCATCATTCTACTTTCTGTATCCGTTTGACTACTTTAGATACCTCATACACATGGTATCATGCAATGTTTGTCCTTCTGTGACTGACTTACTTCACGCTAGGATTTTGGTTCCAGCTCTGGAAGGGGTCAGAAACCTGACATATCTCAGTAAAGCCACGGCTCCTTAGCAGGGCACACAGCGGGTAGAGCCCCTCACGAGGGCAGCATATCACGGTAAGACCTTCTCTTCCTACCAAGGGTGGGTTGAGAATATGTTCCACTGACCCCCCTCTGACGTGGCTCTAACTCCCACTTTGGCGAAGTGGTCCGCTTATTGCAGCAGAGGAGCACCCTGTCTACCAGCACACTGTTTCTAGAAATGTGGGTGCTGCCAGGCACTGCAGAGTATGCAGATCCTTCAAATGCCTGGGCATCATCCTGTGTCATCCCCTGTGGCCTGTGGACAGGGAATGTGGAAAATTCCCTGTTACCTGTGTGCTGATGGGTCTAGTCCACATAGACTAAGGTGACTATTCAGCCCAACGCTGACACCATCTGGATGAAAACAGAAATGAGCTTCATCAGCCAGTGGCTGACCTTGGAGAGGTTTAGCTGCTCATGAGCCCTGGCTGTTAACCCTTTGCACTGACAGCTGGGCTATTCTATAGGGATTAACTCTATGACTTGGACAATGGGGAGCTGGTCAGGATATGTAGAAAGACTTTTGTGGTTTACCTACAAGTGCCTAAGGCAGTCCTTACTGTTTTCCACATCCAGGCTCATAAGTGCTGATACGCCCTGGCAATCAGTAAGCTGATTCCTACTTCAGGCATGTACCCTAACAACTGACACTTCAGTAGACACAGAAGATTGGGTGCATGGGAACAGTGGCCACTGCAGTGCCTGATGGGATGGCATATTGTCAAGCATGCCAATTGCCCTTGAAATACAGTGGTTTGCTTACTATGGTAACAGCATATCCTGTGTGTTCTAAGTAATGCCCAAGACAACTACTAATGGAATCTGGGACCATCCACCTCTATACCCAACCAGTGAGGAATTAGCAAATAGATTTTATTGCCTCCTCCCTCTGAATGAGGGTTATCAACATGCCTTTGTTTGTGTGGACACTGTGTCTAAACTAATCCAAGTTTTTTCCTGTCCACATGCAAACCCGGCTGCCACCATTAGTAGATTAGAGAAGTTGATTACCATGTATGGAGATACCCTCCTCAAATAAACAGTAATCAGGGGTCACATTTTAAGCATCATGAGATGAAAGACTTGGCAAAAGAACATGACCTTGAATGGAGGTGCCAACTTTTTTATAACCCACAAGCAATTGGATTGGTAGTAGGGAATAATGCAATATTAAATCAGCAAATTAAATTACTAACATACCTTGGGTGGATGGATTAAAGTAGTTTCCCAGGCTCTAATAATCTATTTTTAATAATCAACCACTGGACCTATTATTCCTTGTGCAAGTCTGGAGACCCCTGATGAGATACGGAATACTATGAAGTGGGGGTGGGGAACCTTTTCTCTGTCAAGGGCCATTTGGATATGTATAAAATCATCCCCAGGCCATACAAAATTATCAACTTAAAAATTAGCCTGTTATATTTGGTCAAACAATTAACTCGTCCCTAATGCCCCTGTTGTTTCTGGGTTGTTGGCTTCTCCAGAACCAAATCCTGCAGATACAAAGCAAAATCAAAGCTCTAGGACTCACCACTGTCATTCCTCAATTACAAGATCCCGAGAGTGTTTGCCTCCTTCTCTGCGTATTTCAGAGTCTTCATAAGTTTTTATTATATATAATGTCAAGGAATTCTAGCTGCACTTAGTGGGAGGAATAAAAAAGATTATGTCTCTTCCAACTCATCAAAGGTGAAAAATCTCTATATTGGCTTTCTAGTTTACTTTTTACATTGTGACATCGGCTAATCCCCTCTTAAAATATTTTTTATACTTGTCTTATTTTTATTGCAAAAGACATGATTTTATAGTTGTTCTTATAAAAGCAGCCCATTTTATTGTGCATTTCAACTATTTCATTTCAGATAATGTTGGAAAACCATTATTAGGTACTTAGAATATTTTATAATCTATATGTTTATTAGAGTCCAATCGAGGTTAGTTAAATAATGAATTCAGATTTTTCTTAGTTCTGCCTTAGGATAAATACAACAAATATATCTCAGAGGACATCAAATTGATACTTTTAAGGAGAATATAAACTAAAAGCTACAAATAATGGAATTAGAAAAATTTATTTTGTCTTTATCTTCAAATGTTTAAGGTGTGTGTGTTTTTTTTTTAATAGAACAGCCAATTGGGATATCTAGTAGTAGATTATATTCAAGTATCTTCTAAAAATGTGTTTACATTGCATTATAGCATCTTCGTCTGGGCAATTTTTTATGAGTCCCCCTCTCCCCCAATAATTAGTTTTATGGAATCTTGCTAGGAGGCATACTTTCTTTAGTCAGCACTCCTGGGAATATTTGGAATATGGTGCAAGCACTCTTATGATAATACAATATTAAGAAATGTAATTATCAACATACAGATTACATATAATATTAAACAGTAAATGTTGAGACTGCATATCCTAAGGTGACATTGGTCTGCAGAGCGCACTCACCTCATCTGAAACCATTGACATTATTCATTTTTCTAGGCTGGCAGGAGGGATTTGGTGGGTACTTGTTTTTGTCAGCTTCTTAGCTTTACCCAGTCTATGTGTGTGCAGTGTCAAAGACAGATGGAAACTCCATCTTAGCTCTACCTCTGGTTCAACAAGTCTTTCTCCTTTTATTTTGTTGTTGTTTTTTAAAATATATTTTTATTATCGATTTCAGAGAAGAAAGGGGAGGAATAGAGAGATAGAAACATCAATGATGAGAGAGAATCATTGATCGACTGCCTCCTGCACTGGACACTGGGGATTGAGCCCACAACCCGGGCATGTGCCCTGACCGGAAATGGTACTGTGACCTCCTGGCTCATAGGTCAAAGCTCAACCACTGAGCCACCCTGACCAGGCTGTTTCTCCTTTTTGATAGATCATATCTTTCTTTTCATTACTTGAGCTGTGATGGAACAGCCCATCCTAACCAACTTCCACCCCCTCCCGGAAGCTAGGGGTCAGTTTTCAGTGGAAATGCACACAGACTCTCCAAACCCTTGGCAATGAAGAACTCATATTTAACTTTATTGGATGTTGCCATTCATTGGCTTTCTTCTAGGACGATCAAAAAAATAACATTTTATCCTGTTGTACATTTTCTCATATTTAGCTCCCCAAAGACCTTTCAACCAACTCTGTACATAATATTTTCCCACCCACTATCATCAACGTATTCAGTTGTATTATATATTATACACATGAATAAATGAAATAATATACTATAAAGTAATTAGCATAGTGGTTGGCAAATAAAAAGTGCTTAGTAAAGGTCAGCTCTTATTGTTAATTGTTCTACTTAATAGTTTATGATAATGTTTAGTAAAATTTTTATGTTTTATAATAATTAAAGAAATAACTATAGCTTATTAACTGTGAAGTGAATGCAACATTTTAATAGAGATTAAATGACAGTGGCAGGAAAATGCATTTAAACACTAAGATGCCATGTTAAATTACTTTTACAGTTAACAAAATCTTAAGTCGAATAAATCTTATTTTTAGAACATTTTTATAATTATCTTCTTGCTCTCATTAATATATATGCACGGTTATCAAAATAGGTTAAGTGTAAGTATAATATTTTACATCTGTCTTCATAGTTCTGAGACACACCACAATCATATCTCATCTCATAATCAGTTAATAAAAAAGTGAATGCTATGTCCTGTATTATATTAAATATTGAAGGCACAAATTATAAAAGAAGTTATTTTAAATAACTTCCAATCTTATTAGGGTAAGCAAAGTATGTGAAAATTACTAGGACAGTGTATAATCAAATACCAGGCCCTGGGTACCATGTGGAATTTTGAGAATATTCAATAAAAATCGCTGCATAATGTAGAGAGACCTGTGGCACCGCTCTTGTGGATGCTGCTTTACAGTGTTACACATTGGTGTCTTCGTACATCCTAAATACACCCCATCTTTTTTCCAGGTTTTGTCATCTGTGCTATTTCTGCTGCCCCAGGGCCCCTTGAAGATGAAGAAGCACAGGAGACATCAGGACATTCTCAAGGTCAGAACATTTATTTGTAATGTGGCCTATGAAAAGCCTGCCCTGCACCTGAGTTGTGCCAGGCACCATACTAAATTTGTTACTTACATTATCTCATTTAATTCTTACTAATCTATATATAGAAAGGCCCAGCGACCAAATGGCAGGATGACCAGTCGACCAGTCGCTATGACGCTCACGGACCACCAGGAGGCAGATGCTTGGCTGACCGGGATGAATGGTGGCTCTTGCAGCTGGCCAATCCCTGCAGACCACACCCCCTGCCCCACACTGGTGCACAAATTCGTGCACCAAGCCTCTAGTGTTAATAAAGTAGGATGCTATTATTATGCTTGTTTAATAACTGATGGAAGTAAAGTTTTTTTTTAAATATATTTTATTGATTTTTTTACAGAGAGGAAGGGAGAGAGATAGAGAGTTAGAAACATCGATGAGAGAGAAACATCGATCAGCTGCTTCCTGCACATCTCCTACTGGGGATGTGCCCACAACCCAGGTACATGCCCTTGACTGGAATCGAACCTGGGACCCCCCAGTCCGCAGGCCGACACTCTATCCACTGAGCCAAACCAGTTTCGGCAAAGTTGAGAAAGAATTTTCATAATTTGCTTCAGGTCACACAGTGAATATCCAAGATGGTCTGACACAAAGGCCATGATCAGAGAAAATCCAAATCAAATTGCTGAGCATGGAGAGTGGGAGAAATGGAAACTAAGGGATTGTTTCAATATACTAATACACTACAGGGTGAGCAGTAAGAAGATAAAGAGAAAAAAAGTGTTGCAAATGTTTTAACATGCAAAAAGCCGGGGGTGTTTTAGTTTTAGTTTCTAACCTCTGAAAGAGAGAGTCATTTTATAAATAAAGGTAGTTTTCTCCAGGAAATGGTAAGCATATTGTTATAAACAATTGAAATTTAAGTTAGCAAATTGTGGCTGGCTGTCCTTTGGCATCAATTAATGCAAAATAGAGAACAAAACCAAGAAATATAGCCTCCTTCTTTATAATTTTGTTTTCCTTTCTTTCTACTTCCTTTTGCTCATAATGCTAGTTATTTGCTATGGGTTGTGGCTAGAAAATCAACATAGGTCTGTATTGTAAGGTTCTGGAGACATTACCTTTGATTAAGAAATAATATTGCAGAGTGAAATCGATGTCTTAAATTTAAACTGCTGTAATGACTTGGCAATGCTTATGATTTCCAAACGTTATTGATATAGAATTGGTATTTGGGAATCTTGCTGGTTTTATTGACCATGCAGAGCTTTGAAAATGCTGGATGCATTGATAATTTGGTGGTGGAGCACAATTTGGGAAGGCAGATGGGCTGCGCCTCTTTCCGTGACAGAGGATCCAGGCTGCTGGTGCCCGTAAAACCCATCTGGCTCTTACCAGGTTGAATCGGGGGAAGGGAGGAAGTGTGCTTTTCTGGCTTCAACTTTTCTGAGGAAAAATTAAGGAAGAAATTTTTAATTGAGGACTTTATTCTTTCTGTGGAAACAAAAAATTACTTGCAGAAGGTGTTGTTACCATTTAGAGAGCATTAACACAATGCTTCTGTATGTACATAACTGGAGTAATGGCATTTTAATGCTGACGTTACCTGGTAGACAGTGAAAAATCTTGGTTTGCAGCCTAATTAGATAACAAACAATTGCAAATCAGGTTCAGGGCTATTTTTTGTTTTATGCTTAATGGGAACTTAGAATAAACTTAGTGTATTTTCCTAAACTATTTTTAAAACTCCAGAAGTAAAATGAAAGGTATCTTGAGAGGATAAAGTTCCCAATTCATTTATCTAAGAAAGAATAGCAGTGGTAAGAATTGGAGAAGTGGTGGGTAGGGCTTCTCTGATCATCTGTGATCACCTCCCTCAAAGGGGATTCTCACACTCTTGATTGATTATGAGCTTTAGTATTAATGCTCTGAGGTTAATAAAAGATACATGGAGCCCTAACTGGTTTGGCTCAGTGGATAGAGCGTCGGCCTGTGGACTGAGGGGTTCCAGGTTTGATTCCAGTCAAGGGCATGCACCTTGGTTGCGGGCACTTCCCCATTGGGGAGTGTGCAGAAGGCAGCTGATCGATGTTTCTCTCTCATTGATGTTAGGTTATTTGATTATGTTAAAGAAGCCACACTGTATTAAACTACCCACATGACTCCAATTGACCTTATAGAAATATAATTAATGCAGCATATGTGTATATCAAATATCCATTACCCTTGACCCTTTCAACATGGTTTGAAAATATGGCCCCATGAGGAACCAGAATTCAATTGTTTTAAGTCTCTATACTGGATTTGGGTTGTGTAGTAAGCCTAGATTTTCTCCTCTCTGCCCACACTAGTGTCCTTACCTACACACAGATTTGCAATTACCAAGAGAGGACTCTTTTGTACATAGGGCATTGACAATGTAAAGCCTCTTTCAAGATGACTTAATGTAGCCATTAAAGGTTCTGTCATCCAACCACTATTTACAATTACAGAAATCAATTGCCTGCTTTATGGAGAGGACATTTCATGTATACATTATATTCCTTCAGTGGGTGCCAAAAAATCAATTTCAGCTTTCAGTTAAATTAGGGTATGTATTATACAATGTCCTAAAATAAGCACTCACTCTACTATTCCTAAAGAAATTTCAGTCATTTCAGAGGCAAAAAATGATGTTTCCATTTCTTCTAACAATCTATGTTATATACCTTAGAAGTTTTACTATTTTCTTTTTTAGAACCATATGTACTTTCAATGAATAAGAATGTTAACTTGTAAAAGGTAGAAATGTTATTTATGATTATTAAAGTCGATATAATAGAATCAAAATAAATTGGATTTTTAGTTTAATCTCAACCCTGCCACTCACTGACTATGGGAATTTGGCAAATAGCTTTACCTTTCTGAGTTCCATTTCACTCATCTGTAAATGGAATGATATTATAAATCTTAACTTACAGAGACGCGAAGACAATTGTATTTGGAACACCTGGTACTGAAACAATAACAAACAGTAGTTTATTCTCTTTTGCTCAATTCTATATATGTTATTTTATGTTTAATATTTAATGAAATTGACTCATCACATCATTGTGTTTGTGACCAACAACAATCTCTGGCTGTTGGTATCAAAGATGTTATTTTCTTTCTGTAATGTATAAAAGAGAAAACTGAGGCAGAATGTGTGACTGTGAAGAATATGGACCCTGGAGCCAGACTGCCATGGTCTAAATCCTCCCCACAATCTGTGAGACTTTGGAAATGTTACTTAAATTCTATATGCTCTGGATTCCTTTCCTGTAAAATTGGAAAAATATAAATACATATATTATAGAAATAGTGTATATACAACTTTTAGAACAGCCCAGATTGTGTGGCTCAGTGGTTGAGCATCGATCTATGAACCAGGAGGTCCTGGTTTGACTCCTGGTCAGGGCACATACCTGGATTGCAGGCTCGATCTCTAGTAGGGGGTGTGTAGGAGGCAGATGATCAATGATTCCATCTCATCATTGATGTTTCTCTCCCTGTCTCCCTCTTCCTTCCTCTTTGAAATCATTAAAAAAATATATTTTTTAAAAACAAAACTTTTAGAACAATTATTACAAAGTAAGCACAACATAAATTATAACTACTAATCTTACTAGATTATCTATAATCATACAGCTAATAAATGGGAAAATGAGGATTTCTTTCTGGATTTCTGATCTTAAGTTCAATTTTATATTCTCCTCTCCTTCCCCGCCCCCTCCCCCCCCCCCCGACTCTATCTACCCTTGGAATTTTATGTATATGGAAGTGTGGCAGGACTTTCTAATACTGATATGTAATTACATAAAACTGAACATGCAGTAGCTCTATTTTCCTTACCAGAGTGGGTTGATAATAAACAAAGCTGTGCAGTTGCCAAACCAGAGACTCCAGTCTGTGTCAAGATCATCGATTCTCATAAAATTGTTGCCTCCAAAGTCACAGACATTGATTGAATGTCCACAGCCCCTCTGCCTGAGTCATTTGTAAGCCTGCTGCTGTGGACCCATGACTATTGACACCATAAATTTCCAGCTGGATTCCATTCTATCGGCATTCTAGGTCTCTAAAGGGTCCTTACCCAGTGTGAAGGCAAATGCGGTCAATAGTAAAATAAATGCATTATTAATAGTGCATCAGTTTGGCTGGCAATGAAGTCAAGGATTATAATGAGCGATAAATATAAAGGGTTCGCTTTTTGAAGTTGCCATTCTGCTTTTATTCTAACACCAGTTTTGCCAAAAACGTTTGCAGGACTAATAATAGCAAGATAAGTAATATCTAAGCAAAGGCAATGGAATAATTTAAAATTTGATTACCTTGGAAAATATATCCCTTATGTATAAAGTAAAATGAAATAATTTTTCCAGTATTTGAAAACACTTCACCAATTTATTGTTCATTTTAAAATCACTTTATTTTTTTAGTACACCAGAATTAAAATATCTTCTTTGAAAGTCTTTAGAACATTGCTGATTCTTTCTGGGTGTTTTTCAAACTCAGTCAAGGAATATACAAAGTAAAACCCTGCAATGTCAAAAGAAAGGTTTACAGTTGTGAGTAAGCAAAACACGGAGTTTATTCTTGTATAGTTGTCTTATTTTTCATGTGAGTGACTGTATACCTACTTTTGCCCACCTCTGTAATGGCAGGAAATAACTTGTCAGATTGATTTAAAAAAAAAATGTTATCTATCACCTGATGGAGAGGAAGTAAAAGCTATATCCCTGAAAACTATATGGAATCAGACTAGAAAAAGGAAAAGGCCACTCTCTTTCAGACACCAAGTAGCACTTGAGGCTGACCCAGACCATCATCTGTGAACTTCATGAGATTCTACCTAAGTGACCGAGATAGAGGAGTGTGAGTGTGCAATGGACCCCCAGGCCTGGGCTTTGCTGTGAGAGGTTGGAATATCATCAAAGAGAGTGTACTTTAAATGCAAAAGTGTTTCATAACAGGGAAGAAAAATAAGCACTGAAGAGAATTCAGGGTGTGTTTTACAGATTTCTGAAAAAATAAACCAGCCAAAGGAAGCCGAGGAAGGCTTTCCCCCTATTTAATTATGTCCCATGATTGGTTATAATCTAAATGAAGAAATTACAGAATATACAGTTTTCTAAGGTCTAATATTTATAGACTAGAGGCCTGGTGCACAAAATTCGTGCAGCGGGGTGTTCCCCTCAGCCCAGCCTGCACCCTCTCCAATCCAGGACCCCTTAGGGGATGTCCACCTGCCGGTTTAGGCCCGATACTAGGGATTGGGCCTAAACCAGCAGTCAGACATTCCTCTCAGAATCTAGGACCACTGGCTCCTAACTGCTCACCTGCCCGCTTGCCTGATTGCCCCTAATGGCACCCCCTCATCCCCTGCTGGCCTGGTCACCCCCAACTGCCCCCCTTTCCAGCCTAGTTGCCCCCAACTCCCCCCACCCCACCCCTGCCAGCCTGGTCACCCCCACCTAACCCCTCTGCAGGCCTGGTCGCCCATGCAGCCTGCTGCTCGGTCTTTTGGTCACCCCTCACCAACCCCCCTGCCAGCCTAGTCACCCCATGCAGCTTGTTTGGTTGTCTGTTCGGTTGTGATGGTCACTTAGGCTTTTATATATATAGATAGATTAGAAATTGACATTAACAGTCCTTTCATTCCACCCTCTGTACAGTTCTGCAAGGTGGTGATTCAGCCTCTGCTTGAAAATATGAATACAGTAGCTCCATTTACTAAGTTCTCATTTGTGCCAGAACTGTGCTAAATACTTTACAATTATCCCACTTAATCTTCAAAGTTGCTTTATGAAGATATTATTGTAATTTTTTAAAAAACAAGTGAGGTTTAGAGCATTTACTAACTTGTTCAGAGTCAAACAACTAAGAAGAGGTATTAAAAGAACCTAGGTCCCCTTTCTTCCAAAGCATGTGCTCTTAATACCTACATTATATTGCTTGAGTCTTGTGGATGGCAGTTTTCATTCTTATCAAGTTTCTTTATATGGAGCAGAAATATGCATTTCTCTAAATTTCAGAATATTTTATTATTTCTTAATCTGTCTTTCAAATAAGGTAATACAGCAAACAGATTTTTTTTAGTGATTTTTTAATGGTCAATATTCTAGGTATAAATCTAAACTGAGCTTTGAATTAAAAAGGATCACAGAGTCACGAGGAGATAGAACAAGCTTTATGGAATCTCTCTAAACCATCATCTACCATGTTACCTAAATTTTTCCAACACATGGATTATTTCCAGAAGGCCTTGGTGAAATCCTAAACTACTTATAGTTGGTAGAATAATTGTTCTCAGCATAGATTAGTGTATACATTAGTTGTTACCCAATAAAGAAGAGAACTAGGAAGGGTGATATAGGGGGTAGATATAGTCTAATAGATCCAAACAGGAATAGATATTTGAAATAGGATACCCTCAAGGGTAGATTAAGTATAAAGTATTGAATTGCTTGATGGCATCCTTAACCAACTTTCTCATCAAAGTACTTTCCTTCCAGGAGTCATAATAAGATAAATTATTTTATTAGTAGTTTATTTCTGTAGCACTTACTCTTTTACCAGGATTCTCTATTGAAAATAGAAAGCATCTTTAAAACTCTGTGTGGATTAATTTAATGGATTCCATTATTTCCTTTCAATAGGCACTGCAATGAAAAGAAAGGATTTGACTAGATCAATGCTTCTCCAACTTTAGCATGCATCCGAATCATTTGGAAGTCTGTGCCACAATCCCACACCTTCTGGTTCAGTAGGTCTGCCATGGGGTCTAATGATTTGCATTTCTTATAACAGTACTGGCCCCAGGACTATACTTTGAGAACCGCTGGGTTAAAGAGTTGTATAGAAAGGGAAATGGGGAAGGAAGGGCTAAAAGGAGAGCATTCCAGAGCCTATAGAATATTAATGTTCGAAAATTCAGTGATCATTTTATAAGTTGATCTCTGATAAGAAAAATAATGCATACAAACTCAAAGTGATATAAACCATTGCTGAATACTGGTGAGGTGGGATGAGGGTCTTCTGATTTTCAGCTTTGCATTTTAGTCATGAAAAAAGCCTTATAAATTTAAGGCTCATAAGAACGCTCTGAGGAGTTTGTGGAAAGTATAGATTCCTGACCCCATTCTGGACTCAGGGCTCAGACAATCTGCATTTTAACAAATTATCCTAGTCATTCGAATACAGTGAAAAGAAGAGAACAGTCTAAGAATCCAGGCAAACAGAGTCAGGTGTTCAGAGTGGGGACCTTTGTGAACACATGACAAGCTGTGATGTATGAGGGGAACTGAGGTAGAGTAAGAAAAGGTAATACTGTACACCTTTGCTACCCAACAAGTTGGTACAAAACAGATGCTGACTGTGAAAATAAGAAACTGTGTCACCATACTTGTGAAAACACTCCACCTACCTTACATTAAAAAAATACTAATTTTATAGAGAATGAGTACACTCATATCTAATAATCCTCACTTGGCAGAAACCAACTTTACCAAAATACAATTTCTCTTCAAAGAGTCACCTGGAAAAATAATTTCCAGGCTACCTAAATATTTTGGGTATCATCCATAAGGGCTTATAACCTTTGCTTTCTGTAGAGCAACTGAGAAAATTTAACAGGAGAGGGAAGAGACAAAGTAAAACTTGCTTAGTGTTAGCTTTGATATTTCATTTATCCCAAGTATGCAATTGTTTTGTTATCCCTAATTAAGAAAATTATTCCTATCAACTTGTCATCTTTATTTAGTTAATCTATTTATCTGTCCTATGTGTGGGAACTTAATAATGAAAGCAATAGTCTCCATCAAAGTAGCATATCATGAAATTCCCTTGCCTATCCCATTATTGTCCCAAATATGTCATTGCAATAAAATCACTTTTAAAGAAAATAATAAAAATTCCACCAAACTTCTTATGCTGAGTACCTTTGAATTTTTAAGGGCATGAAAATTATATATATTTGATGAGCACTGAAGGAAGACTTTGAAACCCTATCATAAATCATCTAACTACAGCACATATTAGATTGAAGTGGAGGTCAAATCAATTTCTATATAAATGTATATTGCACTCTAACTCCAGAAAAAATTATTTATCTCTGCAAATCACTTTCTGTGTGCTTTCTATTTTAAGAAAATAAATCTTAAAGTACAAGAATTTCTTCTCCAAATTCCTTGTAGGCTCTTTCAATGAATAAAGACAGAAGAGCTTAAAAGGGTTTTATGGCATCCTACAATTGCTCTCATTTCCTCCAGTTTCTGTTTTATAGTAATCTCCTTGTCCCTTCCCCTCTGCTCCTCTACAAATATAACCTTACATCCCTAGTTACACTTAGATTTACATTAACCACTATGAACTCAGTATGCCAGGGCCTCTTATTTATATAGGCCCTTGAATGCTCGAAGTTGCTGGGAGTTGCATAGAATTTTGAGTGAGGACCTATAAGTCAGGTTGCAATTAGGAGACATTTCTATGCAACTATTTCTGATAAATTGTTCAAAGGGATCTTATAAGAAAAAGTCATGAATCTATAAGCTTCCAGTAATTTGTCAGGATTTTACCTTTTGTCCTAAATAAACATTCACTTTTATATCTAATTTTTAGTCTCAAATGTATATATGTTTTCTCAAGATGGCCATAAATTGTAAACTATAAGAAACATAACTATTTCAATTAATTCTAAATTTATTTAATTGATTCGGTTGTTTTCAAATTGTTTAAAACTAGAAATAATATATGAAAGTTACAGTTAGGTAGCTCAATTATAGAAGTAACCTCAAATAAGTTAGTTTTTTTCCCCACATACTATTCTAATTGCTACCAACCAATTATTGTATCCATAAACTCAATAAATGTAGGGATTATGTCTATTTTGCTAACAATTTTATTCATGATACTTAAGAGATTTAAGTACAAAGTTAGTGATCAATAATTATATGTTCAATAATTAACATAAATATGTCAACCTCTGACAGATATATCCCCAAACACTTAATATAATTGCATTCTAATTTTGTGAATCTATCTCCCATGACTTCATTATTCTGGAATCTAAGGGAATATTATATTTACATTCCTAAACACATATCCAAGTATTACTCCTCTATAGCTTTTCTTGTATATTTTCCCCTCTGTAGAATCCTATCTATGATTTCATAAATTTAAATCTTATCTACCTATTAACATTGGGCCATTGTTTCATCCATTCATTCATCCTAATAAAAAGTAAGATCTATAATCCTAACTCTCTTAGTCCATATAACTCTACCCCTGGAAGCCATCAGAAAGCCAGGTTTTAGAGCACTGGTTAACCTGTGACTCAGGGCTTGACACCATTTCCCTAAATAAACCTTTATTTCTTTAGGGAAAACTCCTGTTCACTTCTTAATGGGCTTTGATGGACACAGGCAAACAATCCCCTTTAGTTCAGTAACAATAATTGAGATACCCTATTTGAGAAGGTAAATTTAAGCTAAACTCTGAATGAACAAAACTGGAGCATGAAAGCATTCCAAGCTTTGATTAACATCACAGTCTCCATAACAAATTTATTTGCCTTATAATTTACCCTTCAATTCACCCTCCACATGGCAGTCAGGGAATAGCACTGGAATTTAAATCTAAAAGTGTTATCCCCTTACTCTAAAACCCTTTGGTAGCTCTCAATGTCAACATTTAGCATGGTTTATAGATATGTTTATGGCCTGAAGTTAACTCACCAATCTCAACATTTTTCACTCCTCTCTTCAAAAATCTACTTTAACCATATTGAAGTACTTGAAGTTTCCCCCAAACACTCTGATCTTTCTTACTCAAACTGCTTCTTAGGTCTTTGTTACTGTCACTCTCATTAGCTGGGATATCATTCTATTCCTCACTCTCACCCCCAGCCAATAGTCTCCAAACACATGTGTTTAGTCTTATTGACTATTTCTTTCTATTTAAGAATATGGGATGAATGATTTGTTTAAAGGTCCAGTTGAAGTAGACTAAAATAGATTCTGACTAAAATTAATTCAGAAAAAAAGAGAGATGTACAACAGTAGTTTAGAAAGCTTATTATGGGTCACAGAAAAATAAAGCAAAATTACTGGATATTCCTCTTTGAGAGAAGAAATTAGTTAAGTCTATATTATAAATTTTGTAGTGAATGAATCAGAGAAACTAACAGTTTAATATTCACATACTTTTATTCTCAGACATTTTTAGCACACTGAAATTCTATTTCTCTCTTTCTACCACCTCTCTTCTTAGTTTTAAGGTCATTTCTTTGCTCTACCATTTTAGAAACAATTGACAAGGGTAGGAAAACATGGCAAATGAAATCATCTTTTCTCAACCCTTAAAGAAAAATTGGAAGGATGGCCATTTTCCCAATGGTTAATAATAATATTTAGTAGAGCCTTATCCAAAGACTAGAGGCCCGGTGCACAAAATTCATGCACTGGGAGGAGGATGTCCCTCAGCCCAGCCTGCATCCTCTCCAATCTGATACCCCTCAGGGGATGTCCGACTGCCGATTTAGGCCCGATCTCCTCTCACAACCCAGGACTCCTGGCTCCTAACCACTCACCTGCCTGCCAGCTTGATTGCCCCCTAACCACTCCCCTGCTGGCCTGATTGACACCTAACTGCTTCCCTGCCAGCCCGGTCTCCCCCAACTGCCCTCCCCTGTTGGCCTGGTCACCCCTAACTGCCCTCCCCTGCCGGCCATCCTGTGACCACATGGGGGTAGCCATCTATGACCACATGGGGGTGGCCATCTTGTGCAAGGGCATGATGGTCAATTTGCATATTACCTCTTTATTATATAGGATATTGATGATTAGCTCTGATTGTCTACCTAAATTTAAAAATATATATATTCAATTCTTCCATCTCCTAAAGTAATAGAAGTTTTCCTCTAAAACTCTCAAGCAACTTCTGATTAAAGATGGTTATGTAAGAACAATTTTAGTCCTCTATTTCCATTAAACCTACTGCTAAGAAAAAGAAGATCAACTTTCAGTTCAATAAAACCAGAGAGCAGCTATGGCTACAGAGAAAACTATGAAAGCCCACTGCAAAAATATGGTCACATTGCAACTGAAGGTAGGAAGGACACAAAGAATCAACACGCCTGCAGTGGCATGAAAGTCTATCCTACAGCCAACAGAGCAAAGCGACCCATGCCATGACCTGGTGATGACAGAGTGATGAATGTGGTGGCCGAGGCACAGCTGAGACTGCCCGAGGACACAAGGGAGTGAAGTAGAGTGAAGATCAGTCCAGGTCAGATCTGTAACTTAAAAAAGACACATGAACTAGATTTCCTCTAGTTCTTTAGGGTTTGTTTAAGATTATCCTTTGCTGAATGCAGTTTAAGGCCAAAGCCATTAAATGGCCTGCCACTGAATTGAAACAAAATTATTTACTGAAAACCAGTGGGGCAGTTTGAGAATGAACTAGAGGAAATCTGGGGCTTTGATTTGGATTAGTATTAAACTGGTTATTCCCTTTTACCTGGAAGCATATCTCTTTTTAGGTTTTCTTCATTCAAAATGTTCATGTGTCTTTTAAGTTACAGCTCTGGCCTGGATTGATCTTCGCTCTTCTTCACTCCCTTGTGTCCTCGGGCAGTCTCAGCTGTGCCTCAGCCACCACATTCATCACTCTGTCATCACCAGGTCATGGCATGGGTTGCTTTGCTCTGTTGGCTGTCGGATAGACTTTGATGCCACTGCAGGTGTGTTGACTCTGTGTCCTTCCTACCTTCAGTTGCAGTGTGACCATATTTTTGCAGTGGGCTTTCATAGTTTTCTCTGTAGCCATAGCTGCTCTCTGGTTTTATTGAACTGAAAGTCGATCTTTTTCTTAGCAGTAGGTTTAATGGAAATAGAGGACTAAAATTGTTCTTACATAACCATCTTTAATCAGAAGTTGCTTGAGAATTTTAAAAGAAAACTTCTATTACTTTAGGAAATGGAAGAATTGAATATATATATATTTTTCAATTTAGGTAGACAATCAAGCTAATAATCAATACCTTTGGATAAGGTTCTACTAAATATTATTATTAACTATTGGAAAAATGGCCACCCTGCCAATTTTTCTTTAAGGGTTGAGAAGAGATGATTTCACTTACCATGTTGTCCTGCCCTTGTCAATTTTTTAAAAAATGGTAGAGCCAAGAAATGACCTTAAAACTAAGAAGAGAGGCGGTAGAAAGAGAGAAATAGAATTTCAGTGTGCTAAAAATGTCTAAGAATAAAAGTATGTGAATCTTCAACTATTTATTTCCTCTGCTTCATTCACTACAAAATTTATAATATAGACTTAACTAATTTCTTCTCTCAAAGGGGAACATCTAATAATTTTGCTTCATTTTCCTGTGACCCATAATAATCTTTTGTTAATTCACAACTACACCAAATTATAGTGCACTTTTGTTATGCAACCATAATAATGCAGCTGCAAATTACTTTATTATGAAATACAAAATCTTCCCCAGAAATTTAAAATTTAATTTTATTACAGATTTTAAGTTTATGAATAAATTAGTATTTGCATACTTTATTGTGATTGAGAAATTTGTGTAATCATATATGTTGGAATAAGATTTGACCTATATTTTCAGAAAATAGCATGATGATCTTGTGTGTTATTAATAACTTCAATTATTTGATCAATTTCAGGTTCACAAGGAAATTGAATGGAAAGTACAGAGGGTTTCTCTCTAGCACCTACCTCCACACTAGTGCAACTACCCTTCTACCAACATCCCACACCAGGATGTGTGCATTTGTTACTATCTATGAACCTATACTGACACATCAGTTTCACCCTTGGTGTTTCACTACCCTAAAAATCCTGTGTACTCTGATTATTCATCCCTCCCCCCCAAACCTTGGTTACCATGAATGTGATCTTTTTACTGTTTCCATGGTTTTGCCTTTTCCAGAATGACATATGGTTGGAATTACGTAGTATGCAGTCTTTTCAGACTGGCTTCTTTCACTCACTAATATGCATTTAAGTTTCCTCCATGTCTTTTCATGGCTTGATAGCTCATTTCTTTTCATTGCTGAATAATAATAATATCTCACTATCTGGCTGTACCAGTTTGTTTATTTACCTTTATTTATAGCCCTCATTGCTATAGTACAGTTTGTTAATGTGCATGTTCTCAAGAAAAATAGATGGATTCATCCACATGATTCATCAAATAAAATATAGCAACTTCCAATCCAATCTGGGGGAGGTGGGAAGGGAGGTAATGTCCAATGAGTTGTAAAGGACAATTTGAACAATATTTTGTATGTGCTAGAGTTTTGTTGACATCATCTATTTCTTATTCTAATCCTTCTTGTATGTATTGTGTTCTTTATGTGTAAAATTTTTTGATCAAAACATTAAAATGTACTAAAGTTTTTTTTTATGGTATGGACAAGGTAGAGAGACAAATAATAATGTCCTGATACATTCTTGTTCTATCAAGCAGTATTTCACACAAACAATTATTATAGATTTTATTCATTTTTGTAATTAAAAGAAAAAACAAAGGTGTTAATAATGTGAAAAAACAGGGAGATAAACAAAAAAACAACTGAGTATTTTCATAAGATCAATTGTAATAGCAATAAAAACAAAACAACTATTAATTTTCTGCTGTCACACACGCTTCTGTCAATGTACAATGTGAATCTGTTTATACTTTGGCAGATGGTTCCTCAGGCAGTAATCATGGGGGAAATACATCTATAAAGGATCTTGCAAAACAAAACAAAGCAAAACAAAAATATATTAAGAGCAGAACTGTATGCTTTCTCCTAATGCAGTTATGGCTCTTGCCAGTAAATATCAAGAGAAATGCAGGTTAGAAGCAGATACACAGTGACAGAATATGTTTTGACTGTGGGTCGGGGCACACAATGCCATATACAGATCATGTATCATAGACATGTACACTTGAAACCTATATGATGTTGCTAACCAATATCATCCCAATAAATGTAATTTAAAATAAATAAATATAAGTTTTAAAAAAAGAACTTAAAATTAAATGAACATTGAACACCCAATCTGAGGCTAAAAAAATTAACTCATAAATAAACATCTCTCTGGGCTTCTGACTGATATTTCACTTATTAGATTGAAAGTGCAAACCCTATTCTCTTTGGTAATCCTTAATTTTAAAAAATCAAGCATTAATGAGCTACAAGCATAATCCTGCTGTTTCACCTGCCAATAGCTGTGAGTCCTGGCATGAGCCAGTGTAACTCTTAGGGAGGAGGAAGTACTCTGTGTAGAAAATGGGACAAAATGTCGTCCTTGCTGTTGCCCGCAGGTCACATTTCAGGCGCTGCTGAGTTTGCTGTGAATGGGCATCCCCAACATTCCTCCTCCCTGGATGGCCTTTCTTTCCCAGCTTTCATTTTTGTACTCTGCTCCTGAGTGCCCTCTTTCTTTTATCAGTGCTACAAACTCCCCTTTTGCCTAAATCTTCACATTATTCAGAGTGGAGCACTCACAGGTTAAGTCTCTACTACCTTGAAGGGCCCCTTCCCCTAAGTCGCAGGGTGAGGGGTGAAAGGAAGAGGGGGAATGAAAGGGTTCCAGAACAGGTAGAGTTCCACGCGGGATGGAGTTTTATAGACAATGCCAACCTGCCCTACAAGCCCTGAGCTACCATTCCTTAAACTTTTCTCTGTCTATCCTTCCGTGAAATTAAAGCTTAGAAAATAGGAGCTAACAGCCAAATGAATGGAGGGAGCCAAGATCCCAGATTTGAGATCCTCTCCTGTGATTCACAACAGAGCTTGATTTTATGGGAAGCTAGAAAATTCTGTAGCCAGTAAATATCAAGAGAAGTTCAGGTTAGAAGCAGATACTTAGTGACAGAATATGTTTATGTTGTAATTAAAACAAAAAAACCACAAAGGTGTTAATAATGTTTTTAATGTTTTGATTACAAAATTCTACACATAAAGAACACGATACACATAAAGAACACAATACACACACATACTTTTTAAATAATTAACTCCTACTGACTTCTTTAAACAGATAGCACATTCACAGGGTTCAAGACTCAAAAGGTAAGAAACAATATGAAATGAAAATTCTCTCTCTCCCTGAATTCCTTTCGTCGGACAAAACCAGTATTATCAGTTTTCAAACAAATTTTTTAAAGGTAGAGCATACGCTTGACTTTTGAAGTCCTAGCATGTGGGTCCATAAAAGTAAATTGTACTGATGTCATAAGTACCCATTTTTATCACTTCCGTGAGGAGCATCCCTTGAATCAGGGTGGATGTCTGTGGAAGCGTTCCAGAAGGCCTATCAGGGTGTCATCCAATCAGTCTATCTGTTGCAACTCTCCTGGCCCTGCTTTCCTCCCACTTCTTTCTCCCTTTGTTCGTTCTTGTTGTTGTTTTTAAAATCTTTATTGTTTAAAGAATTGCAGATGTCCTCGTTTTCCCTCCATTGACCCCTTCTAGCCACCCCTGCGCAACCCCAGGCCTTCACCATACTATTGTCTGTGTCCATGGATTATGGATATATTATGCATACAAGTTCTTTGGTTAATTTCTTCCCATTCACCTCCCCACATATACCTCCCCTTCCCTCTGAGATTCTAGTCTGTTCCATGCTTCTATGTCTGTGGATCTATTTTGTTCATCAGTTTATTTTGTTCTTGATTCCACGTATGAGTGAGATCATGTGATATTTGTCTTTCTCTGACTGGCTTATTCTTTTGTTTGCTCTCTTAACAGAGGAGTTGCTTAACAGAAGGAAGAGTATGGGATTTACCACAAGGTTCAAACTTGACTTTCACTATGATGACAAATAAATCATTTTATCATTTTGTCTTCATTTTTCCATTTGTAATATAGAAGAATATAGTTGTTATTACAGTAAATCCTGGATTTCGTGGAACTTGACTTAACAGACTTTAGATTTAATGGGAAAAAATGTCTGATCCCTATGCATATGTGAAAATTAGCACCCTGTTCATTTTAAAACGCTTTTAACCAAGATGTGATTATAATTAAATTAACAGGTTATTTTTTGTTATTAATTCGCTGTTATTTTTAACAAAATTTAGCAAATGAGCCATATGTTGGAAAAAGCATTGGAGTAATTCCACCGACATAAATAAATATTACATATCTATAACAATAGTCTACGTATTTAAAGCTAAGAATCACCGCTTGTAAACAATGTTGGAAGAATGGTTACCACATGATCACACCACATTGGGAGCAGTAATTGGTGAGACTTTTTGCAGTTTTAATGCTGCTGGCAGATGTTCCCACATGCGCTAAGCCACGCCCCAGCCATGTCTATATTTTTTTACCCATCATGACTGATAAATGCATTTACTAGACCTATTCGGTATAAATTTGAAATTACTGTGATCCATATTGTAAACTTTTCTGTGAAATTAAACTTTTCATACATACTTAATTTTAATTACACAAATGTATCTAAAATAAGTAAATATAGGTAAACTAACTAATTTGTCAATTTTTTAACATATGCATTCAGAAAACCTACTTTATTATGTAAAGAAAATTGGCTTTAAAGGATACCCCTCACCCAAATTAATCCATTATATTGAGGTTTTACTGTATTCCATAGGCAATAACAGATGAAGGATAAGAACATCTCTTGAGTTTCACAGAAGAAAGATGTTACATAAGCACCTAGTAGTTTATAATTATGTTTACATCCAGAACAGAACTCAGATGGAAATGTTGGATAGCACCCGCCTGCCACAGCTTTCATATTTTAGTAGGCATGAAAACTCTTCTCCAAAAGGTGACTAAGGATGTGTAACTGACATCGGGTATCCGAACTTAGAGGCAGAAGCTTCTGAAGAATGCAGACTATCTCAGAGTTTATTTCTGTCCCAACATCTCATTTGTTTTTGTGATAAACTATATCGCCAGGAAAATCATGGATTATGCAAAAGTATAATATAATAATACTTAAATTATTATCTTAGATTTATCATTTCTGCAATCTCAAAGTCAGGTATAGATATCATTTCGCAAACAATGCAGGGAGGAGAGATAGTAACTTGTTAATAGGAATCAATTTTTAGAAAACGTACGTTAACAAAGAAGTTCGCCCCCCAAAATAATACATGCTTAGTAATTTTGTTGTCATTCCAATCTTTCTACCTTACAAGTGATCCTTGTAACATCAATATGCCTATGGTATTTTTTGCCAACCTAGAAGTTACATTTTTGAATCAACCAACACAACAATCAAAACATCATTGTATCAAGCATCTCCATAAGGGAAAATTATTATTCCTTCTAGCCAAAAAATAAGTGCCATTATAATGGTGATAGAGAGTTCAAAATCCATTGTCTTATCACCTGTATGAAGAACAAAATTGATGCCAAAAGCTCCAGTATGGTTTAAATAACTAATTATTTTACATGATCATGTAGTCTCTGTAGTACTCTTAAGGGAATACATGTGTGTATGTGGGCTTACACACACGTGCATGTGTATCACTCACTTCTAAACAATTATCAACACTGAGACATATAAAATATTTATTTCTATAGTAGAAACAAATATGTATCATGTTTATTATGACAAGAGATTATTATACAAAGAGATTAGACTTAACCACGTCAGTGTTGCCCAACCTGCATTTTCTCTCAGTGGAAAGCATGCCAGATTTTTCATTTGCCCCTCCAGAGTACTTCAGGGAATAGGGATAACCAGCGAGGCCGTTAGGATGACTAAGTAATTAATAAGGAATGGCTCTGCCATCCTCTGAAACAGCTGTGCAGGATGGCTTCACATCGCGCCAGTAAACTGACTAATGCAGATGGAGACACCCGCTCCTCCCAGTGGCATTGCTGTGGGTGCACTGATGTACCCCTTCGGCGCCAGATATGTTCATACTGATAATAATTTTGAATGGATAAAAAAGAACTGTCCAAGAAAAGCAGTGCAGCCAGACTATCATCCAGAGTGCTGCACTTTGTTACGTGCTTTCTGAGTATGCTACGATTGTGACCTTGGCCCGGCCTTCATTTGCTTCCTAGAGGAAAAACATCACAATAAAGAACGAGGCAGTCTCAGCTCTGAACGCAGTCGAGTGCTCTGACAAAAGATGAAGGAGCTCACATGTTGCAGCATGTTTGTTCTCCCATCATCTCAGTTTCCCCGTTGTCATGGTCACCTCTCAGCACGGCTAGGCTCCTGCCAGCACCGCGTTAAGGCTGCATTCCTCCTTCCTGTCCACTCCCCTGTCTAGGCTACCTATGCATCCCGCTTTCCCAAACTAGCATCACTTCTCTCCACTTTTGAAACCGGCAGGCAAAAAGAAAGGCACTGAAGGTGCCAAGCAGTTGTTTTAAAACTGCAGATATGAAACTAAGAGCGCTACGTTTTTGCATACATTTTGGTCTTGTGTTATGCAGCAATAAAGGAAAAGGAAGAGTCTATCTAGGATCTGCGCTCACTGTAGGGCCAAACACTCATTATAGAAACTGGGCCCTACCAATTGGTCTCTTAATTATAGCCATAGTTTTGATTATAAAAGAAAGAAATTGAACCTGGTGGTTGTCTTATACCGGGTTATACAAGCAACTGGTTCTGAATATATCCTGCAGAAAAAAGGGAAAAGATGGTGGCTGAGGATAAACCAGCATTCCAAATATTCCTAGTGCCTTATGTCTTCAGATTTATATGTTCTGTCAGGCAGACAGACATATGTAAATTTCTTAGAGGATTTAGAACACTTGAAATTAAATGTCCTATAAGGAGGTTATTTAGGATGGCGTCAGAGTTAGAGATAACCCAGGAGAAAGTGCTAGAGACAATATATAGGTATGTTCTTAAAATAGTTCTGCTCCTTGTTGGTCAGATGTTTCATGGTCTCTTAAAGTGCTATTTGTCCAACAAAGCAAATTTTGCTGTTGTTATTTTAACAGTATGTCCTCCTGAGTTGGTAAAGTTATAATTGTTATTTTATGCCTTTTTTTTTTTTTTTTTGGTTTGCTAGGGTTTGATTTTTGCTGCTGTGCTACTTTTAAACAAACTGTCTATTTTGAACTACTGCTAGTCCATTGGACTTGTGCCTGGAGGGTATTTTTACAAAAAGCACAGAGAACCTAAAAATAAATGAGACTTGCATATTTGTAAGGTCTGTGAAGTGAGAGGTTGTAAAGATTACAACTATTCTCTTTCTACATTTATGAATTTATGAGAGTCTACAAGTAAAAAGCATTTCTTCCAATCACCTGAAATTTTTTAAAAAATATAAAAAATTAGAGGCCCAGCACATGAAATTCGTGCACGGGTATGGTCCCTAGGCCTGGCCTGCAATCAGGGCCATCTTCCCCAGCTGCCTGCAGCAGGCCCCACCCCCCACTGCCACCCACCCCCAGTTCCCCGTTTGCCATCAGGTGATTGGTGCTTGTTGGCTGGGGGAAGGATCCAAGGGGTTGGCTGTTCCCACCCACTTGCCAGCCCTGCCCCCGCGGCTGGTGGCCATCAGGCGATTGGAGCCTGCCAGCCGGGGAAAGGGACCAAGAGGTGGTCAGTGTGCCTCATTGTGACTGGTCCAGCAGTCGTTCTGGTTGTTAGGGTCAGTTTGCATATTACCCATTTTATTATATAGGATAGAGGCCTGGTGCACAGGTGGAGGCTGGCTGGCCTGCCCTGAAGGGGGCCCTGGATCGGGGTAGAGGGTTCCCACTGGGGGGCGAGGCCAGCCTGGGCAAAGGGCCACTGGGGTTTACAGGCTGGTCATGCCCCTGATTGGTGGGGGGGTCCCAGCTGGAGGTGGGGAGGCCTGGGTGAGGGGCAGTGGGTGGTTTGAAGGCCAGCCATGCCCCCAATTGAGGTGTGGGCCCCCGCTGGGTGGCGGGGCCAGCCTGGGTGAGGGGTTGCTGGCAGTTTGCAGGCTGGCCATGCCCTCAATCAGGGTTTGGGGGTCCCTGCTGGGCCCAGGCTGGCCTGGGCGAGGGGCTGTGGGAGGTTTGCAGGCCATCCCTGCTCCCAGCTTTGTCAGGAAGAATGTCCGGAATGATGTCTGGAAGACGTCTGATCTATCTGTTCTAATTAGCATATTACCCTTTTATTAGTATAGATAAGATGGTAAATATCTTGCCTTATGTTTAAGGGCAAATTAAGGAAGCAGCTTATTTTAAAAGATAGAGTCAGACTTATCTGTTTATATTAATAATTCATAACTTTTTTTACTCAAAAGACCAAGAGGGTAAGGGATTTCCGAACAATTTGATTTGACATATTTCGATTCAAGGATGATAAATATAGCTTTAGACAAATCACTCTTTCTCACAAGAGTTTACAAAGTTTCCTAAAATCATGATCTTTTGGACATCAGTACTTTATACACTGTTTTAAATCAATTTTATATTTCATGTTTTTAGAGAACTGAGCATTCCAATTCTATTTTCTCCTTCTACTTGTCATTTCTAGTAATGCCAAGACAAGGCACCCATGTATCCTTATAGATATTTAGTGGAGGTTGTAAGAGTTAACATCTTCAAAAACTTTCAGCTTTCTTCCATAGTGTAGCCTAGTTACTGAAAGTATCAGAGAATAACAGAACAATAATCTACTTTTGTTTTCCTTTCATAATCTAGCCTGGGAATACTAATATTTCCTCTAATTTACAAAGATAAAATATATTTACATCTGTGTATACCTTTATAATAGTTTAAATAATGCTGTGTCTACATGACTACTGTGCAATTGGGTTGCATAACAAATTGACTAAATTTAGGGAAAAGTAATATTGGCTGCTTGAATAAACTTACTGATTGGTTAAGAAAAATAGAGTGATATGACTTCTTGCATTAAGGAGAACAGGTGTGTATTTTGATTTCCTGATGCCTTTGTTCCCCTCATGGAATAGTTTTGTCCACTCAATTAAGGTTACCCCTTTCTTTTTCAACTTCACACCTTCTTTTAATTCTACTATTTCTTCATAGTTCAGTCTCATTCACTTACTGACAGCATGGGGCACAGTAAATTACAAAAAAAATTTTTTTTCTCACTTTCCTGCCTCCTTAATGCTATTTGCTATAGCTTTAGTGTGTGTCACCTGATAACAATTTGTTTCTCAATTCTTCTTTTGAATATAATCTATTTCTTAACAGCATGTCATCATAAAGTTTTCTTCCAAGTGACAAAATCGTAGGAAAATTCCTACAGCTATGTACACTAGGAAAGATGTGCAATGCTCTCAAAACTATTGGGTATAGGTCATGAATCACTCATATGTTTCTTTACAAGACTTTATACAACCATAAAAATTCATATTTTATTCTATTATTTTTCTTTAGTTGTGAAAGTTTTATTTATAAATGAGCAGAATAACTCCAATGCAATTAGATTTTGTGTATGAAATTGAGCTGATTAATTTTTTCTTTAATATCAGAAAATTGGCATTAAAATCTTCACTCTTGAAGATGTACATTCCTTTTGTACTTCTAGTTTTAGTAATGAAAGGTGTTACATTTTTTAAAAATAACTCATGCAACTTCTTAAAAGTATTTTCCAATTACACCCACGTATAGAAAGTCACCCACACACATACTAGTCTTAGTTTTTAGAATTCCCTTTGAAAAGAGCTGGTAGATAACTAAGTTTAAAGAATCCAATTTAATGTACCTCTGAATCCAGTGATGATTTTAGGAAAAGAAATATTTCATGGTTTGTATTATTTTTAGTCCATGATATTTTTAAGAAATTTCATTGACAAATAATGAAATTAATGTAAAATTATTTCTCAAATCTTCAAAAGAATCTTCCCATATAAATTATTTTTATATGGGACCATTAGCTTTTAAATGAGTTAAGGAACACAACACAGAATTATTTAAGGTATGCAAAATTATTTATGTTTATTTATCCTGAAACACACATCTTCGACTGAAGAATTCAGGTTGGTTTTCTGCATTGTCTCACATTCATCTACCCCTTTTCACTTCTTGCCTCTTTAAATGCTTGCTATATCTTTAAGTACTAACTAAGATCCCCCCATCTCCCTAGATTAATTCTGCCAAGGCTTTTCCACCACATGTGGTCTCCAACACAAATTATATACATTGGACACTCATCAACTCTTATACTTTTATAAGTTTATCGTATCTTCTCAACTAAATCATACATTTCTATAAGGATTTAGGACCTTTTATCTTTTACACATAGTGTAATTTGAAAAGATATTTAATAATTTATTGATTGATTGATCAGACTGAGAATAGTCATCCCAATTCATTTCTATATCATTTTACTTATTTACAACTTATAGTCTATAATATAAATATTAAAAGAATAAGCATTATAATTTATTGTTAAACAGTATTTAATAAGGTACAATTTAAACTCTTGATTTTGATAGTAGAGTTTGCTGTACTAGAAGTAGTTGTGCAATGATTTTTAATGTGACATAGAGCGCTTACTTTAACATGTAGTGTATTGGCCTCAAGTCTTTTCAGTGCATCAGGAGGAACTCCGGACAGAGACTCAGGAGAAACCCTGAGCATTGCTCAGTGGTATGCAGGGAGGGGAAATCCTCTCCACATACATGTTGGAAATTGGTCTCAGAATATGGTTTATACATAAATTATCAAAATTCCTAATTAGAAAATCTTCATTCATTACAAAGAAAACAGATTTATCTCAGAGTTTCACCCATCCCTTCTTGCTGTGCCTTTCTTTACGAGGCATCTCTTAACCTAATAAAAATTTCAGTAAATGCATGTGGTGCTGACATCTACTGGCGGAGATAGTCAGGAACAGTGTTTGATGGGTTCAATTCCCCCTATGGAGGCTGGTGTAGAGTACCTGGAGTAATAGTAAGTCCTTAAGATTTATTTATATTTACATGACTTCTAACATCCTGTAAAGAAATGTGCCAAAAGTGAAGTAAATAACATTTCTAAATCTTGTCTCTCAATGAACAGAATGTCCTCAGGCAAGTCATTTATCCATGCTCGGTCTAATGTCCTATACATCTTTCCAGCTCTGATCTTTACCTTGGTCTTGATAGATTGTTGCAGTCTTCATTGTGAGTTTAAAATAATTCACAAACTTACTGTAGAAAACAATTGTTAAGTCATTAAAATAGACCAAGAACCAAATGGATTAAATTAAATCTAAATTGGTATCAGGCTTTCACCTATCGAAGAACGATACCGCAGTCTTCTAAATTAAAAAACACACACAAACAAACAAACAAAGATTAGCCAATCATACACTCCTGAGCTTCAAAATGAGACAAAGTATTATTCTGAAAAAAATACAATTGATAACGCTAAAGGCTCTGAGTTTTGTTTTGGATGAAGTCACTTTAGTACTTCTGAGCTTCATATTTAAAAATGGAGATAATATATTTACTTCACAGTACAGTTGTGGAGATGAAATTAGAAATGTATGCAATGATGATTAAACTGTAAAGACTCTCACAAATGTAAGAAAATATCATGCTTTAACTACATTACATATCAGTTTTCTACAAGTTTACATAGAAGTAACAATTGAGGGTCTCCAGATAATTTCATCCTGGCTAAAACTGTGTTTCAGAATTTTTAATACAAAATCTAATATTAATAGTAGTCAATTTAAAAGATTCTGGTGTTTTGAAAAAGCACGCATGGGCCTAATTTCCTATCCCAAGTTTGACAATGTACTAGATGCTAACAATGTGGATTTGTAAATAATTCATGTGTTTGAAAGCAATTAAGTTATATAATAAATACTTAACCACCTTCCAAATTTTTTCCTATTTAATTTTATTAGTATCTTTCACTACTTGGTTTTCATTTTACCTACACATTGTATAACTATTATAAATAAGTCACTGAGCTAGGGGCTCAGATCATAGTGAGGGAAGGGAAAATTGAAAGAAAAAGATGCTGACAGCACAATCACCAGCATCCATAGATGAACCTTTTATTTTCATGGGAAAGATAGATATTCCAAATGAAACAAATGAAAGGGGTTTGGGGGAAATATTGAGTAAATCAGAATATAGGATGAACCAAACTCAACAATCTCAAGTCAAGAACTGTTATGTTGTTGCCTCATTTAAACTTGGGTTCCAAGAGCAAGATTCAGGGCAGGAAACTCCAGAGTCAGGAGGTGTCAGCACAGGATGAGCAGAAGCAATTACGCCAGGACTTGGCCAGCAGTAAGATAAGGAGAAACAGAAAGGTTAGGTATGGAATTCTAAATAGTTAGCAGAAGAACCACAGGTTACCAAAAGGAGGACTAACGATCAGAGACAAAGTTCGGGTAGGAAATTGGCAGGTCTGGGGAAGCAAGGATGAATATGAAACATATCTTGCTACTAAAAAATTTATTCTGCAAATGTTTATTGCACTCTAATTTATACCAGGCACTATGATGGGCACAAGCTAAAATAAATGATAGACATGATTTTTACTCTTGTGAGGTTTTCATTTAGATGACTGCAAACAAATAATTAAATGGAAGTCAGTGTTACTAAAAGCATATATGAACTGCCACAAGAGGCCTATGTCTTTAGCAATCTTTAAAAAAAAAAAAATGGAGGAGGTTGTCAGGTACATAGCTTGCCCTGGAGTCTCCAAAAGATACTTCTATTTGCCTGCCATGTGATCATTTTAAGCATGTAGAAAAGAAAAATTAGGCTTAATGTCAAGCCAGCTGACTTCTGAGGCAACTGGCTTCTTACAGAATTCTTTGGAGGCAGGACTCATATGATCTGGGATAGAAGACTGGTATGAGCCTGCAGGTAGAGGAGACAGGTAGAAACACCAGGGGCCCGAGGGTCAGAAAACAGGGGGAAATATTGAGTACGGACATAATCAAGATTCATTGCTAGTTTGCCAGCTAAATGGTTCCTTCTGCTTTTATTTTCCCCCTATGATTACAGCTTAAACACTTTCTTATTTTAAATCACAAGTACGCTGTTTGGGAGTTTAAACATGTAACTACTGCAAAAATGATTTTTCGATTCTCTGTTTACCATCCAATGCATAAAATAATGACTCAGAAAAATGTGCTTAGTACCATCAGTAACATTCATCAAGAACAGCCCAAGGCTGTACCCAGAATGCTTCACAATTTCTTGCACCATTTGTTCATAGTTTAATTAGATTAGCAAGCAAATTATTGTCAATTACACAGTTTCTGACAAAAGTAATCGCATAAACACACACTATCTTGAGATGAGTTCTTTATGAAATAGATGATTTTTATTCTCCCACAACTCACTCCTACAATATTTTCAAAATTAAAGAGCCACACACTAAGCTGTATCACAGTAATGCATCAAGTGTCACTTACTGTTTCTTCTCACATTTTATTTAATTTCTATGTCTACAATAGAAATTACTGTGTAACTTTGGAATAATATTATAGAAATTAATGTTTTTGCCTGAGTCTGTGATATACAGTAGTAGGGAGAGACATCCTAAACAATATTTTATTACCAGGGAACTTACATGCATATATGCATAACCCATGGACACAGACAATAGAGTGGTAAAGGCCTGGGAGGGGCAGGTACAGGGTGGAGGGGTACAAAGGGGAAAACAAACAAACAAACAAAGGGGACATCTATAATACTTTCAACAATACAGATAAATTGAAAATTACATATATAAATATATAAATTTATATATAAAATATCTAAATATATAAAAATATATAAATATATAAATTTATATATACAAAATATATATAAATATATACTAGAGGCCTGATGCACAAAATTCGTGCAAGGGGCTTGGCCCCCCGCGGTGGCTACCTCTGCCTCAGTGTGGTGGCCGGGGGCCTCTGCCTCTGCCTTGCCACCATGGCTTCGTCCGGAAGGATGTCCGGTCTAATTAGCATATTATGCTTTTATTATTATAGATTAGAGAATTTGATCTTTTGAGGCTGAGGTTGAACATCCCCAGATATAATAATTAAAAATCTGCTATTACAATGGAAGTTATCTTTTATTTCAAAAACACTAAAATTTTCAGCACTTAAAACATGAAGACTCGCCATGACAAACAACAACAAAAAAATCTACTTAATAATTTTAGGTGTGTTCAGATTTTATTTATTCTTAGGCCAAATCAACAATTAAAATCATACACAGATCTGAAAATTTATAAAAAATGTCCTCATAATGTTTGAAAGCCATGGTATTAAGTAAACATTAGAACTGGTTTTAAATCTTTCTAATTAACAAATGACTACCCACTTTGGTTAGCATGCCCCTGAAAGTCAACCCTCAGTAATGAATTCTCTCCAAATGACTTTATTTCTCTGAATAATTACCTTGTGTTTATAGTAGGGACTCATTTTCCAGAGGGTTTTTTTTTTTTTGGTTTGTTTTTGGTTTGTCTTTCCTATTTTTCTCCATGTCTGTGCCACTGTTACCTCTAGCTGTTCTCCCTATACTACATGTCAGAGAGATGTCTGTCTCTAGCAAGATTTCTTTTCTATTTTAAGACTTTATTTTCTTAAAGTTCCCAGCAAAACTGAGAGGAATATACAGAAATTTCCCACATACCTCTTGCCCCTACACATGTACAGCCTTCTCCATTATCAATATCACTTACCACAAAGGCACCACTTGTTTCCAAGGATGAACCTACATTGAAATAATCACCCAAGGTCCAGAGTTTACCTTAGAGTTCACTCTTGATGTTGTACATTCTGTGGGCTTAGGCAAACCTACATGGATCATTATAATATCACTAGAGGCCCGATACACGAAATTCATGCAAGAGTAGGCCTTCCTTCCTCTGGCTGTCAGCCCCGGCTTCCCTCGCAGCCCCAGCTTTGTCTGGTCTAATTAACATATTATGCTTTTATTATTATAGATACAGAGTATTTTCACTGTCCTAAAAACCCTCTGTACTTGCCCATTTATACCTCTTCCCACTCCTGAAAGATTATGTTTATTTTATGCCTATTGTCCTGGGGGTATTCTGTGTTCTAATAAAGCCTCAATCTTAGTCAAATACCAAATCTATGCTTACCTTCCCTCAGGGAGAAATTTTCCTCTTCTTTTTCTTCACTTGCAAGGGATTTCCAAAAGTGTCCCAATGGCAACAGTGTTTATTTACTGCTCAGTAGGGAGATGGGGTCAGTATCTCAGCAGTGTTTTCCTCCTCCATCCCCACTGACAACTGCTGTTGCCCCTTTTCTGTGCTGCACCATTGAAACAGAAAATTGTAGGGTGTTGAGTCCAAGTTCGTTGTCTTGTGAAATTGAGGAATGAAGTCTCAGACAAAAAGCAGGAGCAGAGTTTATTGAGAGCACCTACGTGAATTAAAGTCCATTGGTCCATGTGTAGAGTCCCACATGGCCATAAGCCACGTGGGTGGGCTCCGGGGAGAGCACCTCCAGCCATTAAACTTCCAGCCTGAGAAACTCAGGGAAATGCGGGAACTTTTTTGTATATATACTTGTTAATTCCTGATTGGTCCTTTCAAAGAATTTGGCATTAGCAACATCCTTGGGATTGGCTATACACCTCACTGCCTTGTGATTGGTTATCTGCAAACTGCCTGTCTTAGTAACTTTCAGACATTTTAAAGCTCTTGTCTGCACACAAACCCTCCCTTCCCCACCCAGTTGGGGTGTCTTAGTAACTCCACCTAGTTGAGCCCCCAGGTTAATTCTTCTCCCCCATTGTCCACATCCCTATCCACCTAGCTTTTTTCTGTCCCCTCACCTTGAGGGAGACTTTCTGAGAATTCTCCCTATTTGTGTGTGTGTGTGTGTGTGTGTGTGTGTGTGTGTGTGTGTGCTAGCACTGGTGGATTTTGTGGACAAGAAGCCAGCAAGAAGATGAGGACACCCCTTATATTTGTAGCTTCCAGGGGTCCACCTCTCTCACTGTTACCGGGAAACCCTCGGGTGGGCTCGGGCTGCCTGTGCCAATGTCCAATAACAAAGGCAGGGTTGTATCACATAAGGTGTTTATTGAGAAGGCCAGCCAACCAAGAAGACAAGGTGCAAGGGACAGGATTATATAGGAAAAATGGACTGGGGTGAGGTTGGGAACAGAAAGTGATTACATGAAGTCCTGGAGGTCAGCAGAATTCAACCATTGTTCTTGGTTGTCAGAGGAGATGATGGCTTGGCTCCTGGTGGGGTTGGCCTGATCATGCTTAACCGTTCTGCTTGCGTGCTGGGTACAATGTCCGCAGCTGAATCACCTCCTCAATCACTTTGTTTGGGATCAAAGTAAGTATTCAGGTGCACCAGCCTGAGAAATGAAACTTAGAAAAGAAAAACGTAACCCTCTGTTCCCATACATATATGTATTTTAGGATTTCAAAATCACATGATTATTTTTCAGATTAACTCAGGTGCTCTGTCTATCAGATTATAAGTCCCCCTATCATCACCAGCGTTCCCATCAATGTGCCAAGCACTCTAGTTGACCTCCCATTGCTGACTGTCTGGCTGAGTCTTGCCCAAGAAAGCTACTGCTCCCATCTTCCCATCTTTTCTCACCCTGGCTGACTCTCCTTAGATTTAGGGCCAGTTGGTTTCTGTGTAAGGTCAGCACATAGTGGATTCAAAGAAAAGGATGAATTTTGTATTTGTTTGATGTTTTTTTCACTGAAACATTGGGAACATCACTCTTTGTAGCTCCCTATGTTTCTGAATGAAAAACAAAATAAATCATTGTTCTTTGAATTTTAAAATATAATTTGTTAGTTTCTTTTAAAATCTCTTTTGTTGACTTGCTATAAATATTTAGTGAGAAAATAACATAATAGTTCAGCTGGGATGCTCAAAAAAAAGAGCACAGAAAGGTAAATATAGTCACAATATTGAAATAATCATTAAGCAAAATTTTATCTTTCCTTTTCCTTCACATTCTAAAATTACTAAGTTTCAAAAATATTTATACACACCTTACAAACACGGTCCTGTACATAAACAGTGAGTGTTGTCATTTGCCTAAGGGAAATAATAAATGTTATTTTACCTACTACTAATTTAATACAGTTTTCCCCCAGAGGTGCAGAAGTCACTTTAAGGTTTTTTAATTTGTTTTTTAAGTAGCTTTTAAGGCAATAATAGTCCTTATCATCTGAGTGTACACTTGGAGAAGTTGAAAGAAGTAGCTTGCCCCAGGGCAAAGCTAATCAGTGAGTAGTTTGAGAATCTAATTCCTGATTCAGAGAATTGTTCCTTTCAGCTCCCTCTCTCCAAGTAAATCCTTAATTAAGATTCTTGAATTTTTTAATTATGCCAGACATATGTAAATATTCCACCATCTCTTTCTGTATTTCCCTTTCATTTTTTACAGGTCCAGTATTCCATACTAAAATTTTTCTCCAAAGATGTGTCTTATGTAGAAAGCAAAGCTAAGCACTTAGGAGCCATATCTGTGGAGCAACTGCTTTGCTGCAAGCTAGTTCCTCCTAACTTGGTTGGCACCCTAGTTGTGTAGCAAATCTCCTATAGAGCAGCATTTCTCAGGCTTCATGTGTATATCAACAACCAAGCTCTTGTCAAAATGCAAATTCCAATTCAGCGGATGTGGCAAAGCCCAAGATTCTGAATTTCTAAGAAACACCTACCTACAAGACACTGGTTTGCAAAGCACATATTGAAAGCATTTTTAAATACAATTGACTTCACTTTTTGTGATTCTCATACTGAAGGTTCATGAGGGCAGGTTAGCATTTGTGGTTTTTAAAATCTCCAAATGTTACAGTTGACATACAATATATTAGTTTCAGGTGCACAACTATTGGTTAGACATTTTTATGACTTATGAAGTAATCAGCCCAATAAATCTGTCAACTATAATTGAAAAAAATTTTATAAAAGAATATAAAATAACTGGTTAATATTTTTAATTGACTACATGTTGAAATGATATTTTGGATATATTGAGTCAAATAAAATTAATGAAAAATTAAAAATAAAATAAAAGCTCCAAATATGGTTCTATTGCACAGCTAAGTATAGAAATTATTTTGGAAGTATTTGCAAAGGGTCTTATAGAGCTCAATTTTGATACCTAATTGGTATAATATTTATTGTCCTACTAGAGGCCCGGTGCACAAAATTTATGCACTGGGAGGGGGGTCCCTCAGCCCGGCCTGTACTCTCTTGCAGTCTGGGACCCCTTGGGGGATAACCACCTGCTGGCTTGGGCCAGCTCCCTGGGGGATAGGGCATAACCTGGCAGTTAGACATTTCTCTGGCAGCCCAGGAGCCCTCGGGGGATGCCCACTTGGCAACGGGAAGCAGGCCTAAGCTGCAGTCGGACAGTTTTAGCGCTGCTGAGGAGGCAGGAGAGGCTCCCACCACCACCGCTGTACTGGCAGCCGTCAGCCTGGCTTGTGACTGAGCAGAGCTCCCCCTGTGGGAGCGCACTGACCACCAGGGGGCAGCTCCTACATTGAGTGTCTGCACCCTGGTGGTCAGTGTGTGTCATAGTGACCAGTCATTCCCAGTTGTTTTGCTGTTAGGGTCAATTTGGATATTACCCTTTTATTATATAGGATAGAGGTCTGGTGCATGGGTGGGGGCCGGCTGGTTTGCCCTTAAGGGTGTCCCGGATCAGGGTGGGGGTCTTGCTGGGGTGCCTGGCCAGCCTGGGTGAGGGGCTGATGGCTATTTTCAGGCTGGCCAAGCCCCCCAGCAGGGACCCTCACCCCATGAGGGTGTGGCCATCCTGGGTGAGGGGCTGATGACTGTTTGCTGGCTGGCCTCGGCCCCCAGCCACCCAAGCTCCCAGTGGAGGCTGACTGGAAGCAGGTATCTGTGGTTTATTTATCTTCTATAATTGAAATTTTGTTGCCTTCAGCAGAGGCCAGAGCCAGCCAGGGCAGGTGGGAAGCTTGGCTTCCTCCATCGCCTGGGCAACCAAGCCTCCTGCTTGCTCCATCTCTGTGGCTGCCGGCCACCATCTTGGTTGGGTTAATTTGCATATATTCACTCTGATTGGCTGGTGGGCATGTCTTGGGGCATTTCAGAAGTACAGTCAATTTGCATGTTTCTCTTTTATTAGATTAGATTTTTAAAAATTCCATGTTAAATTATTGATAAATACGTGTCCTTTTTGAAATATGATGAACTATGACATAATAAAATTATACATTATTTTAAATTCAGATATTCACAGAGAGTTTTTAAGCAGGACTTTGCTTTAGAATTCCTTTCATTGAAATGAATATCATTTTAAATGTCCCTTTTTTGTTTGTGAGGAGAGACACTGGTCTTTGAGGTGAGACATCATAAAGTTCTGGTAGTTTAAAATGCTTTAAGGGTGACCTGATTAAGTTCTAAACTGTAAACATAAAATCTCTGACTTTACAAAATTCACCTTTACGGTTGTAAATTTAGAACTCGATCAGGTAATTCATGTATCATGTTTTCTACTGTAGTCACTCTAATTTGAGCACACATCAAAGCAAATTACTTTCAATCGTTAAGCCAAGGCATTTGCTTTCAGGTATCCTTCTTCCACACCAGCATTAGGAATGGGCATTGTTCTACTCTGCCTTCTGTCCATAAGGTTAGATTCGTGGATTCCTATTTCCTTAATTCTAAATTTCCCTCACCCCAATTATTATGCAAAGCCATTTAGATTTTCATCAGCTTTCATCTTCAAACTTATTTGCCAAAGCCCAAGATAGTGCTCAGCAAACAAGGGCTTGATGCTACCAGGAATCCTTTCTTAAAATTCAATGGTGGTTGTAAATGAAATTTTCCCCCTGTTACACATGTACCCTGAATGAATGAATATGATGGCTCATGTCTATGTTACTAGCTACGTAAGTGGCAGAAACTGTAAAATTGCTGAGCTCAAGGGTTTTGGCCTGCAGTATGCTCACTCTAAATTTAGCAACATTATGCCATAGAACCATAGTCTTCTCATTCAGCTGGGGGGAAAAAATGCTTCAACTCAACCATGAAAACCTTGATGAACTATTTATTTTTAAAACCACTTCTTTAAAGTAATAATTTGTTTTCAATTTATATGTTAAATTACTTTTTTCATTTTATAACACTTATTTTGGGAATTTATATGCTACCAATTTATAATGGGATATTATCATTGAATTATACATATATATTTGTTAATGTGTATTGTAATTGATGTTTTATAATGTAATTATAATTTTCTGTATTTGATTTATATTATATTTTATATTTATATACTTGTGCATTATATAATCATATTTATATTTTGTATTTGATTTACAATATATTATATATAAGTTTTAAAATTATATTTAATTCAGATGATTTTTATTTGTATATTCTGGGTACTTTTGGGTCAAATAGTAGTATTAATATTGGTATTTTGGTGTTATAGAAAGGAACACACATACACACACACACACACACACACACACACAAATATCCTTGTCATTCTTTGCCAGTATTGCAATTTACCAAGGGCTAAATCTGCCAGGATGGAAACAGAGCCAAACTCCTATGCTGGTTAAAGCACATGTTTGGAAATGACCGATGGGAAAAAAATGAGTATTTTAATATGATTTTTTTTCCAGGTGCCTTCAGATATTTCTTTAAGTTCATATATAGATAAGTTCAAGATTTCCACAAGGACCTAATAATTCCTACAAACTACAAATATTACCCACTGCCAGATTTTATCCACCTTTTTGCAACTAAGGTGTTAGTCATTTACTGAGAGAACAGTGAAAAGATTGAATCTCAAATTGTACTTGTATGTGTTGTCAACAGAAATATTTGGAGAAATCTTTAAGGAAAAGAGCTGTATTTGGATACTGGTAGAACTATCAAGTGGTAACATTCAAGTCTGTCAGAATGATCTATTTCATTTATCAGAAACAATAAAGCATGAATCTTTCTAAGAAAGAAAGAATTGACTTAGATAGCAGAAAGATAATATAATAAAACAAGGGAATCCATAAATTGATTGAGCTTAGGTTTGCTGACATTTTTATTTTACTTTAACATTGGACTCTATTACCCCTGAGTATATTTATATCACAACAGCATTATTTCTTACTACTACATTGTGAATATTTGTAATGGCTGCCCTCATTTTACAAGGCATGATGCAAAACATAGAAGATTAGATTACTCCTAAAAAAAAAGGCTAAAATGAAAATTGAGAGTGATTTTTATCATTTACCACATCATGTGTATTTTCAACATTTAAATTAAGTTGAAAAGCATAATAGTTTAGGAAATGATTGGGTAATTAATTAGATAATTAATCATTATCTATAATAATAAAAGCATAATATGCTACTTAGACCAAACAGGTGAACAACCTTCCAAACATCCTTCTGGACGACCTTCCAGATGAAGCTGGGGCTGCAAGGGTCAAGGCAAGCCGCAGCGGCTGTGAGGGCCAAGCCCCTTGCATGAATTTCATGCATTGGGCCTCTAGTAAATCAATAATAAACAATGATATTAATGTCCGACACTTATTGAATGCATGTATCAGCACAGTGCTATGCACTTTTCATGGATCATTTCATTAAAGAGCCTGAACTTAAAGTACTATTATTATCAGCATATTATGAATGAGGAAAGTGAGATGCAGATATATTCAAAAGGTTTAAAAATTGTTCATTGTTTTATTAGTTTACCATAACTGTGAATAATTGAATCAAAGTGATATGGTCACATTTTTCAATCCATCATACTTTCTTAAGAAAATAACCCAGAACTCAGACACCACTATGAAGATTTGAACAGGAAACATGTAAGATGTAATTTGTCACACACACACACACACACACACACACACACACACACACACACACAGGCCACAAAGAAAGAAAAAAAAGAATTAAATATTCATTCACTTTGTTAAGGGGTGGTACCTTTATTGATCAAGGGCTCAAAATCACCCTAACTCTCCATGCTACTTTTTAATGCTGTTGTCAGCATCATTTTCTTGACATAGCTTTGTACACAGGGGTGAAAGCCACGCTCCTGGAGATAACTGCTCAAATCCTTACAACTCTATGACTGAAGTTGTGATTGTCCATGTAAGGTCATAGGGTGTGGGGGGTACATTATGGATTTTTGTTCTGAAGAATTTCAATTTCTTCAGAGAATTTACTTCCCTGCCTGTGTGGCAGCCAGGCTGACAGTGCTCTGAATTCTGGACAGGGGAATGTGAGAACCTGATCTTTCTCTGCACAACCTGTGGCCAATGAACTGGTTTTCAGCCTCTTGCCTCATCACCTCAGGGAGGTGCATCAGGGAGAATTTCATGGGCGGGGTCAAACATTTAATACACAAAAAAATAAAACTTCACTAGAATAGTATTTAAATTTAACAAACGTTATTAACTGGTTATAATTTTAGATCTTTAAGTTTTCATTTTTTAAATAATTTTAAGGATACCAGAAAAGTTTCAAAACAATGCATAGTGCTCTTGTATAGTTTTCTCCCAGCTTCCCCAAATGTTAACATATTACACAATTGTAATACAATTAGCAAAGCAGGAAATAGCATAAATACAATACCATTTCCCATTTGTATCTATCTGCTCAGACTGTCATAACAAAATGCCATAGGCTGGATGGCTTAAACACAGACATTTATTTTCTGATGGTTCTGGAATTTGGGAAGTCCACGATCACAGTGCAAGTTGTGTGGGTATCTGGGAGGGCTCTCCCCTCTGGATTAAGGCTTTGGCTTCTCGCTGTGTGCTGACCTATTCTTTCCCAAGGGCATGTGTGCTTGCGGGTAGAGGAGGAGGGGGCAGCAGGAGAGCACACTCTGGTCTCTCTTATTATTTATTCACCAATCTTATTGGGTCAGGGCCTCATTCTTATATTCTCATTTAATTAATTATTTTCTTACTCCAAGTTTAGCCAATCTGGAGGTTTGAGCTTCAACATATGAAATTTAGGGGGGCACATACATTTATCTTTATTGTTGAAGGTATTACAGCTGTTCCTCTTTTTTCCTCCCATTGACTCCCCTCCTTTATACTCCTGTCCCATCCCAGGCCTTCACCCCACTAAATTCTGTGTCCATGGGTTATTCATATATGCACGTACCTTCTTTGGTTGACCTCTTCAACCAAATGACCAATCCATGATAGCAAATTGCATTCAGTTGATGTTTCCTTAGTGGCCTCAAATTTGGAGAAAGTCCCCAGTCATTTTTTGCCTTTCATGACCTTAGCACTTTTGAAAAATAATGACATGTTATTTTATAGAATATCCTTAGATTTGGGTTTGCCTGATGTTTTCTCATGATTAGATTTTGGTTATGAACTTTTGGCATGAATACCACCAGATTAATACTGTGCCCTTCTCAGAGTAAGATACCAGGAGGTATGTATCAGTATGTGCTAGTTCTGGTGAGGTTAACTTTGATCATTTAATTAAGATGATGTGTGCCAGGTTTTTATATTATCACATTGCAGAGAAATACACTGAGACTATGCAAAATGTCTTCTTTCTCATTATATTTTCATCCACAATTTCACCACCCATCAAGGCTTCTTCCTTGCGATTATTACTATGGTGATTACCCAATGCTGATTTTCTATTTCTATCACTCCTAGTAAGACTTTTATTGTAAGGAAGAGCTGCCCTTGTCCTTGTGTTCATTTATTCAATTGTTCATTTACATCAATCTATATTTATGGATAGTCATTCAATTTTGTGAATTATAATGAATTACTGCCATTATTGTAATTCAAATTGTTCAAATTTGGCCACAGGAAGTCCCTTCAAGTGGATTTCCTGTGTCCTTAAAACTTACTCTCAGGATTAAAAACAGAAAAAATAGACTTTAGAGCTCTAACCGGTTTTGCTTAGTGGATAGAGCATCAGCCTGCGGACTGAGGGTCCCAGGTTCAATCCAGGTCAAGGGCAGGTACCTCAGTTGCAGGCCCTGGTTGGGGCATGAAGGAGGCAGCCAATCAATGTATCTTTCTCACATAGGTGTTTCTCTCTGTCTCTCCCTCTCCCTCTCCCTTTCACTGTCTCTAAAAAATCAATGGAAAAAAATCCTCAGGTGAGGATTAAAAAAATTAAAAAATAGGTTTTAGAGCAGTTTTACATTTATGTAAAAACTAAGGTAGTACAGAGAGTTACCACATATCCTATCCTGTTTTCTCCCTTAATATCTTACATTAGTATAGTACATTTGTTACAATTAATGAACCATATTGATATGTTATTATTAACATAAGCCCATAGCTTACTCAGATTCCCTTAGGTTTTTATCTAATGTCCCCTTTCTGTTCCATGATCCCATCTAGAATGTCACCTCACACTTAATTACCATGTCTCCTTAGACCATCTCAGCTGACAGAGCAGAAAAACATGTGTGCATACTAATCCAGTGTTGTAGATATATCAATATGTAATCATCTGTATGTATGTTAAGCTAAACATGAGCTCATACTGATGGCTCTAACGCTAATCCATTATCAATTGGATCTCCTTGCTTATCTATCACCTACCACTCGAAGAGTGAGAAATCTGTCTCCCAATAGCTGTTGTTTACTTAATTGTTGAATTCCAATATATTTATAAAGCAGTATTAGAATTGTTAACTACACTGCTATGTGAATCAACTTAACCAACAAGATTACAGTGCTGATGCACCTGCTTTCAGCCTTACAGGCCCTCATTACCAAAGTTACTCGGGTTACACTCTCCCCACTTCTCCTGCTTTGAATTACTTAATAAATTCGTAATATAGTCTTAGCCAGAGGAACTCTTAATACTAGGTGGAGCTTAAGTTATGTAAGAAGCCACAGCCTGGACTGTCTTTCATGAGAATGAATTAGATTTCTTATGTTCTTGAGGAAGGGAATTAGTTTAATGCCAAGTTTTAGATGTGTCTCACTTTTGGAGAGTCCAGAGTGTTTAGGATACACAAGATTATCACAGCATTGAAACCACTATCACCAAATTTAGAAAACAATAGGCAATTGCTTCAGCAAAAGTATGTTCCAAAACCAGTACTTACCATTACCTAAGGTGATAGCACTAAATGGTGCCTGAGGGAAGGCAGTTTGACATGAGTTTCAACTTCAGTAGATTCTCGAGTCTATGTAAGCTCCAGACTCCACTCATTAATGGGAGAAATGTAACAAGTGGCATATTTACCCTATCTGCAAGGGAAATCAACCTGCGCTCTGTGTTTCTGGTAATTGAGATACAGTATTACTATCTGCAATGTTTAGAACTTTATATTATTGGCATTTCCCATCACTAGGCTTTGCTTGACCTGTCTTTCTTTCCCATTCATCATATTCAAAACTTCTGCACCTGGCCAGCATGGCTTAGTGGTTGAGTGTTGAGCTACGAACCAGGAAGTCACAGTTGGAATCCCGATCCTGGGTTGCAGGCTGCATCCCTAGAACAGGGCGTGGAAGTGGCAGCCAATCAATGATTCTCTCTCATCATTGATGTTTCTATTTCTCTCTCCCTTTTTCTTCCTCTTTGAAATTAATAAAAATATTTTTTTAAATAAAAAAGTAAAGATTCCCCCAAAATTAAATGGACACATTTTTAAAAAATTGAGTGCTCCCATGTCCAAGGTACTGCATTAAATGCTCTAAACAACAATCAAAGCCACGATGCCTTTTGCTTCTAAATCTACTGATTGCATCCTTTGTCATGTACTGCAGTCTTGCCAGAGTCAAAATGCCACATGTCCCACCTTTTTAGAAAGGTATCACCAAAACCTAAAGTCTCCTGCCCTGGCCATGCCAGAAGTTTCAGGTGCCATATAATTTTATGAACTCCCTATTTCACTCTGTGTCTCAAATATTCAGCTTATACAGCAGATTTAGATGTCCAAAGTCACCAATACAGGGGTGGGCAAGTAGATTTACAATTGTTTGTATGAGAAAAGACAAATAATACAAATAAGTAATACAATGATTAATAAATACATAACAACCCAAGAATTGTTTCCCATACTCACAACTGTAAACCTACTTTTGCCCACCCTTGTATATATCACTTCTCTCCCATACCTGCGTTCAGAACAAATTGACACATCAAAGAAATAAACAAAGAAATGGAAAATTAAAATATCACTTTTATTTAATTGATATAATTTAAGTCAAAAGATGCAGGTTATAACTGCAGGCATAAGACTTCCTAATGCAAACTGCCAAAGTTAAATACTTATCTGTCAATCACAGGAGGTGAAGGGATACATAATCCTCTCTTTCATGAGCTGTTTCCTTTTCCATCATATCAGGAAGCAGCAGAAGACACTTGCAGAACTAGGTTTGTTTGGTTCATTAGAAACAGAAAGGGTTAGAAAAGAGGAATATATATCTAATTCCTTATGATAACTTTCCACCTGTCATAAGCTTCAGTGACCCAGGGTGAAAAATCCCTTAAAAGACATGGCTTGCTGGGCCAGCATGGCTCAGTGGTTGAGCACTGACCTATGAACCAGGAGGTCACAGTTTGATTCCTGGTCAGGGCACATGCCTGGGTAGCGAGCTCAATCCCTAGTGTGGAGTGTGCAGGAGGCAGCCGATCAATGATTCTCTCTCATCATTGATGTTTCTATCTCTCTTTCCCTCTACCTTCCTCTCTGAAGTCAATAAAAAAAATTAAAAGAACAAAAACAAAACAACAAAAAACATGGCTCTTTGTTAACTCTACCCCCACACATTGTGAGTCAGTTATCTACAACAATAAAAGAGAAAAATGGTAATTGGCGTACGACGATACCCTTTTCATTGGCTAATCAGGGTTATATGCAAATTAACTGCCAACTATGATTGGCAGTTAACTGCCAACTATGATTGGCAGTTAACTGACAACTAAGATTGGCAGTTAACTGACAACAAGATGGCGGTTATTTTGCATATGTAGGCACAATGCAGGGAGGCAAAAGGGAAAGCAGGAAGAAGCCCCCTGCCACTGACAGTGATCGGAAACCCAGGGGGGAGCTAAGAGCTGGGGGGCAGGGCAAAGGCGGCCCTGGGGCCGCCTTTGCCCTGCCCGCCCACCATGATCAGAGAATCAGGCGCCTTTGCCGCCCTGGCCAGTGATAGCAGGAAGTAGGGGTGGAGCCAGCGATGGGAGCTGGGCACGGTCGAAGCTGGCAGTCCCGGGAGCTAGGGGTCCCTTGCCTGGGCCTAAAGCGGAGCCCACGATCGTGGGGCCGCTGCAGCTGCGGGTCCCCGCTGCCAGGGCCGGATGCCTCAGCCAGAGGCATTAGGCCTGGGCAAGGGGCGGAGCCTGCAACCGCAGGGAGCTGGGGGTCCCCTGCCCAGGCCTGATGCCTGGGCCAGAGGCATCAGGCCTGGGTGGGGGGCGGAGCCGGGGATTGGGGGGATATGATGGTCCCCTTGCCCAGGCCTGAAGCCTGGGTCAGAGGCCTCAGGCCTGGGCGGGGGCCAGAGCCAGTGATCGGGGGGAGATGGGGGTCCCCTGTCCAAGCCTGACACCTCTGGCGGAGGCGTCAGGCCTGGGCAAGGGGCCGATCAGGCGATCGGAGTGTGATGTGGGTCGACGCCTCTGACCGAGGCATCAGGCCTGGGCAAGGGGCAGAGCCAGCAATCGGAGGGTCTGGGGGTCAACGCCTGAGGGCTCCCAGTATGTGAGAGGGGGCAGGCTGGGCTGAGGGACACTCCCCCCCCCACACACACACACCCAGTGCACGAATTTCGTGCACCGGGCCCCTAGTACTCTATAACACAGGCTGCAACAAATTGACAAGGTCAAAAGTCTTGTGCTAGAGCAGTGTCCTCGATTTAAAGCCACAGGTTTGACTGTCAGAAACTTCATCTCTACATCTTATCTTTCCTCTGCACTAGATATTGATATTAGAGGGCAATACATAACATTCCTCCTTCCTACCCTACTCCCTCAAGTTCTTAAGAAATATAAGATAAAACAAGAGATGGAAATTCGATTATCACCTTTATTGCTGCTGATGAAACTAACTTTTGTCTATCCCTGTATATATTAGTTATCTAACCTGAGTTCTGAACAAATTGATACGTCAAAGAAATAAATGAGGATTATTTCAAGGAGGGAAATAACAATGCGTTTGCTGACTTTGAAATTCAGAATGAGGTCATTGTATCCACTCTGGCTGCCTCTGCGGAGCATGGAGGGCAGACCCCTAAAGGGACCCCACATGGCCAAGAGGAGGGGGCACATGCCCTCTTGGCAGACCAGGTCCAACGAGAATTTGGGAGGAACTGAGTTGACAATGATTTATTTGGCACAGATTTATAGATCAAATATCTTCTTGTCTAGAGAAAGTAAGTGAAGGGGAAAGGGGAAAACCAGAAGTGTTTAGGAAAACCTCTCCTCATGAAAGTCATGTTTCCAAGTCCTCTTTGATATAATTTGTAATTCCTGGTGTCTGTCATCCTTTCTAAGTTATCCTTACCGATGTCTTTGGTTTGAGCAAGAAATAATTTGTGATCTCATGTCATATTTCATGAGCCATTCGACTTACATAGATCTGGAAAACAGCCCACCTTTATTATTTATTTCCCTATGACTCTCTGGTGCCATTTGTCTAGAGGCTCTCCACCTTCCTGATGATGCGACACTTTAATACAGCTCCTCATGTTGTGGTGACCCCCAACCATAAAATTATTTTCGTTGCTACTTCATAACTGTAATGTTGCTAATGTTATGAATCGTAATGTACATATCTGATATGCAGGATGTATTTTCATTGTTACAAATTGAACATAATTAAAGCATAGTGATTAATCACAAAAACAATATGTAATTATGTATGTGTTTTCCGAGGGTGTTAGGCAACCCCTGTGAAAGGGGTTGCGACCCACAGGTTGAGAACCACTAGTCCAGAGGTAAGTGGATATCTTTCTTCCTTATATGTGCAAACCACCCAGTGCTCATTGTGGTGCCCAAAGGGCAGCGGTTAAGGACACCTTCACTCTCTACTTTTCAGGAAACAGAGCTCCTCTATGGAAAGCAGCAGACACTCTGGAGATTGTGAGTACTGACTTCCTAGTCCAATGATGTCTTTGTCTCTCTTTGAAACTTTCAATGCCTCTGAATCTACATTTGTAAAATCAAGGTAATATATTCTTGCATTAGAGCAGTAGTTAGTAAAGAAATAAGCACTCTAGACATTTCAAACAGGATGGGCACTAATTTAGTAAATTATGTACTTACTAAACTAATGGAATGGCTAGCTTTCAGAGGATCCTGATGTTGTTACTGCTGCCATTGATGCCGGGAACTGCAAAAACACCACTGATTCGTCACATGTGTTAAAAGTGCCAAATGAGGGTGGTGAAGGTCTGGGGCAGGGGACAAGGTCAGGCTGGAGGGGGTCAATTGGGGGGAAAAGGGAGACTTGTGTAATGCTTTCAACAATAAAGATTTTTTAAGAAAGTAACAAATGAGGCTAATTCTTAGAAAAAGCCCTGTGGGCCCATGTGCCTTCCCACCCCTGATGATAGAGAATGATGGCTTTTCCTATTTTCTCTCTTTCATTCATTAGTTGAGGAGCATTTACGTTATATCCAGGTTTTTAGCAATATAACTTGAGCTGCTATCAACATTCATGTATAGGTTTTTGTGTGAATATAAGTTTTTATTACCCTAAATACTCATAGGTAGATTGCTGGGTCATAAAATAAGTGTATATTTAACTTTATAAAAAAACTTGGAAACTCATTTCCAAATGGCTGCATCATTTTGCATTCCCACTAGCAACATATGAGAGTTCCAAGTGCTCCACATTCTCATTAGTATACTGGTATTGACAATACAGGATGGGTAAAAGTAGGTTTACCGTTGTGAGTATGAAAACAGTTTATTCTTGTATTATTATTTATAATTGCATGATTTGTTTGTATTACAACTGTAACACTGCTTTTGCCAACCCCTGTGTGTATGTATGTATGAATGTATCTCTCTATATCTATCTCTATCTATTTATCTATCTATCTATCTACCTATCTAAATGTTTAGCCATTCTAATAGGTAAATTTAGTGGTTTCTTCAACTTTTTTTCATGACAAATCCCCAAATATTCCATAGTATATTCTCCATCCGGTTTATGCACTCTAGGATCCTTATTCTGAATTCTTTATCTGTCATGTTGCATGCCTCTGTATTACTTAGCTGCTTTTCTGGAGAGTCCTCCTTCTCTTTCCTTTGGGGGTTTCTTTGTCTACCCATGTTTGATCTCACTGACATATCTAGACATTGAGTTGTTCAGTGGTTGCTCCCTTGGTGGCAGTGACTCCTTGGTCTGTGGTTGCTCTTCGGGCGGTTGTGGTAGCAGCTGCTCTTCAGTTGGCAGCAGCTCCTCTGGTGGGTGCTGTTCACAGCTGTGGTGGCTCTTCCGGCAGGTGGGGCGAGGTTTCACGTACAGCTGCTGTTCCTCAGCAGAGGATGAGGTGCTCAGGAGGTTGCTGTTGCTTGGATCTGCATGACTCCCAAGTCATGAACCTGGACTCCATAGTATATTCTCTTTGCAACAATAAATTACAATTTCTTACAAAGATGGTTTCATTTTCAATATAGCTTTTCATTATAATCCATACATCTAAGTACTTTAAAAATCAAGTCAGCCCAAACCAGTTTGGCTCAGCAGATAGAGCATTGGCCTGCGGATTGAAGGGTCCCAGGTTCGATTCCGGTCAAGGGCATGTACCTTGGTTGCGGGCACATCCCCATTGGGGAGTGTGCAAGAGGCAGCTGATCGATGTTTCTCTCATCGATGTTTCTAACTCTCTATCCCTCTCCCTTCCTCTCTGTAAAAATTCAATAAAAATATATTTTAAAAAAACAAATCAACTCCTATTTTTGCTATTAAAGGGAGAAGATAGCTTAAGGATACTAGGTATCTCATAGTATGGAAATGACTTTATCAATCTTTAGGAAATAACTAGAGTTTACTTTGACAAGATTTTCTTGGAGTCACATTCACTTTGAGATTTAATATAAAGGACATATTACCTCTTAGAAAGAACAAACTAACAAACACCAAATATCTTGTAAGTTTGTAATGGCATGTCACCATGGACTTAGATTCAAAGCAAATAAATGTGAAGACTCAAAATCATAACAAATCTATTTCCCATTATGTTTTTATCCAGACATATAATGTTCTATAGGAAAAACCTTACAGATGAGTGCGTAATTTAATTATAGTCAATAGTTCTAAAGTCTATCTCTTTCTTTGCTTCTTAAGGCACCTTTTAATTCAGAACCAAAAGAAAAACTAAATGAAAATTAGGTGATAGATGCATTGAGAAAGTCACAGAACTTAATAACTTTATCAAAATAGTTAATAAGATTCATGGATTCTGCAGAGTTGGAGACTGGAATTGGTTGCAAACAGGTATTGATGCTCAATGTTGGTAAAGGTCTCATCTGGTAAAGCTTCACATGTGTAAAAAGATAAATCTGTGATCTGAAAAGAGAAGGGTGAAGGGCAATCAATACTCATTGCTTCGTTGTTGATTTTGAGAGCAATTCAGAAATAATTGAGCAATGTAAAAATCTTCAACTTTTTTTTAGTCAATGAAAAGAGTCAAATTAATTTGGCCAGAGATCTAGTCAGGATTACTGTAGGAGTGAAAAAATAAAATAAAATACATACCATGTAACCTGGCAGCCATATGTTACGCCAGCACACCTATGCACAGCCTGCTAACCTGGTGCAAATTAAGAGGCCCCCTAAGATAAAAATAAGCTAAAATTAGTAACGTCTGTCACCTGAATGTTCTGTTTGATTTTTGACAAACTCATTACATTTGAACCTAAAACCCTGGAAGTTTGAGATTACATATTGCACAGTGTTTCAAGTTAGTTTTTCTTCAAGTTCCTTTCTCTTCAAGAATCTGTTTATCAACTCTCCAAGTGTTCTCTGATGTCATCACCTGATTTAGGGTGCAAATAATATTATTTTCCCCATAAAATCCACACTTTTGCAATATATCTAAAATGTCTTAGTTTGCACAGAAAATGGGCATTCCACAGGTAGAGAGAAATGTAATGTGAAGATATCTTCACAATGGCCATGTATCATATTTTGTTGACTCATGTTAAGACCTTCCTATAATACATCAATCTACATTCTTGCACTGGCAAGAGCAGTATTTCACATACAAATTAAGCAGAGTTTGATACAGGAAGATATTTCATTTGCCAAGGTTCATCTTCAAATAGATAAGTTACAGGAGACTAGATTAAAATAACAAAGACCCAAGGGGCATGCTGTTTAATCTATCTGTTTAAAGTAAATTGCCATTAGTACACTTAACCAAGTTGGTTATTATCATTAAAATTACATTTTAAGAGCATTTGGCAATATTTACATTTTGTTAAAATACATTTAACAGGAATATAACTTGTAATTATTGTTTCAAGATGGCTTAGTCACCACATTTTTCATAATTCTTTCAAATCTCATTTTTCTCTCCATAGTTCTAGAGCATTTGATATCAGATTTCATTGTTTCATTTGTATTATAGTCCCCTTCTCCTTACAGAATGCTTGACTTGTACTTTAAATTGGCATTCCCATCACTGGTTGCTATCTGTAAGCAGTTAAAGGAGACATTTTGATGGTAAAAGGTGGCTTTATGGCCCCAAACTAAGTAAGGCTTCAACCTTACTCAGTCAGTCATCTTTAACCACCACCCTAGCTCCCCTTCAAACCGCACCCACAATGGTGAGGATATAAGGAAGGCATTTACAAAAACAGTTGCTAAATAGGAATCAAAACACCACATTAAAAAGCTACTCAAGATTTGGAAACTTTAATGCATTCTTCTACCCTAAAATCAAGGTTGGGGGCAGAGGTGGCTCAGGGATAAAGGTCAAGTGAGGTTTTTTTAAGTTTACTTCTTACATATACAGAGTGAGGGAATAGTAGGTTTACAGTTGTGAGTATATGAAATGCAGAGTTTAATACTGTATTATTATTTATAAATTATTTTATTATTTTCCATATGAACAACTCTAAACCTACTTTTGCCTCACCCTGTATTTAAATCTTAGATCCAGGCTCAGGCTTACTTGTGGGAAAAAGAAATATAGTTGACTAATGGAGAGAAATTTTTGAAAAACTACTTCCTGGAAAGAGGGTGGGATAGTAATGTAATAAGAGAGAAGGGCAGAGGCTTATGGTTGTTGCTGATGGCAGAACTTATGTAGGTCTGCTCACTGTATGGATGAAGAATGGGCAACATGAGCAACACGTGGATACAATCATGCCAGCTGCCTTAGTTCCATTCTAACCAAACTGAGAATATATCTTCTCTTTGAAAGTGATTTAAAAAGGAAAAACGTGAAATTTCCTGAAGGCACAGGGCAGAATGGCTGTTTCTTCTTTGTGAATTTTATCAGGACTGTTGTCATTGTTTCTGAGTTAAGAATAATTCCTTTTTTACCTTTATGCATTTTTTCATTAATTTGAAAGAAGACAGCTTTCTTTTCCCTCAAGGGAAAGTAAACAACAAATTACATTTTTAAAAGGCATATACAAGCCAAACACTTAAGAGTGTTTGGGTGTTTCTTAAACTGCTAAGTGAGCCTGGCCTGGCCCAAACAGTTCCAGAACCTCTGAATCATCCTGCAGGGCCAAAGGCATCAGGGAGATACAAGCCTTTGCTGTTACAGGAATCTTGTGGCCGACTTGCATGTTACCTGTTATATAATACCTCTTATCTTAATGAAATAGTAAAACAGTGGTGAGATTTCTAATATGATCACTTATAATTCAGTTTAATATAGTCTCAAACTCCTCAAATATAAGGTACTATCAATATTCAAATATTCCCATCAATTTCAGGACCTTCATGTTCCTTACAAAAGGCTCAGGTTTGAATATCGAATTATCCCGCTGAGTAAGGTGCTCATAGGACTCATATTTGTGCATCTTACATGGGAATGTGGCTTAAAGCCAACTCACTCCATGAATCCTTACATATGCAATTGACATATAGTCTGCCATTTGACCCATCAGTTTGTCATAAGCCTAAACTTAAAATGTCCTACAGTGAATGAAAGACTTAGATGACTGAAGATAAAGGCTTGGGAAACTGATTAAAAAGAATAAAATTACTTCCTGATGAACAATTAGAGAAAGAAAGCAACAATATGATAGCAACTAGTAAGATTTAAGGTCCTTTACCTTTGGTAATTGGAAAACTATCCAAGAATGTGTAGACAAAACTTGAGAATTGGTTAAACAAGCAGTAGCTGATCTATGACATGGGGAGTGTTAGAAACTAGAAAGTATAATAACGGTGACATACAATGGGGGCAAAGGAGGGGAGAGAGCATGTTAGGTGAGGGGGAATGGAAAGAATTTTCTCATCTATCCCCATGAGTTGGTATGTGATGAATATGAGAGATGGGAGTGAGCTACTCAGGTAGTGCAAACCACCCGTTGTGTCTTTGAAAGTGTAGAAGTTCACGCATGCACCAAAATTCAAGGAAAATTAGAACCATCTATGGCTTGAACAGAGAAGCAAGGGTTCCTGAATGCAAAAATTCAGCATGTAACAGTTTGTCAATGGTGAAGGATGAGGTTAGCATGTTTTAAAGATTGTTGTCACTCAGGTATTCTAGAAATCTATAGCCATGCTTATAACTATAATGATTGACATAGCATATAATATTTCTTTGCATTAAAATTCTTAATATAATTCTGGTATAATCAATCAATCAATAATAGAGAAAGAAGTTTAGATAAGCTGTTTTCATGTCTGAGATCCTAAAGATTAGAAAATATTGATAGTGTAAAAAGGAAGTTTCATTTTATCATTAAAATGGATTTAGTAATAATTACTAATGAAGGTAATGGATTTTTCTTTGACCTCATTTACTCTGACAATTGCTTGAAGGATACTAATGACTGTTCATGTATTGATATATGATGCATGCAATATAGAATAAAAAATCACCTTGGAAAAAGAACAGTAAAATATACAATAAACTTAGGTTAATATTTTTATGGAAAAAGTTATACTATAAATGTTTAAAGATAGATCTTATAAATATAATCTTGCAGATTGGATTCCTTCATGTGAGACCAAATTCTTGATAGTCATTTCAATTTAAAACATTAATGCTAATAAAGTTCATACTGTTTGAGAAAGCCATATGTCACTATTAAGAGCAAGACTGAGCTACAATTACACTACTATACTGATTTTAGTATATGACTACAAATCTTTTTTCTGTTACTTTTTAATATTTTATGAAGAATAAAGAAAATTGGATGCATTAATAAAGGAGGTAAAATAAAGTAATCCTGTTCTCTCAATATTACTCTTTTAATTGTTTGAGAAATGACTTGCATCACTCTTGACTAAATCTCTAATACTAAAAATCTTCTGACCTTCTTGAAATACAAATTGTAAATTATAATTTTTTACAGGAATTAAGGATTAATTTAATAATTTTCTCCCAAACTCTCAATGTCATAATTCTGGCTACTTAAAATATAAAATCTACAATACATTTAAATTTAATAGTTTATCCTTTTGATAAGTTCTTAATGCACAGCTCAGTGCTTTTAATATTTCCTTCTTTACGCAGAACTAACATTAATCAAGAGATTAAAAAAAAAAAAAACCTCTTCACTTACTGTGAATCCAGGATAATGAATTTTATGAATTCAGGATAAAACACAAACACATTTTATTGTTCATTTCAATGTCAGGTTAATATGTTTGGGCTGTGTAACATACATTATGAAACCTACACATAGTCCATGGAAATTCTGTTTAGACCTGGTCATCAGCTTATTCTCTGACCTGTGGGCAAATGACCAAGGTCTGCCTGTTCTTCATTCTTAGGCTTAGAAATCCTCAGTGATGAGTATGTGGGAAAATCAGAGCCCTCTGGCTATTGTGCAACTGCATGAAAAAAAACTAATAAGAGATGGACAGAGAGAGAGAGAGAGAGAGAGAGAGAGAGCTGATTATATGATTTTAAAATTGATTTTAGGAGAGAAAGAAATATATATATTGATTTGCTGCCCTGGCCAGGAGAATCAGTTGATTGAAGTGTCATCTTGTACACTTAAGAAAAGAGAAAAGGTTGCAGGTTCAATTCCCAGTCAGGGTACATACCTGGGTTGAAGGTTTGGTCCCTAGTTGGGGTGCATAAGGGAGGCAGCCAATCAAAGTTTCTCACATCAATGTTTCTCTCTCTCCTTTCTCTCTAAGAATCAATAAAAACATATGCTCAGGTGAGGATTAAATAAGCAACAACCAAAACAACAGCAACAACAAAACATACAAAAACCACACTGATGTGTTGCTCCACTTATTTTTGCATTCATTGGTTGTTTCTTGTATGTGCCCTGGCTGAGAATTGAAACTGTATCTGGACAACACTCTGAACAACTGAGCTACCCACCAAGGCCTGATGATATCATTTGAGAAGCCAGATTGAGTTTTGTCTGAAGCTAGTGCTACTCCTAGAATGTTCAGTATGGAAGCCAAGGAGTTTTGCTTTTTTCTTAAGTCAGTTTGAGTTCATTTTTCAATGACTTGCATGCAAAAGAGTCCTCATAAATCCACTTAAAGTTTGTTAGGCCTTTTACATGACAGGCCCTTTGTGAAGCACTGAGAGTCAAGTATGAGTGATGGAGAATCAGTTCTCTAGAACAATGGTTCTTAACAACACCATCCCAAGAGCCCAGGTATTTTGTGACAAGTAACATGTTGGAAATAATTCATTACTAAGAGTAGTTAAATTTATTTGTGCAAAATTTTAATATATTAATGTTAATTCAAGGATATTCCTTTATATCAGCATTCCCTCTTTCATTGAAAGAGTGGTTCAAATTAAAAATTATAAAATACTATTCCTCTGCACCGTATACACACATTCTGCAGAATACCAGCACTCTCAGAATTCTCCCAGTAATTCTGGGAGTTCCCAAATGAGGCTCTCTCACAGTGATCATGAAGCAGTATTACATGTTCTGTAACTCAGGACTCCTGTCTGGGATATGGAAACTACTGACTGGTGCCCAAGCTGTGACAATGGGACCAAGAAAACACAATCACTGCACCTCATGCCCAGTACTGCTGATAATCGTGATAAATGTGTGCCTGGAGGCTCTTGGGTCAGCCATTGCCTGAACCATAACTGTGTTATCCTCCTCTGTTTCTCCCCCATTCTTCATTGTCTCCTGCTTATGATGATCTACTGTTGTACCCACTCCCAGAATTACATATCAGGACTCCTTTATGCTTGTAAGTTATAGAGAAATAGCTCATTCAGTATTTATTAAGTAAGCCAGGCTTAAAACATATTTGTGATTTAATATTGAAATTATAATTTTCATTTGGTTATTCTTATTCTGCATAACAATACTCTGACTGCATCTCTTCTTTTCTAAAATTTATTATTAAGATACTAGAGGCCCGGTGCACAAAATTTGTGCACTGGGGGTGGGGTTCCCTCAGCCTAGCCTGCCCCTCTCACAGTCCGGGAGCCCTCAGTGGATGTCCTACTGATGGCCACAGTCTGGCAACAGGGGCTTGGAGCAGGCATCCTGTGTGTGTGTGTGCGTGTGTGTGTGTCCGTTGGGGGCCTGCCCTCAGCCGCATTGGGGGCTCAGAGCAGGTGGTGTGTGTGTGTGTGTGTGTGTGTGTGTGTGTGTGTGTGTGAGTGTGTGTGAGTGAGTGTGTCTTCTGGGGGCCTGCCCCCAGCCACACCATGGAGGCTTGGAGCAGGCACCCCTCTGTGTTGATTTCTCAGGCTCCTGGCCTCCACTGCATGTTTTTCTCTCCCTTGAGCTGTGGCCAGGGTGGGGTGCTGCCTGTAGGCTGCACTTTCCTGCTCATGGATCACTGGATCACTGCAGAGACCGGGAGCAGGCCCTGCTGGGTGCTGCTTGTGGGGAACTTTCCTGCTCTGGGATCGCCATGGCCCACCTTGGGGCCGTCTGCCCTCCGCACTTGCCTGCTCTGGATCACCATGGGGTCCCAGCTGACAGCGGGGCTTAGGCGGCACATGGGGGTCCCGGCTGGGGCGGGGCTTGGGTGACGCAATTGCGCCGCCTAAGCCCGGTAGCCCAGGGCCTCACACAGGGCCCAGATGGTGTCTGGCACTGGCCACCCTTGCCTGCAGTATGCAAATTAGCCGCCCTCTTTGATGGCAGTTCATTTGCATATGGCGCTGATTAGCCAATGGGAAGCGTAGCAAAGGTATGGTCAATTACCCTTTTTGTCTTTTATTAGATAGGATAATTGACATATAACAATGTATTAGTTTCAAGTGTAAAACCTAACATCCATCACCACACATAGTTATAAGGGTAAAAATGTTATTTCTTGTGATCCTCAACTTCCACATTAAAAAATACAGTAGTATTGATTATATCTACTGGACCTCACACTACTCTGACCTTTGGTCAAGTTCCAGGCACACTGGCCTTTTAAAGTCTAAGTACCTCACTCACTCCCACTTGAGAACTTTTGCTCAAGCAGTTCTCTTTACATGCAATACTCTTATCTTTACTCATTTCTTGGCCATTCTCTACTCATAATCCAGGTCCCAATATAATATCACATCACATATTCATGGAAGCATTACTTTCATCTAGTTATCATATTATAAATGTTCCTGATACCTGTTATTTCACCAAATATGTACTTTATTATTTGTAATTATTTATGCATTGGTATAACTATTTCTTAAATGTTTGTCTGCCTCACTAGATTGGGAATAGCATAAAAATAAAGACTGTATCTATGTGTACCACTGTGTTACCAGTGCTAAGTACAATGCTAGGAAAATACTGTTTCACTTGCACTTTTTGGAGAAATAAGTGAATGAGACAGGAGGGAAATCTAAGTGTCATAAAATGCTTTATGTTTAACATTGCACCCCTCATTGTATTTATTTTGCAAGAGAAATTGATTCAGGATTTCTTAAGTACAAAAAATAGAATAGAATGGGTATTACAGATCCTAGAGACCAGATCCTGTCCCCTTGGGATTCCCTGCTCCAATCCTGGCCTTTGATCTACTCTGCTGCACTTCTTTTTTTTTCTCCCTGATACTCCCTCCAGACCAGCTTTATCCAATTTTTTGGTTCATATATTGGGAAGTGTGGTCATTGCTATCACTTGCAACCTCGGATATGTCAACTGGTGCCTGCTTCTGATGTCAGAGAGCATTCCCAGAAATGAGCAAGTGGTCAGCGTCCAGATGCTCACTTTTCATATACCTGCCCCTTAATTAGGGGTTAGATTCTTGGAAATTTCAGAGTGATTTCCTTCCCAAGAGGCACCCTCGGCCCAACGCCAGAGAGCTGTGTAAGAGGTGCTCACAATTCAGTGTCCTGCTGAGACACTGAACCCGAACATGCTCAAAAAATTGTAATGTCATTTCAGCAACCAAAGGTATTATGTGTCTTTGAAGATTTGTGCCAAGATAAATTCCTAAAAATTCAAAGGTTGTTTATATGATTCCCCTTCCTTTTCCTAAGGTCACAGCCTACAATCTCTCTGGCTGCTGTCAGGCTCCCAGGGGATGTCACATGACCCTACCTGAAAATGGTGTGCCCTGCATGTCATCTCCTCATGTCCAAAGCTGTGATGGGACTAATCTGAAAAGCTCACCCTGAATAATGAGGCATGTAATATGTGTGTTTAATGGAAATACCTAGACACATTACAATGATCAATTCTTATATTTAGGCTGAGATTAGTGAAGGTCAGGGGAACAGATACATGGCCATTCCTTGACCTCTGAATTTTTTTTTTTACCTTTGTGATAGTTTTTGGATTTCACGTTCATCTTTATTGAGCTGAACACATCTGATACTTGGTATAGTTCATTATAAATCCTTTCTGAATTAATTTGCTTCTCATTAGTTTTTGTGCTATTCAATTTCTAGTCATAGTTATACAAAGTTAAATTAATATGAAGGGTGAGATACAAACCTCCAAAGTAAAGAGATTCTGATTCAAGGATGATTCATTTTTAATAGAGAACAAAGTTGTCAGAGTAATACATTAATTTTCTGGGGCATAAGGTGCCTTTTACTCTAGTAGCGGCATATATCCATCACTAGAGAGATAAAATAGTCCTTGATGAACACCAAAGAACACCATATTATGAACTATCACAATTCCACACAACATAAAATGAACTGAAAATATGAAAATCATCCTGTAAATATGAGTTTTATACTCTATTTATTAATGTTAAGAAACCATGTACTTGATAATTCATTATGGTTTTCAATGATCCATATATACTAGGCACTAAGACATTGGAGCCATCTGAATCTTGTTTTATAGAAGTTTATCAAGCAACTGTTCCTTCAGCAAAAGACAATTCTAAAATCTCAAAGGCTTACAACACCATTTAGTTCTCACTCATGTTATGCAAATACTGAAGGGTAGATTCAGCTTGGCTGGCATTGGCTGGGTTTGTTTGGCCACCACTGGGTCTTACACTGTTTGATTCTGCTCCTCATGTTTTCTCCTTCCAGGAGCCAGGCTGAAAGATCAACCACCACTACAACATACTGTTGTAAGGGCAGAAGGCAGAAGTTCAAGTTGACCAATGGAAACTTGCAATACTAACAACTTCTAGAAAGATGTAGCATCTGTGAACAACATAAACTGATTAACAAAAACAGATCCAGAGACAGAAAAGCATCGATCAGACCCTCAAACCTCAGAGAAAAGGTAGGAGAGGGTGAGGGCTAGGGGGAGAGATCAATCAAAGGACTTGTATGCATGCATATAAGCCTAACCAATGGACACAAACACCAGGGCGGGGGGGTGAGGGCATGAGTGTGTGTGTGTGTGGGGGGAACAATGGGGGGGTAAGGACACATGTGAAATACCTTAACCAATAAAGAAAAAAAGAAAAAAAAGATGTTGCATCTGTTAAATCTGTTCATATTTCATTTCCTAAAACAAGTCACATGGTAAAACACTGCATCATTGGGGCATGGAAATATACTTCTCCTGTAGTGGGAGCAGGTGTGAATGGGTGTTGAATATTTGATGATTATCAACTACAGGAGGTAACCAAGGAGCTGACTTATTTTTACTAAACTTGGAAAGATAGGCAACAATTAATTCACTTTACTGTATCAATTATTTTCAATACTCCCAGTTCAAAGGACTCATCTCAGAAATGCAGATTCAGTGTGAAAAGTTAAGCATGAAGTTAATGTTTAAACTATATGCACACTAAAGTAAGGCTGAGCACCTAAGGAAAATGTATTTGTCATAGTTACCTAGGCTCTGTAATGAGTACTGTTATAGAGGTTCTATACAGTTCTCTCGGTTATTGGGACTTTGTCAACAAAGATAATGGACTTATAGATTTACAGTTTAAACAAACTAGAGCACACACAATTATATGAAACTAGAGGCCCAGTGCATGAAATTTGTGTGGGGGTGGAGGTGGGGTGGTGGTGGATCCCCTCAGCTCAGCCTGCACCCTCTCCAATCCGGAACCCTGTGTGGATCAGGCCTAAACCGGCAGTCGGACATCCCTCTCACAATGCTGGACCTCTTGCTCCTAATTGCTCACCTGCCTGCCTGCCTGGTCACCCCTAACTGCCCCCCACCCCCCGCTGGCCTGATCGTCCCTCACTACCTCTGTGTGCCGGCCTGATCGGCTCTAACTGCCCCCCCACCGCCACCTGCCTGGTCTCCCCCAACTGTTCCCCACTGCCAGCCAGGTTGCCCCTCACGGCCCCCCTGTCGGCCTGGTCACCCACACAGCCTGCTGTTCAGTTGTTTGGTAGTCCCTTACTAACCCCCTTGTCAGCCTGGTTGCCCCATGCAACATGAACTGAGTTCAGGTCTTGGTTCTAACATTTATTAGCTGGGTGGAGCATGTCTAGAATAGGTCATGTATGGCCTTTGATAATCTCAACATCTGAGTCACATTGCCATGTATTTTCCTTTATAATTTTAATTTCCCTGGTTCTTTATAGACTAATTTGGAATTAAAGTATGGACATTTTTAATATTATGAGACCCTCAGTCTTATTTAAATTCTAAATAAAATATTGATTTTTTTATTTCTTTTGCTAGGTAATTGACCAGGTTAGGTTCTGGCCACAGGTTTCAACTTGCTTTTTGTGGATTCTTATCTCAATGTCTGTTCAGTTTTCAAAGCATGTGCAGAGCGATTTGGAACAGCCCACGTTGGTGTAACCTACTGAAATTCTGAAATGGGTAAACATTTACCTTTAGCTCAGGCCTCAAAACCTTCCTTATGCTATTTAAGGGGAGACCTATGCATGTGCAGTTTGGAGGTGAGCCCACCCAATTTATGGGATTGCTGTGAGTCTCCCTCCTCTCTTTGCCCCTCCCCCGCCCTAACACTTTCTATCTCCCTGCCCCCCCCCCTTCCCTTCCCTTCCCTTCCCTTCCCTTCCCTTCCCTTCCCTTCCCGCTCTCTGATCAGAAACCTAACTTCTTGCTTTTCCAAACACTTCCCTGAAACTGTGTGTGCATTCAGGGACCAAATGGTGAGAGGAAAAATGCCATTGGGATTTGTTTCATGCTCATAAAACGACAGTGCCTTTCATCAGAGACGGTTGTCGTCTCTCAGATTGTAGAGCCCTGCCTGGCTGCCACTGTCATCCCTGTGTAGCTGCTGCCCCACCACTCCAGTACTGTCTGGGGCTGGAGCGAGAGAACATTACAAAAATAAAAAAATAAAAATAGGCCATTGCCCCTGCTTTTTCCAAACCTTAGCTGTCCTCAGATCAAGAAAAGTGTTTCTCAAGGAGTCTTTCTGTATGAGGGTATGCATTTACAGGTATGGGGCTGCTTTTATTCCAGATTTGGTGACAGGAGACAAGAAGGAATTGATTGATGTGTCCTACTGAGTTGGAAAAGCAGAGCTTGGGAACCTGGAAGAGTTCATCTCAGAACATAAGCTGGGCAACGGCAACGGGTCTGGCACAATCAACATTTCTCCTGGTGAACACCTTTAGAGTTCGCAATTACAACAGTCTGTTGCTGCTCATCAGAGTCAAAGAGTAGTGGGAGAGTGTTTCAGTCATATACTCTAGCTCTACTTGGTATCCCTTATTACAAATAAAATAGCAAACATGCTGTGTTGCATGGGAAAAAAAGGAGAAAAAGGCACCACATAATTTTAACTGGCATCTTGCTATTATTCAAAGAATAAGAAGATATTTGTTTCAATATTTGTCTGTTGTGGTCCTTGCGGTTCTTGACCTTCTCTTGGTTACTCTATCTGAGCTGGGTTCATTTTCAATGTTCCAGTAGAAAACGCTTGGTAATTTTCCCAAGCAAAATGATTGTCTTCTTGCACGTCCATGCAAATCCAGTGTGAAACACACCAAGAGGAAGAGACCTCCAAGGGTACACAAGGAAGCTGGCAGAGCCTTCGTCTGCGTAGACCCTTAAATCCTAGTTCTTGATATGTCTATGAAAACTTGCTAGTATTTTAACCACATATTCAATGCAAATTGGTTTTGCCTTAGCCTTTGATACTTGTGAAAGATTGTTGATGGCCTGTAGTGTTTATGCTTTTTGTTTACATTTAAACTCTGAAGGAATTGACTTTCTTGAGCCAAAATTGGTAGTTAAGGTTTCATCAACATTTTTAGAGAGTATCTTCACAGAAATTTCATTCAGACTTACCTTAACCGATTTGCAAAATATGTGTGATGTATATACATATTAATCAATGTTTGTAAAAAACTGTTTATGTGGCCCCAGCCGGGTTGGCTTGGTGGATAGAGCATTGGCCTGTGGGCTGAAGGGTACCGGGTTCGATTCTGGTCAAGGGCACATGCCCGGGTTGCCGGCTCAATCCCTAGCAGGGGGCATGCAGGAGGCAGCCAATCAATGATTCTCTCTCATCATTGATGTTTCTATTGCTCTCTCCCTCTCCCTTCCTCTCTGAAATCAATAAAAATATTGTTAAAAAACTGTTTATGTGAATGCCTTAAAATATGACTATAACAGCAACTGGCCACATTTATATACCATAAGAGTAATGAACAAATCCATTTGTTTGTAAACATTTCAAGTTCTTGCCCTTCAGTCATACAGACATAATTTTAAGATTTTAAATATACAGTAATTCAATCATAAATATCTCTCAGCTGCTGGCCAGGAATGGCATTTCCTATTGTCTGTCTTTTTCTTCTTCTCCTCTCAAAGTATAAGAAAAACTGCCAGATGTCACAAATTGCAGGCCCGATAACACAGTACAGTCAGAAAGACAGATGGAGGTGTCTGAGGCTCGCAGGATTCAGTGATTCTGTTCTTCTCTGGTGTGATTCGCATGAGGTGATTATCATGGAGCCCAGATGCTGGCTCTGCAGCTTCCGCCCAGAGCTGCACCTTCTCTCTAGTCCTCTACTTTGTGCAATGAGCGTGAAAACATTTAGGCCCTGCTGAGCATGTGGGTTTTCACTTTCTTTCTTTTTTATGATTAGTCAATAGAGAAATGAAATGGGCTCTGAAGATAATGAATCAAATTTAACAGGGAAGCAAAGACAATTTTTTTTTCCTGATGCCATGTTAACATTTTTTTAGAGTATAAAGGGGAGAGCTTGTGACTAATTAGAATGCAAGTTGAGGCAAAATCCAAGAGATTGGGCAGACTTTATTGATTATGGCATTCTAAGACATAAACCTAAAAGATGTATCTTCTTGAGAGCAAGAATTGTAGGTACATTAGTCCATGTAAGATCTATTCTACCACATGAAATAGGAGTACTGGATGATTTACATATGAGAATGAAGAGGGAAAATGAGTAAATTAAACAGTACTAAACCAGAGATCCCAAGCAGTCAACCAATTTCATAATTGGAGGAATCAAGGAAAGATACATTATTGACCAGGGACATACCTGGGACAAGACAGCATATTGACTTTTTAATATTACAACCTGTTTCAACCATACATATTTAACAAATTTAGGTAAATAGATGCCCAGGGGCAGTTTGAGGTTGAACACAAGTCACACTTCAGTAGATTTATTTCTCTACCCACACATCTCAGGACACATGAAATGTGATGCACATAAGAAGGTGAATTAGATTTGCTAAGCCAATCAGAAATTATTTGCTAATAATATCTATACTTTGAAAAAGTAGATGTCAGGATGGGGAATTAGAGGAAAGGGTAGAAACTTACTGACAATATCAAAGTAACCAACACTCTGATTTGGAAGCTAAGACAAACACACAAGATCTAGTAGCATATTGTCAATAGGAAGCAAGTACTTCAGATCCAATTACAATATGTTTCTTTTTTTAAAATTTTAAAAAATATATTTTTATTGATTTCAGAAAGGAAGGGAGAGGGAGAGAGAGATAGAAACATAAATGATGATAGAGAATCATTGATCGGCTGCCTCCTGCACGATTCCCAGTCCACAACCTGGGCATGTGCCCTGACCAGGAATCAAACCGTGACCTCCTGGTTCATAGGTCGATGCTCAACCACTGAGTCATGCCAGCTGAACTACAGTATGTTTCTTAGTAAGGGCAAGGATCATGTCTTTCTTATGGGTATTATGGCTCCACTGCTAATCCTTATTAGGTGACTAATAAATAAATATTTAAATAAATAAATTAAATAAGGCGAAACACCAAACAGGCTGAATTCACTGCATAATTATTATTATTTCCAGTGAAATACTTATGGTAAAGTTTGGAAAGAAAGATAACTGTCAGTCAGAATGCATAGAAAGAAATTCACACCTACATGTATATTAACAAAAAGGCAGCACAATAGAGAAAAAGAGATCTTAAGAGCCTATCAACAAAAGACATTTTACATAAAAACAAATATATTGATGGCAATAAAAATTTAAAAGTCAATAAAAATTTAAATGATAAAATAGCTGTCATACTAGAATTCTGTGTTGAGATAAATTATTAGTTAAATTTTACTGTTGCTTGAGGCATCTTGTGTTGCCTAAATCTGAGGATTTTCAAATAATCAATTCAGAACAATAATTATGTAATGTTCACAGCTAATCTTTCTTCAATTATGACATCTCACATACTATTACTATTCTCTCTCCTGAAAGTTCTATTGATGTATATAGAACTTTCTTTATTGTACATGTCTTTTAATTTTTCTTTTGTATTGCTTCTAGTGTGACATTTTTCTTATTTACATCCCAATTCACTAATTCATTCTTTGAATGTATCTAATTTTCTTTTTAACCAGTTTATTGTTTTTATTTTAACTTATTGAGTTTACTGTTCATTTCTAAGTGTTATATTTGGTTCTTTTCCAAAGTAGCCTCATCATATTTATTGTATCTTATATTTAGTCTTATGTTTTTTAAATTTCTTTATTATATTTCTGATTATTTTAACTCTTTTTCTTTAAGATTTATTAACACCATAGAGGAAAACAGCCCTGGCAATAGAATGAACGGCTCTGATTTTAGACTCAGAACCTGCTTAAGTTTAATTCTCCTAAACCTTGATTTCACTTTTGACATCTGAAATATCTTCCTAATTCTCATGATGTGAGAATAAATGCACTAGTTTTTATACAATTTATATTCCCTGAGTAATGGCATTATGTAAATATAAAATATAATGTATATCTTGTCATTAAAACGTGTTTTCAATTTTCAGGGTAGAGTCATTTCTATAAAATTTATGCAAATATTCAAGAAGAAAAAGTAACAAGATATTATTTTCTCAAGTTTCCTTTTGGAATCTTTAAAAACACACTCAGAGTGCATTTTCCTAGGATTATTTTTCATGTTCACTCATTGACTTCACATGTAAAAATTAAAGGTTACTGGTATTTTTATTATAGCAGTCTAACATGCACTCTAATAAATTCTTCTGTGCCTAGGAGCCTTTGAATAATTTATTGTCAGGTAGGAAGCTGAATTTCAATTTAAAAAGAGCTCTACTTTTAAAACACCCTGCCAGCAAAGTGGCAGAGGATTCATGCTTACACAGCCAGGATGACCAACAACTATTGTGATGCACTGTTATCAATGGCCTGGCAAAAGCATTCTGCTTTTGAAATAAAAATGAAATTGTTTCCTTTTATGTACCATGTTGTCAAAGAGCTCAGATATCCATTAACACATTTTTTTATAAGCTATAACCAAATTGATAATTCCTCATCAAGTTGACTATAGTAATGCTAGAATGGCTAAGAATATTACTCTGAGTTATGATAGGTATAGCAAAAATGAACATGATATAAATTATACATGTATGTAATATAACTAATAATAATATATGGATGATTTCATAGTTACCTATGCATGCTATAATGTACATACATATACCAATTTTCTAGGAGATCAAGTCTACTATTTAGTTATAATAGAGAATATAGAATTTAAATTCTATTAATGCTTTTTGCCTTAAATCTTATTTTTGACTAATATTAATATTGCTACATTAATTTTCTTTTTGTTAGCATTTGCTTGGTATTTCACTTTTCATCTGTTTATTTTCAATCTTATAAGCAATAGCTGGATTTTCTTGTTGTAATCTGTCTGACAGAGTCTTATAAAGGGATTTATTTAAATATATTTTAAGTACTTCTTTTATCTTATTTTTTGGTTTTTATTTACCATTACTTTTTTGTTGTATTTATTAAATTTTTGTTGCATTGATAAAAAAAAAAATTCTTCACATTTTCTTTTCATTTACCTCTCCTGGTTGAGGAATAAATTATATGCTTCTCTTTTCATAAGGCTACTCTTAAATTGTTAACACATCCATAATTTTATTATTTTCTAATAAAATCTAAAGTTATTCAGCATATTTTTCTCCTTTCCTGAAAAGATTAGAAAAACAAGATTCCCTGTTTTGAATTGTTTTAAAATTTCTTCATACAAATTTAATTATTTTAAAAATTGTTATGAAGCACTTAAGATGAACAAAAGATAGAAAGAAATCATAATGAACATTTGAATACCTAATGCCCAGATTAATAAATAAAAAGTTAATGATAAAAGTGAATCTATTTTTTTTATCCTTTCTCTTTCATATTTAAGATGTTCACAGCCCTAAATGTTCATCAATCAGTATGGTATTTGCAATTCTCAGAATATTAGCTCTTTGTGAACATGGATCTAGTCTTATTAGTGCACTGCTAAACACCTAGAATTATTTCTGGCACAATAAATATTTTCAGAATTAAAGATTTTATTTGCATGTTTATCATATTTCATCTCAAGTAATATATATTTTTGTTATGGAATACTTTATGTTTTATATAAAGGTATTTTGATATGTATCCTTCTGTACCTTTCAGTCATTATTACCTTTGTGAGATTCATCCATTTTTACACATATTATTCCAGATTATTGATTTTCATTGCTGTATGCTATTCTATTATGTAAATATGCAATAATTTACCCATTATTCCATTGATAGATAATTAATTTTTTTCACATTTTGGTGCTATAAATAATGTGGTCTTGCTAAATTAGATTTACCAATAAACATTATTGGTTTTGTTAAGCATTGATACTTTTTTATTTATCCTCTCTGTAGCAAGATAAACCTATAGAAGGTAAACTTTTAGTTTTTGTATGTTTGAAAATATCTGTTTTATCCTCACTTTTGAATAATAAGAGTATTGTATTCTTGATTGATACTTTTAAACTACTGATCTACTGTTATTTATTACTAGAGGCCCAGGGCGCACGAGTAGCTTGCTTCCGCTTGCCTTGGATGACCGCCCCGCCCATCGCTGCTGGTAGCTCACTGTCCCACCCTCTGCCGCTAATAGCTTTCCACTGCTAGTAGCTTGTGCCCTGCCCTGCCCGCCACAAGAGCCACTGCTCATTTGGTCATGACAGCGTTACAGTGTGACGGCCATGGGCCTTTTATATAAGAGATTGTTAAACGTTGCTCTCAACATACATTTAATATATTGTCACCATCGTCCCTTTTTCATATGATAATCTTCGACTTCACACCATGCGTTTAGGTATGGATTTTTTAAAATTCTGCTTTGGCTAATCCTGCTTTGGCCAAAGCTATTTGGGGACTGATAGCTTTCTGTAGACCTGGAAAAATTTGTATGTTGTATTTTTGAATAGTGGTTGTCTCAATTTTCTCATTTTCTACTTCTAAAAATCCTGATTATCCCTCCATACATATCTCTCACTATGATTTGTATATTTTTAATCTCTATTTTTGGGGGGGTACATTCGGGGTCAGTTCTGTATTATAATATTCCAGTTCACTAAATGTTTTGTATATCCACTACTCTGAGGCCCAGTGAACAAAATTTGTGCACTGCAGGAGGGGGTTCTGGGCTGGGAGGGTGTCCCTAAGCCCAGCCTGCACCCTCTCCAATCTGGGACCCCTTGGGGGCAGTTGGACATCCCTCTCACAATCCAGGACTGCTGGCTCCCAACTGCTCACCTGCCTGCCTGCCTGATTGCCCCTAACTGATTCTGCCTGCCAGCCTAACCACTTCCTTGCCAGCCTGATCAGCACCTAACTGCTCCCCTGCTGGCCTGATCACCCCCAACTGCCCTCTCCTGCCAGCCTGGTTGCCCCCAACTGCCCTCTCCTGCCAGCCATCTTTTTGTGGCCATCCTGTGACCACATGAGGGCGGCCATCTTGTGCAAGGGTGTGATGGTCAATTTGCATATTACCTCTTTATTATAAAGAAAACAAGAGATTTAAAGCACTAGCATTAAATATCCACTGTATCTGCCAGAAGAATATTTTATTAAAGTCAATATCTTCCCTTCCAAGAGTCTATTTCCCACACATGGGTGGGGTCTATGTAATAGTATAAATACAAATAAAAATTAGAAAGTGAGTTTGAAATAGTAAATTAAATAAATTAAAACCAATAAACAGTGAATCAGTGTTTGAGTTGCTGGTAAAATTCTATCACTATTTACTAATGGGATCTTGAAAATTTTGATTAATCTATATAGGTTGCAAAGTGATCTGTTAGACTGAAAGAGATCTAAAGTTGTTCCAGTTTTAATTTCAGAGTTTTAAAAATTTTGTCACATATCCAAACTGCTGCTTTCCACAGTTAAAATCTGTACCTTCAGAAATAACTGCATGAATGCCTTCCATTTTCAACCTATTATTTGGAGCTCTATAGACAAAACTTCAACCATCAAGAAGATAAGATTACCCTCAGTTCTCAAGCAATAAAATATGCTGCTTTGCGCAGAATACATTATTTCTATATTTCAAAATCATATTTATGGTTGACTGCCCACTAAAACAACACTTTCACTATGGATAATTTAGCTTTCATTCTCTCTCTTCCCAATCTTCCTGAGCTAGTCCTTTGGTGTAATAAAGGACCAATCAATAAACGAATGTTAAGATTGCCTTGTGGTTCAGACCTGACATTTTATAAAATAAGCGATTTATTTATTTATTTATTTATTTATTTACTATATTTATACTTAGCTAGTGGTTGGAAATGAAATTCACTGAGCTCAGCAATATATTTAATAAGATGTACAGCCTCTATGGCAGTGGTTCTCAACCTGTGGGTCGAGACCCCTTTGGGGGTCGAACAACCCTTTCACAGGGGTCGCCTAATGTAAATATCAGATATTTACATTATGATTCATAACAGTAGCAACATTACAGTTATGAAGGAGCAACAAAAATAATTTTATGGTTGGGTCACAACATGAGGAACTGTATTTAAAGGGCCAGAAGGTTGAGAACCACTGCTCTATGGTTATGTTAAATGTTATGTCTGTAATCATAGACAAACCTCAGGACTGGATGAGCGTTTCTTCACTTTGTAGTCTCTAGCATCTAACACCAGGCAAAAAATGTGTGTTAAACTAAATTTAACTGAAGGGAATAAGGAAAAGATAAGTAACTTCAAATTAATTGAGCTAGACACTTTGTGAGTACTTGACAAAAGTTATCCCAAAAGCTTACTGACTTCATGTAGACATTTTTTAATAGACACAGTGAAGCTACAGCTGCAAAGGCAAAAAGGACCACTATCTCATGGATTTCATTAATGCACTAGAGGCCCAGTGAACAAAATTTGTGCATGGGTAGGGTCCCTAGCAGCTGCCGGCTGCCAGCTGGGGCCTCCCTTCCCAAGGTTGGCCGGCCAGCCCCACCCCCTGGTCGAACTCCCAGTTGAGAGGACAATTTGCATGTTAGGCTTTTATTCTATAGGATTATAATCAAGTTGCATAATTCTGGCTTAATAAACCATGTTTCCCTCAGGTTCAAGGTTGCTCTCATGGTTACTGTACCTCATAATTTACCTGTAAGTATACTTTTTTCCATAGTACTTTGTATTTTATTAGAGGCTAGAAAAAGAAAATTTTAGGTTAATAGAAATGAAGATATTTTGTGAAATTTGTTAAGAATTACTTGTAAAGTTGTAGAATTTCTAACTTATAAGAACTTGATTTTGCCTTTTTTGCGTGATAGTTGATAATTAAAAAAAGAAAAAGAATTAAAGAAGAAATGAATCTGATTCATTCAATCCTGAGTATTTTCAACACTGGATGAGCATGCAGTCATGACAGACCTACAGATTTAAGTTAAAAATATTGTGCAGCCCTAATCGGTTTGGCTCAGAGGATAGACTGACTCAAGGGTCCCAGGTTCGATTCCGGTCAAGGGCATGTACCTTGATTGCGGGCACATCCCCAGTAGGGAGAGTGCAGCAGGCAGCTGATCGATGTTTCTCTCTCATGGATGTTTCTAACTCTCTATCTCTCTCCCTTTCTCTCTGTAAAAAAATCAATAAAATATATATTTTTAAAAAAAAACAAAAAATATTGTGCAAATGAATTACTGAATATATTTTAATCTTCAATATAGAATTATTCATAGAATATTTGCTTCTGTTGAAGCATTATTATATTCTATAGTAACTTTCTATACAAAGAGCATCATATTTATACACCTGTGTATCTACAACTAATTCATGGAATCAACAAATATTTATGATTTGTGTCATAAATGACCATCTGAACTTAATTATATTTAGGTCTCATTATAGGTTTAATTATTCTGGTAATTCCCTTTGTGCCTACAAAAAAATGTCAGGTTACAGGCCCCTATATTTTCTTCAAATTTTTTAAAAATAAACATACTCAGTAATAAAGGACTCTATAAATCTTACTTTTGCAATCAAACTATAGACAGGTAGTATTAAATTCTTTAATTACTAGTAGGTGTAAAGAATATGTAGTAACAAAACAAAAAAACCCCTCATTCTCTATTTCTTCCTCCAAAGACTTCAGATAACCTTTAACCACTGTGCTGCTGTTTGTTTCAAAATGGCAAAATTATAGTTTTGAACTTTGTATATCTATGCTCAGAGTACAGTCACGGAGGACTGGTTTTGGTCAAAAAGCTTGGCAAATTGATGGGATCTATATTCTCTTAGTGTTAGTATTTCAGGGGCAATCAGCATTTTTCTTCTGGTACATATGTTTAACCACATGTGATTCAGTAATAAGACATGGCACATGGTGTGGCATAGTGCTAAGTAATAAGTGGATTTGAAGTAATAGGAGTTGATTCTCATGGGCTCAATCAAGATCAGTAATTTTGTATTATCCATATCTCTATTCTTTTGGGGATAAAAGTTTTTGGGTTGTTTTAGGATTTGTAATTTGTGGAATTTCCAGTAAAGTGTCACTCTCTGGGTCTTGAATGATATGATAGAATAAGTGGTGGGCATGGATGAAGCCAGATCCACTTTATAATGTTTATCTATTATGTATTAAACATGGACCAGATGATTAGGTTTCCTCATCTGTAAAATGAAGCTAAACATGCATAACTTCTATGGTTGCTCTCAAATAGACTGAAAAAATAATCACATAAAAATGATTTGTCCAGTGCCTAGCACAGATCTGGTGCTTGAAAAATGTTAACTTTGTGTTTTACAAATTGCTATACAGAATAGCTGCTTAAGTACTTATTTTGAAATTTCAGTTGACCAAGATAATTCTTAGTCCTAGTCTATTGCAATATCCTTAATCAATAACAGATTAATAATATCTACTAGTAAAATATAAATAAAATTTTAAATATGTATATTTGACATTGACAAAACTGGTGATGGTATTGACAACTTGTACCAAATAATAGAAGGTACTGATTTTGTTTAGGAAATTACTCCTTTACATGCAAAAAAATCTTTTGTTTTTTTCTTTTTTTCTCTATTTATTAACCTGTTATTTGAAAAGAATTATTACTAAATTATAATTTTTAGGTGTTTCTCTATTCTATATTCTATCTTCCTTATGGAATGGTAAGACAGAAGGACTTCAGAATTTTTCACTTTGTTCTGGAAAAGAACTATGCCTATTACATACTAAATCAGAGAGTTCTCTCTTACTTTGAATAACAGACAAGAATATATATTTTATGAGGACTGCCAAAGTGAGCAAGATTCTATTAATCAAAAGACTTTCAAGAAACAGAAAAAATACATTATTAAAGACATAAAAATTAAATGTTGAAGGAGTGAACAATACCCTGTTTGATTTTTATTCATTTTGACACCTGCTTGTTCCTTAGAGAACTGGACAAGCATTTATCTATTTTAAGTTTGTGTTGGTTCACAAGCTCGTGAGTTCTTGGCGGGGGTGAAATCTGAAACTGGTACCCATACATGGTGGTCAAGGAGAGACCAAAGAAAGGGGCAGGTCACTCTATATTGGCAAGTGGCAGTTTTAAAAAGCAAGGGAACTTACATATGAGGCTTGTCCCGAGTGACCATAAGATGAGTAAATCTCTGCACCCACTCACCAGAATCGTACATGTTCATATAGAGGGTTTACTGGGGTTTGGTCACATATACCTTAGTCTCAGTCATACATTGCTCTCTGTGAGAAGGGTAGGTGGGGTGTGCATTTCAAGGACAGACAAGGGGCCAGGAGCCTCTGATTGCCCAGATCCAGCTCACAGGTCAGCCAGCAATCACATCCTCTCCAGGACCTCCTCCAACAGCAGGTTAGTTATTATTACCAAGAGACTTTCAGAAGTCTATGAAGACATCTTACCCTTTAAAGAATCTTCTCTGTCTGGTTTTCGGGCTATTACAGGAAACTGACAATCACAATCACAATCACATGGGATAGAGGAAGAGAGCAGAAGCTACAATGAGCATGCATATTTAACTGAGTGGTAACTATATAACAGATATTATATCAAGTGCTCCGAATGCATTGCTTTATTTAATCCTCACAGCAATCCTGAATTAGCTACATCTGGAAAATAAATATTAGAGAGATCTTGACCAGGACCTACACTGGGTATGTGACAGGGTCAGAACTCAAACTGTGTCTGTCTCCAAAGTGAAAACTCTTAACCACTCTTTGTGCTGCTTCCATGGACATAAAAAAAGAAGTGAAGGGATAGAAAACCGGGGGGCGGGGGGGGGGGGGGGGAGTCACTAGAATCCAACAGCAGCTTTGCTGCAGCTAAAACATTGATAAAAATTGGTTCAAAGTTAGCCATACTTTAAGATGATGGCAGTTTCTTAAATAAAATTTATTGTGAACTACTTTTGCAGTGATAATATCAAATTGTGTGCTTTTCTTTTCTCTGTAAGTCTAAATACCTAAAAGAACCCTACAAAGACTCAGAGTACCTTGGGGTGGAATTGATGAATGCATCAATATAGCGTCAAAATATAAAAATGAATCAGCCAAATTTTGTCCACAAAAATACCAAATGACTTATTTATTACTATTGTTTAATTACGTTTGGTCCCACTGGTGTGACCAAATTGGCCTTTTATTTTCGCATAAGATAAGTAAGTATTAATCAGTAAATTATAGGAAATTGGAGTTTCTAGGGCATGTTTTAGAAACAAAGTATTTTTTCTCATTGATAACCATCTGCAGTGGGACAAATCTAGCAAATGAGAGGCCATCACCTACTAGTAGATTAATCACGTTAAATATAATACTTTTACGTACCATTGGAAATGTTGCCTGAATAAGTCCCTTTCAGTATTAGCTATAAAACGGGTGGCCTGAAATAGCTAACATCTCCAGATTTTCAGGGGCAGCACTTGGTTTCCCGACTTCCTGCAGTGATTCTCAAATTCAAACTGACCACAACGTAAACCAATGACAGAAAAGAATTCACTACCAGCACCAGGAACAGTGTTGTGTTCACCGGTATAGTGAATGCTTAATACATACATGATATGATTGTTAGAACCAGAGCTCACAAACGTATATAAAAGTCACAGTCCCACCTTTAACAAAAGCTCCCACAGAGTATCACCTGGTTACCGCTAACTAAGCCATAGAACATAGTGACAGGTGAAAAATCAATGATCAAAATAAAAATAACCAACAGTATTGATACAAATCAACTACCTGTACTTCTTGGTATGATGCATTGAGGATCCTACATAAGCTTGCCAAAAATTCATAACCTGAATCAAATGAGAGAGCAACATCAGACAAACTTAATGTGAGGGCGATTCTACAAAATAATTGGCCTGTGCATTTCAACAATGTTAAGGTCCATAAGCACAAAGAAGAGCTGAAAAGTTTTTCCTGAATAAATGATACTAAAGAAATAGGGTTAGTGAATGCAATGGGTAATCCTGGATTGGGTCCTGGGCTGTGGAAAAAAAAATGGCTATAAAGGGTATTTTGGGAGAAATTGATGGAATTTAAATAGATACTGTGAATTAAATATAAAATGATGTAAGAAATAAGATGAACCTATCCAGTGTGGCTTAGTGCTTGAGCGTCAACCTATGAACCCATAGGTCACGGTTCTATTCCTAGTCAGGGCACATGCAGGGGTTGTGGGCTCGATACCCAGTGGGGGGCATGAGGAGGTAGCTGGTCAATGATTCTCTCTCATCACTGATGTTTCTATCTCTCTCCCTCTCCCTTCCTCTCTGAAATCAACAAAAATATATTTTTAAAAAAGAAATAAGATGATGTAACAACATATCTTTGTTCCATAGAAGTTAACTATTTCTATAAAAATACTTAAGGGCAAAGAAGCCTGATACTTTTGAATTACTCTGAAATGATTAAAAATATTCTTATTTGTTTATTTTACTTAAATATACATACTTTTATTTTTACAAAACTGGGATTAAAGACTGTTCTGCAACTGGGTTTTTGACTTAACAATGTATCTTAGAGATCTTTTTATGTATGAATATATATATATGTATATATATACTGTGATACTATTAAAAGGAATAGAAATATATATTTCTATTCCTTTTAATAGTGTCACAGTATTCTATAGGCATTGATGGGTATTTAAGTAGTTTTCATTTTTTAATATTATAAACAATATGTTATTAATCTGTCTTATACTTGTATCTAATAAGCCTGTCCTTGTATTTCTATAGAAACAAATTTGAAAGTAAAATTATCAGCTATTTAAATACTGGTAGATACCACCAAATCACACTCCAAAAGTCTGATTAAGTTACCCTTTCAACAATGTAAAAGTGTCTTATTTCCCCACAGACTCCTCACCACTGAATATTAACTTTTAAAATTGTATCCAACTTCTGTTTATTATTATTTTAATTTTGGTTTCAGAAATTACTGGACAGGTTGAACTTTTAAAAAAATGTATGCATTGGATCCAGCTGGTGTGGCTCAATGGTTGAGCACCAACCCATGAACCAAGAGGTAACCGGTTCGGTCAGGGCACATGCCTGGGTTCAGGCTCGATCCCCAGTTAGGGGTGTGTAAGAAGCAGTTCATGTTTCTCTCTCATTGATGTTTCTATCTCTCTACTCCTCTCCCTTCCTTTCTCTCCAGAAATATAAATAAAAACATTTTAAAAATAAAAAATAAAAGTGTATGCATTGGCCATTCACAAGTGCTTTAAAATATCTCCGTTTATTATTTTCCTTTTTGCAATTTTCTTATTGAATCATAAAAGCTGTGTTATGGTTATCATTCCCTTGGTGCATCTAACCTAATAAAAACACACTCTTTTTTTTCACACTGTGCTTATCCTTTACTTCTATGATGTCTATTAATATTTTCAAGTTTTTTGTAATGAACTCTTTCAATCTTTGTGTATTCTGGGTTTTACATCTTGTTTAGAAAGGTTTCCCTAGCCCTAAAGTCCAAAAATATCCTTCCTCATTTTATTCTTTACTTTTAAAAATATTTAGATCTATACTAGTAATTTTATATAGAATAAAGTAGCTATTGAAATAAAATTTGTTTCCAAATACATGTCCACTTCTGTTTCATTTAGTGCTCTTGATTTACTTTCTTTACTAATTTGAAATTTAATCTTTCATATACTAATTTCCCACATGGATATCACCTGTTTCTGTTCTCCCTGTTCATGTCTTTGCTATATTTCAGAAACAATACTGTGCTAGTTTAGCTCTAAGATGTATTACAGTATATGTCAGGATGCTGCCCTTCTTCCACTCCTTGCCTTGTACATGTGGTACAGTAGTTACCTACTCCACAGACTCCAGAGCCAGTCCTGGCCATAGTACTTCCTGCCCACTGTCATGTCAGTTTAATTTTACCCCACATTCTGTATTTGTAAATTTTTAACAGTATAGGATTATCATCACCATTATATGATTGCTAGAATTATAGGATTAGTGCAGATATAAATAAATGAGTTAGTATGTGGAAAATGGTTAGGTCAGCATTATTGTATAATAAATATTCTATAAATGCTACCTATTACTGTTATCCCCTTATATTTTATTTTTGAAAGCTATGGTCATTTTTTTGGCAATTTTTCCTTCATATATACTTTGGCATAATATTTCCAATTTCCATAAATATGTATTACCATTTATTTGTATTTTTTTAAGGCAATGAGTACTAGATGAATTATACCTGAAAAAGTTTTTGTGGAGCTTGGAATTGTTGAGCAATGGAGCCCTGTCTTCATATGACAGTTTAAATAGAGTCCAGTGTCTGAGCAGAGTGGCGCAGCGGAAGCGTGCTGGGCCCATAAATAGAGTCCAATATATCACTTCCTTTATGTGGTTAAAGCTGCCCACTCCTACCACCCACAAACAGTTCCCAGGACTCTGAAGATAATAGTCTAGAAATCTCTGCTCTAAAATAATTTTTTAAATATATTTTATTGATTTTTTACAGAGAGGAAGGGAGAGGGATAGAGAGTTAGAAACATCAATGAGAGAGAAACATCGATCAACTGCCTCCTGGACGCTCCCTACTGGGGATGTGCCCGCAACCAAGGTACATGCCCTTGACCGGAATCGAACCTGGGACCCTTCAGTCTGCAGGCCGATGCTCTATCCACTGAGCCAAACCAGTTAGGGCAAATTTTTGTCTTATTACACAATCTCTTAACACACGCATGCTTTGTTTCAATAAACTGTGACTGAGTTACTGTGCTTTATTCTCCTAAAGGAAGTTGCCATTTGGTGTACTTCATAAGAGAAACATCTCTAGGTGATATTCCAGAAATTTCAATTTCAGGACAAAAAGCAATAAGTGACCACCATCCCCATCAGTTGCAAGGCTGCATTTTACTAGCGAGACATAATAGAGTCATGTGTACCACATGAAAGAATTTTTATTTAACTAAATTCAATAAAGCGTATTTGTATAAATTCACACTGAAACATATGGTTAGGTGAGATGATATTATAAGCACATCCACATCACTATGGTAAGTATGCTAGCCACATTAGTCTTTTGCATTAAGTACACTACTGCAGTTTGTGGTCCAGTAGTAGTGATGCTATTGGTTGTCTTCTTGATTTAATATAAACAACTCCCTAAACTCTAACTAATCTAATCAGCCTTCTCTATTTTCTGTTTATGTCATCACTTCTGTTGCTAAAAATACAATCCACTAATTATTGTCATAAACAGAGTCTGCTGACTACCAGCTGTTATAATAGGCTATATCTGTTCTATTGTTACGCTTTGTTCAACCAAGTGACAGCATGAACTTACATGAACTTACATCTAAAACATAGTTATTGTACACTGCAGGCCAAAACACAGGCTGGCTCTGGAGCATGAGCTAATAGTGCAGACATGGAATAACAGTGAATGGCTCTCTGGGCTCCCACTGAGTAAGACAACTTTCCAGTTCATCCAGGAGAAGTACAGTGTAACATTATCACAGCGATGTATCCATCTGTGAGTCTTCACTCTGAATGAGCGCATTGCAAAGATTATGGCTGGTTAGTCAGTTTTTGAATGTTGCACACTGCTTTGCTTGTGTGAGAATAAAAGGGACCACAGATAGAACTATTATTTTAAGAAGAATACCAATAGTGGGTATCCTGAGGCGTTGTGACGTCAAAGTATATAATGTCACAGAAAATAATGGATGATTTTCAACAAAGAACTATTGTGTTGAGCCATGCTAGGTACTTTGAGCCATTTGAGAAGGAAAGAATGAATTCGAATTGTCCTCTGAGGATAGTCTCCTATATGCCCTTGTAGTTATGTGGCTAACATAACATATATTTTACTATGTAGAGTGTTTTTTTGTTGTTGTTGAATAATAAACAATAACTGCAAAACTTGAAACTTAGAGTCTTTAGAATTCACTTAAATCTTTGAGCATCTTCTTTGCTACAAACTAAACTCTCTCGCTCTCTCTCTCTCTCTCTCTCTCTCTCTCTCTTTTTCACACACACACACACACACACACACACACACACACACACACAAACAGCATGATTATATCTCCATTTGATATGCAAGTTAAAATGAATGAGCCTTAGCAGTAAAAAAATGTTGCCTAATATCACAACTAACACTTTTGGGGGTGAATTAAAATCAGTCTGTCTAATTTCACAGCCTCTAACTAACCACCTAACTTGAAATAACTCTTGTCTCATTAGAACTTCAATCCCACGCCCCACCCCCGCCCCGCAATCCAATCCTCTTTAATTTCTTCATTTGTTCTGATTATCTCTCAAAATATATACATAGAAAACCTCAAATGTAAACCTCCAAGACGAAACAAAGTTAACATCTTGGCACATTTACTTCAATTTTTAAAATATAAATGAAGCAATTTATATAGATAATGTTGAATTCCCCTGTGTTCTGATTTTTGGTCATATACTTATTATTTCTTCTCTAGAGACAACCACTATCATGAATTTGGAGTGTATTCTGAAAAACAGTATTTTTAATTCTTGTAGTACATGTATATTATCTATAAGCCATCAGCATTAATTAATTATGTGTTTATCTACATAAATGGTATCACACTGGGCAAATGTTTCTACAACTTCCTTTTTTCAACTTGACATGTAATCGAGTTGATCTAACAGTTGTATAACAACATATCTATGTTTTACTTATTCATTCCCAATTGATGAATATTTAGAGATCACAATTTACTGTTTCAAAAAAAATCGAAGCAAACAGTCTTCTGCATATCTCCTTGTGCAAATACAACTAAAATATGGTCAGTGCTCACATTGTCCAGTTAAGTATTTAACATACAACCCCTTTGTACAATGTACCTTTGTCCAACGTTATACCAATATAATATTCCATTAGACATGTACAAATAGGCCTATTTCTCCATATTTGACAATACTAAATTCTACTGAAAAATATTTATTGTTTTATCTCATTGTTATGAACTGAATATGTCTCCATAAAACTCAGAGTTGAAATTTTAACCTTCAGTGTGATGGTATTAGGAGATAGGACCTTTGAGAGGTGATTAGGCCATGAAGATGGAACCATCATGAATGGGATAGTGTTCTTCTTATAAAAGACCCCAGAGAGCTCTTTTGCTCTCTACCATATAAGAATATAATGAGAAAATAGCCATCTGAATCAAAAAGTGAACCCTCACCAGACACTGAATTTGCTGGCAAATTGATATTGGATTTTCCAGCTTCTAGGACTGTGAGAAATGAATGTTTGCTGTTTAAGTCAGCTAGTTGATGGTACTTTTGTTATAGCAGTTTGAACAAACTAAAACACACACATATACTAGTACATGTATATATATGTATATGTGTATATATGTATATATATATACATCTACACTAATAAAAGACAAAGATGCTAATTAACCATACCTTTGCTACCCCCTAAGCCACGCCCACCAGCCAATCAGAGCAACTAAATGCAAATTAACCCAACCAAGATGGTGGCCGGCAGCCATGGAGTTGGAGCAAACAGGAGGCTTGGTTGCCCAGGCGATGGAGGAAGCCAAGCTTCCCACCTGCCCTGAGCTGGCTGTGGCCTCTGCTCATGGAAAAAAAGTTTCAATTATAGAAGACAAATAAATCCCAGATACCTGCTTCCAGCCAGCCTCCACTGGGAGCTCGGGTGGCTGGGGGTTGTGGCCAATGTGCAAACAGCCATCAGCCCCTCACTCAGGCTGGCCAGGCACCCCAGCAGGGACCCCCCAGGCTGAAGGGGCTGCAGACAGCCTGCAAACAGCCATCAGCCCCTCACCCAGGCTGGCCAGGCACCCCAGCAGGACCCGCACCCTGATCTGGGACACCCTTCAGGGCAAACCAGCCAACCCCCACCCATGCACCAGACCTCTATCCTATATAATAAAAGGGTAATATGCAAATTGACCCTAACAGCAGAACAACTTGGAATGACTGGTCACTATGACACACACTGACTACCAGAGGGCAGACGTTCAATGCAGGAGCTTCCCCCTGGTGGTCAGTGTGCTCCCACAGGGGGAGTTCTGCTCAGCCACAAGCCAGGCTGACCGCTGCCAGTACATCGGTGGTGGTGGAAGCCTCTCCTGCCTCCTCAGCAGCACTAAAGATATTTGACTGCAGCTTAGGCCTGCTCCCTGCGGGCAAGTGGACATCCCCCGAGGGCTCCCGGGCTGCCAGAGGGATGTCTGACTGCCAGCTTAGGCCCAATCCCCCAGGGAGCGGGCCTAAGCCAGCAGATGGTCATCCCGAGGGGTCCCAGACAGCGAGAGAGCACAGGCCGGGCTGAGGGACTCCCCCGAGTGCACAAATTTTTGTGCACTGGGCCTCTAATCCTATATAATAAAAGCCTAATATGCTAAGTGTCCAGTCATGCAGTCATCCATTCAACCAATCAAAGTGTAATATGCTAATGATATGCTAAGGCCGCTCAACTGCTCACTATGACATGCACTAACCACCAGGGGGCAGACGCTCTGACTGTTAGGTTGGCTTGCTGCTGGGGTCTGGCCAATTGAGACTGAGTAAGATGGGCCGGACATGCCTTGGAGCCCTCCCACGGTCCCTCCCCAGCTGGCCAACCTCCCTGGTCCCTCCCTGGCCCCGATCATGCATCCGTGGGGTCCCTCAGCCTGGCCTGCACCCTCTCAGAATCTGGGACCCCTAGGGAGGTGCTGGAGAGCCGGTTTTGGCCCAATCCTGCAGGCCAGGCTGAGGGACCCCGCTGGTGCATGAATTCGTTCAGCGGGCCTCTAGTACATATATATTTAAAGAACAGCAAATTAATAGGACTTACCACTTATCATTAAGGTTAAAAAAAAGAATACTATTGGTCCCTTCAAGTTCTGTGTCTCTAGCAAATCACATTACTTTAGCCTCTAGAACAGCAGTTCTCAACCTGTGGGTCGCAACCCCTTTGGCGGTCGAATGACCCTTTCACATGGGTCGCCTAAGACCATCCTGCATATCAGATATTTACATTACGATTCATAACAGTAGCAACATTACAGTTATGAAGTAGCAACGAAAATAATTTTATGGTTGGGTCACAACAGGAGGAACTGTATTTAAAGGGCCAGAAGGTTGAGAACCACTGCTCTAGACTGACTTTTGTACTCATCATTTTCTTTTTCCATATAGATTTTTAAAAATTAATTAATTAATTAATTTTTAATCCTCACCCAAAGATATGTTTATTGATTTTAGAGAGAGGAAGGGAGAGAGAAAGAAAGAGAAAAAGAGGGGGTTGGGGGAGAAACATTGATGTGAGAAAATCAATCAGTTGCCTCCCCTATACGCCTCACCTGGGAATGGAACCTCTAAGCCAGGCATGTGCCCTGACCTGAACGAACCGCTTACCTTTCAGTTTAGAGGATAATGCTCCAATCGAGTCACATTGGCTAAGGCCATATAGATTTATATTGCTTTATATAATACTGGAGGCCCAGTGCACGAAATTTGTCCAAGGGGCTCAGCCCTCACAGCCACGGTGGCTTGCCTCAGCCCTCGCAGCCCCAGCTTCATCCAGAAGGTCATTAGGCTGTCCAGTCTAATTAGCATATTATGCTTTTATTATTATAGATTACTTACAAAAGTACCTATTAAATGACACAAATATTTTGAAAATTTTAGAAAAGGTATTACCAAAAGTATAATGTCTACTATATGTGTAACTGGAGACTCAGAAAGAGAGGAAAGAGCTAATGGGATAGTGGCAATATTTAAAGATACAATAGCTGAGAATATTCCAAAACTGAAGAAATTTAACCCACCAATTTAAAAAGTTTTACAGACCAAGTAAGATAAATACAAGCATCATATTTAGACACACTATAGAAAAAGTATTGAAAATCAAAACAAAACAAAACTCTTAATAGCAGACAGAGAAAAAGAATATATGTTATATTTGAAGTAAAATTAATAATACAGACTTCTCAACAGAAATAGGAGAAGCTTTAAGATAAAATAAAAAGGCATCATTATAACACTGAAGAAAAACAATGATCAGCTTTGATTCTATATCTAGCTAAAATATCCTTTAAAGTCAAAATGAAATAAAAAATGTTTTCAGACAAAATAAAAAACTCTATTACTAGTGTTCTATACTAAAGGAAACATTAAGGAAACAATTTAAGCAGAAGAAAATTATTTCAAATGGAAACATAATGTCAAGAAAACAGACCAAGAAATAAAAAGGATAAATATTGGGTAGACATAAAGAAATATTGACTATGAAATGTTACATTAGGAAAACTTTATATGATCTAGTCTACCATGTAAGCAATTTCGAAATGCTGTTCCATCTTAACAATAAGTAAAAAGATGAGGAAACTGAAAAATCTACAACTTTTCTTAGATCCATCAGAGAAGTAAAGTCACAGAGCAAACTGCTGCCCTAAAAATTAAAGAGACAGACAAGTAAATGCAAAGAATCCCAATTTACTGGAGCAGGAATCAGCATGTGAAAACCTCTGCCAGAACTAATGCTGTGGGTAGAAAAACCTGAACTGTAGTTGACAAATTGCTGGAGGTTCCAGTGTGCTCAAATCTGAGAGTTAAAAACTTTAAGGAAACCCTCAAGCTCCTGAGCTTTACCTCCATGAACTTGACAAAAGCAACAAATAGATGCTGTGATACAGGATGTTCTTGGTGGGGAAGATTGGGTGTAGTGGGGTGATTGTGGATCTGTGGGAATCCTCTATATTATGCTCAATTTTGCTGTGAACTTAAAGCTGCCTAAAAGTTAAGTATTAATTCACACTACACTAATAAGGTTTTGGTTTGTTTCTGAGGGCTTACAGTGTTCTATTTTGGACTTTGGTGGCAGTCCATAGGTGCTAGCTGTCTAAAGTAAACTACATACATATACCTAATTAACTTTTCTGTATTTGTTATATTTTAAAAAGAAAAGAAACTACAGACGTACAAGAGAAAGTGAGAAATTGGTTAACAAAAATGCAGAGAAATTAAAGTAGGGGACTAGGGAAAAAGCATCCAAGTTGCTTTAAAATTATTAATGTTTTATTATTGAACTTGTTTGTGGGAAATTAAGTATTACTTTTTATTATTTTCTTTAAAATATAAGTATTTCATATGTACTATGTGTATTTCACAATAAAATAATAAATATAAGTATAGTTGACCCTTGAACAAAATAGGTTTCAATTTCATGGTTCTACTTATATGCTGATGTTTTTCAATAAATACTATAAATTATTTTCTTTTCCTTGATGATTTTCTTAACATTTTATTTTCTCTACCTTACTTTATTCTAAGAATACAATAAGTATATAATACATTTAACATACAAAATATGTGTTAACTGTTAACATTATCAATAAGGCTTCTGGTCAATAGTGGGCTATTAGTTAAGTTTTTGGGGAGTCAAAAATTATATGTGAATTTAATTCCTAACTCCCAATGTTGTTCAAGTGTCAATTATATTCTTTGTTTAAAGAATTTTATTTTATTTTTTAATGTTTTATTGATTTTACAGAGGGAGACAAAGAGAAATATCAATGAGAGAGAAACATGGATCAGCTGCCTCCTGCACGCCCCCTACTGGGGATCTATCCCACAACCAAGGTACATGCCCTTGAGCAGACCTGAACCTGGGACCCTTCAGTCCACAGGCCAATGCTCTATCCACTGAGCAAAACCATCCAGGCCTGTTTAAAGAATTTAAATAATATTTTAAACTTAAAAGGCTAATGGAAGGTAAACAAAAATTAGACTGTAAATGAAGATAATTTTTTCAAAAAGTTTTATTGTAAAGCTGAACAAAAAAAGGGGGGAATTTGACATGAAAGAGGAAAAAGATACAAATAGAGTTTAAAATAGAGACAGATGATATAAAGAATATTTATTTAGATGTTGTTGAGAATAATCCTCTAAACAGAGCATTCTGATGAAGAAAACATATTGAAACTGTAAAAGAAGTCCCTATAGTAACTCAACTTGTCATGAGAGCAAAAAGTATAAATGAAAATTGTAGTCTGACTCCTTACTTCTATACTAGAGCAATCAAGTAATTATTTTTTATTTATGTGTTTGTTTGCTTATTTAAATGAACTTTATTTTAAAATAAATTAAAAAAATACTTTTAAAAAAGAAGTCCATATAAACTGAGAAGACTAAGGAATCAGAGTTTAAAACAAAGACAGGAGATACAAAGAATATTTGTATATGTTGCTGAGTATAATCCTCCAAACAGGGTATTTATGATGAAGAAAACAGAAATAGAAGCTGCAAAAGAAATCCCTGATAAAAGTAGGGAACCAGAGTTAAAAGAAAGTTTTGACCTTTAATAGAAGTAAATTTGGTTCCCATGGTTTAAATTGAGGAGACAAGAATATAGGTCCTGATGCCAGTAGAAGTGTCCTTTGGATAAGAAAATCAGGAAGTTACTCTTGGTTGCTTCATTTTCACAAGGATAATTTCCTGAGAGTTGAATTGATGTGGAGCTTTCAGAAATAAGAGGATGACATTTTTGTCTGAGAGAATATTCGTAGATAGCATTTTTTGTCTGTACTGTACTTTAAATGTTCATGACTTGGGGGTTCATTCGGCAAATTACAGAACCAGGCTGACTGGTTTTCTATTTGGCAGTGAATGAGAAATGGAACTGTCAGATTGAATGAATATTTATTTTTGCATATTCAGGACAAATACACACATTCACAAGACAATTTTCTTTAAGACTATGATAAAGAGTGAAGAGATTGATGAGAAAGAAAAGGCAGAAATTTTTGGTAAAACCTTCAGAATTTTGATCAGAAAGGGATAAAAAAAGTTAAGATGGTGACTGAAACAATAAGTCTGATTAAAGGATATTTTAAAGTTTAATTTAGTTGCTATGTTTTATTAAGATGGTGGTGTGGGTTGAACTGTGTCACTCCCCTCCAACCGCCCCCCCCCCCCGCCCCCTAGAAAAAAAGATATGTAGGAAGTTCTAACTCCAGTACTTCAGAATATGGCCTTATTTAGAACTAAGGTTATTGTAGATGTAATTAGTTACAATGACAATAAAATGCAGTACAGTGTGCCTCTAATCCAATATGACTGGCGTCTTTATAAGAAAATGGCCATGTGAAAAGACACACATAGGGATAATGTGATGTGACATTGATTGGATGGTAGATATTGATTGGATTTGTGAGCCTCAAGCCAAGGAACTCCAAAATTGCCAGCAAACCACTAGACACTAAGGAAGAGGCAAAGGGAGGTTTTCCTTACAGATATCAGAAAGAGCATGGCTCATGGCACCTTGATTTAGGGCTTCTGGCCTCCAGAACTGTGAGACCATACATTTCTGTTGTCTAAGCCACTCCATTTGTGGTATAGTAAGTAGTTCTAGGAAATGAATATCAAATGTTGGAAATGGGTCACCAGGAAGTGAACAGTGGAGACAGATACGGAAGGAGGTGCTGGTGGAGCAAGTTCCCGGAGAAGAAGGTGGGAAAGGCTAACTCTAACTCCAAAAATGGGCTTAGGAGATAAGACACTTCGTGAATTTAGGGGAGGAAAGAAGGAAAGTGAGGTAGTTCCTACTTGTGATTCTCACTTTCTCTAACACTTATGAGGAGAATTCATCTCTGGTCACGAGCAGGGCCCTGAGTTTATAGGACACTTGAGAGAAGAAAATCTGAAATAGCTTCTGGGGAGAATGAGAGAAAGCTAACTGAGGCTCTACAAGACTTTAAGTCTCCCCATTCAAAGTAGAGCACTAATAAATGTGCAGTTTGGTTTGGTTTCAAGCCAATACATACTTGTACTTTTATTTTTGCAGTTTGGTTTGGTTTCAAGCCAATACAAACTTGTACTTTTATTTTATCTGTTTCACTTTAAAAGAACAATTTGGCAAAACACATTTTATTAAATTTAAAACCAATTATAGATATTTATGTGTTTTTGCCCTCTTATGTCACCTAGGAAAACCATTCATTAATTCTAATGATTGTACTCACATTGTTGATGTTCTAGATTTGTGTATCATTAGTACAAAATGTGAATTAAAGCTGGTGAAAGCTACATAAACAAACTAGGTGAAATTCCCATCACATCTACAACTGCCTAGCCCTTGAGTTTATTTTAATATACATGGTCATTCATTAAGTAAATGACTTACTAATATTTTATGGTTTAGTGTGTGTGTAGTAAAAGAGTTGTTTATTAGCATATTTAAGGATTTATTAATATAGTTAAGAGCATCTAGTTAACACAAATATGTAATGACAAGCCAATATGGAATTTTGAGAGGATTCTTATTGTTTATTTGAGGCACAGGTTTAGGATTATATTTAATTTTCATCACCCTGATCCACATCAGTATATAAATGTTTAATTAGCTATATGTCTGGAAAATATAAAATAGAGACTCCATTCATACAGAGATAAAACAGAGCTCAGCATAATACAAAATATAAACATTTAAAATGAAAGGGGTAACTAACCACTAGGAAAAAGCATATAATGATAAACAATAAAATGAGCCCACATTATTTTTGATGGAGTTACTAATTCATTGGTTGAAAGTAATAGATGGTTGAACTAATATGGTGCTGTGTTGGCACTGCAAATATATAAAATGCTGCAGAAAAATATACCAAAATCTTTATTTTCTAAAGGTTGGCCTCATTCATATTCATATTCCCAAATTCCCTCCTCAACACTCTTTCTCTCCTGAGTAATGAGGTTATATAACTGCAAGGCACAGGCTGTGCAACCCTCATCCACGTTTGGAATCCCACTCTACTAGTCACTAGCTTTGTGACCTTGAAGAAGTTACTTTTGATCCATCTCATAAATTTTTCTTATCTGAAAAATGGACCTTGTACCATTGCTGTGAGTATTAAATAAATTAATACATTAAAAGCATCTAGAGCAGATCCTGGTAAATTAAGACCTAGATAAATCTAATCTAATAAAAGAGAAACATGCAAATTGACCGTACCTCTGCCACACCAACAAGCCACGCCCACAAACCACTCCCACCAGCCAATCAGGAGCAAATATGCAAATTAACACAACTAAGATGTTGGCGGCCATGGAGCTGGAGCGAGCAGGAGGCTTGGGTTGCCCCTGGCCATGGAGGAAGCCAAGCTTCCCACCTGCCCTGCTGGCCATGAGCTCTGCTCAAGGCTACAAAGTTTCAATTATAGAAGATAAATAAATTCCAGATACCTGCTTCCAGCTCGTGGCCGTGGCCAGCCTGAAAACGGCCCTCAGCCCCTCACCCAGGCTGGCCACAACACCATGGGGTGAGGGTCCCCACTGGGAGGCTTGACCAGCCTGAAAACAGCCATCAGCCCCTCACCCAGGCTGGCCAGGCACCCCAGCAGGACCCTCACCCTGATCCAGGAGACCCTTCAGGGCAAACCAGCCGGCCCCACCCATGCACCAGGCCTCTACCCTATATAGTAAAAGGGTAATATGCCTCCTGGCACCGGGATCAGCATGACAGGGGGCAGCGCCCAAACCCCCCTGATCGCCCTGGGGCTCTGTGTGTGACAGGGGGCGGGGCCCCAACGCCCTGAGCAGCCCTGCTCTGTGCCTGATAGGGGGGAGCTCCCCACCCCCCCCTCCCCCACGGGCCCTGCTCTGTGTATGACGGGGTAGAGCCATAACCTCCCCATCGGCCCTGCCCTGAGTGTGAGAGTGGTGACGCCCCAACCCCCTGATGGGCCCTGCTCTGTGTGTGACGGGGGCAGCGCCCCAACCCCCTGATGGGCCCTGCTCTGTGAGTGACAGGAGGTGGCGCTGCAACCTCCCCATAGACCCTGCCTTGAGTGTGACAGGGGACGGTGCCCCAACCCCCCAATTGGCCCTACCCTGAGCGTGACTGAGGGTGGCATTGCAACCTCCCAATCTGCCCTGCTCTGTGCATGATGGGGCGATGCCCCAACTCCCCAATCGGCCCTGCTCTGAGCCCGACCAGGGGCTGCACCTAGGGATTGGGCCTGCCCTCTGCCACCCGGGAGCAGGCCTAAGCCAGCAGGTCGTTATCTCCCGAGGGGTCCCAGACTGCGAGAGGGCACAGGCCGGGCTGAGGGACCCCACCTCCCCCCCTGAATGCACAAATTTTTGTGCACCGGGCCTCTAGTATAATAATAAAACGGTAATATGCTAATTAGACCAGATATTCTTCCAGACAACCTTCCGGATGAAGCCTTCCAGAGGGAAGCCCGGGTCCTGGGTGCCTACCAGCGGCCATAGGTTCTGAGTGCCAGAGGGAAGCCAGTGGGCAGCCAAGGAAGGGAGGCCTACTCTTGCACAAATTCATGCATCAGGCCTCTAGTAATTAATAAAAGAACAATGAATGAGTTAGTGAGTGAATGAGAACAGATTGAATGAATAGCCAGCTTTCAATAGATTGCCTTTCCTACCCTGTGGATATATATTATATAAATAATATTAATAGCCATTACATTTTATTAACAGCTATATTGAATTATAACTGTTATATAAAAATGCACATATTTAATGCATACAATATGATGGGCTTGAACATATGCATAATTGTGTGAAATTGTCACCACAACCAAGCTAATAATTTTAACCTTATAGGAGAAAAAGCGTAAGGAAAATAAAATAAAAAAGTTGCTGCAACAACTAAATTAATATTTGTCCAGGTCTATAAAGTCACAAGTAAATGAAATCATAAAAGAACTTGCCTTGATTTACCACTTTTTCAGGTCCTGAAAGAACTAACCTTAGTGCTCATGCAGACTTCTAAGATAACCTTTCATCAAACTGGGCCTTTTGAATCCTTAAGTTCTAATCTCTTTTTTAAGGTTGTTAGATATAGCCACTGCAATTTAAAAAATCAGTGTCAGTGAAATTGGTTTAATATTCCAAAGTCAAGAATGTATTCATAAAACATGTACATATTTTGTTCTGTCAATAGAGTGTAGCTTCAGTACAATTTTCAAATCATGGGGGCAGCACACAGTGGCCCCATTCAGCTGAGATACATGATTTGACTCCTGCCTAGATTTCTGGAATATATTCTCCAAGGTCAATGACAACAGAACATTAGCTGTTCTCTAAAAAGTTAGATTTAGTGTTGCAATATACATCTTTCTTTATTGAGCCTCTGACTTTCCAGAAGTTTCCAAACTTATGTTTACATACGTCATTGGTTTATTTTATTGACTACATGAAATTAAAATCATAACATGAGTTTTTATTAACATTTATTTTTTTCCTTACCTTATTTTTAGAAAGGAAAGACAGAAAGTCTTCTATAGGTTTTATATCTTAGCTTGAATTGAGGTACAATTGTGTTTAATTTCCACATTTTAAACAATACAGGGGTTTTAACTTACCTATTTGTCATTATCTTCTAATTTAATTACATTGCATCAAAGAAATATATTCTGCACAATATTAATTTTTGAATAAAATTTTGATATGAAAAAAGTCATAAAATAATTTTCTATAAAACTCCAATTCTGGAAAGTCATAAAAAATAACTGAGAACTTAAACAATGATTCAGCTACAAGGACTTTCTGCACATTGTTATTTATAAACACAAAAATTTTAGGTAATATATTGTTATATGAGTTATGAGAAAAAGCACAAAATAGACCATTCTGTGCTTGTTAAAAATCATGGTTCAAAGAATTTAATAACATGGAAAGATGTTTTTAACCTAAATAAAGATACATTATAAAACAGTAAATTTAGCATTTCTAGTTGTGTATATATCTGGAGATAAAACTCTGAAATAGTATTATTGCATGGTAAGATTGGGAATAATTTTTATTTATTATACTTAGCTATATTTATAAAGTTTCTAATATCTATTAGTTTTAAAAATATTTTTAAATATGTATAATAATATAAACTATACACAGAATGGAAAGTTTAAGGTCCTGTTTGATTTAGTTTACCCTGAATATTTAGGACAAAGTTAATGCAAGTAGAAATGTTTAATTTTCCCTGAGGAGGAACAGTTGAAACTTTTGATTCAAAATACATCAGTTTCTCATATATTTAAAAGATAACACACACACTTATAGGTAAAATGTCTACTGCTGCTTACAGTTCTTTCAAATGGCCATATATACCTAGCCTAGGCTATCCTAATTGACTCAGAAATTTAGGTTACAACTAGATTTGCTTCAATAGTATCTAAAACCCTTAAAATTAAGTTAGACTTTCATTATTAACTGACATTCTCTAGCAAACATTAACTGATGTTACATCATAAAGACTTAGTATAACAATGAAAAATTTTCAGATTTCTGTGAAAGTTATATTGCTATGGGATTACAATGCAATTTTTATAACATCTTTTTCAGTCCTGATTAATCTGTGTGTGTGTGTGTGTGCATCATTAATCTTATATAAACTGAATGTTTTTAAAATTTATTATTTAATTAAATTATTTTATTTTTAAGTCAATGAAATTTAAAATAAAGAAAAGAAAGTGTACTTACTTGCTAATCAGTCTCCATAGCAAAATGTAGACATATGTTAATCTAAAAACTATTTTGCCCCATAATAAAATGATTGATAATATTCTAAGTAAAATAGGACTTTGAACTATAAGATTAATAAATTTTTAAAATCTCAGCCTTTTAAAAATGTAAAATAAAATGATGACTTAGATGTGGAGAAATAAGGTATCCTTATAAACTCTTATTTGGAGTTATATCCTATCTAGAGTAAATAAATAAATTATAGCAATTTTGCAATGGAATGCTATGATTTATTGACACAAGAATATATTTCAGATCTATTATTAAGTACTGTATGCAAAATGATCATATGACCTGGCTTTTAAAAATGTGTGTGTACGTATGTATAACCATAGATACATATATAGTTTTCAGATGATTCTGAACAATAGAATCGTTGGTGACTTACTTTCTCCTCTTTTTTAATCTGCATTTGAATTAATTTTGCCATAATCTACAATAAAAGCATAATATGCTAATTAGACCTGATGTCCTTCCGGACGTCCTTCCTTCAGGACAAAGCCACAGCAGGCGGGGGCCACGGCAGAGGCAGCAGAGGCCCACGGCCACAGTGGCAACAGCAGGGCGAGGGGAAAGCTGGGGCCAAGGCCCTTGCACGAATTTCGTGCATTGGGCCTCTAGTAAAAGATATTTTTCCATAAACTATCAGTCTAATACATGCCAGTTTCATGCTGGAGTACTAGAATCCCTGATTTCCTCTTATAGAAACCATAAAAATGCCTCTGTAAGCAAACAGGTAAAGCAAAATATTTAGACCCAATTATAATTTCCTATTATTAATTTTCTACTTAAAATTGACTTTAGGACTACACGTGTCAAGTATTTATCTTTTATTTAGAGAGGCCACAAATAAGCATGTGTTATTTAATATTATTTTGGTAAAATAGCACAATAGGCAAATAAATGTAAAAAAATATAATTATTAGAAAGGAAGAGATACATATCATTATTGCAAATGTAATTGCTTGTCTAGAAAGCATATAGAGGTAAACTGAAAAAATCTTGGGACTTACAACAGAGTTCAGCAGATGGCTCACTACATATACAATAAAAATGGCTCTTTAAATAACTAGTAACAATCAAACATAACACCAAAAACAGGTATTCCAGTACTCAATGATTCTATGAGCTATCTGATCTTTTTTAAATTTAATTTTCACTTAAAATCATGATATTTGACATCATTGTTGAAAACTAAAATTTTTGGCCGAGACCGGTTTGGCTCAGTGGATAGAGCGTCGACCTGCGGACTGAAAGGTCCCAGGTTCGATTCCGGTCAAGGGCATATACCTGGGTTGCGGGCACATCCCCAGTAGGAGATGTGCAGGAGGCAGCTGGTCGATGTTTCTCTTTCATCGATGTTTCTGACTCTCTGTCTCTCTCCCTTCCTCTCTGTAAAAAATCAATAAAATATATTTAAAAAAAAAAAAAAAAAAAGAAAACTAAAATTTTTGACAAATTTAAGTGAGTAATATTACATAGGTGGATAATAGGTAGATAGATCTAAAGGGACATCGATAGAAATATGCAAACATTAATAGTGCATATACTCTGGATCATACATTGGGGTGATTTTCACCTCATTGAAAATATTAGTCCACCCAGACATTTTATTTATTATGACCATAATTAAATAGCAAATAGTGCCAAAAGTAGAATAATCTCTGTGACAAATAGCTACCTGTCTATCAAAACACACACACACACACACACACACACACACACACACACACACACATGCACACGCACACCCCCCAAAATATATATCTATTCCTTTTCTGGGGATACAGCGAGACTACAGTTCTGAGCTTCCCTGGCAAAATTGGATGTGGACACATGAGTGTTTTAATATATCATTTATCAGGAAAAGTATGTGCATCACTTCCAAGATTGGCCCGTATAAACCTCCCAGGAGTAATCCTGCACGTTTTTTAACCCCACTTCTGGCTGATGGCCATACCTCTGTTGACCTTGGAATCTACATTATAAGATGGCCAGCAGCCATCAGTCTTCCCTGGATGTCTGCATAGAGGAAGGTCAGCTATTGACCTGCATAACAGCCTGGCACTACTAGATGAGAAAGAAGAAATTCTTTTCTTAAAGGAACTGCAGTTTTGGTGACAGTTAGGTTAGCCTACTCAGTACTAATACAGTCTCCACTTCTCTCATCATCAACCTTTCTGTCTAGCCTTCATCTTGTCAAATTAGGATTATTTGTAGTGTTACTCTAGGCCTTCTATTTTCTTTTCCAAAAACCCCTGCCTTTAATAGCTGGAGACGTATTTCTAAAAAGTCTCACTTATAATATTGATAACAAAAACTGTTCCAAGTTTATAATGTTCATACTTTCTCTCAACTTCAAAGCTAAAATTATTTTTTATATTCTTACTTTTATGTTGACATTCCTTTTTTCTAATGGACAAAGACTGAATGCCTGCTTTTATATTGACATATTTTACTAAAACTTTGATTTGGAATCATTTCTTCTTTTTTTCTACTGTTATTCTTTAAATTTTCAGTAACAAATGTGAATTACTTAGTAATTTTTGTTGAAAGGAGGACTTGTTAAAGTATATATTTATCCCAGCATGCAGTCACAATTTTAAATTCAATTAAACTCCAATTCAGGTAGAGATAAGCATTCCTGTCATTCCCAATCTGGGTTTTTCTGTCTCAGAAAAATCATGTGCGCAGGCCTGTCATCGTCACAGACCTTGAGAAGACAACAGGCACCCAGAGGGTGCTCTCCCTTTCTAATTCTCACCTTTAGGTCTCTAATATCGCCCAGATTGGGAACTGAAAAGCTATGCCCTACTTCAAAGCCTTTTATATATGTAACTACTGAAGCAATCTTCCTTCCAGACTTCCAACTCTAAGTTTCAAAAATCCCTAGATCACTCGTTGTCTGTCCAACTCTACTTTTGCCTGCTCTGTGAACATTCCATGATTCCTCAAACAGATATACTCAATATCTTAATTTATCCAATTTTATTTAACAATTCTCTATGATGCTCTCCAGAACAAGTTTTAACACAGCAATTTTAATCTGCTCCTTAAATTGCAAACTCCTCGAGGTTAGGGACTGTGTCTCATTTTTCTTTATATTCTCTATAATTTTAGCATAATAGAATATTGCACCTATAAGTAATTTTATTTAATTAAACTAAGCAGATATCCAACTTTAGTCATTATTTCTGCTTCTAACCTACTACTGAAATCCTGTTTCCATCACAATTCTAGGTAACAGAATCACTTTCTTCCAAGAATAAGATATGGATACTGGTGGCAAGAATATTGGACTTCTGGAAGGAATAAATGGAAAGCAAGTTGTTTTTTTAATCACTAATAGGACTACATATAGAAAAAAAGAAACTTGAACAGCAGTTTTGCTGACATAAAATCTGGATATTTTATATTTTAGCTGTATATTGATTAGTAGGATTAATAGACTAGTTTTTCAAACATTATGTCATTGGGAAATTCATTCCAAACTTCAACTACCTGGCTGAAACTGTATTTTTGGAATGAAATACATTCCTAGTAACAAACTTATAATAATAAAAAACAACTGGCACTGTCAACAGCACAGCTCACAATCAATCCTAGAAGTGTATTCTTTTCATTTCTCAGTTTAGTTGATACACTGAGCTATATACAATGATAGATCTTTTTCAAATTTTATGATCCATCTTGAGTAGAAGGTTTTGTAGTGTTGTCAGGTATAAGAGTTATGTATACTCCACAAATATTTGTCATATCACAGAAAGCTTCGACTTAGGAAGGAGTGTATAACTTTCCCTGCTCTGTGTAATCCCACTGAGTTGCCATGTTTCATGTTTCGACAGTAACTATAACTGAAAAGGCAAAGCAATAGAAAGATAACAGCGAACATCCAGAAATGTTATTTTATAATATGGAATTTGTTAGTCTACAATTTCCACTGTAGGCTTAAAAATGAGAGAAAAACATTTTCAGTACATTTTTAATATTTATCACTAAATTCACTCCAACAGAAGAATTTCCCCATTGCACAAATCTAGAAGGAATTTGTTTTCAAAAACTGCAAGTATGCTATTTAATAAAATATTCTTCCATAAAAAGAATGAAGTTCTGATATATGATAAAACATGGATGAACCTTGAAAATATTATGCTAAATGAAATAATCCAGACAAAAAAAGGACAAATGTTGTGTGATTCCACTTATTTGAAATATCTAAGAGGCAACTTAATAGAAAAAGAAAAAAAGGTTAGAAGTGACCAGAAGCTGTGGAGATGAGGGAATTGGGGAGTTAGTTACTGCTTAATGATTACACAGTTTCAAGTTGATGAAAAAGTTGATAATAGATAGTGATAATGCTTGTACAACATTGTGAATATAATTAATGCCATTGAATTGTACACTTAAAAATGTTAAAAATGGCAAATTTTAGGTTACATATTTTACCGCAAGAGATACCCTGAAGAGATTTCAATTTGTGGTTTGTGACAAGGCCAAAAGACAGGAAAGGATACAAATGAATTTGGAACAGAAAGGGTCAGAAATTCTTTTCCCGCTGCATTCTGTTCAAAGTATCTCTCCCAACCTCCCAAATAAGGTGAGAACCATAGTGTAAGGGAGAAAAAAAGACATCCAAACAGGGCAACTGAACTAAAGAGGAAAAAAAGACTGCGACTTGCTCCCAGGGACTGGAGAAAATTTATGAAGAAGGCAAAATCCATCAGTGTCCCATTAATTATCTTCTTCATATTCCTCTTCTTCCCCCTTATCATCATCTTCATCCTCATCCTTTCTTCATCAATATCTTCAAAACCTTCATCATCATCATCATTATCTTTTTCTCATTCCCTTCTTCATTGTCCAAGTCAGGAGCCAATTAGTACTGTAATGGATTTGGCCAAATATCATCTTTGATGATTTGTCCTAACTCATCTGTACCTGCATCAGAAAAGCTCCCTGGTTCCTCATGCTGTCCCTTCCTGCTGGCTTTATTCTGCACTGGCCTTGAATGTTTGTCAAATCCTTTCCAGATTTCCAGTGGAGTTTGAAAAAGGATTGCCACTCTCATTCACATAAAATTCTTTGGACAGACTTGATGTTCAAAGTAAGGATTTTCATAAAAATAAAAATCTATTCTGTAACCTGATTTAATATCTTCAAATTCTGACACTTCAACTCTTTTCAAACAATGCAGTGCCTCTTCACCCTCTTCTCTAACCATTGTAGTCACTTGTGAATGGCTGACAAAGGTTGTTATCCCAAAATTTGGGTTGGGTGATCAATTATGATCTCTTCTGAAAAAAACTGTTTATTTCTGTCCTACTTTCTAAATCTCCTCACATGCTTGTTCATTAAGTCTGTCTATTTCACTTTGTACTCCATCAACATGTTTAATTTGTTTCTGTTACTACAAGGAACAAAAGAACTTATACTAGAGACTATTACTCTGTGTGTGTGCTGCAGATTGTTATCCAACTTTCTGTACCTAGGGAAGCAGTAGAGAGGTCTTTTATAGAGATGCCTTCTGAAATTTTTTAACAAAGAGGCCACTGACAAATTGAGCCAGATTGCAGGATACTAAATGTTTCACCACGTTTTCCTAGTCTAATTCCAATAGTTTTCTTTAAGCTATCTTTCTTTATTTCAAGTTTCTCTTCTTAGTTCATGCTTCCTGAAGAAAACAGCAAAAAGCAGAAAGGGTTTCCTCCTTAGCCAAGATAGAACTCAAAGAAATGAAATCTGCCAGTGTTTGGGTATTTTCTGTGTTAAAATCATCTAGCACATCCAACTATCATTCTCAGAGGCATTTCTAAGTGTAATAAGGTGATATAATTACATGATACTAAAGTTGCATTCATTCATTCAAATGCAAACAGGTAGTGTGGTGGAGAATTGCTGATACTTCTGTTACAAGATTCCAGGGCAGGAGGAATAGGGGAAACTGAGACGGGAAAAGTAGAACAAGGCCAAACAGTGTTAGTAATTTGTACAAATAACATACTATCATCCCCAGCCAAGGATACTCCAAGAGCAAATATTTAAAGACCTCCCAACTAGAAAATGCAGAAAGTAGGAGGAAAAGGGAAAGGGGGAAAAAGGCAGTTTTACTCCCTACTGGAAAAGCCAGCAGTCTTAGGGCTTGGCAAGATAAAGTTGCCAGGATTCTGAGAAGACCATGGCAAGGAAACCTTGAGACTTAATCCGTACCAAGATACTCAGCAAAAGAGTCTTTGAAACCTATAGACAATAGGGTATATTACTCCTCAAACTTTGGTCCAGACATTCACTTTTCCAGATTATCAGGAAAATCCCATCTCTGCTCCAAGCTGGATGAAATAAGGTAGATTTGCTTGCTTTATTTTTTCAATAAAGGTGCATGCTTTAATTGCTTTAATAAATTGGCTTTTCACAATCCAGTCAAGGTCTCTCGTATAAATTCATTTCTCTGAGAAGACAAGGATCGAGGATGAGGACAGCCCTCTCCCACCAAACCAGGGGCTGTCCGGCAACACCTCTCTGCCTATAACACTTCCACTCTTCTTTGTGTAGTATTGTTTCAAACTTTTCCACTCTCCTCCAACACCTACAAACACCTCTTCTCCCCCTTCACTGCTGATCTCCACCTCCTACTACTTATGCCTTTATATGAATGTTGCTTGGACCAGTGACTTGCTTCTGACAATAGAAGAGAAGAAAAGTAATAGGATGTCAGTTCAGAGATTAGGTGACAGAAAGGCTGAATGTTCCACCTTGCCACTCTGTCTCTTGCTGTTCATTGGATCATTCACTTGGGAGGATGTAAGCTGCTGTGTTTTGAGTAATGTTATGGAGAAGCTCGTGTGGCAAGAAATGGAAGTGTACAGCCAACATCCAGCAAGGGCGTCAGCTCTGCCAACAGCCATGTGAGTCAGAGTGGAAGAAAATTCTGCCTGAGCGCAGCCTCCAATGACTGCAGCCTCAGCTCATACCTTGATTGCAGCCCTGTTAGAGACTCTGTACCATAGGATGAATGACTCACAGAACTATGAAATAATAAATGTTTGTTGTTTTTATGCCTCTAAAAGACAGGGTAATTCGTTATGCACCAATAGATAGCTAACACAGCAAGTAATGTCTTCACAAAAGAAAATGATGCAATTAGATAACACTACCTCATCTTTCTATAAATCAACCTCCTACTCCTGCCCCACATAACTGTGTTCCCTCCTACGACAATGGAAGAAACACTGTTAGTCCCACCTGAATCAAACTGCAATCCTGCTGCCTTGAGCCTTGTCCAAGGCATCTGCTCTGCTCCTGAGACTCTGCAGGGGAAGACACCCGGTCAATTCCCAGAGGGTGAGACACAGGACTGAGAGCTGCAACTCCGGTGAAGGCAGTGGTTAGTTAGCGCTAACACCGACCTATGAACAAAGTATTTTGTGAACACAAGGAAAAGAGCTATTAGTTCTAGTTTTAGGGACTTGGTAATATTTAAGGAGAGGCCACTTGAATTGGTCATTGCAACTGCTGTTACTTCACTGTCTACTTTCGACTTCAGGAGATTCGAGCTTTGCCTTTCTTGACTTTCTTTTGTTCCCATATATATGCCTATGGCAATGTATTCACTTTGAGAATGTCCCAGGGAAAATGGTGTTAGGGTTCCCAATTATGTTTCTTGGAAGCCTGAGATATTATGAAGCAGTTTCAAGGATACTACCAAAGCTGAACTCAAATAAATATGCAAATCTGTTTATATAATAACAAACTATAGTAAATACTAACCTATCCAAATTCTATACCAAAACTCACTAACTTTTCAGTGAGATATTATTGCACTTTTTACAAATATTGGAATAGAGGGTCTTTTGCTATTTCTAAGTATATATTTGTATGTATATATGTTGTCATTGGTTAAAAAATGACATCAATGCCTAATTTTTTAATTAAGGACTACTTTCAAGTGTGAATAAGTGGATATTTATATATCCCTATCCTATATAATAAAAGCCTAATATGCTAAGTGTCTGATGGTCCAGTCAACCAATCAAAGCATAATATGCTAATGATATGCTAATGCTGCTCAACCACTCGCTAATGGTAGACATACATCATTATACGATTGTCAAAAACCATAGAATGTACAACACCAAGAGTAAGGTTTAATGTAAACTATAGACTTTGGGTTTTATAGGTTCAGATGGAACAAATGTACCACTCTGGTACAGAATGTAGATGGTGGGGGAGATAGTGTGTAGAGGGAGGACAGGGAGAATATGGGAGTTCTCTGTACCTTCTGCTCAATTTTTCTGTGACTCTAAGGCTGCTCTAAAAAAAATAAAGTCTCTTTAGAGAGACTATTTACATTGTACTATTATAATTTGAAATTATTTTTAAGTGGATAGTTTGCAGTACACTCTGAATTTTCAAATTGACTTTAATGCTTAGCAGGATTTTAATAATAATACAAAAAGAACAGAGGACCTGAAAAATAATAATGAAAATCCCAAGGGAAGGAACAAAAAATGAGAACACAGCATTAATAAACCAACACAAGAAGTTATTTTACTCAAGAAAATGAAAATAAGATTCATATTATTATCATAGCACAGCCATTTTTTAATATCTTATGAAAGCTGATAAACACAAAAGATAACATTTATGAAGGGCTAACTATATTCCAGGCACTCTTACTAAAGATTTCATAAGCAGTAACTCTTTAAACCATTGCAAAAAATTCCATAAAGTGGATACAACTATTTTATAGATGAGTTGATGAAGTATGTTAATAGGTTTTTCTAGTATAGAAAGATGTTTACATTCCTAAAAAAACATACTTCGTGGTAAGATTGTATTGTTGTTTTTAAAATTCTGCTAGGGTTTTTTTTTTATTAATATTTTAACTAGGATTTTCTATTGATGATACTAAGTGAGACTGATCTAAAAAATCCTATATAAAAAAAGCCCAGTATGCAAATCGACCAAACCATGGACGACCAGTGTAATGACTGGTTGCTATGACATGCACTGACCATCAGGGGGCAGACACTCAATGCAGGAGCTGCCCCAGACCGCAGGCCCCAGGCCAGCCAAGGCAGGTGCCAGCGGCTCCCCCCTCCCCCAGATCACCCCGTCAAGGGAGGCAACTGGCAAGCAGGTGGTGCCAGGCCGGCCAAGGCAGGTGCCAGCGGGGGGCCCCCCAATCGCCCCACAGATCAGCACTGATTGCCTACCAGGCCTAGGGATCCTACCCATGCACCAATTTCGTGCACTGGGCCTCAAGTAGAATATAAAATTTAATCTTAAATATCTTTATTGTGGACTCTTGTGAATTAAAAATACAAAGACTTTTACCAGTTTTGAGCTTCATGTTATCTTCTTGTATATATTGCAATTTCTTTTTTTAAAAAACATATTTTTATTGATTTCTGAGAGGAAGGGAGAAAGAGAGAGAGAGATAGAAACATTAATGATGAGAATCATTGATTGGCTGCCTTCTGCACACCCCCTATTGGGGATCAAGCCTGCAACCCAGGCATGTGCCCTTGACAGGAATCAAACCCAGGACCCTTCAGTTTGCAGAGTGACACTCTATCCACTGAGCCAAATCGGGTAGGGCTGTAATTTCTAATATAGTTATCTTGATGCTATACTATTTGGTACATAATTATTCACAATTGTTTTGTATGAATGTGAATATAAAACAAAATTCTATTTTGTTTCATGATCAAGTCTAAAATATCTATTTTTAATAGAAAATGAGATGATCCTATTTACATTTATTGGTATAAAGAGTATGTTTACTCTTGGTTCTGCCATATTCTTTTATGTTACATTTTTGTTTTTAACTTTGTAAAATTCCTTCACTCTGTGCGCTTTCTTAAAATTTATGGAATTTTTATTTTATTCTTTCTAATTGTTATAATTATTTCTTTATACATTAACTGCATTTCTCTATTTTTAAAGACTGACTGTTAATTTGCTAAAATAAGTAATGATGAAAATTAGTATTTCTTTTTCTTCCTGTCTTATTTTATTACATAATTATTAGATATTATCTTGTTATAGTTTACCTTGGTGTTGTTAAATATGTTAAGACTACTTATTTATTCCTTTATATGATTTTCTTTGAATCTTGACCATTATACAATCAATGCCCTTTCATCCAAATTGTTTAGATATATAATTTTATATTGTCAGGGTCTACAAGATTTATGTTTTATTATTTTGCTCTAATTCTCATAATCTCACATTTCAAATGAGATTCAATGTTTACAGTTAGTACTTGATTCAAGATATCTCCTTTTTATCTCTTAGAAAATTAAATTCCATTCTCTATACTGGTGCTTTCTTGAGGATGGGTTCATGAGAATAATAGTCCATTAGTTCTTGCATGTTCAAATATGTTTGTTTACACTTGATAAACTTGAAAGACTGTTTAGAACAAAAATAACCCTTACCTTACTTTATTTTCTTTGGTATAATTTGGGCTTTCTTCTGCTGATATTAAATGACTATTCTGCAGTGAATGTTGTATTAAAGAATTCTGAGGCCAGTCTCAGTATTTTCCTTTTTAATTTACTGATTGTTTTTGCCTGCATACCCCTAAAATTCTTTATTATATTTAAATTATACTTACTCCACTAGGGCATACCTTGATGGTGATGATTCTGTGGCATTTTCCCCTAGAAATCATATGTCCTTAAAAATAAAATTTCAAGTCTTCTTTCATTTCAAGAATTTTTATTTTTATTTTTTGAGAGAGAGAAAAGAAGGGGGAGGGAGAGAGAGATAGAAACATCAACGTGCCAATGGGCTGCCGCCTGCACATGCCCTGCTGGGAAGGGAGCCTGAAACCCTGCCTTGTGCCGTGACCAGTAATGGAACAGGTGACCTCTTGGTGCCTGGGTCAGCACTCAGCCACTGAGCCACACCAGTCAGGCAAGAATGTGTCTTTTTTAATATAAAATATTATGTTTAAATATTTATTATTTTCCATTATTTACTTTTCTTCTTCAGGTTCTCTAATTATGTACGTACGTTAGATTAACTTTCCTGTCTTCCCCATCTTTTATGTGCTCTCTAATCCTGTTTATCTCTTTATTCCCATTTCATTTTGCTAGTCTTTCTCATTTGTGTCCTCCTTCCCTTACTGTATTTACCTCAGAGTGTCTTTTACCTTGTGATTCTTCCATAGTCATTCTTAATTTAGGATGATTTTAATTTTCTTCTGCTTCTCTCTTGAGTTTTTCCAGCTTTGGGTCATCAGCTCTTACTGTTTCATCAACCACGCTCAAGTTCTTGCATTTGTGCCTTGTAGTTCTCATTCACAGAAGTAATTTCTTCACTGTATCCTTATGAAAATTCATAGCAGAATGCTAGGACAAATTTTTCAACTTCTCCGTGCTAACCTTGTTATAGTGTGTGTTCTTTAACATTTGGTACATTGTGCGGCTCTTCTGTCTTTTCCTATATTGTTTTTGTATTGGTACTGTGGCTGTTCTTTTTTACTCATAATGAACAGAGTTAGTTTTTCTCATCTAGGTTCCTGGGGAGAGGAGAGGGGGAAATAGCTATCTGGGATTTACAAAGTTGTGGTCTTCTCTGCTATGCCAGAGATAGACTGCTCTCTGCAAACATCACTCCTCTGTTTAATCTTTCTGTAGCCCCTCATTACTTCAGACAAGACATATCCAAGAGTGCGTAGGTCACCAGCTCTATTCACTTCAGTTCCCACACTGATTGCTGAAAGTAAGATGTACATTATTGGCAAATCAAGATGAGCAATTCAGCTGCAGAAAGTATGTTTTGGGGGGGTTTGTGATATTAGCTACTTTTTATACTTGCCATGCTTCTTCCTTTCCTCCTTCTGCTAGAGCCCAGTTTCTGTGCCTGAATCCATTGTTAATCAAAGGAAAGGGTCTTTGCATATCACAGTCAAACGCTCACTTTCAAGAATGATATTTGTACCAATGCCTTCTCAGATTACATATCATTGGACCCGCTAACTGCTCTTCTTCTCCTTACTTCTTCTGGGACTTCTGGTTGGTCTCAGCAGGTTTGGCATCTTGTACACACATTTTGAAAACGGCAGGTTATCTACTTCCCGATTGTCCTGAAAATAGAATTTGCATGCTTTTTTAAAAGTTATTGTTTTTGTTGGTTGGTGTACTCTTCAGCAGGAGAAAGGGAAAGCTGCTAATTTTTGTCATCATCTTCATCCAGATTTTTATTCATGTATTTACCAGTACTAATCATATGTATCATATAGTGCATATATAATTTTTCAGAAGTCTCTACAACCTTGAAGACATGTATTTCTCTCTATTTCCCCCCACCAATACGGGCAGATATTAATTTTTAAAAGTAAAGTCTCATCAAAATTTTCACTGGCCTAAAAATTTCCCATTGTTTCCTTTTACACCAAATTCTCTTTCCCCTAAACCTTCTCTCTCCTCCTTTTTTCAAGAACTCATATAAGAACAGGCTATACACATTGCCTAATCATCTGTATGCCTTTTCTCATAATCTTATTGATGTCTCTAATTCAAATTTATCATCATCATCGTTAACACCTTTCTTAGTGAAAAGCACTGTTACTGGCCCATTAGGCTCTGAGTTTCGCAAGGGCACAGTTTCCAAATTTCTTCACAGCGTGTGGATCCCCTGGACCTAACATAGTATGTGCCCCAAAGGGTGCTTATTAATATGTTCAATAAATAGAGGAATTATATTTCTTTTGCTAACTAATTGGCACCTGTGAAGTATTTGCTTAAAGATAGGGTTTTCAATCTTTCTGATTTCAGAAAATTTCAATGTGAGAATTTGTTTTCAACTAAGCAAATTCAAAGGGTCAGTGTTTAAGATGAAGCTTGTTATTTTGCTTATTTGGCTTCCCGCGTTGCAATGCTTAACACAGTATGGCACTAATGGAGATGTAGAGGAAAGCATTTGAAAGGGAGAAAATGCTCTGGTACAGGTGATAGAAAAATTTTCACCCAGCCCAGGAATCTAAATTGAAATCCAATTCTTCCAGCAGAACTAGAATGCCCTTCCATCTTTTATCAGCCCATTGATTCTTGTCCCTGGTGGGCCAAGTGGTTGGGGAGTAGGAGTTACTACTCATCTTTCTGTATTCTAAGTGCCATCCCTTCTCTTGGCTCTTAAGGCATTTGAGTTGGCATTTTTCTCTACCTTTTTATAACCATAAAATGAGACTATACAAATATTGCTATTACGGTGTCATAATCAAACTAGGAGGAAAATAGCACACATTCTAAAAGGCAAATCACCTTAGCAAAGAAGGAATGTGGAATATCTGAGACAGGGATGAGGTAAAATGAAGATTTAATTCTTGGTAATCACTCCCTACACAAGAAGCCACTAATAATAGAAAAAAGTTACTGCTCCCTTCCATAATATAGTCACAGCTGAGAAGACTTGGAGTCAAATGAGTTGTAGTTTTCACCAACCATTTTCTATCTAGGGTCTTCTTTGAAAGAAGAGCATATGGTGACTTTGCATGGTGCAATGCTGAACATCTGGAGACACATGTCTGTTAAAGCTGACGTGTATTAGGAAAGTTGGATATCTGTTCTCTTAATGAGAAGGTGCTACTGTTATTCAGATTATCAGGTAGATATGAAAACAAATATTTACACTGGCAGATATACTCCACAGGAAAGATTTTAGTAAGTTGTAAAATACAGACAATCAAGCAATACTTTCATCACCAACCAATATTTATTTTTTTCTCATGTGAATATGGGAAGAACTAGAGACTTTTCACCAATATTTGGGTATGTTTTATTGAACTAAAAATGCTTCTCCATACTTCACCATTCTCAGTAATGCAACTATTTTACTGTGAATACACTTGTTATATAAGACATACTTAGTTAAAATAAAATGCCTAATTTATTCTAAGGGCTAAAATCCTTTTGACTTTAAAAAAAATGACTCCAGTAACTGAAAAACTACTAAAATAACAGCATACAAACAAATCGGAAACTCACTCTAAGGTACTCACGGAGAGTAACCCGATCACTTTATATTAGGTTATTTAAGGAGAGTTTACTATTCTTCCCCCCAGTCATATATTTTACACAAATAACCTATTTGCTCCCTACCTACCCTCAACTACCAAATGGAGACTATGAAACAAAAATGTGCTTCATGGGAATCAGTCGATAATGACCCGATTGTTTTTATACTTACTGAAAGTGTGGATTCACCCCTTCTATCTTGTAAGTGCACACGCGCTAAATGCAGTATCTATTTTCATGGGACTCTGTAGTTTGCAAATAAACAGGACTGACTCATAGTCTAACGGAGCCAAGAAAATTCACAATAGAAAAGCGAGGCCAACCCTAGAAGAACTGGCATGAAAATGAAAAGCTATGCAATAAAAAGATTGAGAAATATTTCGATTAAAGTGTTAAGCCGTCCTGGTTTTCTAGGATGTTGGGATAAAGAAAGAGGTGAGCCAAGACGTAAGGTAACAGGCTGCCCCTGTGCCATGGTACTGGGCAGTCGGGTCATAGGATTTCCCCCCCTTTTTTTCGTTTTTACCTCATTCGATGGTCAACCCGGCGGCAAACAAATACTGCCGCCTCTGCCCAGGCGATAGCTCCAAGTGGCAGGCGATGGTGGCCTGCATGAGCTCCCAGCCGGCTTCTTCTGGCCGGACACTTTGTGCCAAAGAGAGCAATAGGGGGACGACGCAGATGTCACGGATGCACAACCATGATCATGATCTGACCAGAAAGGGGAGAGAAGGAGAGCAGTGGCCTGGGATCACTGCCCGGGAGCCGCCGCAATGGAGCGGTCCGCGGTGTGTGCGCGCACAGGTGCCTCAGGCCGGGGGCGCCGAGAGCGGCCGGGCCGCCTCCGGGGCTCGGCATCCTTACCAGCGCGCAGAAGCCCCGCTGCCGCCCAGCCCGGGGAACAGCCCCAGCCTGAGCCTGGAGAGGAAATCCCAGGGAAAGGGCGCGAAGGGAGAAAAAGGGAAGGGGTGGTGGGGGAGGGGAAGAGACCCATCTCATCAGAATTCCTCCTTCCCAAGCTCTTCTGGTGGGAACCTTTGATGGGTTCGAGCGCGCCTCCCTCCCTCCCTCCTCCTCTCCTCTCTCGGTGATCATCTCCCCTTCTCCCCACGCTCTCCCCCACCCTCTTCACTCCCCTCCCTCCCCGCCGCGTGCCTCCTCCCCTCCCCCTCGCCGCCCTCCCCCTCCAGCGGCAGTAGCTCTATAGCCGCTTTGGCGGAGCCGGTGATGGGCAGAGAGCGCGCGCCGCGCAGCAGCTCGGGATCCACCGCCCTCCCCGCCCGCAGCTCCCTGCGCCCCCGCCGCCGCTCTCGCCACCTCCGTGTCCCCAGGCTCCGGTCCCCCGCCTAGGACCGCGCCGCCGCCACCCGGCCCTGCCTGCCCTGCCGCCTGCGCCGCGCAGCCCTCGCGCGCGCCCGGATGGCGCTTTTCTCCCAGGACCGGTGAGTAGCCCGGAGGGCGCAGGGGATAGGGCGCCGCGGCTAAACGGGGAGAGAGCGTGTTTGCTTTAGGAGGTACCACCAACCACCTGCTGTGATTCCTCTACCTCCAGGCAGGGGTCTCGGGAGGGCTGCTCCGTGGTCCCCGAGGGGCTGTTTGATTTCAACTCCACCTGCTGGCAACCTGAGCCCCTCTCCCTCCCGGGCAGCTCGCGGTCTCGCCTCACTTCCAGCTCTTACCCTAGCAGCAGAGGTGCATGGACCCAGCCCTCCCGTTATCCCGAACAGGATCCTCTCCGTCCTCACCGCCTCTGCGTTCCCCCTTTCTGATTTCCCGCTTCTGCCAGCCCTCCCATGCCCCCATCTGCCAGCCTGCACCCGGTCTCGCACTGACAAAGCCTTCTCCACAAAGTCCGCCCCCGACCCACCTTCCCTTTTTCCAAAGCCTGGCTTCTGAGCCCCCGCTGTCCCGCCGTGTCCCTTCGCAGAGCAATTGGTCCTCCCAGTGAATTCTGACCTCGATCCCTTGACACGACGGGGCCTCTCCAGCTTTCTGACGGTCCCCGCAGGAAACTGACACAGACACGCGGTGGTCGTGGCTTCTGTAGAGTTACTTAGTGTTTTTATCGGCACCTGGGCTCTTTCCGTTACAATAGAGCGTGGAAAAAAAGACAAAAACAAACCTTTGGCGACTAAACTTTTTGTTATTGTTATTTAAAAGAGCACAGCCATTTACAACGTTCAGATTCGTTTTATTCATTTAGAGGCAACTTAGCTAATAACAATGAACGCCCCTATTTACCTGTTTTTCCGGAATCGGTCTTAGTTCCGGGTGGAGCTATGCACCTACCTGACTAGGTAATAAATCTCCTTTAGCAACAACTCAATAAAAAACCCAGCAACTCTTACGATTTTTTTTCTTGAAAGAGAATAGAGTAACGCCAAACTCATCCTTTGAAATCTTCTTTGACTTTGCAATAAGCCAAAGCCCTTATTTACCTTTAGGTTTAGTGGCTAATAGAAGCAGACAGTAGGATCAGAAAACGTACTGAAAAAGGCGAAGGCACTGAGTGGGGGCTCCGGGCATAGTGTAGTATCTTAGCATCCAGTCTTTTTTTGTAGAAGTTTTTTTTCCGGCAGCAGCCCTTTCTTTGGAAACCCTGTTTAACGTTTCGGTATTTCTAATTGGCCTGAGAGAAAAAGGGGGAGTTGTGTTCAGGGAATGAATATGATCAAGGGAGAGGAAGGAATGAGTGAGCACAGGGAGAGACTATTTAAATACTAAATTATGTACTCCTGACTCCCCATGTATTGAAATCTCCAAGACATAATTACCCCCCACACAATTCGTGATTTAGTTTTTCAGAGAAGTGACAATATTATTGATTTCTGTATGTTTTACTGGTCACAGGGCTTATGTTCTAAGCAATGCAGATAACAGCATTCAGAAATGGGTGTCAGAAACTTGAAAAGGTGCCCCATTTGGGTATGTGGTGTGTGGGTATAAATTTCCTGGTAATAATATTATTATTGTTTTAAAGAATTTTAAAGAAATAGGAATTGAATTGCCATTGCTGCTCTCCCAGTTGATGGAGAGAGAGATGTGTGCTTCCTCCCCTTACATGAGCAAGTCTCTGCTCCACAAGGAATAGAGAGGGAAAGTTGAGCAATGTGTCTAGTGAGGATTGCCTTAAAATCTTGCCTTCTCAAAAGTCAAGAATTTTAAAAAATTTGTTTGAACTCAAACTATATCTGAGCCTTTTTTTCCTCTCTTTTCTTTGTAGACACAGGCAAAAATGCAGTGAGCAAGTCACTCACAAGGATGGTTTTGTAAATGTGGAGAACTGCATCCAGAGTCAGGAGGGGTTATGATTAATGACTTTATCTTTTGTTTTTTACATTCAGAAGTTTTAGTTGGTAAGATTTAGTTTAAGAAGAATATTCAAAACTAAGCATTAAACCTTACAATTACTGCTAATGGTCAAACTGGTCATCTAGGAAGATAGATAATAGGTGAGTTATGAGATGAATAAAAAAATCATTAATATTTTTCCTCTAAATGCTTTTATCCTTTGGAGAAAAACGGAGTGCTTACTATATGCAATAGGTCCAACAGTAATGAGTCTGTATTGCAAAAAGATACATCCCAATTGAGCAAAAGGGAAAGCAAGGAGCAATGCTGACCTTGATCAATTATTGCCCATAATTGTGTAAATGATGAGTTCAAGACATATATGCTCACATAATTATAATTATGTCAACTTCCAAACAATGTCAGAATTTCTCATTTCTTTTGTAAGGATGTATGTTCATATGTACATAATATTAAAATAGTCTCAGAATTGTCAATTAGAATATAAAAAATTAATCTTTAATAAAATAAGCAGGAATTTTTGTAAAGAATGTTTGGTGAGCTGGAACTCAAGTTCTGCCTCAATTTAATGTAGTTGTCATTTTTAAGGCTATGTCCAACGGCTGACTATAATAACACTTGGGGAAACAAGTCGTACCAATATTTGAATGACATATCTTTGAATATCATTGTTGTAGCTTATAATGCTCATAACTATATGCCACCTAGAGGATGGGATAGGTCTAAATTAAATGTTTACAGTGGTAAAGAATAATTTTAAAAATCTTGGTCACTGATATTTGCCTTAATTGATAAATACAAAAGAAAGGTTGTGAAACCACTGGCAATATGATAAACTTTAAAATATTTATTTTAACTTCACTCACTTATTATATTTCTTGGAAGGGAAATATATTAATTTTCCACCCATAAATGCTTTAAATTTACAGTTACCCTATTTGCAGAAACTTGAAAGTCATTCCAATTAAATGAAAAAAAAATCTTTTTTATTCTTACAGTTTAAAATACATTCAAAATAACAATTTATAGCAACTGAAACCTTTAACCAAAAATTCAGAACTGTAGACTCATAAGTTTTTTTAAAAAATGGCAAAACTTTAATTTAATTACCTTGATTATTAACACTGCAGGGGGTAGGGAGTGACTCCTAAAAGAAGGAAGACTGGCAACTGGCACATTTTCCCTTCTAGGCACTCCTAGCTTTTTCCTTGACTATTATTTTTATTTTATCTTTTCAAACACAGACAACTGCTCCAATGTTAAAGAAAGTTACAGTGAACTTTGAGCACTTGTATTGGTGATGCTTGCTAAGATTTAAGAACTCCAACAGTGAGAATCAGATGATGACCTTGGTAAAGAGTAATGTAAAATTGTGGGAATGATATAGATTATTTCACCAATAGCCTGCTGTGGTTTGACTGTTCCATGTGAAACCATTTTTGGCTTAGGTGTGGAGAAGGGGGTGGCTGAGGAAGGGAAATTAGGCAAGAGAGAAATAGAAGGAATAAAAAGATGTGGATACTTGCTTAAATTCTTTATTCAAGTAAAAGTAACTAAATGCAAATTCCATTATTTTGGTATTTGGGATAAGAGCTGTTTTCCAACTTGAATTTTTGAAAATGTCTTCTTATTTACAGCAATAAAAACACAATTTTAAAAATAAAGTGATGCACTCATTTTCTTCATTAAACCCTAGGGATTATAGGCAAACTATTTTATGTAAACTAATTGACGTAAATACAATTCTAGACAAATTTAAAAATAAAATCTTAGAAGAAGGGGAAAAACAAAACATACACACACAACCAAAATTACAATATTAGGTAATTTATTATCTTATGATGGCAAGATGATTCAGTGGAGCGATCACTAATATTTTCATAGCTTAGTATATATCTCTTATATTTTCCTATTTACCTGTGTTGATGTATTATTCAATTTTTATTGATATTTTTGCATTTTTATTTATACATTTAGAAAAGTTTGTATATTACAAATGCTTCAAATTTTATGAATTCAAAATAATCTGCAAATTGTACTTGTAGGTATCATATTATTACATAAGTGTTTACAGATGGCTTTATTTTCTATTGTTATTATATAGTGGAAGGACTATCACAAAAAACATTCTCAAAGAGCAGATAAGCAAAATGAGTATTTCAAAACCAGCATAATGATTCCACCAAAGTTTTACAACAATGCTGTCACCCTTATAAGATCAAATCTCATGTACAATTAAAATTCCTACAGAAAAAGAAGCAAATTTAGATTCTTTGATTTTACATGACATGGTGTGAAAATCATATTTCTTTAGCTGCAAATGAAATGCTTTGTATTCTTAATGGAATAAATCACAGAATGTAGACATCAATTAGAGGATGTAGAGGGCATTGCATTTTCATTATTTTAATAATAACTTAGGTTCTTAAGTAGTTAATAGAAACAGAACTAGAATCCAGGTCTCCTAACTCCATGCTGTATGTCTTTCTATAAAATCTCTATGCATATTTAATCTTTTTGTCACCAAAAAGAATGTTTGTGAATCGTGTGTTTGGGTTTTTTCTTTGTCACTGTAGTCTGTGAATACATCAGGTGGTCAGGGAAGATACATTTGTTTCACAAATTTCCAAGTCTGCAATTACAAATTTTGGCATTTTTAGCTTTCTTGTCACTGATGGCCAGAAAGATCAGTGAAAGTGAATGACTAAATCAATGGGGAACCATAATCATAAATGGGTAAAAAAATAAACTTGCAAATGTATTCTTGGTGATATGGCTCATCAGTGTCATCCCATCTAAGAGTAACATGTAATATGGATTTGCATCTATATGGAAGAACACTACATTGTTTAAGTGTGGTGTGTCTGTGTTGATGAAGGTAGGGGGCTGTGTGGCTGCTTCAAAAGCAGAGGGGATGGTTATCTTAGGAAATGACCTTCTTTTTTTATTGTTGTTAATCCTCGTCCACCCGAGAGAAGCGTCCAGAGACACATCTACTAGTTGTGCCCTTCTCCAGGCACCGCGACCAGGGGGAGTTGAGCCTGCAATCATCTAAGACCAACTGCTCCACTCAACTAGTAGTTATGCCCTTGACCAGAATCAAACTCAGGACTTCTCAGTCCGTGGACGAGGCAGAGTCTCTTTCCACTGATCCAAACCAGCTAGGGCAAGAAATGACCTTCTTTTAATTAGTTAAGATGCAGACTTAACTGAAAGGCTACCATAACCTAATTTCTTTGGGATCTAATTTAGCTTCCACTTATTGAGGGCCTCCTACTGGCAAGATCTGAAGTGATGACTACAGACACCAGGATGAGTATAATGCAGGTTCTGACCTCAAGCAGCTTACAGTATAACTAGAGAGACAGATAAGAACAAACAGAAAGGAGTGATGGGATACCAGCTGGCATTAATCTAGGGCATCTACTATATTACTGGACAAGGTGTCCAGAGGAAAAAAAGACTACAACTTACTCTTAATATGCCTTGCCAAAATGGATGGCGGTATGCCATGACAGTGTTGGCACAGAAATAACCCCCTTTAAAACAGCATATGTTTACATTGATTTCCATATTATTTTAACTTTGAGAAAATATTGTTTTTTACAATGTAAGAACTTATTATGAATTGATATAGGATTTCTCACACTAATGAGTGGTTATTCAGTTGTTGTAGCTCATAGGGTCATTTTTTGAAGGAAATTTAACTAATTTTACATTTTAACATAAGTTTGAAATATCAATTTTGTCTTTTAAGGAACCTAAACCTTTAAGGTTCATTCAAATGAAATACAGAAGAGGGAGTAAATGGAAGCAGCAAACAACATTTTGTAGTATTAAAAGTTAAGAATTAAAAGTTCATAAACTGCTTTAACAAAATATATTTCAATTTAAACAGGCAATTTTAACTCTCTGTATTCCATTGATGCTGATAGATATTTATTGGGTAGGTGTGACTATATGATGCAAAGGGACATGGGGCTGTTAATGATAATGATGGCGTCATTGCCTTGACCTGGAGGAGACAACTATTTCAAGAGCCAATCCTTGCTGATTTATAAGACCTAGGAAGGGTCTTGAATAATTGATTTATTATTTAAGACCTCTGACTTAAGCATGAATCACTGATTCTAGTTCCTGTTCTCCAAGGGCTGCGTGAGGGCAGTCAATCTAACTTGTCTTATTTGTCCACATCAACAACCTGGTGGCGTTTGTCTGTCCCACTGATTGGCTAAGCAATGGTTACAGAAATGGGTCTGGGAAAGACAGGCAGAGGTGTTGATAAGTATTTCACATGGGAAATGAAGAAACTGGAGACATCCCCTGCTGTTTCTGATACATTGCTTGCTTAGATTAAAGGGAATATAGATCAAATCATGGTCAGAGCTGTCTGTAGGGATGGCAGATTCAGCAGAGAGTTAAATTTAGGACACTTGCAACAGTTTGGGAGAGCCATTTTTTTTCATGTAAAACTGAGATGCCATTGGAGCCAGGCAAGCTGACAGCTTGAGTATAGCATTTCCATTTAGTAAGTGTGTCTGTAGGACCCTTTCTCACATTGTTAGTCATTGAGTCTGAGTTGACCCATCCCCAAAAGAAGATGGTAGGTCAGAGAGTCATAAAACCTTCATGGGTAAGGAGTTCAATTTTAAAAAGAGCTCAGTAGCAAGCTAATAGCTACTTTTCAAAAGATGTGTACATGGTAGGGGTGTACCCCCTGTGCTAGGGAGGTGATCCATCCAAAACCCCAAAGGGTGAAGGCTCTCTCCCCTTTCCAGAGTTTAGTCACAGAAACTTATATCTCACAGATCTTTTAGGGATGTAGGGCCCCAGATGTAGAGAGCATACTACAGCTTACTGGAGAGCTGCAAATTGTGTGCATTGATTTGGGTGTCAGTTAAAGGATGCCAATTTTTGGATTAGCTGAAATGAAGGTATAAGAAGAAATGTCCAAGTAAGGCACATATTTTCTTTAGTACCCAAATATTCCTGTGAGGCGTGGGATATCTATTTTGTTGGTTGGAGTTGAACAGACCACAGTTTTTCTTTGACTACCAGAGGGATTGAATATTGCAAATCTGCCCATTTAGTCCCAATAAAATGTATTTGACAAGCAAAGCCCTGACTTGTCTGGGATTATCAGCCACCCTAGCTGGTGGAAACATGATAACACCACAGTCAAGGCATTGCTAACATTAGCTTTTGACTTTGTCATCAACAGGATATCATGATACAGTTAAAGCTTTGTACAGTAGAGGGTAGAGGCACACATACTGCCTACCTGACTGTTGGCAAATGGCAGAGGAAGTTAGCTACTCCTGGAGATAATCTGTAGTAAATTTGGGAGTCACTACAAATGTCTATTGGTGGCCATAGAATGTGAGTTGGTATTTGTCCTCAGAAGCCAGTAGGATAGAAAAGAAGGTATTGACACCATCCTAGATAGTAAATGAAATGTTTAGTCTGGTAATAGATTCAGTTACATGAGCTGTTGGTGACAATCCATTCTTAGCTTCAAGTCCTCAGTATTTTTCACTGCTCATACTGGGCTGTTGTATTAAAACACTGCATCTCTTGCCTCCTATGCTGTCTTCAAGTCTGTAATTGGGGGTGTGGTTTCCTTTTTTCCTCCCAGGATTTTATACTGTTTCTGTTGGACCATGTGGGGAGAAACAGGGAGATGAGTAGAAAGTGATTTACATGTTCCATTAGTGTTTCCCTGTATGTGGCCTTTCCCAATGGTGATAATCTTCTCAGGCACTTAATGGGTGATGAAATGTAAGCATGTAACACATTAATTCCTACCACACAATTAGATGTAGAAACAACAAAAATAGTACATTCAATTGGCCTAAAGTTTTCCATACGAGATCTTGTTAACTTGCCTTTCCCACTGTGAATTCTAACTTAACCCCTACTAGTTGAAGCTGAGTTCCATAAATCTAGGTAAGAGAATAACTTGGGCATCCACATTAAACATATCAGTACAAGTTTGATTTCTTTGCCTCCCTGAAATTCTCCAGCCTACTTAGGTGGTGCACATGTCCTTTGATCCCTGTTGGAGATAGGGATACATTGGCCTATAATTGTGCTTCTCTTTAAATTATATAAGGTGTCCCCCAAAAATGTATGCACACTTTAATAGCTGATAACTAACTTAATTTTTACTCCTTTTCTAGTTTAACTGATTTGAAATAATGGGTGAAGCGAGACTAAGCTATGAACAAAGAAGATTTATCCTAAAGTGCCACTAGACTTTTTTTTAATGGGGATACACAAAAGATAAAGTTTACAGTACAAAACTGGTCACAATTGTTGAATTGAGGGCATACAAATACTGAACGAAATGATTCTTGATGGTTGTGATTCCATTATTTCACACTATCAGCAGTGCCTGGACCAGAATGGTCATCAGTTTGAAAATAAGCAATGAAATAAAAAAATTTTTGTAGATTCTTTTAAATTTTGAAAATTAACTAATATTAATAAGCAATGACTTTATAATCATTCAAAGTCTGTATATATTTTTGGAGGATACCCTGTAGATCAAGGTAAGGAGGCAGAGAGGGATTGGAGAGCAAGGAAAGAGAGAGGCTTCATATGTTCAGTTTCCAGTAATGTGGCAATGGCTCATGGAATAACCAAATGAACTTTTCAGTAATTTTGGCCCACCCAATACTTTGCAGGGGGGAAGCAAGGGCCCCCTGGCTGATAGTACCTATGTCAGCCTTCGGAATACCTGGACTCAAAAACATAGCCTCTTGTCTTTTTTGCTAGTACCATGGGATGTGTGACCTTTGACTGAATCAATTTTGGCTCACACAGTGGTGACCTTCTTTAAGGCATTCACCTTAATTTTGCACATTTGCTATCCTGTTCTCTACATAACATCTTTTAAGTTCCTGATGGTTTCAGTATCAGGGTTGGGGGAGTTTTCTTGCACAGTGGTGATGACCTTAAGAATTTATCTAGATTTCTTCAGGTCTCTATCTCATTATTTAGTCAGTCAGCTCCATCAGAATTCTAAACTCGATCCAAGGCAGTAAGAGCTCAGATGGTAGCCAATGGCTCATCTATAGTTTCCCACAGGAAGATTTCTGTCTCAGGAAAATTTTCCTAAGACATCCAATGCATCCTTATAGTAGTCAGAATTCACTACTAAAAAATCAGAGATTTTACTAACATGATAGAATGAAGGAGAGGTTTAGCCATAAGATAACCTATTATTTACCATTATTCCTGAACAAAAAATATGCTCCATACCTCGTCTTTTCACATGTGAACCAGTCAAACTTAATGATTCACCTGTTTATGGTCATGGAGTTCCCCTTTTCACTCTCAATTTATGTGCGCATCTCCCTAACTGCTGGGAGAGCAGCCTTCGGCTTACCCAGTACAAATCTTAGTACTAAGTCATGAGTAGTACTGAAGATCAGAGTCTGGCTATTGGACTGGCAAGGAGGTCCTTCTACTTAGGAGGGAATTAGCAACAAAACAGCATTTTGGCATTTGTATTTTATATATTTCTTGTTACTTAGCTGGCAGCAACCTCCTCAGTCTCCCTTCATTACCAAGCAAAACCATGGAAACTCATTTATTTATTGCCCAATTGACTATATAATTTCTACTGATTCCCATAGACTTCCCTCAGATTCCATTAAATTACCTGTTGTCCCTCATTCTCTCTTTTCCAGAAAGAGAGCCATGTCTCTGTCAGCATCCCCTCTTCATCAGCAACATTATCAAAACCTCCGCAGGGTCTGAGGTGTTACTCTGCTTTTAAGCTGACAGGAAAGCCTGCCACAGATTCATGCATGCTGGTAGAAGACTTTAGACATCTGGATCAGAGATGAAGGGAAATTTATTATACACAGCAACAGCAGCAGGAAGAGTATCTGATTTTAGCACTGGTCCCCAATTTCCATAAGGCAACACAGAGCAGACCAGATCATATCTAAACATAAGAAAGGGACTGAATTTAAGAAATACCAAGCCAAACTTTTTAAATGAATGGTTAGCTTGCTTCCCTTTGCTCTGGAAGGAGATGTTGTTTCTATCTTCTAACACTGTTTGCTTTACAAATATCTTTTTAAAAATAGTTCAGAACAAAAGTAGGCAGTGCTTTTTTAATAAAATATGCAGAAATGTGAGAGACCCCTGGGAAATTGTTTTCCAACAAAAACAAAGAACTTCAATAAATGTTTGTTTTTGTAGGCTCCTTATCTATGGTACTAGAGGCCTGGTACACAAAAATTTGTGCACTCGGGAGGGTCCCTCAGCCCGGCCTGTGCCCTCTCTCAGTCTGGGACCCCTCAGGGAATGACCACCTGCTGGCTTAGGCCCACTCCCCGGGGAATTGGGCCTAAGCTGGGAGTCAGACATCCCTCTGGCAATCCAGGAGCCCTCGGGGGATGTCCACTTGCCAGTGGGGAGCAGGCCTAGCTGCAGTCGGACATCCTTAGCGCTGCTAAGGAGGCGGGAGAGGCTTCCACCACCACCGCTGTACTGGCAGCCGTCAGCCTGGCTTGTGGCTGAGCAGAGCTCCCCCTGTGGGAGCACACTGACCACCGGAGGCGGCTCCTGCATTGAGTGTCTGCCCCCTGGTGGTCAGTGTGTGTCATAGTGACCAGTGATTCCTAGTATCTCTGCTGTTAGGGTCAATTTGCATATTACCTTTTTATTATGTAGGATGATATAGGTTCATCCTTGCTATTTCCTAATGATGGGATGCTTTAAACATGTGAGAGCTAAGATTGATGAATTTTCAAGAAGAACAAAACCAAGAAGGAAACTTTTAAAGCAAATATATTGTATTTAAAGTGTTCCCCTAGGCTATTAATTAGTTACTCCTGACCGTGTAAGTTATAGTGTAAGGCATAACAAAGAATTGAGAATTTTTATGTCAGGAAGTTGAAATTTTAGCCTAAACCACAGGGTATCAGAAATGTCTGTTTTGTGTTATTGTAGTACAGAGAACCTGTGGTTTGCGACCCCTTTGGGGGTCAAATGACCCTTTCACAGGGGTCGCCTAAGACCATCGGAAAATACATATGTAATTACATATTGTTTTTGTGATTAATCACTACGCTTTAATTATGTTAAATTTGTAACCATGAAAATACATCCTGCGTATCAGATATTTACATTACGATTTCCCATGTTTTTGCTTAATTTTGCCATGGAAAGCATGATTCATATTAGCTCTTCGTGCTCATTATATGCTCTTCCTGCATTGTTATATATTATTCTGAAGAGTTAAAAATTCTCCTAGTTGGCACAGAAGAGTGAATGTCACTTGCCATATATATATGATTGGAAAACACACTCATTTCATTATTACAAAATGCAATGCTTATGTCTTTTCAAATTAATAATTATGAAGAAAGTACATTTAATGACTGAGAATTTATAGTGGCAGTCAGTGTTTTAGGGACTTCTGCATATTATCTAATTTCACATTCACAACAATCATGCAAAATTTTTACATAATGGGAAATAGAGTTAAAGGTATTTTACGTTGGTGTCTCAGCTAGTACATTGTCAGATGGGAATATTAACCCAGTTATGTCTAATCACAGATCTATGCTTTTCTTCTATAAAAAATAGTGCAGTGCTACCATGGAGCTCTATTAGGACATAGTCAGCGATTTTCAAACTTTTTCAACTCATGGCACACATAAACTAATTACTAAAATTCTGTGGCACACCAAAAAATATATTGTATTTTTTGCCGATCTGACAAACAAAAGGTATAATTTTGATTCATTCACACTGAACTGCTTTTGTATTGGCTGTCATCATTTCTTTTTATTTGACAACCCAAGGGAAAAGAGGTCAGTGCCCCTGACTAAATACCCAGATATCACGTTTTATTCTTGCAGCACAACAGTGTGCTTCTTGGAGCACAGAGTTGAAAATTGTTAACTTAGGTAAATATTTGTCTTTATCAGTTTGTAACTTGCTGCTTTGTCCCCTCTTCCCTTTACATTATTTTTAAGTAATGCTGGAAGTCAATTCCAGCATGTCATAATTGCAAGAGTTTCATTGAAAGGTTGATGGAACGTGATCGCCTGTTGGGAATGGCTAAAGGCATTTCCCCAAACTTGAAAAGGAATGATTGTTTGCTGCCAGACAGCTCAGGGCATCTTAATCTACATGTTATTGCCTCCTCCTGGCCAAACACCTGAACAGCCATAGGCAAATTCTTCCAATCTGACAATGGATTCTGTACCTAACCCTACCCTTTGAAGTGTATATTTCCACCTCGCCTTAGAACAATTTGTGTTAATAAATAGCAAGGGGTCCTGAGACAAGGAGAACTTAGTTTCTTTAGCTAGGCTCCTCTGACCCCCAAATGCCTTTCAAAATTATGCTTCATCTCTGGACTCTTATTTAAGTTACACACAGCCCTTCTCCAGATTGCTGAACCCTTCTCGATGCTGGAACAAGAACCCCGGCAAAGTAATATCTTCATCTCTTCCTTTGTTGTGCAAACTGGCCACTATCCTTTAAACAGCCACAGAACCTTTTCCCAACTGTCTCCCCGCCTGCTTAGAAGGGCTCATTCTTTCCTCCCATTTCTACCCCAGTGTAGAATAGTATGTGCTTTTCAGGCCACTTTGTTTTCAATACAATTTAATATCAATCAGAGTAATTCTTTTGTATTTTGATACGAGGGGCTTGGTTTAAAAAGAAACCTTCCTCCATAGGCTTGTTGCTTATGGTTTTGTTTTTGGAACATGAGTAAGCAATAGAAGGCAGGAGAAACTGAAAATTAGAGGGGGGAAAGGGTGGGGAGAAGTGCACAGACAGGGTTGGCAGTATTGGTTATAACAGTAATAATGATCGGCGCACAGTAGTGACCAAAACTGCAAAGACAGCCATGCACAAGCAACAGTCATTTGAACATCAGAGGGGAAAAAACCCAATCTGACAGAGAAATGAAGTAAGAACATCTGTGCATAAGGGCTAAAGGTAAAGGGAAGTATGCTTATCTTGAGTCTACCTCTTTAATAAAGGAGAAAAGTCAGAGGCTTTGAAATTTCTAATCTAGGGGTAGAAGTCCATAGATAATATAGGTATGTGACTCCTAGATTTTGATGTTTAAATAAAGCTATGCATTTAATTTTGTGACCCACCTCTCAATTTCTAAAAGTTTATAAGTTATATAAAATGTATAGGTTTTACTATAAATATAAAGTACTTTTAAATGCTTCAATCAGACAGTCAGACCTCAGAGGGAAGGTAGGGGAGGGTGAGGGTAAAGAGGAGAGATCAACCAAAGGACTTATATGCAAGCATATAGACCTAACCAATGGACACAGACAACAGCGGGGTGAGGGCATGAGTGAGGGGGGGGGGGGAGGGGGGAGGGGGTAATGTGGGGATAAGGACACATATGTAATAACTTAATCAATAAAAAATGTAAAAAAAAAAATACGAAATAAATAAATAAATAAATGCTTCAAGATGTCACAAAACTAGTAAGGGGCATTAGAATTTGAATATTTACATGCCTATAACTAAGCAAATATTTTACACATCTTCCATTCATTTATTCCTCATGGGACATAATTTTCTAAAATATCTCATGGTAAGTTCAACGTTAATGAACATTGTTACCTTCAGTTCACCTCTACAAATATTTATTGAATGTCTTCCATGCATTGGTTGGGGAACTAGACACTAGGAGTATGAAGATTAATAAATAACCAGTTTCAGAGGAATGCAGCGGTGGAAACATATAAATATATCAAACCAATGTGATGCTGTAAGGTCATAATGTGGTACAAATAAGCTTGTGTATTATACCAGTACAGAGAAGATCAAGTGAAATAATGTACATCAACACTTCGGAATGCTATTTGCAAAAGCCAAGTTGCATGTTTAATAAGATATATACAAATGTTCAAATGACAAGAAATTAAAAATAAGAGAAATAATCATTTCTGTGCTGTGTATAACTTATGAGGAATCATTGAAATGTACTTTACTTTTATATGTTTTGTAACATTATTTCATTTGATCTTCCAGTAAGCCTGTTACTGGAATACACTTTTTAGATTGATAAGTAGATAAGAGTATGGTAATTCAGAGGGGTTACAAGGCTTGTTGGAGAGATAGTGTGCTGGAGCCAAGATTAGAAATATACAGAGACAGCTAACCTCCAGAAAGAATTAGAGTAGTTGTCCCCCAAGAATATAATACAGTGCAGCAACTTGGACTGTTAAAAGATAATCTGTCCTCACCAACTGCACACTGCTTTTTTTAACAGATGGTGTATCCTTAGATGATACTACTGAATACTAGTATTTGTACCACAGTAACTTGTATCATCGAGACAAGGGTGCTACTCACATCAGTTTTGCAGGCCCAGGTTTGTTTGCAAAGTGTTTCTTACAGGACTGTGAAAGAAGTAGAAACTGAGAGGAAGATTTAGAAAATTTTATAGGAAGCTGAAAGTAATTTATGTCTCTTAAATCTAATAATAAAAAATGTGGGCTTATATTAGTGTCTTTTTCATTTCTTGTTGTCTAATTTATTTGTAATTGCATTTTAGAAAACTATTGATTCATGAAGAATAGAACATTTAAAAATAAAACTAGTGCTTCACTGCAATTAGTTGGAGAAGCACTGATCCCCAGGCATGCAAACTAAATAAATAAAAATAAGACAAGTGCAACAGAGCTGTGACCAAACTTGGCCTATGGCGTTCCAATTTCCAAGCTTGCCTTTACTCTAAAATTGAGACCTATACACCAGGAATACCTTGTTCTCACCTCATTTTCAGTCTATATTGAACCCTATGGAATATAGTGTTGAATGCAATAAAGATACTATGAAAAATTCAGCTCATAACATTATGCAGGTCCTTTTAAAATGATCTACAGAAGAAATATTTCTCACACTTTGTTTTCAGAGGAGTCATACTGATTTTATTACTGATCTTATTGATTATGTAATTCCCCCTTTCAGTGGTTGCTAAGAGGTTCAGAGTCAAATTTTTGTCCCTCATAATGGTTAAGAGGCTGTGGTATATATTTTTAAATTATACGATTTAATTTATGAATGCTCTTACTTAATTTTGTGTCTCCTATCCTATTTGGCCAGCAAATTATTTTTTTTTCATAATACATTTAAATTTGTAGCAAAGTAAGGAACAACTAGAAAGAAAGGTAAGAGGATGTTTGGGAGAAAGGAGGGAGGGAGGGTTGGAAGGAAGGAAGAAAGATATACTCAAATGTGGTTAAATATTGCTTATTAAAAATCTGAATAATACTTACCCGGCAGGGGAGATACCATGATCACGAAGGTGGTTCCCCAGGGTGAGGCTTATCCACTGCACTCTGGATGTGCTGACCCCTGCGATTTCCTCAAATGTGGGAAACGCAACTGCATAATTTGTGGTAGTGGGGAACTGCATTTGTGCTCTCCCCTATTTATAAAAATAAAAAAATCTGAATAAGCCTGAAGTACATTAATTCTTATTACAAGGTACTCTCATTGCTACCTAGTGAAAAAGAATCTGAGAACAATATAGGTTAGAAATTTCAATGTTAAAATAAATTATTGGGGGGAATTTACTATAATTTTCTATACATAAAAGTGGACAGTAAAATTTGTTTCCTCCATTCAGAACTAGCTGTTCTTAATCAGGTATGAATACTGGGAGTCACTTCATTATTATTTCCATGTTCATGCATTCTCACAATGTTTCAGGTTCCTGATGTAAGCCAGGCCCTGTGTGTGTGCAGGCTGTGTAATCTTAGAGATAACAGCATCCCACTGAGATATGTGCTTTCATACCTAATGGCAACCTGAGGAGTAGATGAACAGTACATATTATTACAGCAGTGGCACGAAAACTTCAGGTCATATTTGCACCCAGTTCAACTCAGTACAACAATTTTGTGATTCCCAGAAGGAAGTTTATATGCTGCTAACCAGAAAACAATCCAACCTATTAAGAAAAAGTACATGTGATTTTCAGCTCTCTGCAATGTATAATTAATTATACCTTATGCAGATAAACAGAAAATGAGTTTAAAAGCAAACAACTCTGCTGGTAAAAGTATGAAAGATATTGGAGCCCATTTATTATCAGTAGTTTCATAACCATTGCTCAGCATTGCTCTAAGGTTTTGAATATATTGGGTTGAATTTTATGGAAGAAAAGTAATTGTACTTCATCTCTAAGGCTTACTAAGAACTTCTTGATTTCTAATTAAAGCTGCTAAGTAGTTAGTGAACTTCTTCTATTGAATAGAGGCATTTTTCTTGCTGGTGAGAAAGAACCACCTACAATGGGGGAAAGCAATCCATAGATAGAAAAAAAATTGCTTATAAGAGAAAATGAATCCTCATTAAATTGAAATGGCAGGGTCCAGAAAACATACAAGTCACAATTAATTACCTAGCCTGGAAATTGACCAAATCCTTGGAAACTGTCCAAGGTCAATTTGCCTTCATCCTAAAATTATTCTCCTGAAGTACACAAGCGTATTGACATAGACCAGAATATATACAGCCCAGAATAAATTAGAAAGTTTATTTCCAACCCCAAAATTATGCAGATGAGCTTTTATCTCAAATTTGTCTTTCTGATATACCAAAATATAAACACATATGCACATTCAAATACCCATATACATACATACATACTTATGTACATACAAACACAAACTGATGAATATCTAAGTACACATACAAATATACTCACATTCAAATGTAGGACACATACATACACTTATAAACATATTTATGTATAACACATCCATAAATATATACACCAACAGATAGAGATACACTCACATATGCATATCTAACTGATTTAAATATTCTAACTTCAGAAAATGTCAATTCCTAAATTTGCTATAAAGACAAACGCAAAGACTTCCACCTTGAGAGGGGAAACCATGGGACAAACGAGGACAGGAAAGATGAATCCAATACAGAGCTAGCTGAGCAGGGTAGATCTGCCCTTCCTTTGTAGTATTTTTCCAGTATTCTTTTCTTCTTTTTTTTTTAATCTAAATTTTATTTTATTTTTTTAATTACATCTTTATTGTTCAGATTATTACATTTGTTCCTTCCCCCCCCCCCCACAACTCCCCTCCACCCAGTTCCCACCCCACCCTCTGCCCTTACTCCCCACCCACTGTCCTCATTCATAGGTGCGCGATTTTTGTCCAGTCTCTTCCCGCATCCCCCACACCCCTCTCCCCCCCAAGAATAGTCAGTCCATTCCCTTTCTATGCCCCTGATTCTATTGTAATCACCAGTTCACTCTGTTCATCAGATTATGTATTCCCTTGATTTTTAGATACATTTGTTGATAGATGTGTATTTGTCATTCATAATTTGTATCTTTACCTTTTTCTTCTTCTTCCTCTTCTTAAAGGATACCTTTCAGCATTTCATATAATACTGGCTTGGTGGTGATGAACTCCTTTAGCTTTTTCTTATCTGTGAAGCTCTTTATCTGACCTTCAATTCTGAATGATAGCTTTGCTGGATAAAGTAATCTTGGTTGTAGGTTCTTGGCATTCATCACTTTGAATATTTCTTGCCACTTCCTTCTGGCCTGCAAAGTTTCTGTTGAGAAATCAGCTGACAGTCATATGGGTACTCCCTTGTAGGTAACTGACTGTCTTTCTCTTGCTGCTTTTAAGAGTCTCTCTTTGTCTTTTGCTCATGGCATTTTAATTATGATGTGTCTTGGTGTGGTCCTCTTTGGATTCATTTTGTTTGGGGTTCTCTGCACTTTCTGGACTTGGAAGTCTATTTCTTTCACCAGGTATGGGAAGTTTTCTGTCATTATTTCTTCAAATAGGTTTTCAATATCTTGCTCTCTCTCTTCTTCTGGCACCCCTATAATTTGGATGTTGGTACGCTTGAAGCTGTCCCAGAGGCTCCTTACGCTATCTTCGTATTTTTGGATTCTTTTTTCATTTTGCTTTTCTGGTTGGGTGTTTTTTGCTTCTTCGTATTTCAAATCTTTGACTTGATTCTTGCGATCCTCTGGTCTGCTGTTGGGAGTCTGTATAATATTCTTTATTTTAGTCAGTGTATGCTTAATTTCTAGTTGGTCCTTTATCACAACATCGAGGGTCTCACTAGATTTCTTGAGGATCTCACTACATTTATCGGCGGTCTCACCAGTCTTTTCGAGGGCCTTACTAAATTTATCGGTGGCTTCTAGACAGTTCTTGAAACAAAAGTGTGGTTTTGAACTCTATATCCAGCAGTTTGCTTTCCTCCATTTCTGTCATTTGTGTCCTGTTTCTTTGTCTCCGCATTTTTTATGCTTTCTTGGTGCACCCCCTTGTGGTCTTTGTGCACAGTCTTGTTGTAGTTAAGCCTTGATTGTTGTAGGTAACACTGAGGGGAGGGGGATTTGACCTCCAGGCCAATTGGCTGTGAGAATCAGCTGTGTCTGCAGTGGGAGAACTTCTGTCCTGATCTCTAAGGAGGTGCTAATCTAGCCTCTGCCTGAGGCTATCCAGCAAATGCCTGCGTGCAAGGCTGGGCGGGGCGGGTCCCAGGGGATCAACAGGGCTGGTGGAGTGAGCAGTTATGGATGCTCTCAGTCGTGCTTTCAGAAGCTCTACTTTTCAGTGTCCCAGCAATTGCTGCAAGCACCTTACTGAGAAAGCTGCCCTCTAGTTCCAACTGATGCCAGACAGTCCCGCTTCTCCCTTTTGAGTCTGGGTCCCCAGAGACTTGCCCGGAGCTGGAGCTCAGAGCCTGAGACTCCCTCCCAATTGAAAAAGACAACCCCCCCACCCTCAGCCTCCAGCCCACTCCGCATGCACCTCTGCACCTTAGTATTGTACTTCCGCACCGCACCTCCTCTGAGTCTCGGTATGCCTTTCTCTTTCCTTCTAGTTGTAGAATTTCCACTCAGCCAGCCTTCCTGTGGTTCTTGATGATGTCCATTCCGTCTTTTAGTTGTCTTTTTGAAGTGGTTGTGCGAGGCAGCAATCTCCGGTGTTTACCTATGCTGCCATCTTGGTTTCTCCAGTATTCTCTTCTTATTCCTATTTTATTTTTCATCATTGTGGATTCCTCTTGTCCTTTGGCTCCATCCTGGAGCACTTCAGCCCTCAGCATGAAGCAGGCCCAGGAGCAGAGACAATCTCTGCATCTACTTGGGAAGAGGTAGATATACATCATCGTTAAACTTGTTAAAAGGAGTGTGTCATCACGTAAAGATAATTGTATGTGGCATTATGCTTAGGCACTCTAAAACCGTATTACCCACTAGGACAGTCCCTGCTTTACCTAGGAAATGGTATATAAATATGAAATCAAATCTGCAGAGCAAAAGAAAAAAAACAAAACAATGAATGGATACCTAAATGGTTTGTAAGTATAAATCACATAGAAAAAAAGAACAGTGCATGTTTTTACACCATTTGCTTGAATAATTGTCTTTATTCAACAAACAGCTAGCATCTAAAAGAGCAAGATAAATGCTCTAGATTAGCAAATAAATAAACGGGCATGAATCAATTTGAGATGCTACAGAAAAGAATGGTTCTTTTCCGATACTTCCTACTCATAGTGGCAATTTAGCTCTGTGATTAGGAAACCATCACCTACACCCTTTCCATCTTGCCTATCTGGACACCAACCTTGCCCTTGCCTTGAACACAGGCAAGAGTCCTTGTTTAATGAGTGCAAAATGCTTCACCCAGGGTAAAGAAAGAGAAATTAACCTTACTTTTTTTTTTGCTTTTTCAGCTTTTAAATTTATAATAAAGATTTATTTGGGCAGCACCTGCCCATTATTCACAAAGCTGTGATAAATGCATTAGAAAACTAAAAGTACTTAGATAAGAGGAGATAAGCAATGACTTAAATAAGAGGGCATAGGCAAATCTGTTTTCTAAAAGCTCTTACCAGAGAGGGATGAATAACCATCAACTCAATTAACTCACATGAGGTCATAGAGTTACTAAACATAAGAAATCTTTATTGGAAATAAAATGATTCAGCCATCTTCTCTAATATATTATACCCTTTCTAGAATACCCTTTCTACTACCACAAAACAAAAGAGAGGGAGGGAGAAAAAGAGGGAGGGAGTGGGGAGAAAGGAGAGATACTGATTTAATTTCATTGTGAAGCATTATTGAGTGACTACTATTGGTATGACAAAAGGTGCATGAATATTTTAAAAACATCTTATTTCCTCTCATTTCTTTTCTTGGCTCAGTAAATGTCACTGTGAATTTATTCATGAAGATTCATACTCTGTTCATTTCTATCTCTACCTCCTTTGCCACCCTTAACCTATTCCTCTTTATCTTATTTGGTTTTCTTTTATCCCTTAATCTATACATCTCACATTCTTCTAATACATTTAGTTCCTTCTATTTTAAGAAGTCTGCAAATATGGGAATTCACAGATTTGCAGACTAATGTGGCATCTATCCAGGATAAACTCAAAAGCTACCTTAATTTGAGGCAGATATAGTATGAAAATGCAAGTCTAACCCCTACAAATGAATCATATGGTTTTAAATCCTTTATATGTTTTGAATAAAAACATTTACACTTCAGCACTAACCCATTTGGCTCAGTGGATAGAGTGACGGCCTGCGGACTGAAGGGTTCCAGGTTCGATTCTGGTCAAGGGCATGTACCTTGGTTGTGGGCACATCCTCAGTAGGGGGTGTGCAGGAGGCAGCTGATCTATGTTTCTCTCTCATCAATGTTTCTAATTCTCTGTCCCTCTCCCTTCCTCTCTGTAAAAAATCAATAAAATATATTAAAAACAAACAAAAATACATTTACACTTTAAAAAGGAGATTCTATATAAATACTAAGTAGCTTAATATAATAAACTAGTTTTGATCTTCAAAGTACCCTTTTAAACTAATATTTGCCCTAATTTGGAAAGGTTCTGAGCAGATTTTCCTGCCATAAGTATAACAAATTCTGAAGACTAAAGGCATCTCTGAGATTTGCAACTATAATGAAAGAAAACCTACATCAGTGGTAATCAGATGCAGTGAGTCTATCCGTAGATTGCATAATCATTATTGTCCTGTATGGTTATTAGGCATAAATGCTAAGTGATTCACATAAACGACTGTCATTAGAATTACATAGCCAAACTAACATTTTGGTTTTTCTCTTCCCACTTTGTGAGTGGGACCATTAGTGGTGATAGCTCCCCCAAATGTGTGTATTTAATCAAGATTATCTTTAACATAAACATTACACATAATATAAATAAGTGCTTCTTCTTTGATTAAAACAAAATGCAGAATCTTAAGGTTTTTGTTTCATTGGATGGCTCCTGGACCTAAGTTCCAAATTAAAAACCCCTGCTGTGGTTTGTCTGTATTTGGGGACATCGTGGAGAAAAAGGAAGGAATAATTATCATTATCTTCCTTTGTGCTTTTACATGATCGCTGTGTTCTCAAACTTTAATATTTGTATGAGTCATCTGAAGATATTGTTAAAACGGATGTTTCTTAATCAATAGATTTGGGCCAGGATCTGGGATACCTAACAAACTCAGAGGTGAACTGTTACTCTGTGAACTACACTTTATGTAGCAAGGTTTATGTAGCTCTAAAGGTAGAGACCATCTAGTTCAGTGGTTCATAACCAGGAGCCTATAAATCGCTTAAGCCAGCAGTTCTCAACCTGTGGGTCTCAACCCCTTGGCGGTTGAACGACCCTTTCACAGGGGTCTTGTATGTGCCTAAGACCATCCTGCATATCAGATATTTACATTATGATTCATAACAGTAGCAACATTACAGTTATGAAGTAGCAACGAAAATAATTTTATGGTTGGGTCACAACATGAGGAACTGTATTTAAAGGGCCAGAAGGTTGAGAACCACTGCTTAAGCACAGGTTTTAGGATTCCATGAGTTCCAGTAAATCAGTGCAAAATTGTATGTTTGTGAATATGAAGATTTTTTTTTTTCATTTCTGGAGAGTGAGTTTATAGTTATGAAATTCTACAAGAGGTCTATGAACTAATTAAGATAAGTAGCTATTGATTTAATTCATTCAATTTTTAGATGAGGAAGCTAAGTCTAAGAAAGCTAAATTTTCTGGCGCACACAATTAGTTATAAAGCTAGGATTTGCATCCAGGTCTCTGGGACCTAACCCACAGGCTTTTTAATGGTACTAGATTGTCTTTCAAGCTTTGATTAGAGAGGAAGAAGGTTTAAGAATCCAATAAATAAACGAAGTAATGAAGGAACAAATAAACAAATGAATATGAATCCATTAATGCAAATGAATTTTTTAAAAATTTATATTTTCTTCCAGGGAAAAGCATACTTGGCCTTGCCCTAGTTTAGAAGAGAAAACTGATAGTATTAATGATATTTAATGACTTTGATATGGAAGAAGGTAGGAAACAGCAAACACTTGAAGAAAGGGGAATAGAGACAACAAACTCATACTTTAAAGATTAACCACTCAACTTACCATTATCTCTATCTGAATAAAACTCTGCAAATGCTCAACCATTAGTCTTAGTGTGAAAATAATCAATTATTAAATGTTGACAAAAGAATCTTTGAATCCTCTTTCCAGAGAAATTTGCAAACTATATCATGTTTTCATTAGCCACTTATGCTGAATTAAGAATATAGATAGCAGAGATACAGGTTCTTAAAAGAATTACTCCAATGACAGGTGAGATGAATGGGACAGTAGTTTGTTTGTTTGTTTGTTTGTTTTCCTGTAAATATATTTATTTATTTACTTATTTTGAGAGAGAAACTTTGATTTATTTTTCCACTTATTTATGCACCCATTGGTTGCTCTTGTATGTGCCGGGACCGGAGATCTAGCCAGCAACCTGGGCATATGGGGACCACTCTCTAACCAACTGAGCTACCCAGCCAAGGCTTGCAGAGTAGTTTAATAGTTTCAGACAGGAGAGCTAATTAGGGTCTAATACAGACACTCCAACACATGCACCTGAGACCTCCATCCTCGCCATAGGTATGCGCTGCCTTGAACTGAGAGCAATGCTTCATTAATTTTCCCAAAAGTCAATGGACTATAAGTAGGGTGTGTAAAATGGCAATGGACACATCAGATTAACAAATTGCAGCATGTACTAGTATAATCATAGAAATTTTAAAAGGTATAGTTTTCCATTTAATTTTCAGTTATGAAATCAAATCAGAAGAGGAGTAAAATTTTCAGAGGAAAGATGCAAAAATGATTGCAAATATTCATCAGAGAGGATCCCCATCATATCTGGGTCAAGCAAATTCACTGCTATCTTGGAATCTAAGATGTGACTAATATTAGAAATCTAACAATGTCTCAGGCTTCTGTCAGCAGAATGTCTGCCTAATAAGGCAAACCGCAAACCATATTTTCATTCTTCCTCTTTGCCACGTGTGCCTAAATGATAAAGTTTTCTTATAACTTTATAAATTATATATATGCAAAGTTATATAATATACATTTATAAATAAAAGAAAAATTTTAAAGACTATAAAGGACATATTAGGTAACACTTTAAAATGGATCTGTCATGGTCAAAAGCTGTTTAAAGAATTCAGTAGCGATTTGGCATTTCTAGAGAAGCAGCTTTCTTCCAGGGCAATAGCTGGGGGAGGGGGAATATGTCTAAGACAGTGGTTCTTAACCTTCCTAATGCCACGACCCTTAAATACAGCTCCTCATGTTGTGGTGACCCCCAACCATAACATTATTTTCGTTGCTACTTCATAACTGTAATTTTGCTACTGTTATGAATCGTAATGTAAATATCTGATATGCAGGATGTATTTTCATTGTTACAAATTGAACATAATTAAAGCATAGTGATTAATCACAAAAACAATATGTAATTATATATGTGTTTTCCGATGGTCTTAGGTGACCCTTGTGAAAGGGTCGTTCGACCCCCAAAAGGGGTCACGACCCACAGGTTGAGAACCGCTGGTCTAAGATGTTCCCCATCAGCAACTAGAGATCTATTTAAATGTACCTGTTGGCCCCAGACAATGTGACTCAATGGTTGAGCATCAACCTATGAATCAGGAGGTCACAGTTCAATTTCCCGGTTAGGGCACATGCTTAAGTTGTGGGCTCAATCCCCAGTAGGGATGCACAGGAGGTAGCCGACTGATGATTCTCTCTCATCATTGATGTTTCTATCTCTCTCTCTCACTCTTTCTTCCTCTCTGAAATCAATACAAATATATTTTAAAATAAATAAATTAATTAATTAATGTACCTGTACATTTATATATCTTTGGGAGAGAAAAAAAGTCCATTTAGATCCTCTGCCCATTTTAAATCAAATTGTTTTGTTTTATTGTTATCTAGTTGTTTTAGTTCTTTATATATTTTCGATATTAACCCCTTATTAGATATATGATTTTCTCCCATTCAATAGGCTGTCTTTTTATTTTGTTATGAGTTTCTTTTGTTGTAAAGAAGCTTTATAGTTTGATGTAATCTCACTTGTTTGTTTTTTATTTTCTTGCCATTGCTTTGGTGTCAAATAAAAAAAGTCATTGCTGACAGATTTCAAGAGAGGAAATGCTTGTTTAACTGAATTGAGCACTACTCAATTATATATGTCATTGATGGAAACCAAGGTGATGGAATTCAACTAGTGCCAATTATGTGAATCGCAATCATAAAACATGAGGGGAACTTCACAATCCTCAGGGCATGTTTATAGTGTGGCCCACGCCTTTAACAACAGTCATGTTCACGCTTACTACCTTCTCTCCATTAGCTTCCCATCAATTTGTGAATATGCCTCTAAGTCCCTATTAACTTGTCTTCATTTTATACCTTTATTTTCATTCATTCCATTTCTTCTTCATTTATCCACATCTCAACCCAAGCATTATCTCCTCACAAAGGTTGTCTCAATCACCTTATTTAAAGTAGCCAAAAGCCCTGTCTAGCTCTTTCAATCACAATATCCTGTTTTGTCATCTTCATATTGCTTACACCATTTGAAAAATTTTCCTGTTATCTGTCTTCACTGACAGAAGTAAAGCCACAAGAGACAGATCTTGTTCTTTGTGATGCCTCTATCACCTAACATAATCCAAACATGCAGCAAGCAATCAATAGGTCTGTGTAAGCCTAATGGAATGGATAATATATTTTCTTTACATGATATAGTTTCTTTACATTTTTTTTCTAAAATATGATCTATATAAGGGTTTCTTGCATTAAAAACATGTGAGAAGATCATACCTTTGACTTTTAAATCCAAACTACCTCTCTCTTTCCTATTCTTTCTTGCTTGCTTGCTTTCTTATTTTTCTGCTTTCTTTTCTTCTTAGTTTCAAATGTTTATCAGGTTTCTATCACATGCCTGCTAGGTACCAATAACTAATACAGCATACTATGTACTATGATCTTAAAAAATATTTTTAATTTCTAATTTGCTCTGAATATTGTATGCTATTTTGTTAGGCAGAGATATAAATGATTTGGCCTTGTTATTCAAGTGTTTAACATGGTGCCAATACAGACTTGTTTAAATAGTCCATCTATCTTTAAGGTCCATTTAGAAGAACAAAACATACTATTTACGACTCTGAAAAATTCCAACCAAGAAGGACCACAATAAATTCATTTATTTATCCATCAACTCACTAGTGTAGTCATGTGGTCTAAATAGAGCACTGCCTAGCAGCTGGTATTCCATAAGTGAAAAGGCACAGCGCTGTGAAATCATGGCATGTTCCTGGGACTACAAACACTCAATATGCTTCAAGTACTAAATAGTATTATTGGAATTTGAACTATGCAATGTGGGAGCTAAAGCCCAAGGAGCAATATAAAACTGGGGAATCAACAATCCCCTGGTTTTGGCTTGGTTGTGACATTCAGAGACACTGGAATGGGGTCAGGTTTATTGGAGTTGATGTCACAGCAGTTTCTCTGTACTTGAAATTTATCATTCTGTTTGTTTTTGTTAAATATATAAAATATTTGGTGGGAGAGTGGGAAAGGAAGGTAAATAGATCCACCAGAATTCTCAGATTTTGAACTGAAGTGGTTTTTTTGTTTGTTTGTTTGTTTGTTTGTTTTTGTGGGGTTTTTTTTTGCCTGCCACTCATTGCTTACTCCCTCACCATTAATGGCCTAGTCTTTCTGCTTCTTCCCATACTTGGCCAGTATGCCTCCTAATGTATGCCTTTTGTCTCTTCAGTTTTCACTTCCCTGATCAATCTGGCAAAACACAACTTTGTAAATGCCGTTCATATACCAGTATCTTCCTCACTTAGTAAATAATCTGCAAACTTCTTGAGGACAGGGTTAATGTATAGCATGAATCAGCCACCAAAGTGTCTGATGTAAAATAAATATTTGATGTATTATATTCTCAGTGTTCTCAAGACAGGAAAACCAGGGTGAAGGATTCTTCATCACTTTAGTTTCTCCCTATTGTGCTTAGTGGAATATCTGATTTGTAATCTATATTTAAATTGAAAATTAAGATAAATGATTTTTCATGTGGCTTTTTTTCTAAAGTCATACTTATGCACAGTAAAATAATGGAAACCCTGCAGAGGTATTGGCAGGGTGAGGCGGGAGAAAAAGTCCTGAACCTAGTGACTGCCACTTACCTGGCCCTGGAATGCACTTGAGAGGTGCATCTTTTAACTGCCCTGACCATCCGTTTTCTCCCTCATAAGAGCACATTTGTTAAAGCATCTCTGCCTCTAAATTTTCCTGTTCTATGCTTTTTTGAAACTGTATTCAGGACACGAAACAATCACATTTTTAAAAAATATATTTTTATTAATTTCAGAGAGGAAGGGAGAGGGGGAGAGAGATAGAAACATCAGTGATGAGAGAGAATCATTGACCCCTTGCCTCCTATATGCCCCAAACTGAGAATCAAGCCCACAACCTGTGCATATGCCTTGACCAGGAATTGAATCATGACCTCCTGGTTCATAGGTTGACGCTCAACAACTGAGCCACACCAGCTGGGCAAATAGCAATCACATTTAACATATAAACACATTTATAATCACCACCTCTGCCTTTTGTTAACCTTAATGATTCTCCTCTGGTCATGGCCTAACCATATGTGGAAAAATATTATTGAAGGACAGTATTCTCTCTGATAACTATATTTACATAAAAATAAAGAAAAGAATGGCAATTATTATCTGGATGATTCAGAAAAAGAAAGATTAGCTGGAAATATCAAAGTAATTGAAGCATAATTATTTTTGTCTGAACTTGATCTTTAGCTATCCATGCATAGGGAAGAAATGACTATACAGTTGTATTTCATGTCTCAGTCAGTGAGAAAGAGATAGAAAAATGTATAAATATTGTTAAGGAAGAGACAAAACTATCATTGTTTGCAGACAATATAATTTTATTCTAGAAATTCTGGGAGAATATATATATAGTTAAAAAAATAATTGGCATCCAGCAGAGGACACATCATTAAAATATCTAGAAACTTCCTGCAGAATGCCAAATATTTAACTGATCAACTCTATTTTTAATTGAATTTTAAACAACTGAAGTATTTTTTCTATATTTCTAAAATAAAATCATAATCCTTTCCTGATGACATAGTAATCTCCACAACAACTGGCTCTTGGTTCACAATGAGTTATTATTTAGGTTTAATTTCCAGGACACCTCAAACCATTAAAACAAACAAACAAACAAATAAACAAACAAACCTTAGCACTATTTCAGTTGAGATTATAAAGAGATAAAAATAACTATGAAAAATAGCAACATCTTAAACATTTTAGTGTCACAGAGCCAGTAGGAGTCCAATATATAAATATATACATGTATATGTGCATATATATATATATACCACAAGCACACACACATAAGCTCTTTAAAACCGTCTGTCACACATAAAATATTTATTTAAAATAAAAAATATATTTTAAACAGGAATAAAACTGTACCATACCAGGTATTTTGTGACAAGTTATGTAGTGAGCACGTTTTTATTGTCTTTCACATTTTTTTAATGAACGCACTATAGGACATTATCAAATTGCACTGATGCTACTTTTCCAGAACTTGACTCCAGACTGGAGACTGACTTAACCCTTAGTCTCCTCTCAGGTTCACTCTCCATGCCCTTAGGTTCAGCCTGGTCAAGTGAGTCAGAAATAGATGCCAAATTGTGCCCACAGGCACCAGGGCCTCCCACAGCCTCTGATACATGGTTAAAGTGGGAGTCAGGGCAAACATGGTTATACCACAGGGACACCATCACAACTAGTAATTTTGGACCTGGAGGCAAGCAGCAGAATTCCTGCCCTTAAATATAACTATGGAACTCCTACATAGATGTTAGCAACCATGTCTGCATCTCATAACTTCTTATTTTAACTAACAGCTGCTAAAAAATGTAAATTAAAGTTTTTCACCCTTTAATTTTTTTCTACTTTATTATGGAAATGTAAAACACATGGAAATTTAAAAGAATGTCATATATACCCACTACCTCCTAGATTCTACAACTAGTGTTATATTGCAGTTGCTTTGTGCTTGGATATTCATGTATTTATCCCTCTGTCAATTCATCTTTTTTTAAAATTTTTGATGCAAAGTAAATTGCTGACATCAGTACCCTTCACCTATACACTTCAGTATGCATATCATAAACTAAAGTTCAATGTCGGCTTATGATTCTGTTTTTTCTTTTGAGTATTTTATTGTGGGTTTGAGAGATGTATATTTTAGAGATGAATGAAGTCTTAGATGTAATGAGGCCCTTAATGCTGCTTTGACAATAGGAAACATAGCTAACATTTACTGAGCACTTACCCTGTCTGATAGACTCCGTTTTAAAGATGTTAGGTATATTAACTTACTGCATTCTCATTATATTTCAATGAGATAGGTGCTAGTTTATGCCCTTCCTATGTAATAAAAGCCTAATATGCAAATCGAATGACCAGCAAAACGACTGGTCGCTATGACATGCACTGACCACCAGAGGACAGACACTCAATGTAGGAGCTGCCCCCAGTCCGCGGGCCCCAGGTCGGACAAGGTGGGTGCCAGCGGCGACCCCCCAGTCTCCCTGCAGATCGGCCCTGATAGCTAACCAGGCCTGGGGACCCTAACCATGCATGAATTTCGTGCACCAGGCCTCTAGTTTCACATATAAGGGAATTAGATCCTAGATCAGGTAATTAGGCTTAATTTATTTAGCTTCTTTTATGCAAATAAAATATGCAGTCAGCACTTTAGAAACCTTCATAATTGTGGGTTATCAGACATCAGTCTGGACCATTGTGGTTCTTGACTCAATTTTTATGGTTGTGGCAATAAAAAATACATTAAAAATAGTGAGTTTTCATAAGCCTAATTTTGATCAATTCATAGAATTATAAGATTATAACTCATAATTGTTTGATGTCAGATGACATTGCTTTTTAAAACTTATAATAACAAAAAATGGCAGGTTTATTTGGTATGGTTGGTTGTTTTATTTGTTTTATTGCTCTTACTGGAAAGAAAATATCAATATTATTTTATTTGTACATTTTCTGGTCCATAAAATCCCCAAATCTGGGAACCCCTTGATTTTTAGTATAACTAAATAATTAAAGAAATCTCATACATTTAACTTTTGATTTAAAAACTTAAACTTATACTTATTAGTTTTTAAAGAACAGAGTTGCTGTGAATGATTTATCTTGCTGAAATAACATATTCTCAACAGTGCAGGCTCGAATCAAAAGGTTTCCAACTTTCTTGTTCTGACAGTTGATTCTTATATCCCAGGGATCTTTCTTTTTTTCTTTCTTTTTTTTAAACATAAGATAGAGAGGCTGCAAACACATTTTCAAATGACAAAAATCATAACAATATCAGAATCATTTAAAAATATATTAAAAAAACAGCATTTCTTCTGCTATCTGTAAATCTGATCGAGTTACTAGTCTATATAAGATGAAGTTTCAACCACCTTAAAATTAAATTGTGTTGTCTTTGGCTCAATTAGATTTTGTACCCTTCAATGTCACCTTAGCTCAAACTTGTGCCATTGAAAAGTAATGTTCGATTAAAAAGAACTATAATAATAATTCTGTTTATATGTCTCTATGGATAGGTGGATATGGGAAAAAGGGCAGAACAACAGTACCAAAGACATTATAACTTACATATTTTTGTACATGTCTATATTCAAAAGGAAATGAATGCATATGAGTACAAATGAAAGCCTTTATTCATGGTGATTTTTTCATTATCTACAATTTGCCTCTAAATTGAAGGAATGATTCCATGAGCAAAAACCAAGTTAAGGCAGCATGACCTAAGTAATTGTTCTTAAACCTGACTGATTCCTCATTGAATTTTCTGAATTTAGTCACTTTTTAAAAAATATTTTTTGGGGCTCAGGCAGAAAGACCTTATTTAACAGGACCATTTGCATTTACAGTTACTTAGATTTGAATGGAGATATTCCCCAAATCTGTGTCTCTTAAGGAGCTCAACCATGCTTGATAAACTAAAGTAAAAACAAAACATACAAATAAACATTATTTTTCAATAGTGCTACTGAATCCAATATGTGACATAGTTTCTTCTTATATTGTTTGATATTTGCATTGACACAGAATCTCTCAACTAGCACACAGGTATTACATAACAGAAACTCTTAGTTTAGGCACTGGAATTTTGTTCAGTAGTTTTTTTGGTTTCTCTTCCTGACAACTAAACTTACATTTTTAGAACTGCAATCTGTGCTAAATCTTTGTGATAAAATTGTCTTTAGAAATACCTTTTTTTTAAAGAAAAAGGAAGGGAAAGAGGAAGGGAGAGGGAGAGAGAGGGAAACATCAATGTGGGAGAGAATCATTGATCTGCTGCCTCCTGCACACCCCTACAGGGGATCAATCCCAAAACCCATGCATGTGTCCTGACCAGGAATTGAACCACTGATCTTTGGTTTATGAGCCAACAGTCAACCAGCTGAGCCACTCTGGATGGGCTACAAATACTTTTTTAAATTATCCAATGACCGTAGTAATAAGTCATATGAATTTTAAGGAACACTTTTCTTATTTTTGGTATGAAAGTACTGTATAAATTAATCACTTTATGGTAATTCAATAATGACAATTTTAGAATAAGTAAATTTACTCTGATTATTTTAATATTGGCTGCTGATATTTACAGCCTTATATGTTCTACCTGTCATATAAATATTTTAAAAATGGTTGATATGCCAGATGACTAATATCATTTAGAAAACAAATGCACAATATAGGAAGTTAAGCTAATGTGTGTGCTATAAAAGGGGTGAGCCCTGGTCGTGTTGCTCAATGGTTAGAGCTTTGCCCCTTGCACTGGAGGGTTTTGGGTTTGATTCCTGGTCAAGGGCATGTACCTAGGTTTGGGGTTCCATCACTGGAGTGTGAGGAGGTAGGCAATCAATATATGTCTCTCTCTCTCTCTCTCTCTCTCTCCCCCTCTCTCCCTCTCCCTCTCTCTCTCTCTGTCTCTCTCCCTTCTTCCCTTCCACACTCTCTAAAAAAGAAGGGGTGCCGGGGTCCAACCCCAGCAGGTCCAGGGGTCCCCAAAGGTGTGGACGGAGTCGGCGAAGAAGGAATGGCACGGGAACAGTGTTCAGTTGATCAGCAGCCTAGCCAGGATCTCCAGCCAAGTTCTGGTTTGGATCTCCAGCGAAGTTCTGGTTAGGATCTCCAGCCAGGTTCTGTACAGGTTCTCCAGCCAGGTTCAGTCACCAGGTTCTAGTCAGGTTCTCTTGCCAATTTCTGTAGTCAGGTTCAGTCCAGGATCTTTTGCCATGTTCTCTCCAGCGAAGTTCTTCTGTCTCTAGAGAACGTTCTGTGTAGGCTCTGTGCCTAGGCTCTGTCTCTCTTGGTCCTGTCTTCCAAGCCCTGTGTCTTAGTTCTGTGTTCTGAGTTCTGTCTTCTGAATTCTGTCTCATGAGTTCTGTCTTGTTGATTCTGTTCTAAGTTCTGTGTGTTTCTGTCTTGTTACAACTGTATTTATACCAGTTGATTCAATCCTTTCAATCTCTATTACAAAGGTTAGGGCGTTTCTTATCTCCATTCCAGGGAGTAAAGATTATGTAGCTTAAGCATGATTGTTCATAGTTAAAGTGATTAATTACCCGCCTGGCACTTAGTTGAGGGGTTTTATTCCCTCCCTAACTTCAGGGGAAAATCCCTACCTGGGGATTCAACCTTTCTCGGAGAGGTGACCTTGGTTAAAACACAGCACCAAGAAGGTGAGCAAACATATTCAGAACCGTATGCCATATATGCCAGGTCCCTTGAAACAGCAAGGATGGACCGGCTCCCGGCAAAGGGGATGGTGGTGAGATGGGCCAAGGTCATCAGAGGGGAGATGTTGGGACTCGGGGAGTTAGACATATGGCAGATGAGATTGGTCAAATTGGTCAATCAACCATCATAGCCAGGGGGCAAACAAAGGGGTGAAAACTGAAGAGTAAAGGAAAATTATGCTGGAACGAAGTGTCCAGTAGAAATGTCACAACAGGGGCTCAGCAACCACCAGCAGTCAAACTGGAAGAAATAGAAGGAATAGAAGAAATCAAGGAGAAGAGTAAGTTGAAGCAAGTGGAACTAAGAGGAACTTTAGTCAAACCACCAGCAGTCAAACTGGAAGAAATAGAAGGAATAGAAGAAATCAAGGAGAAGAGTAAGTTGAAGCAAGTGGAACTAAGAGGAACTTTCAGAGTGCCAGAAAGAACTTGACCTGACTTTTAGATGCTGTTCCAGCTGTCTTTTATTTTAGACTAGGGGCCTGGTGCACGAAATTCGTGCACTGGGTGTGTGGGGGGGGGAGTGTCCCTCAGCCCAGCCTGCCCCCCCCTCACATACTGGGAGCCCTCAGGCGTTGACCCCCATCACCCTCCAATCGCAGGATTGGCCCCTTGCCCAGGCCTGACGCCTCTGGCCTAGGCGTCAGGCCCGGGCAGCGGGGACCTGCAGTGGCAGCGGGGGGCGCCGCGATGGTGCGGGCTCCGCCCCTGCCCCTGCAGGACTCCTCTGGCTGAGGCGTCCGGCCCGGGCAGCGGGGACCCACAGCTGCAGCGGCCCCGCGATCGTGGGCTTCGCTTTAGGCCCAGGCAAGGGGCCCCTAGCTCCTGGGACTGCCAGCTTCGACCGTGCCCAGCTCCCATCGCTGGCTCCACCCCTACTTCCTGCTATCACTGGCCAGGGCGGAAAAGGCACCTGATTCTCCGATCATGGCTGGGTGGCAGGGCAAAGGCGGCCCCAGGGCCACCTTTGCCCTGCCCCCCAGCTCTTAGCTCCCCCCTGGGTTTCCCATCACTGTCAGTGGCAGGGAGCTTCTTCCTGCTTTCCCTTTCGCCTCCCTGCATTGTGCCTACATATGCAAATTAACCGCCATCTTGTTGGCAGTTAACTGCCAATCTTAGTTGGCAGTTAACTGCCAATCTTAGTTGGCAGTTAATTTGCATATAGCCCTGATTAGCCAATGAAAAGGGTATCGTCGTACGCCAATTACCATTTTTCTCTTTTATTAGTGTTGATTGTTCCATGTGCAATTTGTGGACACAAGTTTCTGACATCACCATATAATATATTCACTTTGTTGACACCGAGATATTTCATTCTTCAATTACTTGCTTCATTTTTTAGCATAATTTTAAACCAGACACTATATTAGGTACTGGTGATGCTTAAAAATCCCAAGGACTAACAAATAAGTATTTACCATCCAAGCTAGCATATACTGTTGGATGACTAGTGAGGCAAAAAGCAGGATTCAGGGGATGCCCAGAGGTCCTGCATGTGGTTATGTACTTCCTGCAGGGTAAAGGGCACTCAACTATGGGAAAAGTGGGGGCTGAAAGCAGTCTGAAACCCACTTGCCAAACTGCGACTGGTCACCCTGGTGAGGCTATTGCCATGCATTGCACCACAGAGAAGGCATCTTCTGTTGAAATCTGTCCTTTCTAAGAGGGCATCTTTATTGTAATTTTCCCAAGGCAGCTTAATGCAGGATGGGTGACTCAAGGAGAACGATGGTTAGTTAAACCGTTCAGAGGCCACCCAGCTCCAAAATGCCCCATGACCTAGGGGCTGAATTTTCAGCTTTCCAAATACTTAAATCTGATCTTCCTAAAAAAAATGAGAATGGATCAATAGATCCAGCTTTTCAGCAGTTCCCATTCTTTCTTTGTATGTGCATATATGGCCTGAAACATTCCATCAGTGTCTTACTACATGTGATAACCTCTCCAATAGTGCCTGTCAAACGTTTATTGGGACTCATTGGAAGAAGCGTACATTTTATTTCATGATTCATATATGCATACACACACTCGTGCACACACACATATGAAGCAATCATTTTGTGAAAACTATATTTGTAATATATACAATGCACTCTGATCTTTATATTTTATTCTTTTCTGTTTATAAAAAGGCATGGTAGGAGCATTCTTTCCAACTGTCTCAAGAACCTCAAAAAAATTGTTGCAACTTACTGAATTGATTTCAAGACCCACAAATTGGTTACAAACCACAATTTGAAAAACATTGATCTACAAGTCCCAGTAACTTGATTCTAAGGTTATTTTTTTCCCTTTGCCTTAAACTCCCCAGTCAGAGGTCTCTGCGGGAATGGCTCCTTCTTTTCTTTTAAACATCTGCTCAAATGTCACTGTTTCGGAGAAGATCGCCTTTATCACCCAACCTAAAGTAGATTTTCACCCCAGCACTGTGGACATCACTGTCATTCACTTATTTAACTGTTTATTTTATGTCCCTCCCCCATAATGAATATACAAGCTCTGTGAGAGAGGGGAGTCTATCTCCTCCACTGCTGCATTCATGAATCATGGCATGGTGGCAAGTGATTAATGAATATGAATGCTTCATCTGTCATATATGTGCATCTGTGCTAGAGTTCCCAAGGATAATTTTGCAGTGAGAAATACCATTTAGTGCCAACCTGCAAAGCATTATCAGCAGATGATTGTGTCCTTCCTCTAAGGGCATGCTACACAAAACACCAATTTGTTATCAAAATGAGGGAGAATTAGTCATGTATTTTGACTTTAGTGACATCAAAAATAACATCTCCTCAATAATGCTTTTCCTCCCCTAATGACTAGAAGACCTTGTCCCTGAAACAGGACACTTGCTTCTTTTTACTGCGCTTTCATGGCAAATGCAAACTACATGTGGTCTTCACTTTTCTCTAAGGGGAGAAGGATCCACGTTTTGCATGACCTGAAGCTGGTACAGTTTGGGGAATGGAAAACTTTAAGAATGGAAAACTACAAGTACAATATGGCCTTCCAATGCTACCCAACAGAAAGCAAAATGTGAAGGAGAAATGGTAAGAACAGCAGTCCTGACTGATTGCAGTGGAAATAGCTCACTTGTACATTTGTTACTGCAATGTCGGATCCTCTCAGGCCTCTCACAGGACTTCGGAAGGGGCATGCAAATGAATAGGTGGACAATGTCGAGCATCCTTCACTTCACTCTCAATCTGCCTCTGCTTCTGGGTGCACATTTAGTCGAAAATCTTTTCTTTTACAGTAAAGTGACATTAGTACAATTTCCATTTACTGAATTGCAATCATATCTTTTTTTCTTCCTGTTTGAGACTATTAACAAGTATCTTCATTGAGAATTGTGGGTATTTCCCAAGTTGATCATTGTACTCTTAAACCATTCTATTTTTGTTTATTCTCTGAGATAGCTAATAGCATTCATTTAGTGTGGATTTTGTGATTTTAATATCAAAAATGAAATTTACTTTTCACTTACAGTTGGGCAGGAGCTCTTTCTGCCACCCTCACACCAGTGTGAAATTAGAACAGGAATGACGATAAAAAACCACCATTGTTAGTATGTGAGAAAATATGCCAGACATCAAGCATTAAGAAAGAAGTCCCAAATTCTCTAAGGAATTGCTAGATGATTTATAGAGGACATATTCATTTTCCATTGCTGCTCTAACAACCACAAATTTAGTGGCTTGAAACAATGACAATTTTTTATCCTATGGCTTTCTAATGCAGAAGTCCAACTCAGGCCTCAATGAGCTAAAATCGAGGTGACAGCAAGGCTGTGATCCCCTCTGGAGCCTCCAGGAGAGAGTCTGTCTTCTTGCCTTTTCCATCTTCCAGAAGTTGCCTGCATTCCTTCAATGGCTTCTTTATTCCTTCCTCAAAATCAACAATGTTGCATTTCTCTCTCTCTCTCTCTCTCTCTCTCTCTCTCTCTCTCTCTCTCTCTCGGTAGTGATATCTTCTGACTACAACCAGGAAGGTTTCTCCATTTTTTAGAGAACCCAATGAATACATCAGGCCCACCATAAAATTAGGATATCACTCCATCTTAGGTCCGTAACTTATGACCTGTAGAGTCTCTTTTGCCAATGAAATAATATATTCACAGGTTTCAGGAATTAGCATATAGACATCTTTGTGGGGAGGCATTATTCTTTCTACCGTGGAATGATCAGAGTTTTAGAAGGATAAATCTGGCAAAAATATGACAGTAAGCTTGGAAGCTATTAAATGGCTGCCACCATTACTCAAGAAAGAAAAAGACAGTCTTCAATGGAAGTGCCGATGGTTTGGGGAAAAGGCTTTGCTGTGTAATAAATTTAGGAAAGGCTGACAAAGAAGAATGAGGGATAGGGAGAAGAAAACAGCTATTCCAATGTTTACGATTTGTGCAGAGAGTTCAATCGTAGTTCCATTCAGGAAGATGGAGGCTAGGAGAGAGGTTAATGGATAGTGAGTTTATATTGTTATAATGACTTAATGATAGTTGTGCTACACTCAGGTGAAGAAGTGCGGATTCCCATGGAACTGAAGCTCAAATAAAAAGATCTGCACTGAAGATTCAGATTTGCACATTTTCACTCAGTTAGCAAATATTTCTGAACACCTCCTAAGTGCCTAAGTGTGGGAAATAGGAAGGGGAACTAAGTATGACTGGAGCTGATTTGGGGTCTGTTTATTTGTTGGGTGTGGTGCAGGGGCAGTAAAGCCAGGTGATGAAGAGCAGGGACCTGAAGTCAAATTGTCTGTGATTGAATCCTGATTCTGCTACCTCCTACTTTGAGCCAATTGGTTAATCTTACTGTGTTTTAGTTTCTTTTCCTCTAAGATGGACATAATAGTGCCTTCTTTATGAGCTAATACATACATGTGATGTTCTTAGAAGAGTGCCTGACACATATTAGCTTTCAAATAAATACTAATTGTAACTTTGAAAGGCAAGGAGGCAATTATAAAAGGGTATTCTTGAAGTAGAAGCTTGGTAGGCCTAAGCTGGAAAGTAATGGATAGGAAGCAGAGGGGGACATAAAGAGTCTCATAAAATAATCTCTTTTTCCAGAGCTGTCCTCTGGAATCCTTCCTTCCCTGGCTGCTATCTTGTAGCAATTTTTTAAAAAGAATTATATAGCCAGTAACATTCAGTTTCTGGAATGTTAATCATAATATACCAAAACACATGCAGTATTTAAAAACATGCAGATGACATTCAGTATTTAAATTGCATAATAAAACACTTGTTTATTCACAATTTATGTACCTAGGTCTAAAAATTATTTGTTAGTCCTATCATTAAGTCAATGAAAAACTCCTTCCTACTTCTCTTATGTTTTATATGAGGCTATTCTGTTTCAAAATCAATATCCAAGATAATCTGTCAGAGATAGATTTGAAGATAGGGTAATCTTAATACTTGTCCATTTGTGATGCAGTAGAAATAAATGGGTGATCTACCAGACTATTGGCCCCAACTCTTTCAAGTTCTGGAGCAAGAAACACAAATGGAGAAACAGTTTTGATTTGATTTTCTTTAATCTGTTACATCTATTTTTATTACTTTACTTGGATTATGAATTCTTGGAATACCTCTCTATTTTTATTTACAGAAAAGAAAACCAGAGACTTAGATTACAGTAACACCTTGGTAAAGAGGTGAAATTCTCAACATATTGCGCAGTTAACAATGGACTGAACAGTCATATGTCAGGCACTGTATGAAAATGCTACATTTTATTTATTCCTCAAAATAATTCTATAAGGCAGATGTGATCTTTATTTTAAAAATGAGGGAAGTGAGAAATAAAGTAATCTGACTAATAGAAGAAGCCAAGATATGATTCTAGCTGTGTTTGAGGTACTTTTTATTTTGGTTTATGATTATTTTATTAGTTCATTTTTGCCATGTTTATTGAGCATGTAATATATGCCAGGCCATTATGAGTAACAATTTCTAATCCTATAAAATTGTCTATGTTTTCTTTCTGTTACCCCATGGTGAACAATAAGATCTCCTAACATTTCTAGAAAAGGATTCATGGTGCAAAACTAATTATATTGCTCCCATAGAACAGCCTCTCCATATATCCTTGATGGATTTGGAAATAATCCAAAATGAAGTTCAGTAATAAAATTAAGTATGCACATGCTAGAAGATTTCCTCTTTATAACAAACATTGAGTTAGGCATTCTGTTTGCAGAAGAAACTGACATTCAAAGAAGCTAAGTAACTTAGCTAATGAGTGGGGGAGCCAGATTGCCCACTGTGTCCAAAGGAAGGTTTCTCTCTGGCAATACCAAGAAAATAGCTCTCGGCTCTAATAAGGGAGAATATTCAGCATACTCTATGCCAGTGGTTCTCAACCTTCCTAATGTCGTGACCCTGTAATACAGTTCCTCATGTTGTGGTGACCCCCAATTTCATTGTTACAAATTGAACATAATTAAAGCATAGTGATTAATCACAAAAACAACATGTAATTATATATGTGTTTTCCGATGGTCTTAGGCGACCCCTGTGAAAGGGTTGTTCGACCCCCAAAGGGGTTGCGACTCACAGGTTGAGAACCATTGCTTTATGCCTTCCCTAATTCTTCATAGTGTATATTGACCTGTTAAAGGCCTTAAGAAGCTCTAGTGGCAGGGAAACCTGTTTAATATTGTTGAAGTTATCATCCCTAAATTTATATGACCATATAGGCACCATTTAATCCAAGCATCACACATCCTGTTTAACCAAGGTTAGCTACATAATTTGTGGGACCAGATGCAGAATGAAAGAGTGGAGACTCTGTTAAAAGCAGGAAAAATGTTTCTTTAAAGATATTAAATATAAAATATTTTCTTTCCTTTTGCAGTCTCTCCTTTGACATGTCATGATGTTTATTATTTGCTATTCAATGTTGTTCTAAGTAAAAAAAACGAATTATTTTTAATAATACTGTATTTTATTATTCATCTTTATAGTGTGTAATGGCAGTCTGAAATGCAAATATTAGAACATTTAATTCATGTGCAAAATCACCAAAAATTGTAATTCACATTTCATAGCTTATATATGAATGTGTATTCCATTCTTACTACAACAGTGGACATTCTGCACAAAACTATCGTGTATTTTTATTTCATTTCTTGATGTGTACACATTCTACCAACACTATTTTCAGCTTACTCATGAGTAAGAAAGGACTGAAAAGGAAAGAACTCTGGGTTGCCCTATCTTGACCTCTCTTCCTTCTATATCATCATTTTTAGTGTAAGTGGTTGGCTAATACAAAGAAGTGACAGGAATAAGAAGGAATAGAATAAAATTTTTTGTTTGTTTGTTTGTTTTTGTGTGTGTTTCTTAGAATACATTGCCTCTGTCTGCATTCAGAGCAAGTTCTGGTTCAAATGGAAAACATGACCTCTTGGTGTGGTCAGTATACCCCTCCCCTTACTACTTCATAGATGGAGCACTTTTACCTTGAACTCACTTTCTCTGAGTTGTGTTGAACTCCATGCATCATGCCTCCTCCAGAACTCTATCAGAAAAACTATATGCAAACAGGACAGCATGAAATAGGGCCATGCATATTGTACGTGTTTCCTCTGCTCATATACATGCTCCACTGTCTCACTGGATTTCACTTACAAAACAGAAGCTCAAAGGTTAAGTTACTAAGACATTCAAAGCAGCAAGAGCAGAACATTAAACCAAGGATGGGCCCTCCACAGATGAGCCCTGTGACTACATGGGTCACATGACTATGGAGCTTCCCAGTGTTTAATCCAACATCATTTAAGATAAAATATTTAATATTTCTAAATTATCAAAACAACACTCTTTTATTTCTAACAGAAACAATGCTCCATTTACTACCATGTCTCTCATTTAAAAATGCATCCCATATTCACACTGGTGGCTTAGTGTTCTAGCCATGAGTAACTGCGCTCTTCATTACCTACCCCAGTGCTTTTTAAGCTGCCTAAAGAGGAAGAGTTTTACCTTCTAATCCATCACCAACCGAATACCTTTGTAAAACAGAAAAGTACGCACTTGAATATCCTTGTCATATTAAACTGCTAGAAAAGTATTTATATGCCTGTTTCCTCTGTCTCAATTTATCTCGATAGTGCTCAGGAACAAATAGTGTGCAAACCATACCACACTTTGAGTAGCACTGATCTAAGGATACCCCGTAATTGCATTTTAATTGTAAACATGATTGTTTTATGTTAGTCCCTAGTAATGAACTGATTAGAAATATTATCTTTTAATTCACTTACGGATGGTAAAGGGATAGGTAGCTGTAGTGTCTCTGTTCTTTTCTATCTGATGAAGTAGTATTAAAGGGTTTTTAAAAATTAATTCTTGATAATCCAGAAACTGTTACCTGACTTACTCAAAATTCTCTCTTATAAACAATAAAATAAAGTGAAATTTATTAATTAAAAATTTGCAAATCAGTATTATATGTTAAATACACAATCCTTTTCTTTGATTAGAATTCTCATGGGAGAAAGCAAACATCCAGACCCACTGAATGTCTCTGGAAAAACGCTGGTGGTTTCCCCAAACCCTTTGGGATGCGCAGACATTTTGTCCTTCTTTCCCCTAATGATATTCTCTATAGTGTTCTCTGCTGGTTATTCCTTCCTGCTTTCACTCCTGAGCTTTTTGCAAATGTATAACAATTTTCCAAGTTTTTTGGCAATTACTGCGATTAAACACAATTCATTTTCCTCAACTTCCAATTGGTTAAGTCAAGACAAGCAACATGAAAGCTGGTGACCCAGGCACATGTGCTCCCTGCGATGGCCAGGCTGACACAGAAAAGAAACAGGAGCAGGAAAAAGACCACCTGCAGAGTTCCCCAATGGAACCAACTTGACTTTACTGTGGTCCCTCAGATGCCAAGTGTCTGCAAGATGTCGCAAAGGTGATTGCTTCCTATTTCTAACACGATATTTAAAATGAGAGTTTTTGCTTTTTTAATGCATAAGATACTTCTTGAAACATCAAGAAAGAATCTCTGAGAATAAAAATGCTTGTCAACTTTTCTCTATTAAGGTGGTATGGAGAAAGGGATACAGGGGAAAATGATTCAAGAAGTTTATATTTCTATAAATCTATTTATTTTATATTCAGTCTTCATAGTTATACGAGATTTTAGAGATTTTACATATCCAAAAAGTATTAAAGCAATGCATTTTTACTAAACCACTAATTTCAATTACTGTTGTAGTCTAGAAACTTCAAAATTATTATATCTAAAATACTACTACAACTATGACTACATTAAATGGAAAAAGACATTCCTATATTATCTAGTTTAAAAGAGAGAATGAAATTTTGTTATTTAATTTGAAGAAAATAAATTTAACAGACACATTTACCTACATAATCACTTCAGCGCTAGCCAAAATATCACATGTTGCAAATTATTATCAATTTTTCAAGGTTCTCTTGGAAAGCTATTTAATATTTGATTGGATATACCAGAAGCATAAATTATACATATTTATTTATCTCTAATATTGAATTATGGTTCTAGGGAAATTGTGAAGCTGTATTATTTGTGAACACAATATGATATGAGTTACAGAATTAATAAATCAGACTAACCAGGTTTATTTCTAATTTTTAAATATATTTAATAGTGCTACATGAAGCACATAAGGTTTCAAAATATAATGTTGCTGTGAAGAGTGCAGTAGCTAGAGAACTAACTCATTGACTGTCTGAGGGTCTACTTCGCCAAGTGATCATAGCTGTCAAGGCCCTTTTGGCCAAAGGTCTTATCCTTATGTGGGAGGATGAATGGAGAAACTCATCCACTCATTCACTCAATCAACTCGTCTTTACTCAACACTTACTCTGGACTGGGTTTTGTGTTTAGTGCTGAGGTTATAAAAAATGTGAGATAGATGTGGATCTTGGTCTTTATGAACCATATGGCCTAGCAGCTAGCTACAATTTACCAGCTACTATAACCCAAGTCCAAGTCCACATGCTATCTACACTAATAAAAGAGAAACATGGTAATTAGTGTCACTCCACTACCCTTCCCATTGGCTAATCCCCCTGTCACTCACAGAGTAGGGCCGAGATATGTAAATTAACTGGCAGCCAAGATGGCGGCCGGCAGCCAGGCAGCTGATGCGAACAGGGAGGCTTGCTTGCTTCAGTGACGGAGGACTCCAACATTCCCGCCTGACTTGCCAGCCTCTCAGCTTCAACTCTCAGCAACTATGTTGTGAATAAATAAGCTAAAAAAACCCTAGAAACCTGCTTTACTCAGCGGAGCTTCAGCCAGCCGGACCGCAACATTGTATCAAATACAGACAGTAAGCAAAGGCCAGAAACCTGTTTTCAGCAGCCGAGGCCTCAGAGCTAAAGCTGGCCCAGAATAAAAAGAGAAAAAAAGAAAAAAAGGAGCGGTTGGGAGCTTTGGTCCCAGCCTGAAAACAGCCCTCAGCCCCTCAGCCAGACTGGCCAGGCACCCCAGTGGGGACCCCCACCCTGATCCAGGACACCCTTCAGGGCAAACCAGCCAGTCCCACCCATGCACCAGGCTTCTATTCTACATAGTAAAAGGGTAATATGCCTCCCAGCACCAGGATCAGCGGAGCTGAGAGGCCTCCCGGCACCGGGATCAGCATGACAGGGGGCAGCGCCCAAACCCCCTGATCGCCCTGCAGCTCTGTGTGTGACAGGGGGTGGGGCCCCAACCCGCCCCCCCCGCACCCCACATGCCCTGCTCTGTGTGTGATGGGGTAGAGTCATAACCTCCCCGTTGGCCCTGCCCTGAGTGTGACAGTGGCAGCGCCCCAACCACCTGATCGGCCCTGCTCTGTGGGTGATAGAGGGCGGCGCCCCAACCCCCTGATCCGCCCTGCCCTGAGTATGACAGGGGTAGGTGCCCCAACTCCCCTATCAGCCCTACTCTGTAGGTGACAGGTGGGAGCTCCTCAACCCCCTGATCGGCCCTGCTCTGTGCATGACAGGGGGGAGCTCCCCAATCCCCTGATTGACCCTGCTCTGTGCATGACAGGGTATGGAGCCCCAACCCCCCTGATGGTCCCTGCTCTGTGCGTGACAGGGGGTGTCGCCGCAACCTCCCCATCGACCCTACCTTGAGTGTGACTGGGCGGTGCCCCAACCCCCCAATCGTCCCTACACTGAGCGTGACTGAGGGTGGCATCGCAACCTCCCAATCTGCCCTGCTCTGTGCATGACAGGGGGCGGCGCCCCAACTCCCCAATCGGCCCTGCTCTGAGCCCGACCAGGGGCTGCACCTAGGGATTAGGCCTGCAGCAGGTCGTTATCTCCCGAGGGGTCCCAGACTGCAAGAGGGCACAGGCCGGTCTGAGGGACCCCCCCCTTCCCCCGAGTGCACAAATTTTGTGCACCGGGCCTCTAGTCCTATATAATAAAAGGCTAATATGCAAATTATCCCCTCGGGAGTTCGATCAGGAGACCGGGAGTTCGACCGCTCGCTATGACATGTGCTGACCACCAGGGGTGGCGCAAAACAAAGGATGGCCCCAGTCGGCAGCTGGCAGCTGGGGAAAAGCAGCTGGGGGAAGGAAGGCCCTGGCTGTCAGCTGGCAGCCTGGAGAAGACCACGATCAACCCCGATCGCCAGCCATTATACAACTCTAGTTGTACAATATGAGATGTGCCCTACAGAATTCATTTATTCACTCACTCATGTATCAGTCAATCATTTTTGTGTAACTATTATGACTTATAAGTACCACGCGCTAACCGATTGTGCCACTGGAGCTCCGAGTAACTATTATGATCCAAGCACTCATCTGGATCTCTGGATTGCAAAGGTTTTTAAAATAAATTCTTCTGCTCTAGCAGGATTTACAATCTAATACAAAATAAGAACTAAAATAAAAGATATATAATGCAACACAATGAATAATGCAAAAAATACCTTAAAAATCTAACTCTCCCAATTAACCATCTAACACAATAATTATGTCACATAGCTACAATATGCATACTTTTTAATAAATTTTTATTGATTTCAGAGAGGAAGGGAGAGGGAGAGAGAGATAGAAACATCAATGATGAGAGAGAATCATTGATCGGCTGCCTCCTGCATGCCCCACACTGGGGATCAAGCCTGCAACCCAGGCATGTGCCCTGACTTGGAATTGAACCATGACCTCCTGGTTCATAGGTCAATGCTCAACTACTGAGTCACACCAGCCAGGCCTAATATACATACTTCTTGATTGTGTACAGTAATAATGGTAAAAAGAGAGCTTAGGTAGATGAAAACTGCTGCAGTTCATTTATCAATCTGTTCTATTATCAATCTATAAGCTATTTTAGTTTGTGTCCACTTCTTTTATTTTCATATCTGACATTAGAAAGTGCTAAAGAGCAGTTAGCCACACACATTCCCTGCATCATACAAAAACAGAAAGAAAAAGAAACACTGAATTGCCAAAGCAGTTATAGCGCCACTCACAGCTAACAGCTAAGAAACTCAACGTTATCAGTAGTAACAATGGGCAAAATTTACATTTGTTGATTTTATAAACTTATACTTGGAAAGCTCTAAATTGTTCTTTCTCAACCCATAAGTTTGAGTTAAAACACCTTGCTTTTTAATGCTAAATTGGGGGAATTCTTTGCTACAAGTTTTGTTGTTTGTTTTGCTTTTTGTTGTTTTTTGCTACAAAAAAATAATGTAAGCCCAGAATAAAAAGCAAAATATAGATGGGAAGCAGCTGTTGGAGAAAACAGAATATGAGACATTGAGATAGGAAACAACACTGCATAAAGCAGAGGTGTCGAGGCATCCAGAGAGGACTCCTTGAAAAACCTACCTTCCCTCAATGCCATGCTGCTTGTAAGAACGTTGTCATTAGAGTGCATGCCATTGGACTTTAAAAGAGCAAAGGTTTAGGGAAGAGAGGGAGAGAAAACAAACTACTACAAATACAAATGACTAAGCATAGGAAAAGTATGGGAAGTATCTAAAGTAGAAGTTTCACTTCTTTCTAGGAGTGTACTTCAGGTGGCCATGTATGAGGTAATCAGATAATATTCTCCTTTTCAAGGAACAGAACTAAAAACCACCTTCTTTTGGTTTAAGTTTCTAGAAACATGCTCTAGGAGTCTGTTCAAGACATGTCCAATAATTTTTTTAATGTTTTTATTGATTTCTGAGAGAGGAAGGGAGAGAGAGAAAGGGATAGAAGCATCAATGAAGAGAGAGAATCATGGATCAGCTGCCTCCAGCACACCCCCTTCTGAGGATTGAGCCCTGACCTCCTGGTTCAAGGGTTGATGCTCAACAATTGAGTTAACACGGGTCAAGCAACATGTCCAAGAAATTTGATATGTTTATGCTCTAAATAGAAAGGAGCCTGACATTTCTTAGTCCTAACTTCACCACTTACTAACAGTGGGGTTCTGAGAAGTCAGCACTAGAAGGGATCTAAGGTCCCCATTCATTCTAAAACTTCCCTTGTCTCTTCTCCCTATCTCCCCTCCAGTCCTATGTGTGTCTTACACAGGTCTGCTGCCACATTTCTCCCCTGCATTTCTTTGCTCTTCTTTCCTTTGTAAGTCAGTGTAAGGTCTCTGTAGCTATCACTGATACCCACCCGTGCAGCACTGAGGATAAGGGGAAATAAGGGAGAAAAGCAGACAAGATAGCCCACAAAGTGAAACCACCCCAAACCTATTCACTCCGCCCAGCTTCCTCTTTCTCACCAATAGCATCAAGAATAGTATCAAGAAATTGAAATACTTTCTCATCTAGACACAAACCAGTAGCCACGATGGCTCCATTTTTTAAACATATATTTTTATTGATTTCAGAGAGGAATAGAGAGGGGAGAGAGAGATAGAAACATCAATGATGAAAGGGAATCATTGATTGGCTGCCTTTCTGCACGCCCCCTACTGGGGATCGAGCTGGCAACCCTGGGCATGTGCCCTTGACCGGAATCGAACCTGGGACCCTACAGTCCACAGGCTGACACTCTATCCACTGAGCCAAACCAGCTAGGGCAATGGCTCCATTTTCAAATGAGAAAAATAAAACAAAACATTTTTAATTTTTTCTAATTGGTTCGGGTGCTTTGTAGAATGAGAGCAGCTAATAAAATACTGGGAGTGCTTGACACAGACAACATTCACCAGGTCCGCATTCCTTTCAGAGGCCTTTGAAAGCTTTGAGACCTAAATGATAAAACATAAGACTAAATTTTGAAGTAACTGGTAAACCTATTTATATAAACTAGACAATTTTCTTAAGATTTATTCTTTTTTGCCTCTTCAGACTCTCACTAGACCTCGGTCATCAAGTGCTAATTCACACATGCGGAGAAGCCTCCAGCCTCTCCAAACATTGTTAACATCTGTAAATTAAAGACATTTTCAAGGAATTCACATGACCTCATCTGGACTGGGGCTTGCCTTGTTTGACATCCTTCAGCGTTCTTTTCATAACGGTCAATGGCAGAGGGGCTGTAACTGATCTTCTCACTGCGGCACTGGAAACGTGAGGCGCTTTGCACTGGGCTCAGCTCTGTTCTGTTATGCTACTCCCGTTTGTCAGTAGGTAGAAACTTTTCCCGTTCCCCAGAAGGCAGTACCTTCTGTGAATAGTTGCTTTAGACAAGCATTCATTGTTCAGAGGGCTTGATTCCTCACTGAGCAAAAGCAACAGCATTATAAAGATGCCAGTTTAAATTTTTTCTAGGCTTGAATTTTTCAAAGCTGGAAAGGAACCCTCACTGTTGAGGCAGTCATGAAAGAAAACCTCTTTTCACAACCCCTGGAACAAGTGGATGAAGAGAGTAAGAGTGAGAGTGCAAAGACTGGGAACCTGGCTTGTTTCCAAGAAACAGAAACAAGCCACAGTTAGAAGTAATTGAACACTTTGAAAATCTCTTTGAAGACCTAATGCAGTGGAACTTTTTTAAATGAATTAAAAGCGAAATGCATAATAATTCCATGTAAGAAAAATATAAATGAAAATTTGACGTACTAAGTAATGAATGTATAAATGTTTAATGTAGTGAGACCTGGCAGTAGCACCCTTTGGAAATGTGTGTTTAGCATTGGCAACGTTGTTACTTGGAGGAGACAAATGAAAAAAACCTGACAAAGTTTTACCTCTTATTATTTTATGCCTTGAATGTGTTGCCTGGTTCATGGTCATGATATTAGCTGTATTGATCACCCTTACTCAATAGAATTTTGTGCATTTTCAAACTGAATTTTGAATTTACACCAAAAAAAAAGGTAAAAGAATTAGACAACTACAAAATTGTTCACTCATTCATATTATGACTAATGACACATTAAACAATTTTGTATTTCACTTATAATAACAGGAGTGGGAGTTGTGCTTGCAGGAAAAATGTTAGAATAGATGTTGTTAAGATGACACACAACATGAGATTTTAAAAATATATGGCCACATGTGGTATTTTTAAATAAAATTATATGAAAATCATTGCCACTTGGTGCACTTTGATATCAAATCAAATGTGTGCAGAGGACAGTGGAGGTTGAGACCTGAAAAGAAAAAAGCCTCAAGAGTGTTTATCCCTGAGGGAGGATGTGTTTTCTGCTAACTGTGGTAAAGATGTTATGTAGATAGGATCGTGTGCTGGCAATCCTCCCTATGTGTCCCAATGGTTTCTTTGTGCCAGATTTCCCTAGGTTCCTTTTTCCATATCCAGCTAAATCGACTCTATCCACGGAAAGCCAGAGAATAATGTTAGGCCCACCACCTGCACACATGCACACTTATACACGTGCACGTCTGTACTCATGCACACTTATACACATGCACATCTGCACATGCACATACTAGCAGGCTAATATTCTACTTTGGAGCAGTGATTTTGCATTGGACCATGTGGATGCTGCAGAAGAGTAACAGCCACCTAGCACACAGGTGTTTAAAAAAGAGAAATAACTCTGATATAGTGGAACATGACAGAATCCTGAATGAGAAAAAAATCAAATGAAAATAACAGAAACTTCGGGTTGGAAATATTTTAAAAGTCATCTGAGACATATAAATGACTTCCATTACCATGGATGACTTCTAATTTCTAATTTCTAGTTTTTGTTTTGGTCTTAGTTTGTGGAGTGATTTTCCAGCCTGCCCCACAATATGTTCTTTGTATGGAAAAAATGTTACCTTTTTTTTTTTCCAAACTGTGAAGATAAAGAAATGAGACTGATTTTCTTTTGTGAGTCATATCCGATCTCTAAAAACAGTTCCTAAAATGGAGTTGCTAAAATATTCTACAGCATGGAGGGTGGTTGGAAGAGGCTAATTGAGGTGAATATTCTGACTGGTATCTCAGCACTCGTTTTATAGTCTGTATCTCTATATTCACAAGCTGAACTTTAATACTAAACTTTAGTAACTTTAATACTAAAAGAGAAACCTA